>NW_025421427.1:743296-1486592 GCF_011764305.1 Mustela putorius furo
GGGGCTGAATTGGAAAAAAGATGGATAAGGATGATAGCTGATCTGATTGCAGAGATAGCTAGAGGCCAGGAAATGGAAGATGCTCCAAGCTGTGATTTTCTCTGAAAGTGATGGGTTACCGTTAGAGTTTCCAACACAGAACACAAAGTGTTGAGGGTGGGGGGTGGACAATAGGCTGTCAGGGGAGGGCAAGAGTTGAAGGAGGAAGACCAGTTAGATGGCTGTCAAACTGAATTGCAAGAAATCTACTTTATATGCTGGATTACTGTCCTTCCCTCTGTTTAACTATTCCCACTCCATTTTCTTTGGTAAACAGCAAACATGTATCTGCTTTCTCTTTGCTAAGCAACAGGTCAGGACCAAAGAAAAACATCCCTGTCCTCAAAGTCCAAAGTCAAATGCAATAAAGTCACCACAGGGTACTGTGCTTAGTGTTGTGGTAATAACTGCAGGAGCCCTGCCCCTGATGTCAGAGCATAAAGGGGTTTTAGTGAGAACTTCCTGGGTCATTTTGACACTGAAGCAGCAAGATGAAAACAGGAGTTGGTCAAGCAAGGAAGGAGTGAGGGAAAGCCTTCTAGTAAGGGTAAAAACATCTGCAAAGATGTTAAGAGAATATGGTGCATAGAAGATGTTCAATAAATTGTTGAATCAGAAAATATTTAATTGCGTAACCAAATTCTAGTAGGTTATTTTTTAATAAGGTATTTCTTTTCTTTTTAAGATTTTATTTATTTGACAGAGATCACAAGTAGGCAGAGAGGCAGGCAGAAAGAGAGGAGGAAGCAGGCTCCCCACGGAGCAGAGAGCCCAATGTGGGGCTCGATCCCATGACCCTGGGATCATGACCCGAGCTGAAGGCAGAGGCTTTAACCCACTGAGCTACCCACACAACCCAATAAGGTATTTCTTAAGTCCTCATTGTTTGCCACTGTATCTGTTCAATGATTTCTGTTCATAATTTTATTTCCACGACCCTATGAGCTGAATATTACTATCTCCATTTTATTTTACATTCAGTGAAACTGAGGCAAGGAGAGATTAAATAATTAAATTAAATTAAATAATTTGCTTTGAGATCAGACAATGAATAGAAAAATCCAAATTAAGACCCAAGTCTACAACTCCAGGGCCTAGAAGATAACTCATTGTTGAAAGATCAGTGGTATAAATTTCAAATGTAATCCATCCAATTTCTGAGTAAACCAAGGAATTTCCCAAGATACCATTAGGAAACAATGACATGCAAGAAATAATAATGCTGTTGGCTAAACAGTTGTAATTTCCAGTGAAGAAGGGTAGTATTGAAAGGACCCTAAATTCTAGGGGGAAGTGGTCATACGGAATTTAGGCAGTATTTCTCTAGCAACATAAAGCTAGAAAGGCTTATTTTTTCTGTACAAAGATGCTAGTGTTTTAGACAAATATTTCTAAGCGGGGAAGAGCAGATTAGGAAATAATAAACTACCCTATAAACTTCCTTGTCCACTTTTCCGGTCCATTTGGCACTTACATTCCCATCTGTAAATTCATAAATTAACATCCCGGTTTATGAATATTTTGAGAATTTCGGTGTCTGATACCAAACAGACTGAGTGCTCCAAAACTAAATTTCTGGCCCTCAAAACTGAGGCATTGGTTCCCGGAAGAGCTGGAAAGACGTGGGAGGGAAACTTCTTTTCCTGTATCCACCCTTGTCCCGCTTAGTTCTGTTGGCCGGTGAGCTGGGGAGGTCCCTGGCCTTGTCATGAGAAGGAATTCAAGGACAGAGTCGCAGCACAGCGGACAAGCGACACACGTGGGCAAGTTTATTAAAAAGTACAATCTCTAGACTTGAGAGAAGACAGCTCGAGAGAGAGAGAGAGAGAGAGAGAGCGCGCAAGCTGTGCAACCTAGGGGTTGTCCTTCTTTTACACACAGTTGTTAACTAGGGGGCGGAGTGTTCCTCACTCGCGGCGGGAAGCAAGGTTTCCCGCTTTTTCCCTCCTCCCTTGCCCAGGGGTTTCCGGTCGTGGCGCCGCCATCTTGGGCCTGCCTGGCGGGATCCGGCTTCTCGCGGACGCTGCCAGGACGGGCCCCTGACCTTCCCCACAGCCGGCCGTGGCCTCCTCCTTGCTGGCCTCCAGAGCCTCACTGGCCACTCTAAAAGTCCTGTCCTGCAGAGGCATCACAGGGGTCTCCGTAGCGCCCGCGGCGGGCCTCCAGCGGCCCCAGCAAGTCGCTGCACGTGGGTCCTCCCCGTGAACGCCGAGGGCCCGCGGCATCCGCCCCGGGCGCGGCCCGCGAAGCACTTCCGGCCCTTCTAGGCCCTTAGGCGGCCTCCGCAGCCCCTACGCGGGAGCAAAGGGAGGCTGGGGCTGTGAGGCTCCTGCCCTTATCACTGCTCGGACCCCGCGCAACCTTGCTCAGGCGTGGTGTCCCGGGAGCTCACCCCAAGTCCCCTTCCTCGAGGGGGTGGTCGGAACCCGCCGTGTCTCGGTGCGCAGCCTCTGCCTCTGTTGGCTTCCCCGGGGCCCGCTGGCCTCCTGAAGCGGCCCGGGGAGCCCTTCTCTCGACTGCTTCTAAAGAGCAGTACGAAACCCCTAGAAGGACGAAAGAGCCAGTCGTGCGACACAGCAGTTCCCGAACTGAGTGAAAAAACAGGTGACACGGCGTGAACGCACTGTTCCCTCAACGACAAGACCCGTCTCAGGACGCATCACGTCGAAACAGTGAGTACGAGATGTTGACGTGCTCTGAGCGGGGGGGTCTGGGGCGAAGGGCCAGGAAAGAATCCTTGGGACGTTTTGGGTGCCAAAAGGTGTTTCTATGACAGCACAGGGTCGGGACCGTGGGCAGGAAGAATTGCAGCTGTGATTGTGGGAGGGACCGATGCGACACGTTTACGTTTGTAGAGGGAGGGAAGGTAGAGCTCAGGGAAGTTTCAGGAATTTCTGGGTGCTGAGAGCAGGGTGCCCCAGGACCTTGGAGGTCTGGCTTATTGTTAAGGGAGCCTTAGGTTGTTAATAACACGTGCGCATTGAGGCAGCCGTGAGTTCCTTGGGGACTGTCAGGTGCTGCGTGTCTCAGGATTTTTGAATCCGTGTGCTGCGGGTTGTAAGGAGATTAATTAATTCATTAAGCTACATCTCTCTTGCCTGTGTTGCTCTCCTCAATGAGAAAGTGTCAGTGATTTTCCTTGGTGACAGAACCACAGGAACTTCGGACCATAGCTTGTTCCCTACATTCTTACGGGAAGGGTACGCCAGATTTTGGTTCGAGGTTAGAGATTCTGAGAATGTAGATATTTTTCCCATCCAAGCTCACCAGTCGCCAAGGTAAGAAAACCAGCAAAGATGCTGACCACAGTGTCTGGCTCCTTGAGGGGTCCCCAACCCCCAGAGATGTAGATACTAGTGATTTAACTTTTACTTTTCTTGGGCATGGTGACATTTCTTATAGGTGACCATGATGAATTTTTGAGGGATCCTAAAAATAAATCAGAACTCACCCCTTAATTCAGTCCTTTTTTTTTAAATTTATTTTTTTTTTTCTGAGGTACAGTTGACATACAGTGTATTAGTTTCAGCTTGTACAATGTAATGATCCTGTATTTGGGAACATTGTGAAGTGATCATCACAGTGTCTGGTAAACATCTGTCACTTTACATAATGCCAAAAAAAAATTTTGTGTGTGATGAGAACATTCCAGATTTACTCTCAACAACTTTCAAATATGTAACACAGTATTGTTAACTATATTAATTTTAGTTACATATATGATTATATATATATGTACTAAATATGTAACATACCTGTATTTACTTATATGTATGAAGTCATTTAGATAGGGGTGCTAAAGAATGCTGTCCACACCCTTTCCTGAAGGAAGAGAGCATGGGGTTGATGAGTGCCGGGAAATGCGAAGGGTCGGAAACTTCACCCAAACTTTGCAAGCTAAGCTTGCCGCAGTTTCCCTGATACTGGTGTAACTCACAAGACTCCTGGGTTAGGGACAGTGGAAAGTCTATTATTCTAGTAACAGCACTAGCCAGACTATCAGCATTTTTTTTCTCTGGTTTCCTGGCTCTAATTCTCAGAGGGCAAAACCATGACATCTCTGCATTCAGTGGGTTCTAAGAGAGAAACCCTAAACCGTGGATCCCCATTAATTTATAATGAGCTGTAAGCATGCCTGTCATCACTCTGGAGAGACTGTCTTCCGGGGGTGTTTGCTGTATAAGCACCCTTAAACAGAAAATCCAGAACAAAGAGCATTCAGTGCCTTACTAGCAATACATGCAGAAATGTGAGAGATTCATCAAAGAAAGATTATGGCCCAACAATAAGTTGCTTTCACTCATTGAAGTTTTTTTCTTTTCTTTCTTTCTTCTTCATCTATTTTTTTTTTTTTTTTTTAAAGAAGCTTGGCTTTGGAAATTTAAATCTGAATGTTTGCCTAAACTCACTTGCCGAATAGAAGGGACCCAGGGACACTTCTAGTAGCTGTTTCCTCTGGGCACCAACCTCAGGGCTGCTGGGTTTCTTGAGTAGAGGGTGCCAGCCACGCATTTGGCTTTGTCTGGTAAAGCAGATGATTAGCACTAGTTGAGTTTCAGGTGGTTAAAGGTTCATGGAGACAGGTTTAGAGATCGGACAATAGTGTAGAATGGAATTACAATGTGTCTGTTTCCTTAATCCAGTGTCAGGTTATAATGATCTAATGTGTAAGTCCCTTATCTCCTGGAACTGGGGTAACATTCTTGGCGAGTCTGTCATTTGACCAATTGCAGCCAGGTGGGCTCTTGTTGTTGGAGCACAGATAACAAGCAGCACAGCAGGGCTGGGGTTTCAGCCCACTAAGATCCAGAATGGAAAAGTGGAAATGGTTGTCTTCTCCTTCTGTCCCACACTTCCCCTCAAGACAGAGAAAAGAAAGGGAATCTTGCAACACTCATCTAAGTAGGCATACTGATGTATTGGTAAGGCCTTTGTCTTAAACACTGTAGCTGCTCAACACTGATTACTGCTTAGCACATTCTCTGAGATTCATGTTGGAATCATTTTGGAATTAATGTGACTCCCTCCCACTGCTTATTTTAAAAGGTTGTGAGATACAGTTGCCCTGTTGTGGTTAATTAAAGTTAATGGAGGTTTCTTTCCTTTCAAAAAAGCTCTGAGCATTGTAAAGAAACCATGGGGTCACAACCCAAGTGGACTGCCTAACAGGCAGGAAAAGTTTTCAAAAAGTGATGGCCCTTCAAGAAGATATTTCTCCTGTGACTCTAGTAGCAGTAATAATAATGATCATATTTGTTTTGTTTTGTTTTGTTTTTCCCTGCAAAATGCTATCCTTTCTCTGAGGATTGAGCTCAAGGACCTCATATTATGAGGCCAGCATGCTGCCGACTGTGCCAAGGCATTGACAAGGAATGTTCTGTCCTTTTTTCTCAGAGATTTTGCAGCTACTTTGATGATTTTTCCTAGCAGTGTAAAATCCACTTATCTTTTGGATCCAGTGGGATGAAAATTCTGCTTTGGGCAGTGATCAAATGAAGTCTCAGTCAAGGGCTGCCACGTCCTGTTTCCTCAGTGGTTCCTAGCAGGGCAGAGATGGTGTTCGTACCAGTGTGCTCAGGGGACTTGAGGTTTTGGGTCACTCTAAGAAGGGGACTGGGATTTAGGGAAGGGGCAGGGCAGGCAGGTTACTTGGCTCAGGACCCCATCGCCCTGTACTATATGTTACATTGCATCTTTATGACGACTGTAAGTCCAGTGTTTCCCGATGAGGGGAATGTGAAATCAGTTTAATGGTGGGTAGCTCCCAACATGGTAAAGAATGGGATGGAATCTGAAACATCAGAATGCAGTGCACGTGTGCGAGTAAGTGGTAATTCAGGCAATTTTTGTTCCTGCTACATTTGTGTGTCTGGGTGCAGATGTAAACTCAACTTCAAACTGGACATGGGCCAAAAAGTTTGGAAGCCGCTGACCTGAGTTCAGAGTGACCCCTGTGGTTTATGTGGGTATCCCCCAGGCTGAGCAAAGCAGAGGACTGGAAAGGAGCACCTCAGTGTAGGGCAGAGGGAGCAGTTCTGCGTTTTTGTGGCTTTTCAAATAAGAGTTTGACTTTTTAGGGGCGCCTGGGTGGCTCAGTGGGTTAAGCCGCTGCCTTCGGCTCAGGTCATGATCTCAGAGTCCTGGGATCGAGTCCCGCATGGGGCTCTCTGCGAGCCTGCTTCCCTCTCTCTCTCTCTCTGGCTGCCTCTCTGTCTACTTGTGATTTCTCTCTGTCAAATTAATAAATAAAATCTTAAAAAAAAAAAAAAGAGTTTGACTTTTTATAATTTGTGGCCATTGTTAATGAAACTTTTACTTGTGCTCTAGACAAAATGTTGAGAGTGCTGTGGCACCTTACTAAAAGGCCCTTCTATTTCCTGAACAGGTCCGATATCTGTGCCATGCTCGGGATCCCCTCTCAGTTTTTAGTTAGCCTGTGATTTGAGGTTATCTTCTTTCCTGTTAACTGTTTACTGGGTTAAAAATTTAAGAATAGGGAAGAAAAGTGCTAACGCCCGAACAGGGACTTGAACCCTGGACCCTCAGATTAAAAGTCTGATGCTCTACCGACTGAGCTATCCGGGCTCACAGGGACAGTACCTAACACATCAGCTATAGTCAATTTATCTACAAACTTGCAAGGAAATTTACAAGTTTATTGTGTGATTCTGGTTCAGAACCACTCATTCAGGAGATGGTTATAAGTATACCAGGCAGCACAGAAACTCAATTACAAGGAGGGAGCTCTTTAATACTGAAATCTGTGTTATATTAAAATAATACTGCCCCAAATTCTTTTTCTATATAAAGTATAGCTGTACAGTATATGTATAGGTCAATACTATATAGATAGCTATATACTATACTGTACAGAATTCAGTGCAGTCAAGAGCTACAATTCCTAGGCCTTCAATTCCTAGGCTTCCCAGAGACAAATCTCAAATATTCTACATTTGGGCTCAAATAGAGCATTTTCAAAAGGAAGCTGATCCATTGCCAGTGCTTCTAAGGTTTTAGACAATACTATGGACACCTGAGTATGGGTTGAGAAATGGAGTGGTTTGATTTTGTGTTGGGTCTCGGCTGTCTTTATTTATTAGTTTTTTTATTTAAATAAATTTTTAATTTTTGAGGAGTTTTAGATTTACTAAATTACAAAAATATACAGAGTTGCCATACACCCATTGTCCTTGGTTATTCACATCTTAAATTATAGATGCATTTTAAGAAGACTAATGAGAATACTGTGCACATATAATTAGAGATATATTTCTCAGCTTAGAAAGATAATTCCCAACATTCATTTGTCCCCCAGGGTCCTATCTCTTCATCTTTCCAGGTAAACACTGTCTTGAATTAGGGGTTTATTTTCTATCTCATGTTCTTTATAATTTGGCATCTATTACAGTGTTTTTAAGTTTCTGAACAATATACTGTGGAAACTTCCACGATGAAATTCAAACTTAAGGATTTATTAAAAACAAAAACAAAAACAAGACCAATCTCAGGTTTATTTAGGCATCTCTGTTTACTTAATCATCTTCTCAGTGTCCTTCAGTACCAGCACATTTTGGGCATGAAATTCTATTAATCACTGACCACATTCCCTCAAACACTAGGGTTTCCTAACGTTAGCAGGCCTGGGAGCAAGGGTCCAAAAGAAAGCAGGAGGCCTGCTGCTAACCCACTCCTCCCTCCTCTTCCCAGCTTTGTGCTCCAGAGACTCCATTCTTTTGGAAGCCATCTTAGGGGTTTGGGGCTGGGAATTCTGGATTCTGGGAGTGGAGTAAAGGGCATCGGGGTGATGAACTTTTTCTAGGTTTAGTACTGGACATCCTGAGTCCCAAGGCAAACTGTGACCCTAGAAGACCTGTTTCATGTGGGAAAGAGGTTCCTGTGTTACTGGGATCTGTTTTACCTAGGTGGAAGACTTTTCTTAGGTCATTAATTCCTCAGCCAACTTATCTTCAAGTAAATAAATATCCCATGTTGTGAGACATTTCTCATCAGTTCTCTATCACTTGTCTTTCAATTCAACTGCAACTTTCCTGTGATCTTATCAGCCTGTAGACAGCCTAGCATGGCTGCAGTACCCCTCACTTGTCTTTAAAGTAAAAGAAAAAAGGAAAGAAAGAAGCTCATTTTATTTTCAAATATTTAAATTTGAGTTAGATAACATATAGTGAGAAAGAAGCTTCTGAATAGTGCCCCCCTCTCCCTTTTCTCATAAAATTTTTAGGTATTTCGTTCATTTGGTCTCCAGGTTAAGTGCTTGATAAGGGCCCGATGGCTAGAAGACTTACTTTACTTGAAACACTGATGTTATCCCTTTAACCATTTCATGATTTAGCTAAGTAAGTAAAGGAAAATGTAACTAGCATTCAAAAAATTTTATAGTTGCTGGGGACAAAATAGGATTCAAAGAACTGGGAAGAGTTACAAAGATATACATTATAGGGCTGGGGATGTAGCTCAGTGGTAGAGCGCATGCTTCGCATGTATGAGGCCCCGGGTTCGATCCCCGGCATCTCCAAGCTGTTTTAGCTACACTATCAGAAACTATGTTTTTAAAATGTAGTTTCATTGGACTTCTATCCTCCTATTCATCAATTTCCTACAGTGTTCTACCCACTTCATGTAGAGGTGTGTATAGAGAGAGGAAAACATTTGGGGAGATCTTTATCTGAAACCAATAAAACTGGAAACATAGATAAAAGCACCCAAGGGAGAGATGGCCAAAGCAGAGCAGCCTGGAAATCTGCCCAGGACCCATTAATATCAGGCAGTTTGTAGTATCTGGCTGGCCTTAAAAGGCAGAGATAACCTTGGCCTGAAAATACAGAGAGGAGATAAAGGGTTGTTGCTAGAGTCTTGTTGCTGGATCATGGCACGAAAAAAAAAATAGGACAAATATTGGGAAAAGGAGGAAGCCTAGCTCGGTGGGGGCAAAATGGAAGTCAGCAGCTCGGATGATATACTGTGCAGCTCACGGCATAAAAAGCAACAGTAGCATTAGTACCTTCTTATGAGAACTTCGGAGACTTCTTTTCTCGTGGTTGGCCGGTTAGCTCAGTTGGTTAGAGCGTGGTGCTAATAACGCCAAGGTCGCGGGTTCGATCCCCGTACGGGCCAGTGATTTGTTTTCTATCCTCTCTCCTTGACCACTTTTGGGTGGAAAAGGAGGACCACCATCTAAGGTAAGACAGTTCACTGTGTCCCCATAAGGAATGTTTTGCCACGAGTCCAAACCATCCTAGGAGAACTCAGAGAACACCTCTTGGAAAGCCAGCGAGCTCAGAAAAGCAGCAGGACTCCTGAGGGACGATTAAATTCATTAGGAGGAAACATGTCATCTGTTTGTGCAGCGTCCTAACACTGCCCTTGAAATAGTCCAGAAACAGGTTTCCGCCCCCGGACACCTGTGAGATGAGAAGACAGGGCTCGTTTTGCTGCTTGGCTGAGGGTTTGGGTTTGGGTCCAGCAGCACGCAGCGGGAAGTCCGTCTAGAGGCAAGCCTGTTCTCAGGGAAGGGAGGACTCAGCCCTTGCGCCCCGTCTCCGTGCGGATGCCTGCAGCCCCGCGGTTATGGCAGTGTCCCGGGTCAGCCCCATGTCCCACGGAAGCCAGCTCTCTGCTCCCTAACTGTGTCTCGGTCTTCCTGGCACAGCCGATTTCCTTTCTTCATTCGCGACCCCACCGATTTCAGTCTCGTTGAGGGGCTCCCACGCATCCTCTCTGGGCCTGGAGAACCCTGGGATCCAGCCGACAGCCTCCGGCAGTCGGGGGCGCGCGAGCGGCCGGCCCGGCTTCCGCTGCCAGGCTGGGGGGGTCTCTCGGGCCTCGCCCCCACACGCCGACAACGTGCAGGGGACCAGGAGCCCCGGCGGGTGCTGTCGGGACAGCCGCCGCCGTAGTCTGTCTCCTACGGAGCTGGGTCCGCGCTTTGGGAAGGCGTCGTGGGCTCCTTATGAGGATTGGGTCGCGAGAAGAGCGGGGGAGGTGCTGGGAGCTAGGTTTTCCCAGTTTCCAAAGTGGAAGGGAAGGAGGGAGAGTCAAAAGTCGGTTATGGTTGTATGCACCTAAACATGCATGAGGTACACGCACAATTTTTTTTTTAACTAAATATTTAATGTATTCAGAGAGAAGCATAGTATGTGTGGCTCGTTGGTCTAGGGGTATGATTCTCGCTTAGGGTGCGAGAGGTCCCGGGTTCAAATCCCGGACGAGCCCATCTTTTGTTGCCCTCCCATCGCTCACTTTTTACTAACTCGGCGTTAAGTTCTAACACAAATCAAACGCATACAGGCGCCATCCCATTCAGCGGCTGTACCTTCATGTAGAAATGTGTAGGCTGCACACGCACTCAATCCCAGGAAGTAATATGGTGACTCACTTAAAAGGGACAAGCACTTTTCAGTTTTACCTTTTATTCCGTATTCTATCAGCTCTAAAGTGATTTTTGCAAAGGTTGATGTTTCTGGTTCTTCTAGATGTTCCAACGACACAGTTGTGAATGTGTGAAAGCATAGGAAGACCATAGTCACCTCTCAGTTTGAGGTCATCCACCATTCATGCATCATTTTTTTATTTAAAAATAAAACTGAACTATAGAGTTGGGGTTTTGGCAACCTTTGTACAAGAGATTTGGGCTTTCCTTGTTAGCACAGTGTTGACTGTTCCCCCATCTTTCAGGGGATTGTGAAGGTTCTGCAGGTTTGGTTCTCATTAAGCACATATTTATTTAGCATCTATTATATTTAATAAACTTCTGCAGTCAGTGGTAGACAAAAACAAAACAAAAAATCACTGGGTCCTGTTTCAGGGGTTGTCAAATATTTTTTATTAAAATGAAATTGCACCTCCCCTCCCTTTTCTGTGTGTGTAAGCCTTGATGGTGGAGAAGTATAAAAAATTTCAGATAATGCTTAATATGCTTTGCTTTTCATGTCATCCTCCTTAGAAGACAAGATCAAACAAAAATCTAGAATTCTGTGCTCCTAGTGGGTCAAGAGGAATTTGTATGTCCTCATAATAGATTGGGGGAAGCGTACTTTTAGCTGCCCGGCTAGCTCAGTCGGTAGAGCATGAGACTCTTAATCTCAGGGTCGTGGGTTCGAGCCCCACGTTGGGCGCTTACTTTTGCTTTCTCTTCCAGTATTTATTCTTAACTGAATTTCTGCACATTCAGAAAGGAGGTCCCACACCACTGTCAAACAAGAGGAGTTTTGAAGATCAGCACTTCTGAGGTGTGGAATTAATGGACTCACAGTGAGTGGCCACAGTTCACTGGCTCTGCAGAGCTCCTCTGACCTGCTCTCTTAATCTTGCAGATTGGGCTTGTCGCCCCCTGGTGGGAATGCGTTTTCTGGCCACTTAGAGATGTTAATACTACAAGTCTGTGGTAGGCAACCGGCTCTGTACATTTAAGCTCCTCAGATGATTCTGAAGTACTACACCCCGAAAAAGGGTTTAGGATACGGGGAGAAGGATGCAGAGATATTGAAAAAGGTAAAGTCTGAAGGTGGAGAAACAGTTCAAACACAGGGACCAGTTTGATGGGCAGCATTGTCCACGCAGTTTCGAGAATGCTGACTCCACTTCCTGGCCCAAGCTAGTGTCATTTTCCCCTTTTCTTTTTTTTTTTTTTTTGGTGGGGGGTTCCAAGGTAGAGTTCAGTGATTCATCAGTTGCATATAACACCCAGTGCCCATTACATCACCCACTTACCCTCATCCCCTGCCCCAGCAACCCTCATTTTTTCCCCTAGAGTTACCTCTCTTATGGTTAAGTGTCCCTGTCTGATTTTGTCTTATTTTATTGGGGTGAATTTTCTATTACCACTGCCTCACACACCTGTTCAGTTCCTGTTCACCACACTGGGACAGCACAACGGACCTCCCAAAACAATGCTCTTTCCAACCTTTCTTCATATATGACAAGTGGAAGAACCAAACAACCCACAGCAAATTGCAGTTGCCTACACAATGGAATCTAAAGATGTAGGCTTGTTTTCAAAAATCCAAACTGCATTTCTACCTCCAGCTTGTCTGAACTCTCCACCCTCTCAAAAAAATACCTGCCCTGTCCAGTCCCTGATGTTCGTTCACGTCGTGCCTACCGTGTACCCTTTTTCTGCCTACAGATCTACGCTGGTTGTGGACGAGGTCAACTCAGCTCTGCGCAGGGGCGCTACTACCCCAGATATGAGTGGACTTTGCTGTTAAAATCATTCCCATGGTCAAACTGACCAAGACTTATTTTGTGAGATTTCCCTGTCCCTCTGTGAACATTCCACCGTGCCAGTCTTCCTTTGTCATTCCTTGGAAGCCATTGTGGACTCACTAGCATTGACGGACAAAATGCCCCGGCCATAACAGAGAAAGCACACAAATACGTACTTCTTCCTTGATTCTAAAAGCCCAGTTAGCCGCATGGGTTCCTCTCTCTTTGCTAACACTGTTCTGATGTTCTCTTCAGGCCTCAGGACCGTCCAGTGGAGGTGCTGTAACTTGGGTATTCGGATCTGGCTGTGCATGTGAATCATCTGGTGAGTTTCAAAAATTTGATTCCTGGGCCCCATCTCAGCTGCTGTGAAGCTGAATCTCTGGTGGTTTAGAAACTGGTGCTTTTGAGGTGCTTCTTTCTAACATGATGGACATGGCAACTTGGCGGCCTAGTCAGGCTAGAATTCCACAGGGAGCCATGATCTTACAGGAAACAGTGATTCTAGGTGTGTAACATGAACTTTTGGGTTCAGAAACTTGATGTTACCGGTTTTCCTGCCCCTCTCTCTCTCCATCCCTCTTCCCAGTTCAGGTAAACTCTGGAGGGATGAGATGCTGATGACCCAAATGAAACATACTTGGCCATTTATTCATCCCAACATGTACTGCTCGCTCCTGTGTCAGGCATCGTTTTGGGTGTTTGGGATTTATCAGTGAACAAAGCAAAGGTCCCTGTCCCTTACAGTCCATGGGGGGAGGCAGACAGTAACAAATACACATATGAGTCAACTGAACTTGATGTTGGATGTGGTCAGCGTGCTGCGGAGAGCGGAGGTTTGTTGTGGCAGCAATCAGGGCTGTCTGGTTAGGTGTCCTGAAGGGGGCTTTTGAGCACAGAGAAACCACACTGCCTTTTTCGTTTCTAAATAGAGGGATCAGGCAGAACCGAAGGCAGGAGCACGTTTGCGGTAGTGTGGCTGCAACAGAATGTTTGGAGAGAAAGTAGGGGGAGGAGGTAAAAACGTGTGAGACCTCACAGGCTTTGTAAGGACTTTGAATTGGGTGAGACAGGAAGTCTCTGAAATTTCTGTGCGGAAGGGTAATAGGATCTAATCTACCTTTTAGAAAGGGAACTCTGGATGTTGTGTTGAGGACAGAGCTCAAGGGGAAAGTGGTAGAAACAAGGACACCGGTTGGGAGGCTTTTGGCAACCAGAGTGTCAAGTCAGACCAGAGTAGTCACGGAGCAGGAGGGGAGAAGTGAGAGGTTTTCTGGGTATGTGTGGAAGGCCGTTCCAGGGCTTGTCTGGTGGCCATAAAGGATAGCCAGGAATCACTAATTTAGAGTGCCAGCCTGATAAACACAGGCCAAGAAACAAACTTACGCAGCCCTGTGTGTGTGTGTTTATAACTGCCCTCATCTCAGAGGCCAAAATTCCTATGAAAGGTTGACTAGTGGATAATCAGAGAAAAGGAGCCAGACACCAACATTATTTATGTTGTTGTGAACACCTGATACTGCTCACCGTCCGCCCCCCACCCCCAGACTACCTTGAACCCTGGCGTATCTGGGCACAGTGGCGTCAGCACAAATTACTCTCCATCCTCTCCCAACCAAACCTTTCTTTTTTTTTTTACCCAGTAGCCTGAATATTGTCATTAATAGATCATTTGCTCCGTGTGAGGTTATATTTAGTTCAGAAACTCTTATGTATTTTGCCTATTTAGCTCAGTCATACCTGTAAGTTAGGGACAGGGAATCACATGGTTTAAACCAGGCAGACTCCCTTGTGTTTGGAGATATTGTCATTACATACACAATGAAACGAAGAATCAAGAGTCAATACAAAATGCAGGAACAAAAAGTAACTTTCCTAGAAGGGTACACTGAACCCTGTTTTCCAAGTCTCTTTTAACAAGGCAGTTTTTCAAATCAACTTTTAGTAAGCACCTTTCTCGTGTTGGATACCTAAAATGGAAACACACATACAACATGGTCTGTGCCTTTTTGAGGGCTGTTTTCCACCTACTGGGTGAATGTACCTGGCTCAGTGAGAATTAAATCCTCTGCTGTGTTTCAACTATCTGGCCCTAGGAAACAAGGGGGCTTGGTGTGACTGATTTAAAAATAGATGACAGTGACATGATTTGGATAGTTAAGAAATCAAGAGCATTTACCAAGTAAAATAAAAGGAACAAAGGCCTTATATCTGGTTCATATATTCTGCCCACCTGACAGGACAACCGTTGAGGATTTCTGGACCACATGTCGTGGATCTCCCTTTCCTCACCTGATAGCCTCTGCTTGATGTTTTGATTTCTAGGGTGCCGCAAGAACTGTAACGGGTTATCCTGGGTACAACAAGTATTACTAGTATTAATAAAGCACATATCCTTCTGTCAATAAACTTGTTAGATTTTTGGATTATAAACATTTTTTGGGTTTCTTGGAACATATGGATTTTTCCTGTTTTTACAGCTGCTTGGCTATATTATTAATAAAACTGAGTTGACATATTTGAATTTCTGAACCTAAGACCTGTGGCATCATCTCCATGGCCAAGGCTGGCCCTGAGCTTGGTCCTGAGCACCCGCTAATCTAACTCCTTTGAAATATCATTCTAACTGCAAAGGGGTCCTTGATGAAAGGAGGTTGGAAGGGGCCTGCGGAGGGGGCGGGTCTTACGAGCTGGGGCTTGCCGAAGCAAAGCACCATTCACTGGGGGGCTTAAACAACAGAATTTATTTTCTCAGTTCTGGAGGTTGAGAAGTCCAAGATCAAGGTGCCATCTGATTCATTTTCTGGTAAGAGCTCTCTTCTTGGTTTGCAGAAGACTGCGTTCTCATTGTGTCCTCATGGGTGAGTTCTCTTCTTGTAAGGACACTCATCAGAGTGCATCAGGGCTCTACCCTGATGACCTCATTTAACTTTAATTACTTCCTTATTCTGAATACAGCCACACTGGGGGTTCAGTGTATACGTCAATAAAGCTTTAACATACGAATATGGGGGCACAATTCAGTCCATAAGAAGGGGACCAAAAAAACCCATTCAAAACACAAGGTGACATTTGGAACTCAGAAAGTTCTCTAGCACATAGTAAGTACTCAGATATTTTTTGAATGAATGATTTCAACTTTAGTTCGCTCAACACGATCTTTAATACATATAACGCTGTATTATAAATACTACTGAATTTAAAAAGTCATCTTACAGTGGCTTTTTCTCAGGACAGTTAATCTGGAAGTAGAACGCACAGACTCTGTTCGTGACTAAAGCTTGAACGGTACTGGACTGAGTCAGGGATGAATAAAAAAAGCCAGACCTTAGTAATGTGAGGGGCTGCCGACCCAGCTGTGGAAGTCCGGAGAGGAATCTGAACTTGGGAGGTCGGTCTCTGGAAAAAAGGAACGGTGGGTGGGGGGGCGCAGAAGCACAGTGTTGTGAACACAAGGTTCTGGTCCGGCCTGTCCAGGGAAGGAGGCCAACACAACCCGTGCGGCCCAGTGGGCTTCGGAGGCCGGCTCGGCGGGCCGGTGCGCGGAGTGGAGGGTAAAGGAAGGCAAGGCCTTCCTCCTGTTTCCGGGGCAGACTAGGAGACCTGTGAGAGGCCCAGCCGTAGGCCAAGGAGAAAGGAAGCATCTAAATCAAGAGCGGTTATCTGTACCAGCGCCCCAGAGGATGACCCTCCAGGCATTCCAGAAACAAAAGATAGTAGTAGTTCCAGAAGCGATGTAACGAATGACCTCAGCTACTTTCAGAGACTATAGCTCAGAGAACTGCTGCATGCATGACCAGATTCCACGGTAGCGCCTCTGGGAAAGGGGCCTCAGCTGTCCTGTAACAAAGAACAAGGAAAGCAATTAGTTCCAGGTGTGGTGTAAAGATTAAATTAACATGCTTTCTTTCTAGCTCGTCACACTCTTTCGAGTCTCATTAAGGATAAGGCACTGCCCCCTTTGCGTAATGCTTCTATGAATAATCCTAGGATCTTAGTGGAAGAAACAGTATCCAGAAAAAGTTAGCTATGTCTGGGAAGGTTCCTCCATAGGCCCCCTTCTAGGAACATGTGTTCTCATTTGAAACATATCAGCGTTCAGTGCGGAAAACAAGAGACTCAAAGTAGGCTTCAGAAAGGGAAAACAGATGCTAAAAGGAGGTCAGAAAAGGGCTACCTCCCAGGCTCAGGTCATGGTCTCAGGATCCTGGGATCAAGTCCCACATCGGGCTCCCTGTCCCGCAGGGAGCCCGCTCTCCCCACCTCTCCCTGCCTGACTCTGCCTAATTGTGATCTCTAATAAATTAAAAAAGGGGGGGAATACCTCTCTCCACCTCCCCAATCCAGGTAGGAGACACCTTCCACAGATCTTGGCTAATGATTCCGTAGGCGTGGTGAGGGCTGCCCTGCAAGGCAGGACCTAATAAGCCGGACAGGCCTGAGTGGAGCTATGTTGTAATAAGGCTTCTTGAGGGAGAAGTCCCTGCATTACTGGAGGGGGAGGGCACTGTATGAATATAAGAGGACTGGGGACAATCAGATAATGAGTTTTCACATTCAGCTTTCATTTACCTTTCAACTCAAAGTCCTCTACCACCAGTTCTCTATGTTGTACTTCAGCCAGACGCCCTGATTCTCCTGATACCTGTAGTTGCTGTTTCACACCAACAGGTGACGGTATCACACGGGTCATCTGGTGTCAGGTTTACTGCTAAGAAACACAGTCACAGTTTCTTAGCAATAAACTCTTGGACAAGAAGTTACCTCTTTGAGAATATTAACTCCTACCTCATACAGTGTCACAAGAGCTACCTATGACCATTATTTTACTCACCAAAACTTCCTTATAAAGCACTAATAACAACAATGACCACTTATAAAGCCCTTGCCGCACTGAAGGCACCATGCTCTGTGCTCAGGAGCCAACTTTTATTTATTTTTTTTTTAAAGATTTTTATTTATTTATTTATTTGACACAGAGAGATCACAAGTAGGCAGAGAGGCAGGCAGAGAGAGAGGAGGAAGCAGGCTCCCCGCGGAGCAGAAAGCCCGATGCGGGGCTCCATCCCAGGACCCTTCCGGAAATCAGGGAGGAAGGAGAAATTCTAAAATCAATTAAAAAACCAAAAAACTCAGTGGAAAAAATGTAAAATTTTACTTTGAGAAACTCCTGGAAATACGTATGTCTGTTGATATTTTAACCATCTCATGACAGTCTTCATGTGAGACATTTGCAACCAACTATGTACCATAGTTGTATACAGTGTACCAGAGGCCAAGTGACCTACCTTAAGGCAGGGCTCATGTGGACAAAGATCGGTTTACTCTGGCCTTGGCCAGTCATCTTCACGACTTGTGTTTCAGCACATACGCATCATCAAGTGGAGTCTCGACTCTCTGGAGTCAAGAGTTCAAGGAATTCCAGGACTTTTTCTGAAAAACAAATGTTTACATTAGTAGAATACACTTTTATTAAATATGGTCCAACCACAGAGGTTGCATTAAGTTAATTACCACACATCCTGAGTTAAGCCTTCAAAGCTACAACCATTAACTCCATGACCTACTCAAACTTATTCTTTGAGCTCTTAAATTCTGACAGCTCCTGGCAACAGAGACTGTCCTATTTACTGCCTTGTGTTCCTAGCCCACATAGTAGCTGGACAGTCAGTGCCTGATGCATGTTTGTAAATATGAAGGTCACTGTTGTGTATATACTGCTGCTTTTCATTAATTGAGTCTCAAAACTCTAGCAGCTGACTTCTCATTCAATTATGACAGAGCCCAATGTAAAAAAAATTTAAAAAGTAGCTTTAAGACCCTGCTTACACACACACATGATCTTGGAATCAATGAAAAATGTCTCTACTTTTGTCAAAAGTGGTTTTTATCAATCACCTCTTCAAAATTCCTGTCTAGAGAATTTCATTCCATCTAGGAGGGTTTCCTTAATTAATCTCACTCAAATCTGGTCATTAATGTAGTCTAAATTCCATGTACCTGTATTTTTGCTTGCAACCTGTTGTTTTAAGGAGTAAACGGTTACCCTTATGCTTCATATGATACATTCTTGAACTTTTCCACTCTGAATTACCCAGAGGTGGGACTGGATGAAAACCTGTCAAAGCCCCTGTGAGGGTTCCCCTGCTTGAGCCGGGGGGGGGGGGACTGCAGTGCACCCCATACACTTTGCTTTACAAATGCTGTTTCATTTCAGACTCACAGTAAAACCCCTAAGGATATGTATTATCTGTATTATCTGATCCCCATTTTGCAAGGGCACAAAGAGGTTTGAGGGGGACACACAGCCAGGAAGAGACAGGATTCAAAGTGGCCTAAGTATTCTAAACACTAATAATGAAGTAGCAGAAAGAGAAATTAAGAAAATAATCCACTTACAATTGCACTAAAAAGAATAAAATACCTAGGAAGAAACTTAACCGAAGAGGTGAAAGACCTGTACTCTGTTAAACTCTGATGAAACAAACTGAAGATGACACAATCACATGGAAAGATAATCCACGCTCACGGACTGGAAGAATTAATATATTTTTTAAAGATTTTATTTATTTGCCAGAGAGAGAGCGCACACAAACAGGCAGAGTGGCAGGCAGAGGCAGAGGGAGAAGCAGGCTCCCCGCTGAGCAAGGAGCCCGAGGTACTTGATCAGGACCTGAGCGGAAGGCAGACGCTTAACTGACTGAGCCACCCAGGTGTCCCTAATAGGCTAAAAATGCCTACACTACCCAAAGTAATCTACAAATTTAATGCAATCCCTATCAAACACCAACAGCATTTTTCACAGAACTAGAACAAAATACACTAAAATTTGTATAGGACCATGTGGTTCTATGCTAATTTTAGTGCATATTTTATGTGTGTGTGTGTATATCTCACATATAATAACATGTACTTTAAGATTACTTCAAAGCTGTAGTAATCAAAACAGTATGATACTGGCACAAAAACAGACACACAGATCAATGGAACGGAATAGAGAACCCAGAAATAAACCCACATATATATGGTCAATTAATCCATGACAAAAGAGGCAAGAATATACCATGGGGAAAAAGTCTCTTCAGTAAATGGTGCTGGGAGAGCTGGGCAGCGAGGAAAAGAATGAAACTGGACCACCTTCTTAGACCATACACAGAAATAAACTCAAAATGGATTAAACATCTGAATGTGAGAAAGGAAACCATAAAACCCCTAGAAGAAAATACATAGTCATTTCTCTGACATAGGACTGAGCAGCATTTTTCTAGATATATCTCCTGAGGCTAGGGGAACAGAAGCAAAAATAAACAACTGGGAACACACTAAATCAAAAAGCTTTTGCACAGTGAAGGAAACCATCAACAAAATGAAAAGGCAGCCTACTGAATGGGCGAAGATATTTACAAATGACGTATCTGATAAGGGGTTAGTAACCAAAATACATGAAAAACGTACACAACACCCAAAAAGCAAATAATCTGATTAAAAATAGAGGAGGGGTGCCTGGGTGGCTCAGTGGGTTAAGCCTCTGCCTTCGGCTCACATCATGATCCCAGGGTCCTGGGATTGAGCCCCACCTCTTTACTCAGTAGGGAGCCTGCATCCCCCCCCCCACCCCACCCCCCCGCCTCTCTGCCAACTTGTGATCTCTCTGTCAAAAAAAGAAATAAAATCTTTAAAAAAAAAAGATTCAAATCGACATTTTCTCAAAGAAGACTTACAAATGGCCGACAGACACATGAAAAGATGCTCAACATCACTTACCAGGGAAATACAAATCAAAAGCACAATGAGATATCACCTCACACCTGTCAGAATGGCTACAATAAAGAAGACAAGAAATACCAAGTGTTGGTGAGGATGTGGAGAAAAAGGAACCTTCATGCATTGTTGGTGGGAATGCAAACTGGTGGTACAACCACTGTGGAAAACAATATGGAGGTTCCTCAAAAAGTTAAAAATAGAAATACTATATGAACAGGTAATTTCTTTTTTTTTAAAGATTTTATTTATTTATTTGATAGAGATCACAAGTAGGCAGAGAGGCAGGCAGAGACAGAGAGGGGGGAAGCAAGCTCCCTGCCGAGCTAAGAGCCCCATACAGGGCTCGACCCCAGGACCCTGGGACCATGACCTAAGCCAAAGGCAGAGGCTTTAACCCACTGAGCCACCCAGGCACCCCTGAACTGATAATTTCACTGCTGGGTATTAATCGAAAGAAAATGAAAACACTAATCTGAAAAGATATATCCACCCCTACATTTACAGCGGGATTATTTACAATAGCCAATATATGGAAGCAACCCAGTCCATCAACAGATGATTGGATAAAGAAAATGTAATATATAGGTACACATATAATGGAATATTACAAAGTCATAAAAAAGAATGAGGGCGCCTGGGTAGCTCAGTTGGTTAGGTGGCTGCCTTTGGTTGAGGTCATTATCCCTGGGTCCTGGGATGGAGTCCTGTGTCTGCGTCGGGCTCCCTGCTGGGAGTCTGCTTCTACCTCTGCCCCTCTTTCCTCTCAATCTCTCTCTCTCTCTCAAATAATAAGTAAAGTCTTTAAAAAAAAAAAAAAGATCTTGTAGTTAATGACAGCATGAATGGACGTGGAGAGTATAATTTTAAGAGAAATAAGTGAGAGAAAGACAAATACCACATGATTTCACTTATATGTGGAATCTAAAAACAAAACAAATTTAAAAAGCAGACTTGAATACAGAGAACAAGCCAGGGGTTGCCAGGGGGACGTCGGAAAGGGAATGAGTGAAACATACAGGGAAGAGGCACAAACTTCCAGTTATAAAAGTAAATCAGGGAGATGAAAAGTACAGCATAGGGAATGTAGAAATACTGCGCTAATACTGTCTGACGACAGACGGTCGCACTTGTCATCCTGAGCAATGAGTAATGTTGAATCATGTTGTACCCCTGAAAGTAACACTACACTGCTAATTATACTTAAAAAAAAAAAAAAAAAGTTGCCTCAATGGCTCCAAAGCCCTTGTTCTCTCCATTACATGTTGCTGTAATTTCTACCAGCGAAATTCGTTCTTTACTTTTAAATTGTGTTAAACCGGCCCTGCCAGCAGGAAAGGTCAATACATGTATTTTTGGAAGTATCACAGCACAGCAGCCGCCAGGGCACAGGTCACCGCGAGGCGCCGCGCACTCCCCCGCACTGCGCACCTGCCCAGCCGGCTCGCGCCCCAGCGGACTCCTCACCGCGCAGCCCGGCCCGCGGCGGTAGGCTCCGGGTTCCTACTCGCTGGATCTCGGGCCCGCAGGCGCGCCAGGAGCCTCACCGCAGGGACAACGGAAGGAGCGCCCTGTGGCGCGGTAGCGGCCGCCCCACTTAAAACGAAGGGGCATTTACCTGGCCGACAACGCGGCGGGCTCCGCTCAGCCGTCGGGTCTAAGCGCCGAGCCCACGGAGCTCAGCAGCGCGGCCCACGGGCCGGACGTCGGGTCTCGTGCGGCCAACGTGCGCCCCGCCCACCACGTGACCCCGCCCACCGCTCGGGCCCGCCCCCCAGCAGAGGGACCCCGCCCCCCGCCCCCATCCGGCCCGCGTCTACTCCCACCCCCCGGCTGCAAAGGCTGTCCGCAGTCCCACGCGGAGCGAGCCGGCCGCAAGGGGCGGTGAAGAAGCGGAGAGAAGTGCAAGAGCAGGAGAGTGCCTCCGGGGGGACCCCAACATGGCCGTCGGGGCGCGTCCACACGCAGACCCCCTCCGGCCGAGGGGCGCTCCCGCGTGCTTCCGTTTTCTGGGGGAGCTTGCGAGCCGTCCCACCTCCGTCTCCAGACTCCCGCGGCTCTCTGGGGAGCCCGGGAGTGCGGCGCGCGCACGCGCACCTGCGGCCGCGGCGGCCCGCACAGCCTGCTGCGCTCTGATCCCGCGCGGGACGTGGGACCCCAGTTCCTCCCCAGCCCGCGCGCAAGAATACTTAGGAAGGAGAAAAAGGGACACCAGCGCTTTCCTGCTTCTTCCCGTTTTTACACTGAGTTGTATTTTATTTTGAAAATATATAGAAAAGAATTATATATAACAACATAAATATAATTAATTATACACAAATTATATAATTTTGTCTGGTAGATATATTTGGTATATGTGTATCTGGTATATATATACCAGAATTCACGTGCAAGAATGCGGGTTATACAGACACACACATGCCAAAATCCCTCAAATCTACTGTTGTACCTTCCCCTCTTCCTCTCCCTCAGGCTCCCTTAAGTTCTGTCTTTTTAATCTCTGAATCTTCTCTAATGTGGACCGGAACAAAATCAAGGACTTTTTTTTCTTTTACATTTGTGTAAGTGTCACGCATATAACTTTCTGAAAGGTGTACTTTGACAAAATGGGGAATGCTGCATATACAAAATGACTCAGTCAGTCGGGCTTGGAGAGGAGATAAGATTTTATATTTAATTCATTCAGACCGACCCCTCTTCAAACATATGTTTTTCATAAACACTTGAGGAGGTTAATGGCCAAATTAAGTGAGGAACAACTTGTTTTCAATTCTTCAGAAAAGAGAAATCTTTCTTTTTGCCACAGATGGTCTCAATGTCCGGCCTACACAAGGAGGATCGTATTATTCCTGATGTCGGATGCCACTTCGGATCGATTTCATTAACAAAGAGAGTAACAGACAGTCCCGTCTGAACTAGAAAACTAGACTAAAACCTCACATTTTGCAAAATTACTAGTATTTGAATGGCATTACTTTCTACCTTGTGTTAAGATACAGAATTTAAAAACATTGTTTTAGCTCCCTGTGGATATGTTTTGCCGAGTTTAGATTTAGTGTAATGGGTTGGTTTATCTACAAAGATTAATGTCAATTAAAGAACATTTAAAGATGGTTTTGGAAAGTTTAATCCTATACTTCTTTCTTCCTCCTCCTCATTCTGTTAATTATCCTGTTAGAATTGCAGATTGATGTACTTAAAATCCTATTTATAAGTTGAGTTAAATTGGGTAAATTCATTTCTCATAATAAAAAATGCCCATTGCTAAATTCTTATCAGTTCCTGTGTCTCCTTTTTTTTTTTTTTTTTTTTTTTTTTTTTTTTACTTTTCGAAAACCAGTGGATGCTCCCGTTTTTCTTCTCCAGGGCTGTGGATCTTTGAGTGTCAGTTCCGACGGGGTGCTGGATTATTTTAAAAAAAAAAAAAGGAAAGAAAAAAAAAGAAAAGTGGGCGCGGTTAGGGCAGACCCGGGAACAATACCGGTGAATCATCAACTAGCACCGACGCGCTCACAACCTTGCGCAGAGATGGCATCCTCTGCGAGTGAGGCGAACAGTGTGATTCCTTCGATAGCTCAGTTGGTAGAGCGGAGGACTGTAGTGGAAGCTTCTCGGGCATCCTTAGGTCGCTGGTTCGAATCCGGCTCGAAGGAGTTCGTGTTTTGCATCTTTTTTTTTAACCCCCCTCCCCTTACAAGGCGTATCTCAGCTACATATATCCTCGATGTGCATCTACTAAGGCTGTTCCCAATGTACGGCGAACCCAATTTTTAAAATTATTAATTTCTGTAACAATGACTAATACGCGCGATCAGACGTCCACCCCATACTTTACATACAATACAGCTAGGGGCCGCCGAGATATACCGAGCTCAGACGAGGCGGAGCAGAGGCGGCCCCACTGGGCAAGGGGTGTGTAGACGCGTCTCCGCACCCGCACCCGCACCCGGGATCCGCAACCCCCGGGAGGAAAGACGCTGCCTGCGTAGGAAGGATACGACCTGCGGGTAATTGGTGGGACACGCGCGCCCCCTGGTGGGCTTAGAGTCCCGGGTCTCTGGAAAGGTTTTTGCCGGTGAAGGATGCGGAACCGCTGGCAGTCCGTTAGCCTCGGGGCGGGTTGAAATTCAGGGGCACTGCTCCTCCTTATCGGTTTAATTCTGTAACAGTGGCTTTCAATCTTGGCTGAGAAACGTTGGTGGATATAGAATCGCCTGGGCAGATTTTACAAAGCGCCTTTGCTTGGGCCAGTTTGAAGGTGGGACCTAGGTACTGGTAGTTTGAAAACCTTCCGGGTGACATTTACTGGGCCGCAAGGTTTGAGAACCACTGGTACAAGAGAAACAAAAATTCTAGAATTAACAATGACAGAGGGGGGGATGGGTAGAATTTTCTACCCATTTGGGGAACTAGCTCAAAAGATAGAGATTTCTCTTAACAAAGAAAGCATTTGCTAATTTGGGGCCAATCTCATTAAGATATATTACTCCCACTTCTGCCCTATCTCAAAAATGTGATACCAAACACCCGTGGAAGAGTCCTCAACTACAAAGATAATAGATCAAAGTAAAAAGAGTTGTGTGAGAGTTTTGTCCCTGGCAATTTTTTGTATTTTCCTTCCTATGCTTCCGGGCTTTCATTCTTTACCGATTCGCAGACTCTGGTGTATGTCAGAACACAGACGCCCAGGCGGGTAGTGGCTTGAGACCTACTCCCTAAAACGAACTGGAAACTTACCCCTACGAACGTTGGTCTAAACTGGTAGCTCCTGATTAACTTCTCGCTCCTTGAAAGCGACCTGGGACAAAAGAATAAAGAAGGAAAATGGTCCGTTTTTCTTTTCAAAGAAAAGAAATGCAAAGTTTACCAGATAGCCCTGGGCTGAGCTTCTCCCTAAGGCACCACAGAGGTTCTCCATCCTCCCATAATTGGGCGACATTCTGCTATAGTCCAGGATCGAAATCAGCATTACCACCCGCACCTCCGAAGACGCGGCCAGACGGCCCCAGAGGAGGAAGAGGGCATGTATAAAAAATAAGTCTCAAACATACCTACACATCATATGACTTCACCATCATTAAGAAATGGGAATCATTCGTTCCAGTTTGAAGAACTTGAGGTTGCCCTCAGTAGGTCGGATATGTGAGAAATAGATCCCGAGAATAAAAATGTAATATTAATGCATGAATAACTGAAGTGTAGATTTGAAAATCCACCTGGCAGGGACCGATATTCAAATCTGCAAAAACGTAAGAAATCCTAAAGAACTCAGCCACGCCTATCCCAGCACTGTGTGGGGACGAAGGATGGAGAGAGAGCGTGGCTTTGGAAGGAAACACCGTCCCTGTTAGGAAATGAGTCTTGCTCCCGGCTGTAATGTGTTACATTTTAGTAATTAATAAATTTAGTAATACAATTGGCTCGGTATTCAGAGCAGGCGCACAGGGAGCATAAAACTGGAGAATGCGGGCATCGATCCCGCTACCTCTCGCATGCTAAGCGAGCGCTCTACCATTTGAGCTAATTCCCCGCTCCGGCGCGCGGCCGCGCCTCTCTTACTCACTCCGCTCCCTGCGGTCATTCGCGGCGCGGCGCCGGCTGTTTGCAGTCGGCCTTGACCACGTGAACGAGGCGCCGGGCCGCAGACAAGAGACTGTTGCGTCCCTCGCCGCCGCCTACCACCTGTCGTCCTACGGATCCGGATCCCGTCGGTACAAGATCTCAGACGGCAGGCGGAGTCCGGGCCAGGGAGGCCTCGGAAACTCTCGTCTTAGACACTGGGCAAGAAGTCAACCCGGAATCCGCTCCGAGGAAACGGAACTGGAAGGAGATGGCAGGTGCATCCAGGAGGGAAAACCAAGCTTCTCAAGCTTTGCAATGGTTCCTGACAATCTCTGCACCCCTAAATTTCCCACCAGTTGACTCTGCTGGCTCCAGAAGCAGATTCTCCAGAGTCCCTACAGACACTTCTTAAGAACAGCTGTCTGGCTTTAAAACAACAAAACAACGACAACAACACACCGCCTGTGGACTCATGGCCAGGAGGGGGCGCGCGTCCCGGTTAATTTCTCCATTCTGGCTTTTGGAATCCCGAGTTTGTTAAAAGGGTACAAGTTATTTTCTATTTTTCTAAGGTAAACATTACTAGGATGCTAAGATAATTATGACTGCAGGCTTAGATCCAGAGTCTTTGCAAAAAGACAGTAGTCGTGTCTTTTTCTTCTGGACCTGTTGGGTACCAGGTACCAGGGACTGTGCTAGGTGCCGGTTGGGAGCCAGGAGCCCATCCCATGCAGGAAATCCTTCTGAAGGCCTTCAACCGACGTCCACACCTTCAACTATTTCTTTGCCTGATAACCCATCTTTAGAGACTTCCTCTCTTTGATTTCGTGTTATTTTTTACTCTCAATAACACTGAAGCAAGTGATCAAAATGCAAATGCAGGAGAAACATCTCATTTAAGAAAGTGAGTCTATGTCTCTATGCAGAGCAGGCCTTTGCAAGACTCTTAAAACACCCTTAACATTTGCTCTTCTTTTTTGCCTTTTCATTGCAATCAGGGCTGATAAAAATGGGTGAATAACTTTCTGAGGGGAGAAACCTTCCACCTACTTGCCTCCCCACAACTTAGACAATAGAGTTCAGGTGTTCCAAGTGGGTGTAGAAACCACCATTCATTCCAAAACTTGGTGCAAGGACAGCTTTACCCGGATTCTCTCCATCATCTAGGTGCTTTCCCCCTACTTTTCCCGAGACAGAATTTGCAGTGCGACAGAAGTCAGCTTGGCCTTCACTCATTTTTTTCCTCCCTGTTCATTTTCCATGTAGGTGTGGGTGTAGGTGTGGAATTTTAGTGACAGAATGTAGCCCAATTCCATAGCTCAGATCCATGGACTGGGCATGACTGACTGAACTGGGAGTGACTGGTTTGTCTGGGAGCTTTCAACCCTGAGCTGGGAGTACTGGTTCCCATCGGGGATTACATTTTACAACACTCAGTTTCCACAGAGGCTACATGAAAATCAAGACTATTATTTTAAAATTCACATGGCATGCTTACCTGGCAGGGGAGATACCATGATCACTAAGGTGGTTTTCCCAGGGTGAGGCTTATCCATTGCAATCCGGTTGTGCCGACCCCTGCGATTTCCCCAAATGTGGGAAACTCGACTGCATAATTTGTGGTAGTGGGGGACTGCGTTTGTGCTTAAAAATAAATAAATAAATAAAATAAAATAAATAAAATAAAACTCACATGGAAGTTTTACCAGTTGTTAGGCTATTGACTCAATGCTAACTTCTCTGCTCTGGTCTGAATTGTGTTCCCTCCAAATTCCTGTGTTTCAGCTCTATCCCCCAATGTGTCTGTATTTGAAATGGGGAAGTAGTTACGGTTAATAAGGTTGTAAGGGTGGGGCCCTGAGATCACGGGATTAGTGTCTTGATAAGGGGGGAGACGCCAGAGAGCTCACTGTGTGTGTGAAGACACAGCCAGGACATGCGCATCTGCCAGACAAGAAGAAGGCTCTCACCAGGAACCGAATGACCATCACCTTGGTCGTGACTTCCAACCTCCAGCACTGTGAGAAAAATTAATTTCTGGTACTTTGCCATAGCAGCCTGAGCAGACTAAGACAATAATCCTTTTTAAACCTGCTGTGATATGAAGGAGATGAGACTCTGTAAACCACATTACTGATGTTCTGCTTGGTCCCCCCGTTAGGCTTTGCCAGAAGGGAAGCTAGAAGAAGAACGCAAGGCTGGAGAAGGATGGAAGGTGGGCTTACTCATTCGTGTTTCCCTTCTGGGAATTTCCTGTTTCTTGAAGCGTTGCCCAAGAAACCAGCACCAGCCCGAAATTTCACCACTTGTCGGCAACTTTGCTATTTTCCACTTGGTATTCAAGGCATGGGAAGGACACCCGATAATGTCAAGAGAAACTGTCCACTTCTTAGGATTCTTTTCCTCTAGCTGCGAATTCTCTATTAGGTCAGGAACATTGAAAGAAAAGTTACTAGGCGCTATGCTCTTAGTTTCTCATGGAAAGGGATTTAATTACTGAGTTCCAGAACAACTATGTGCTTTCAACATTTCTCGTAGGAGTCATTGGTGATGGCCATTTGAAGAAAAATTTGGAATGTTTTCAATCATATAGTTGTGGAGAAATTTTATTTTAATAAGCACACATGTTTTATACATAAGTTCACTTATTTTTTCCTTAAATACATTAGAGGAAGGCCTTTTTGTTCCAGATAGTGTAGCATGTTCTCCCTCTGTGTCTAGTTTCTGCAGTTGGTACAGGGAACTGATCAGTCTCTGTTGAAACTTGATGTTGGGCGATTTGATTTGGAAAAGGAATATTTATATTTCCATTTAAGAATTTTAAGGATGTGTTTCATTTTAATCGCCCTATTATAGCTATGCAATATAATATGAACCACCCAAATCAATTATCCAACTAAAAGTTTACATACACACAGGCACACACAGAACATACTTTTCATCATTATAGTTATGAACATGTATGATTTCCCATTAGACTTTCAGAACGGAGTACTGCAGGGTGCCCAAATGCGGGGGGCATTGCTCTGTTCACAACTCAGAGAAGATCCAACTTAGTTGTCTGCATTTAGGGCAACTATAACATTTATTGAGCAATTTTTGACACTTTTTAGAGAAGGAGGAAGTAACCAGAGAGGAGGGAAGGAAATCGGGTGTAATTCAAGGCATGACTTTCAGCTATATTATTCCTAGGGTAGAAGGATATGGGATACGCTTTGGGTTTTTTCTTGAAACAGACAAGTAATATCCTAACGTCTTAGATGTACAACTCAATGAATTTATAAACCCACAGGCCAGCTTAACCAGATCACCATATCAAATACATTCGGTGTCTAAGCAGACAGCTTAAGGTTGTACTTTTTCTCTACAAGTGAATATGAACATTACCAACACAGAAACCATCCGGACGGGCATTATTTTAGGAATCCTGTAATAGCCTTTCCCGTGAGTCCTTCGATAGCTCAGTTGGTAGAGCGGAGGACTGTAGGTGTTGACAGTTGGGTATCCTTAGGTCGCTGGTTCGAATCCGGCTCGAAGGACGAGACTTTTGGAAGTCCCAGGCTCCTCCAACAAAGCCACCGTAAAATTTAGATCCTTCGGGAGGACAAGGGGCACTTTCTGGGGACACGAGGACGCGCTGAGCTCTTATTTGCGGAGCGGGCGCCCACGGTGGCGGTTGTAGGGAAGGGCCGCCGGCTCTGCGGTGGACCTTCCCAGCGGGCTTCGTCCACCTTTTCCCGCGTGAAGCGCAGCCGTGCACACGGCCGCCCGGGTTCTCCAGCTCCGCGGGTCCCGCACGGACCTCTCGGAACCCGCGCCCGGACTCCCGCGCCGCACCCCGCGCCGGAAGGCCGACGCACGCGCGTTGCAGCCGGGCGCGCCCCGCCCCCAGGACTCCAGACCCCGCCCCCGGGGAGTTGTGTCCTCGTGGCCGCGGGGATCCCCGGTCGCCCTGGTGATTCCTGAAGAGGCCTTTTATTGGAAAAATTTCAGACCCACCCAAAGGTGGGCAATAGCATCAGGAACTTCACCGGACCCGTCGCCCACATACAGCCACCCTGTTGGCACCTTCTACCCCAAATCCACATCCCTGACCTTTCCGCACAGATCTGAGATGTGGACAGGACCAGGCCATCACCTCTGCCCCTCTGCACACGCCAGGAGTGGGGGACAATTCACATACTGGGGAGGTCCCCGGGCTGGGACGCGGCCGCAGAAAACAAGGTCGAGCGCGTCCGCGCCCAGCCGTCAGGACTAAAGGTGGGGAACTCGGCAGCGGCCCGGTTGCCTGCAGCTTTCAGCCACGAAAGAAACACGGCACACGCACGTGACCCAGTCATGTCACTTCTCAGAGAACAGCATGCTCAGTCTGTGGACGCATAGTTTGCGGTACCACTCAGCATTTTAAAAGGATCTTGAATGGTAGTTTTCAGGAGCAGCGAGGAACTGGGAGGGTTTGAAGACTCCTGCTATAATCCCGTCTGTCTCTGGGACACGTGTCCCCACTCAGCGGCTAGGAGAAGCTACCAAGGAAAAAGGAAAGCCGTCTGAATTCCGAGAGGAGGGCAAGGGCGGTCACTGTGGCTGACCTGGCGGGTGACAGAGCCAGGGAAATGCCTCTGTCCAAGCATTTAAATGAAGTCCTTTCTGCCGGAACTCTGCAGTTTCCCATCTTGAAAAATTGCCGTGGTATGTTCAAATTCCAATCCAAGATTTGTATTCACTCCAATAAATTGATTCTACTTTTAGCTCAACACTTAGGAATTCCACAAAGAACCTCAGCCTTTTATTAGCAATTATGTCAGAAAACTTTCCTAGAACCCATTCCTTTGAGTGACTGAAAAAAAAAAAAAAAACATCTCTTAATGTAGTATAAAATGACACTAGGCTAACAGGTAGGCTCTTGGCAAAAATTGAACGGGCTTTTTCTTCACTCACTGATAAAACATGGACAATTGTAAAAAAATAATAAATCTCAATACTCTTAGCATATATCTTGGCACAGAAGTTCATACATTTTTGGTTGGTATTTTCCTCAGAGAGGAATAAGCCTTCTTAGTGAATTCAGACTTTCAAATTTCCTGTGTGTATCTACCTGAATAGGGTACCTTACAGTGTAGCAATGAGCATTGCCCCTTCTCCTGCCGATCATGGCAGCTCATAACCAGAAACTCTTACTTCTGTGTCATATAAATCATGGTTTGGCTGGCGGGTTCCGCTCCGTTCTGGGACAATGACTTGTAGATCCTCTACAGCTCAGATCGTAAGTAATTTTGTCAGGGTAAGAGTACAGAGGGGTGTGGTGGATTACTCATTAGCTCTCAAACTTCCAGAAGGGACACCCCATTTCCATCGGTGGCATTTTGGAGAACTACAACTGTTAGATATAATACACTATTATACCAGCTTGAAAGTGCTGGAAATTTTAAAATGTGGTAAAAACAAATTTGTGTAATGGTATATAATATGTTGAGAATAAGTACCATGAGCAAAAGGAAAGAAAACAAGTTAACTGGGAATCTGACAAGGAGGGAGTGCGCAGCAAGACATGGCCTGCTCAGAAAGACATCAAACTGATGTTGAAGTTTTTGTGTGGCTTAGTTTTGTTTTGCTTTGAATGACCTCTCTGGAAATGTAATTTAAACACAGCAAAATTCCTTCCTTTCTAAGGAGTTTGATGGGTCTTGAAAATTATATGCAATCTTCTAACCACAACACTCACGAACCTTTCCATCTCTCCAGAAAGCCAGCCTGAGCCTTCAGAAGCACTGACCTGCTTTCGGTCACGGCACTTCTGCCTTTGCCAGATGGTTCTAGGACAGACTCGTACAGGCTGCATTGTCATGTGTGTATCCGCAATTCAGTCCTTATCGTCCACTCCACTGTAGGGCTGTGCTGCTACAATTTGTTTTTTCATTCCACAGCCGATGAAATTTTTTAGTTTTTATTATTATTAATAAAACTGCTAGTTATGGATTGAATTATGTTGCCCCCCCCCATTCATATATTAAGGCCCTAAATTCCAGTACCTGAGAATGAGACTGTATTTGGAGACAGGGCCTTGAAAGAAGTTACTACATTCAAATGAGGCTGGTAGGGCGCCCCAACCCAATCTGACTGGTTTCTTTGTAGGAAGAGATTAGGATACAGAGACACTAGGGGCAGGAGTGTACAGAGGAATGACCATGTACACATGAAACAAGAAGGCTCCTTTCTTCAAGCCAAGCAGAGGTCTCAGAAGAAATCAGTCCCGCTGACACCCTGATCTTGGACTTCCAGCCTCCAGAACTGGGAGGAGATGAATTTCTGTTTAAGTCTCCCAGTCTGTGGTACGTTGTGATGCCAGTCTTCACAAATTATTACACGGCTGTATGTATTTTGGGTATAAATCTTTAGTAGCATGTGTTTTATTTTCAGTAAATGTACAAGAATGGGACTGCCGGGTCCTATGGTAGGTGTATATTTATCTTTCAAGGAAACTACCAACTATGACCCAGTGTGGGCCGTACCATTTTACAGTCTTATAGCAAAGGACGAGAGCTTGTTTTTCTACATCTTGGACAATACTTGGAACAGTCTTTTAAATATTAGCTATTCATATTGTAACTAACAAAACACATTCACATGTCCTACCCACGTTTATGGGGCAGGGATTATTCAGATATTTTGAGAGGTGGGTGAAATCTTGGGGCCGTCTTAGAATTTTGCCTCCTACAATGAGTGTAGAGGCATCTCGTGTGGTTTTTATTCACATTTCCCTCGACTAACGATGTTTACCTTTCCAGGTAGTTGTCATCTGTAGATCTTCTTTGGTGACATGTCTGTTGAAATCCATCTTTTTTTTAAAAAAAAATTGAATTGTTTGCCTCCTTACTGAGTTCTAGGAATGCTTTACATATTCTGGATATAAGTCTTGTCTATCAGGTGTTTGTCCTGCAAATATTTTCTCCCAGTCTGTGTTTCTTTTTCTTTTTTTCATTTTCTTAGCAGTATCTTTTGAAAAGCAAACATTAAAATTTTGATGAAGCCCAATTTATCATTTCTTTTTCTTTTATACATTGTATTTTTTGTGTTCTTTGGTGTTCTAAGAATTTTTTGCCTAAACAAAGGTCACAGAGATTTTCTTCTGGAAGAAGACATTTAGGCCTCTGGTCAAATTTGAATTATTTTATGTGATATTGACGTAGGGTCAAAGATTTTTTTGTTTTATATATGAATATCCAGTTGTACCAACATCAGTTACTGAAAGCTTATCTTTTCTCTATAGAATTACCTTGTTGCCTATGTCAAAAATCAATCAACAGTATTTTTAACAAATGGTGGTTGAACTGAATATCTACATACCAAAAAAATGAATCACAACAGTTAACTCAAAATTATCATACACCTAAATGTAAACTGCAAAACTATAATATTACTAAAAGATAACAAAGGGAAAAATGCATAAGTTATCCCTTGAGCACAGGGATAACACTTTTTAGATGCAACACCAAAGGCATACGTCATGAAGAAAAAAATTGGTAAGTTGGGCTTCATTAAAATTAAAAACTTCTTCAAAAAGACACTGTCAAAAGAATAAGAGAAGCCACAGACTGTGAGAAAATATGTGCAAAGAACATATCTGATAAAGGACTGCTCTTTGCTATAAAAAGACCTTTTAAAACGACAATAAAATAAACTTGGACAAGAGATCTGGACAACTCACCAAAGATATACAGGTGTCAAATAAAAGATCCCCATCATATGTAATCAGGGAATTGTAAACTGAAAAACCAACAAGAAGGCACTACATGCCTATTAGAATGGCCAAAATACAAAACACAGCACCAAGTGCTGGTAAGGATATGAAGCCAACAGGAACTCTCATTCTGAGGCTCCTAATTTGCATTTCCCTAATGAATAATAACATTGAGGATCCAGATCATGGGCTGATTGGCCACCTGTACATTTTGTTTGGTGAACTATCTATCCAAATCATTTATTTGCCTATTAAAAAAATGGCTCACTATTGAGTCGAACAAGTGGGTTATACATTCGGGATCCAAGACCTTCATTACTTATCACGTAGACACTTCCCTAAATGTTTTGCATGTATTTTTCCCCTGGCCTGTCACTTGCCTTTTAATTAAGTTCTTTAGCATCTTTTGAGGTTGTTTTTTTTTTAGACTTTGATGAGTCTAATTTATCATTTTTCTTTGTAGTTTATGTCTTTTGTGCTCTAAGAAATTTTTTGCTTAACCTAAAGTTACAGATTTTTCTCCTAGAAGTTTTTTTTTTTTTTAAGATTTTATTTATTTATTTGACAGAGATTACAAGTAGGCAGAGAGGCAGGCAGAGGGAGAGGAGGAAGCAGGCTCCCTGAGCCGAAGGCAGAGGCTTTAACCCACTGTGCTGCCCAGGTGCCTCCTCCTAGAAGTTTTATAGTTTTAGTCATTATGTTTAAGTCTTCATCCATTTTGTGTTCTGTCCATTATGCTGTGGAGGGTCTGAGTTCATTTAGTAGCATGTGTTTATCCACCTTGTCCAGCACCATTTGTTAAGGTCTCTCTGGTCAACACTGAATTATCTTGGTGCTCTGTCAAAGTCCACTGATTATGTGTATGTGCTGGTATATTTTTCTGGACTCTCTCCAGCTGTATAGTAAGTCTTGTAATCAGGTAGAGTCAAGTCCTCTAACTTTGTTCTTCCCCTTCACAATTGTTTTGGATATTTTGCATCTTTTGTAGTCTATATAAATTTTAGAATCAGCTTGTCATTTTTACAAAACTGCTCATTGAGATTTTGATTGGGATGGCATTACATGTGTAAGTCAATTTAGAAGACTTTGCATCTGAAAAATGTGGAGTTTTCTGTTATAGAATGTTATTTTTATTGTACTTTTGGTTAAATCTATTCCTAAAAATTTCACTTTTTATACCCTTCCAAATGGTATTGTATATTTCAAGTTCAATAAACCAGAATACTTATTAATAAATAGGATTATATTTTATTACATCTGTGTCCTATAGCTTGGGTAAACTTATTATTTGCAGTAGATTCTTCAGCATTTTTTTCATAATCATCACATCATATGCGAAAAGAGACAGTTTTGCCTTTCCTTTTCAAATCTATGCTTTTATTTGTTTCTTGACTTGTACTGGCTAGAACCTCCAGGGCAATACTGACTAGAAGTCAAGGTCGGATATCCTTGTTCTAGACCTGATCTTAGTGACAAGGCATTCAGTCTTTCACTACTAAATACGCTAATGGTAGGGCTTTTCAAGATGTCTTTTACAGGTAGATTAAATTCCCTTGTGTTACTAGTTGGCAAAAATTTAATCCATGAAAGCATCCTAATTTTGTCTTGTTGTTCTGCTTCTATTGAGATCATCATAGAGGTCTCTTCTAACTGATAATAAGATTAAATTGCTTTCTAATAAATTCTTACTTACACTTCAACTTTTCACCTGGTTTTGTTTTTTGGGAGCTTCTTTTCACACTTGAAAAATTCAGGCAACATTTACATAAAATGTCCCTTTTTAGTGCCATGAGTTCTGACAAACATGTACAGTCACATAACCACACCCACAATGAAGATATGAAATAGTTACATCACAACCCTAAGCCTCTCCAAGCTCCTTTTGTAGTTAACTCCTCCCCCTGCAATTCCAACCTGCTAACTACTGGTGTTTTCTATTCCTTAATTTTTGTGCTTATAAGAATGTTCTATGCAGCCTTTTGCATCTGCCTTCAGGATAAGGAAGATGCATCCAGCATTACATTAAGAGTTTGCTCCTTGTGACCGCTGAGCATTCAGCTGGAATATGGTCTGCAGGCTTCAGGAGCCGGTGAGTTCGAGTCAGTTAGCTAGAGAAGCACTTCAGACTTGAATCAACTCTGCGACACCACGCGACTGAGACAGAGCCTCTGGGATCTCAAATGAGCACTTGGACATTACCTAGCACTGGCTGATGAGAAACATACAGAACCTTTCTCAGGTCCCTTTGTGCCAATTGGGTTGGAGGGGAGGTGGCTGGAGGGGAGGTGGTGAGTGGGTGACGGGCACTGAGGAGGGCACTGGATGGAATGAGTATTGTTCCATGAGACTGATGAATCACTAACTTCTATCCCTGAAACTAATAATACACTGTATGTTAACTAACTTGAATTTAAATAAACTCTAAAAAAAAAAAAAGAGAGAGAGAGAGACTGGTAGATTAGGTAAGAGGAAAGTTTTGACTGATCTACTGGAAAAGCCAGAGTTACACAAGAAAAAGGACAGATCCTGAAGATGAGTAGACACTTGGAACGTCAAAAGCCAATGAGCACTGGCTAAGAGAGAGAGTTTGGGAGTTTATAAGAGAGAAAAGAGAAAGAAATTTGGATTCGCTGCTATGTTATAGCAAGGGAGGCTTCTGAGATGAGGAGAGATGTCTGATAGGAAGCGTCCTGTGTGATCAATACTGGGTCCATCTGTGTGTGTTCGAAGAAACTTAAGTAAAATTTAAACATTTTTTTTCCATGGAAAAACAAGAAAGAAAATTAGGGAAGCTTTTATTTGAGAGACAACATGAACTTAGATCCTAAAGTTTGGTTGCTTTCATGTTTGTGGTGTTCAAGGCTCTGCCACAGCACTCAGTATATGGAAGCGATGGTCGTTTCTCTGAGGCTTTTCTACTCTAGCTTCTCACACTTCCCCCAGATTAAATTAAATTATTGCAAAGAAATGTACCAGCCCATATGTTCTTAGTTTCTCAGGAGAGATCTGAATAACTGAATTAAATATGAATTCTGTGTTGCAGATTCCTCATGGAAATCACTGGTAGGACCTTTTGAAGAAAAATTTGTTTTTTCAAGACTACAGTTATGAAGTATTTTGATTTTTAATAAAAAATAATCTTTTTTAAGTTCACCAGAAAGCCTTTCTATAGATACATCATCAAGAAAAGTCTGTCCAGATGGCTTCTTGCTTTCTTCACCGGTGTTCAGCCAGGAAGCCAAATGCTGTTATAAGGTGTTCATTAGCAGTAGACAGCATCCCTACAAACACATGTCTACAGTACTTTTTTTTTGATTGGGTAGGGGTGTTTCATTTATTTGCCCCACTAAATATAAGCCACTCAATTCCTAAACACACACACACACACACACACACACACACACACTGCCTCTCATGTTTTGGGTGGAGTACTTCTGTGTCTATACATTATTTTCATTGTCTTTCAAAAAGGGTTGCAACGTTTACAAAATGAACTCAGCAGTATACCCACTTCAAGACAATAGATTCCTCTTTAACCCAGCTGTCTATATGTAGGATAAATTATCATTTATCCACCATTTTAATAGAGAGGTGGTGAGTAGAAGAAACAGAGAGACAGCAGGAAAAATAAGGGTGATGGCCCTATCTATATTCTATATAAGCAAGCAGGATATGGAACGTGGATGGTATTTTCTTTTTTAAAGATCTAAATCAGAAAGTAAAACACACAAAACTTAAGTGTTCAAGTGTATTAATTTTTCAATATACCTCTATGATTATCACTCCTAGCATCCTACCATCCATTCTAGCATCCTAGAAAAAGCATTTGCTTGTAATTCTTAAGATGATTAAAACCACGGGGATAAACATTATTAGAGGTATTCTAACCATCCCTAGCACCAATCCTTCGATAGCTCAGTTGGTAGAGCGGAGGACTGTAGATGTTTCACTGTGGTCATCCTTAGGTCGCTGGTTCGAATCCGGCTCGAAGGACTCACGCTTTTGATAGGTTTTCATTGACGCCGCTTGCGTGGACCCTTCACACAGGGGAAAAAAAAAAAAAAACTTGAACAGTTGGGAATATTGTCATTTGTGCTCACAGACGAACTTGTAAGGCTGGAAATAATAATAAATAAATAAATAAATGGGGCACCTGGGTGGCTCAGGTCATGATCTCAGGGCTGGGATCGAGTCCCGCATCGGACTCTCTGCTCAGCAGGGAGCCTGCTTCTCTCTCTCTCTCTCTCTCTCTCTCTCTACCTGCCTCTCCATCTACTTGTGATCTCTGTCAAATAAATAAATAAAATCTTTTAAAAAAAATAAATAAAATAAATGATCCACAGGCACATACGAGAAGCGGCGTCTTTATAAGATCTGGTCTCCAGGGAGACTGACTTCTCATGGAGTTTAGGCAAGGGTCATGGGGCGTGTGGAGAACGGGAAGGACCTCTTGGCCCAAGGTTTTCATTTCATTTTGGAGGTCCCATGGTCTTTCTGTTACGTTGATATTTAAGTGAATAAACACTTCATTAATGGCAGTTTCAAAGACACACAAAGTAGAGAAAACAGCATCAATTACCGGCAGAGGCGTCACACCTGTACACTGGCATCCTCTATCCTCCCACGTGCCCCCTTCCTACTCCCGACCTTTTAGAAAAAATACCAAGATGCGCTCTCCTCTCATCCAAAGTCGCTCAGTGTTTTGAAGACATGAGGAATTCAACGCGGGCTCGAGTCTGTTCCTCTCACTGCCCCCCTCACTCCCCCCCAAAAAAGAAGTTCACTTCCATAAAATTAATGAAACTGGTGTGAGAACTCGAGGAGGCTGGTTTCTTAGGCCTGTCGCCCACTCCACGGAAGAGCGAGGCGCCAGGATCCGGCAGAACTATACTGGGAGGCTGCCTGGCCGGAGCTGTCCCCTCGGACGGGAGCCGTGGACCCCTGGCCCGGTTCTTTTGCACAGCCGCCAGTTCAAGCAGGATAGGAAATTCTGTCCCGCTGCAGCGAGGACGGATTTATACTCTCCTTACACTCGCCCGGGGCCCCTTCCAGAGAGCCGGCTGCACCTTCGGTCCGCATCCCTGGCCGCTGGTTTTTGCAGGCGGCCCAGCAGCAGCTGCGCGTGGGAGGAACCGCAGCGCCAAGAGCGGGCGGACGGCGCCCCCTGCCGGGCGGGCTCCGCTCTGTGGGAAGGGGCGTGTCCGGCGCCGGCGGGACAGAGACCTGGGCCAGCAGCAAACACCCACTCCGGGAGAGCGGGGTTAAGCGCGGCGCCCCGGGGTCGCCTCAATCAGGGCCGTGGTACACATGAGAACAGGTGTTTCTAGTATCAGCACGCATCACGGGCCGACGCCAATCGCGCTTTGAAAACAAGAGAAGTAACTGTGGCCCATTAAAATGTTTTGGACCTCTTAGTCACAAAATCAAATTGAAAGTTAATATTTTAAAGTAAACGAAAGGTTTTAAACTAAATGAGGTCACAACTGAAGTCTTCAAAATCTGAATTTCCAAAACTTCCATTTGCAAAGTCAAACTACATTTTCAAAACCAGAAACACTCAGAACTCGAAGTTTTGAAAAATAATTCAAATTTCAAAGCTCAAGACGGTTTTAAAAACTTACGTTCAAGTCCACTTTAAAAGGTGAATCACCCCGCCGCCGCCCCACCGGAGTCGCACCCGGGTCCCCTGGATAAAATGCTGTTTTGGTCGCTGAGACACACAGAAACCTCTCCCGACTTCCCCAGGTTTTCTCACATCCCCAGAAGAGCCCGCCTCCCGCGTTTTTCCCATCTCGCCGAGGCGTTCTCTAGGGCACGTTCCCTTGGGGACCTACCTGCTCTACTCCCATCGCCCAAGTCCGAGCCCCGCCACTTCGGCCATTCTGAGCCTAAATCCTGCCTTTCGGCTTCAAATCCCGCGGCCGACCCGGCCCCCACTTCCGCTCTCTCCACCCATTCCGGTCCTTCCACTCATCTCCGCCCCTTCGGCCCCGCCCCCTTCCTGACGGCAGTCGCACGCGGGGTGCGGCAGACGGCGCGGCGCTTTACGGCTGCCGTGCTTCTCGTCTCCGCCGGCATGGAGGGTGAGGAGTTGGAGAGGGAAGATGCGGAGCCGGAGGCTGTGGAAGGGATAGATGAGAAACCAGAGGCGGTGGAGGAGCAGGAGGAATCCGAAGAGGCGGTTTGTGGCGCCAAGAAGAGGGTGGTGCCTGGTATTGTGTACTTGGGCCACCTCCCGCCCCGCTTTCGGCCTCTGCATGTACGGAACCTTCTCAGCGCGTATGGCGAGGTCGGGCGCGTCTTTTTCCAGCCCGAGGGTAAGTCTTTATCACAGGCTCTGGTTGTGCGGGGAGGAGGGTGGCGCTTGCCGGCGAGTGGGCTCGCTTGTTCGGGCCCGAGGCTCGGAGGTGGGGGTCACGGGACTCAAGGCAGGCGCCCGGCCCCTGTGGGGAAGCCGGGATTGGGTGTGGGTAGCTCAGTAAGCACAGATGAGTCTACTCTGCACACCCCCCTTTCCTGAACCGATTTTACCGGCTTGTTAAATGAGTACACACTGAATAAAAATCTGAGAGGCGTTTTCACAAAACTGAATCCATCCCCTTTGTCATCGTGACCCAGGTCTAGCGACAGTGTATGGTCACCTGACCCCAGCTTCCCTGCAGGCACTAATTGAATTGGGATTGGGGTATGTGTGCATCTCTGCACATGCATTGGTGTGTGCATGTGCAGAGCAGATCTGATGCAGGAGTTGAAGTCTGAGGAAAAGATTGAGACATAGTGATAGGATGGACCTTGGAGTTCTCTTCCCGACAAAGATCTCGAGGTGGGGTCCTGGCCCGCGGACTAGTGGGAGGTGCCATGCCGGCTTCCTAAACCACTGCTGTGTTTTTGGCACAGACGGGTTCGTGAGGCGCAAGAAGAAGGCAGCGGCAGCCTCGACAGCGGGAGGCAAAAAGCGGTCCAAGTACAGCAAGGACTACACCGAGGGCTGGGTGGAGTTCCGGGACAAGCGAGTAGCCAAGCGGGTGGCAGCGAGCCTTCACAACACGCCCATGGGGGCCCGAAAGCGCAGCCCCTTCCGTTATGACCTATGGAACCTCAAGGTGAGGGGGTAAGCTTCTCTGTCGCATCCCAGCCTCCCGCCTTCCCAGCCCCAGCCCGGGCATCTCATTTCCTCTTGTTGACCCCACTCTCTTTCATCTCCTCTCCGCTCCTGACATGTCCTACCCAGATCTTTTCATATTTTCCTGTCCACAGTACCTGCACCGTTTCACGTGGTCCCACCTCAGCGAACATCTCGCCTTTGAGCGCCAGGTGCGCAGGCAGCGCCTGAGGGCCGAGGTTGCCCAGGCCAAGCGTGAGACTGACTTCTATCTTCGAAGTGTGGAACGGGGACAGCGCTTCCTTGCTGCTGAAGGGGACTCTGCCCGCCCGAATGGCACCTGGACCTTTGCCCAGCGTCCTACTGAGCAAGAGCTGAGAGCCCGGAAGGCAGCTCGGCCAGGGGGACGTGAGCGGGCTCGCCTGGCAAATGCCCAGGACCAGGCTCGCTCCAACCGAGGGCTGCTTGCCAAGATCTTTGGAGCCCCACCACCTTCAGAGAGCATGGAGGAGCCCTGAGTAGTCAAGAACTCTTGAAAGGCAGGAGACCCTTTCCATCTCCTAGCCTTGCTTCCTGTCTACCTGATAATAACTACTGACAGTGATTATATTATCTTTCTAAGACCAGGAGTCTGGTGGGTGCTTAGGCATAGATGTCTTGTGGGGCTCTGGTCCACCCTCCAACTCCTGTTGCTTGGCTGAGGCACCCAATTCATACTAGCAAGAGTATGACTACGGCAGGATGCCAATTTTGCTTGATTCTTGACTGTCTACTTCTGCCCAGTGAGATCCTCTCAAAATCCCACTTCCTGGGCGGAGGAAGAGCCTTTACTTCAAGCTAGAGTGATAAAGCCCACTCCAGGCAGCTGTTCCACCAACTATAGATGAAGGGAAGCTGCAACATCCTTTTTATTTGAGAAGATTAACAGGGCCTGGGGGTAAAGGGGTGGGACTGGGTTGGGAGCCACCTTCCAAGTAAATGTATAGGAAAGAAAAAAAAAAAAAAATATATATATATATATATATATATATATATTTATATGCCTTTGTAGTTTATTGGGGCATGGGGGGTGTTTTATAAATTCTGACTTTTATCCCCTCATGTCCTGTTCATTTCCCCTTAACTTCATCTCCTGGTCTCATAGCCACCATTCCTCCCCGACCCTCCCAATTCAGCCTGGACCCTTTTCTATCTATCACATTAACTTCTTAGCCCATATCTAGTTCAGCCTTTACTAAGTCACTATATGAGGACATGGGGATAGTAGGTAATAATAACCCTTGGCTTCAAGATAGCCCTTGACTTCAAGAGTTGCCACTAGAAAGAGACATTAAAGAAATAAATGTACAGATGGAGCTCCTGGGTGGCTCAGTGGGTTAAAGCCTCTGCCTTCGGCTCAGGTCATGATCCCAGGATCCTGGGATCAGGACCCGCATCAGGCTCTCTGCGCCACAGGGAGCCTGCTTCCTCCTCTCTCTCTGCCTGCCTCTCTGCCTGCTTGTGATCTCTGATTGTCAAATAAATAAAATCTTTAAAAAATTTTTTTCAAAAAAAAAAAAATGTACAGAGGTACTGCAGGCATCACGGTAGATTTCTATCGGGGAAAGTAGGGGCCCTGGGAGGGTATGGTTGACTCTCCAGGAAGGTAAGCAGTGCTAAATACGCAGCTGATACCCGATCACACTCTTCCGAGATGGGTCCATTTTCACCAGGCTTTCCAGATCATTCCTGAAAAGTGAACAGAAGTCTGACTGAAACTGGTGTAGTCCTGTTGGAAACAAAAGTTGGTGGGTAAAGTGTTGGGTTCAAATCACTAAAGGTAGACAAAGCCTGGGAGGTAGTTGGGCACAAACGATGCTCCACAGATAGACTTGTGGGAATTAGGGCTCACATGAGGGAGGGTTCACAGGCAACATGCAGAGCAGGCCTGGAGGCCACAAAGAAGGTAAGCCACTAAGAGAAACTGAAAACAAGTGTCACAGTAAATGAAAACAAATTCAATAAATAAATACATAAATTAAAACTGGTTAAGGGTTCCTGGCTGGCTCAGTTGGTGGAACTTAACTCTTGATCTTGGGGTTGTGAGTTTGCCGCATGCTGGGTGTAGAGATGACATTAAAAAAAAGTTAGAAAAGGAACACAGGGTGGCTCAGTTGGTTAAGAGTCTGCCTTCAGCACAGGTCATCCCAGGGTCCTGGGATCGAGCTCCACATTGGGCTCCTTGCTCCACCAGGAGTCTGCTCCCTCTGCCTCTCCCCCTGCTTATGCTCTTAAATAAAATCTTTTAAAAACTGGCCAATATCTAGGAATTATAGGAAGTTGTGGAGTGATTATAATAATCTGGGTTTTGCTTGTGCTGTTTTTTCCCCCCAATGTCCTCAATATTTACTGATTCTTTCTTTGGGTAAAGTGGATTAATGCACTTATTTGGCTCTAAAATAAAATCTTGGTCATGTTAAGATTTTGATTTGGTAGGTGCACTTAATTTGGGAGAATAAAAATGACCAGTAAGAGATGATAGATACTTGGTGTAACATTTCCCACAGTGCCTATACCTCTCCTGCCCATCAAAGAAGTGTAGTTTTACAACCTCAGTTTTAGGAACTCCATACCCTTGTTTCTATGTTCTTGTTCTGTGTTTCTTGTGAGTTTCATGTGGATTGTTTTCCTCTGGTCACGATGTCTTCCAAGTGAGCCAGAAAAATCCAGTGTCGGAATTTGATAAGCTATTCACATACTCAGAATCTAAGTTCCCATTCCCCCCCTTTGCTAGATAAAGAGAATATCAAGATTAAGAAACTTCTTATCCCTTAGGTTGCTAATGACTTCTAAAGTAAAACACATAATAGGGCTTAATTTTTTGAATGAAATAAACTTTTTGGGGTGGCATTGGGTCAGCATCAATATATTCAAGGTCAGCACTGCAGGCTCCAATTCAATAGTTCTGCACAAAGCTCATCCCAACAGCCTGGTAACGGATAAATCAAAGGTGGAGTGAGAAATGGAAATAAGAATGTCTGGAAGAAGATGAATTTCCCAAGAGCTGTCAGCCTGATTCCCTGGAGACAGCCTTTTGAGGGCAGGAAAACACCTTTTTTACATTTAAAATGTTATTCCTCTTTGAAATGTTGCCATGAGTGACCCTGACATGGGTCAATTTTAGTTGTACAAATATAATAATTGTATACCTTTCCAGAAGTGAACTTGCAGAGTAATTTTGGTAGATAATGTCAAAACGCCTCTTACGAAAAGTGTAAGCAACCATTTTTGGGATTCCACTTATAAGCAAGGAAACGGATAATTTAGAGAAATACCAGTCGCTGGAAACCAGCTATCCCAGACAGAAGCCTCCAGCACTTTTCGCAGTCTCTTACGGATGTCCCCACGGTGGGACTCAGGGAGAGGGTGGCCCGCTCCGTGTGGAGGGCAAGCTTTGTGCGGCTTTGGCCAAGCGGCCGCTGCTGCTCTTGGCGCTGTGCACGCTGCGGGTGGACCAACGCAGATGAAGGAGAGGGAACCTGGAAACAAACTGAGTAGAATTAGGTACAAAATGACGGGGCTGAGCTCATGTTTGATGGCATACTGAAGGCATTCGGTACATTTTAAATCACGGAACAAGAGAAAATTACGCCTATCTCAAAGATGATCTGGCTAGATCTTAATTTAATTTGTGAGAATGGTCAGAAACAATATCGTCAGACAAAACTTAGGGAGGATAAGCGGTGTCCCTAAATAGAGAGGGCCGTCCCTGGGTGGGATCGAACCACCAACCTTTCGGTTAACAGCCGAACGCGCTAACCGATTGCGCCACAGAGACGAAGCTGAAAGCGCTTCTCTTGCTAAACATGATCTTTTCATTTTCTCTAGTCTGACCTGTGAGATACACTTTACAAATAGCTTTCGATGGGTATATGTATTGAAGAAATGTCCCCTCGTGATTTTTGTTGTTCTTATTCTTGTTTTCAAATAATATAGATATTATTTAACCCACTAAGCCACGCAGGCGCCCCTCAAAAAATATAGATATTATTAAGAGAGGTACCTTGGAATGTAGATTGGGTGGGAAGCAGGGCGGGGACTGCTGTTTACCCAAATACAGGTGAATATAATAATTTTAAAAAGGACATCTAGCCAGAATTTATTTTCAGTCCAAAAAGAAAGTTTTTACTGACGCTTCAGTTGCTAGAACGGCCCCCATAAGGATCTGTATAGATGAACATACATTAAATGGGAAAGATACCAGGAAGAGCAATGAAGGAAATACAAACCATTTAGGGGAAAATCTAGAGGATCATCAATGCATCCTTAAATTATCAGGTAAAAGTGTGCTTCCTGGGAAATAGGATATTCTCATGTACCAAAGTATCAGCGCAGAGCTATCTTGCTAATTGCAAAGCAAAAAACAAAACTTATGTCTCCACTGAAACTAGGGATCAAATTTGGCATCATTAACAATGGGAGAAATTAACATTATGTGCTTCCTGATGAAGTCACAGGAAGTCCACAGCACACGATATTTTGTCAAAAAGGATTAGCTTGGATGTAATTTGCCCTGTTAGACAACTTCTAGCCTTGTTGCTTCATGTAGCTATTGCTGTGTAACAAGATACTAAAAAAATGTTAGTGGCTGTTTGATGGTTCTTCCAGAGAAGCAGGACACATATGGTAAATCTCCTTCTCTTATCTCTCCGCCTCAGTCCCTCTCTATAGAGATCTCCCCGCTTCTGTCTCTATGTATTGATCAATCCATCTCATCACTTACCGATCTAATTGGCTCATATGTAAAGTGGGCCAGCAAGCTGGAAACTCAGGCAGGATATCTATGTCACAGTCATGAAACAGAATTCCTTCTTCAGGAAGAAAAGATGTGAAATATTAAGAATTTAAAATGTTGGTTGAGTAAAATAAGATCTTGGAGATGTCAAAGTCAAAAATCCACTTAAGCGTCCTTGGCAGAAACTTGAGTATTTTGGAATACAGGGTACATGAAAGGTAGTGCAGGTACAGATACAAGGAAGGTAGTGCAAAACAGACATGAATATGTCCTGGAAAGAGACAGCGCCAGCTGGGAGCAGGCATAGAGGCATGTGATCAGAAATATTATAAAATCATAATGTAATTTTCTTTGCTAGGAGAATAATAGGTAGCCAAATAATGTGCTATTTTGTCTTAGATAAAACCTAGACTTGGAGAGGTTGAGTGACACGCCCAGGGTAACACACTGTTGGATTTCATCATGAATGAAGTCCCAAAGCTGAGCTCTGAACTGTTAGGCTCTAGTATATTTCCTACTCCATTTTGACAGTGAGGAGTACTTCAAAGAGAGTTTCTGATCTAGGCTAAAGAGAATAGTGTCGTGTAAGTTACCATACTGGCTAGTTTCTAGCCATACTTCAGGATAACAGATCTGAGGAATGGAAAGCTGAAACACAGCGTCTCTTCGCTTAAAATGTGCTTTAGGAATATCTGACCCCACACCAGAGAGAAGCCAGTTAGGTTCTTGTGATATGTCAGCACTATTAACAGTCAAAAAGAGGCAACGACATTCCTAAGGGGAAAGGAATTTGGGACCAATGAGATCAGATGTCTATAATTCTCCATCATCATATCCCAGCATAAACCCTTCTGTTCAGAAGCCAGTGGAACCTTGGTGAATTCTACAGCCACATCCTTGAATGTCGCTGTTGCCTGAAAAATCAAACAAACCCAGAAATGCCTCAGTGAGGGGTTACAAGCCCAGAAGTGAATGGAATGTAGAACAAAAGAAAGCAAAGCATGATATAGTTATGACAGAATAAAATATTCTGTCAAGAAAGCCAAGTCTATTCATTCTTACTTTGTGTCTAATACTGTGTTTGAGTCTGTCTGAAGTACAAAAACAAAGAATACCAGTCCACAAGTGACAGGAAATTGTTCATGTGAAATAACTTCAAAATCATAAAGCACATGAAGAAATCGTGAACTTCTCTGCTACAGAGAAAAGGTACTGAGGGCATTCCAGGAAGGATGATGCCAGCGTATGCAGAAAGCGAGGGAAAGAGTTCACTTAACAGTTCTCCTCTTTAGATGGACAGTCCAAGCAGCTAGAGAGTCTCTAAAGCGTAGGGGTGTCAAGGCCCAACTCACTGGAATTCTGATTTAAATTGTCGAATGGAGGGCCAAACATCAGTGTTTTTTCTTGTGTGTTTGTTTGTTTGTTTGTTTTAGAAGCATGCTAGGTAATGCCAATGAGAAGTCACTAGTGAGAATCCTGCTTTTAAAGAAAAAAAAAAAAAAAAAAAGCAGGACTCAAGTCGTACTAGATTCACTGGTGAGCTTGTTTGCTCAAACTAATCCAGAGACCGCAGTAGCAGAGTGAACAAAACATCATGCACAGGCTCAGATACTGATGCTGATTCTTTGTTCCGTTATTTATTGGCTGTGTGAATTCTCTTTGCAACATTTTTTTGTTTTTTGTTTTTTTTTTAAAGATTTTATTTATTTATTTGACACAGAGAGAGAGATCACAAGTAGGCAAAGAGACAGGCAGAGAGAGAGGGGGAAAGAGGCTCCCTGCTGAGCAGAGAGCCCGATGTGGGGCTTGATGGGGGCTTAATGTGGGGCTTGATCCCAGGACCCTGGGATCATGACCTGATTTAACCCACTGAGCCACCCAGGCTCCCTTTAACTTTATTTATTTGAGAGAGAGAGAGAGCACAAGTTGCTGCAGGGAGCGGCAGAGGCAGGGAGAGAAGCAGACTCTCCACTCGGCAGGGAGTCCGACAGGGGGCTGGATCCCAGGACCCCGGGACCCCTACCCCAGCCAGGAGCAGATGCTTCACCGACGGAACTCCTGGGGGCCCCTGCATCTCTTAGGAGCAGCTCTTTCTGAATGTTCTGCCCCAGGCCTTTGCTTACGTCTCTGTTTTGACTGGTGGTGTATGGATGAGAACATATTCTTTATATCCATTCCAAATCAAATCTTCCTCAGTACAGTGGTCTTACAGTTTCCCCAAACAAATGATCTCGGCATTTTCCAGGAACTTCCTTCCTACTCTGTATCTCCACTTTTTTCGAGTCACACTTCTTTCTCGGAACCCCTGTTAGGGTAGAGGGAATGGGGTGGCTCACCCCTGTTTTTCTCAGGAACTTCAGTCTCCTTTCTGGCCCTCGCGCACGATACACCCATCCCTAGCACCACACCACCGATCATGCCTCCCACGCTGCCTGCAGCACCCGGAGCCCGCACCTGTGATTCAAGACCCACTACAACCTCCGTGTACAATATGGAGCTTTCCCTGCCCCCTCCAGCCTCTGCCTTCCCAAAACTCCTTTAACACTTACCTTGCCCACTTCATCACATACTTATATATACTTTAATATGTATGTATAAGCGCACGTGGATGTGCGTGTACACAGAGACCCAAACGCTTCTGTAATGCTCGTGCAAGGGGACGAGGGCTTGGCCCAATGCACACTTTCTACTGCTGGCAGGGCCACGAACAGAGCCGTGCGTGTGACTAGCCCAGATGATGGATGGCCGCATGTAAGAGAAAGACAGTGAGGGGAAGACACCAGAAGAATGGTTAGCGTTCCTTTCAGATACTGCCTCTACCTCAAAGTATTCTATCTAGTTATCTACCAAAAAATAGAGCTCAAGTTCCAGTGCAGGAACTTGATTAGTCATTGGTTGATTGGCTGGTTACTGGCTAGTCACTACAGAGCCAGAATCGAGGAAGAATACCAATGTTTAGAAACTGAAAATAATAAATAAATCAAGGAACAGATAAATCTACTTATCCCAACTTACCCGGTCCTGGCTGTCATAACAGTATTCTTCTTCAAAAGCTAGAGCAATTCTTAGTGTCCCGGTAGGACAGGGCTAAGGGAATAAGAAAGGCATGACATAGCTTTCCCTGCTGAAACTTCCAGCCTTCAATCAGAAATGTACTCATTGGCTTGATACATATTTACTGAATGTCCTTCACGTGCCCTGGGCTCAGGCGACACCATGACGCATGGACAATTTTCCAGACTTCAAGGATCTTATGGTCTAGAAGAAAAACTACAAGAACTTGGGTGAGGAGAGAGCTGGGGATGATGTAATACATGAGGTTCACATACACAGTATGGGCGTGTGGACTGATGTGTGTGTGTGTGTATACACGTATACACACATGTATTTTAACTAAGCCATATACAGGACCAGTATGTTGGTGAGTATGGAATTGGCTCAAGGCGGCCAGTCCTACCCTACACCTCCCCACTTTCCCTCTCCCACAGCTCACACCTTTCTCCCGAGGTCTTTGGAGCTGTCTTCTCATGGTCCCTTGTGTACTATCACTCCTGCTTTGTTCCCAAAAGGATGGATCCAAAAGTTCTCTAACTCTGGAAGCCGCAGGGTTTGTTTCTGCTTGTGCATTTCTGCTTTCTTTCCTGAGTCCGAATCTGTCTGGAGCAAATGGCTAAGTCTGTCCAGGACTGTAGCAAAAGCATTAAACCCACCGGTGGATGTGGTAACTGTGAGACGTTCTGTTTCAGGATATTCCAGCTAGATGGACTGTCTGCGGAGTAGTAGTCTGTGGGGTGGGGCTGGGTCGATGCTGTAAACTTTGGGGAAACTGAAAGTGAAGAAATCACAGAAGGTGAGGGGTAATGTATGTTAGGTACCAACTGATTTAATTCCATTCATTTTACTGAGGACGATAGGGACCAAAAATATCTTCCTCCCTCTCATGCGGCTTCTAAGTAGAAGAGCGAGTGTGACCTACCTGACTTCCTGATTCAATCTCAGTATTCCTTGCACAACACGCCACGTTTCCAGAGTTGCTCCCCGAAGTCAGGCTACATGAGTATTAGGACTGTTTGCTGGGTTTACCCCAACCTCCTATCATAATGGAGGAGAACGAGCCATTCGCTGCTATCTCTGCAGCATCTAAAATAATGTCTGGCATTCAGTAAATATTTGTGAAATGAAAGAAAAAGTTCTATCACCGTAATAGGTCAAATTCAATCTGGTTAAAACCCTGCGCTTGAGACAAACCCCTGATAAGATACTTTTAGGCCAAACCACTGCCTGCTCCTTTTTTCAAATGGGTGGTTGGCTCATTTCGGATGGTTCGCTACTACCAGACTGTAACGTTCTTTGAAGGAAATAACAGCACTTCTTGCGTAGTAAGTGCTTAACAATTGTCACTTCCTTTCCATCTCTCTTCTAAGGGAGGCTTCTTTCCCTGCAGCTGTTTAATTCCTAATTAACTTTACTAATACTTTACATCAATACTTTAACTCCCAAACTCTCTAGTAGGATAGTGGATGACGTGTGAAGAGAATTTCCACATAGAAACCTCACAAGAGATGTATTAGACAAACTACTCACTTCAAGCTCTAAGTTTAGCTATTCCGAGCAGAGAGGCTGAGAGGTTCTGGCCCTCCCGTGGGAACTCTGACCGAGATTCTGTCTCTGAGAGGTGGAGCTTCCAGAAGGGACTTTTTAAACCACGGGTTCAGCTGGGTGATGCCTCTCTCCTCTGAGATCTGCCTGGGGACAGTCTGTATCACAATTAAGTTCTTCATTGGTATCTTATTTTAACAGCATTTTATGTGTAAGTTTTATCTCCCCAATAAAAGTAAACTGTGTCATTCTTGAACATTGAGGAAAAATAAGCACAGAAAGAGGAGAAGAACATGAGAGACATAAGAGACACAGCACCAGAGAATCCTCTCAGGGACGTTTACTAACTTAACAGCCACCCCCCCCCCCCGCCCGCCCCTTTATTAAGGACAGATCTAGGATTGCGTGGCTGGCTCAGCCAGCAGAGGGTGCCTGGGTTATGAGTTTTAGCTCCACAGTGGGTGCAGAGATTACTAAAAACAAAATCTTTTTAAAAAATAAGAAAAAATAAAAAAGGAGGATCTAGTTATCAGCTTAATTTCATAGGCAAAAACATAAGAACGTTACTACATCAAGGCCCTAGAAGCTACATGAGGAACTGTTTTTCAAATAATGGATTAAAAGGTAAAAACAACCCAAATACCCACCAGGAGGTGAATGGATGAACAGAATGTGGTATATCCATACAGCAGAATAGCAGTCACCCTTACAGCGAAATTCTGATACGTGCTGCACAGGGATGGGCCTTGAAGACATTGTGCTAAGTGCCGTAAGCCAGACAAAAAAGGATAAATATCGAATGATTCCACTTATCTAAGGAACCTCTACTAGGCAAACTCATACAGAAAGGAAGATAAAGGTTTCCAGGGATTGGGGAAAAAGGAAATGAGAAGTTACTGTTTGATGGGGACAGAGTTTCTGTTTGGGATGATGAAGAAGTTCTGGAAATTGATAGTGATGATGGTTGTACAACATTAGAAATGTACTTAATGCTATTCGTACACTTACAAATGGTTAAAATGGTAAATTTTATGTTATATTTTATCATTATTTAAGAAAAATGGATCTTGCATTTTCAATTTCAAGAACATGTTCACGGGGCGCCTGGGTGGCTCAGTGGGTTAAGCTGCTGCCTTCGGCTCAGGTCATGATCTCGGAGTCCTGGGATTGAGTCCCGCATCGGGCTCTCTGCTCAGCTGGGAGCCTGCTTCCTCCTCTCTGCCTGCCTCTCTGCCTACTTGTGATCTCTCTCTGTCAAATAAATAAAATCTTTAAAAAAAAAAACAAAAACATGTTCACTATTAGATATTTGGGAAAAAACCTATAAACCAACAGAGACAATCACTGTTATCATTTTAATGTGTATATTCCCATTGTTTTCCCTCTCTCTGTCTGTATGTATTAAAATGGAGTCATATAGGGGCACCTGGGTGGCTCAGTGCGTTAAAGCTTCTGCCTTCCTGGGATCGAGCCCCACATCGGGCTCCCTGCTCAGCAGTGAGTCGGCTTCCCCCTCTCACTCTCTGCCTTCCTCTCTGCCTACTTGTGATCTCTGTCTGTCAAATAAATAAATAAAATCTTAAAAAAATAATAAAATAAAATGGAGTCATATAGTACATATCATTGTATGACCTGCCTTTCAGTTTTAACAATGTATCACATAGACCCCTTAGTGTTAGACATGTACTTTTTTTCTTTTTTTTTAAAGATTTTATTTATTTATTTGACAGACAGAGATTACAAGTAGGCAGAGAGAGAGAGAGGAGGAAGCAGGCTCCCCACTGAGCAGAGAGCCCGATGCGGGGCTCGATTCCAGGACCCTGGGATCATGACCTGAGCAGAAAGCAGAGACTTTAACCCACTGAGCTACCCAGGCGCCCCTAGACATGTACTTTTTATGACTAACTGTGACAAGCACCCTTGTCTGTGTATTTTGTCACACTGCTTATTGCTTCCTAATGGTAAATTTCTTAAAATAATTTAAGATCAAATCCAAGAGGATGTGAGGGTTGAGGAAAACTAAGGGATAAATTCCTTGGACATCCAGGGTCGCTATAACTCTTGCATAGACAGAGGAAAAATGATGAACAACTAAGAAAAGATGATGGGTTTTAAATACTATGATCTAAAATATCAACAGTATCCCATGCTCTATGCTATGGCTATGCTCCATGCTTTGCCCAACTCCAGTAAAATAGTTGTATTTTAAATGTTCTGTTCAGACTATTTTTTCCTGAAATTTAACATTTAAATAATGAAATGATATGAAATACATAAATTAGAAAATGCAGATGTCCTCTATTTTTAAAGATTTTATTTATTTATTTGTCAGAGAGGGAGAGTGAGAAAGCAAGCACAGGCAGGCAGAGGCAGAGGGAGAAGCAGGCTCCCCGCTGAGCAAGGAGGCCAATGTGGGACTCGATCCTCATGACCTGAGCAGAAGGCAGCTGCTTAACCAACTGAGCCACAGGAGTCCCCTATTTTGTTACTCTTTATACAAATATATTTTGGGTATTTCATCAAATGGTATCACCTTAGTTTATTTAAAGAGAATATTTAACTTAGCATTTAAATTATTTCCAATTTTTTGCTATTTCATAAGCAATTTATATAATACATATTTATAGGATAAATATCCACATAGATATAGAGACACAGATTTTTTTTTTAAGATTTTATTTATTTATTTGACAGAGAGAGATCACAGTTAGGCAGAGAGGCAGGCAGAGAGAGAGAGAGAGAGAGAGAGAGAAGCAGGCTCCCTGCTGAGCAGAGAGCCCAATGTGGGACTCGATCTCAGGACCCTGAGATCATGACCTGAGCCAAAGGCAGCGGCTTAACCCACTGAGCCACCCAGGCGCCCGAGACACAGATTTTTATCAGTATATTTATGGAAACATCTTTAATGTGAAATTACTGGGTTGAAGAATATATACACTAAATATATTTTTTTATATTTTTTATTTTTTATAAAGCTACTGTTCTCCTAGTTCCCAACCATTTCAGGCATTAAGTTTGTTACTCCAATAAGACTGTATATAAGTATATAAATATTTTATATTTATACTCATACTAGTAATGTATAAGAGTGTCAGTCTGTTCGTAGACTGGGAAGCTTATAAACAGCAGAAATTTATTTCTTACAATCTGGAGTCTTGGAAGTCCAAGATCAGGGTACCAACATGGTAGAACTCTGGGAAAGGCTCTTTTCCTGGTTCTGTTTAAAGCAGCAGTCTTCTTGCTGTGTTCTCACATGGCCAAAGGGCCAAGAAGGCTCTAGAGTCTTTAATATAAGGACCCTGCTCGCCTCTAAAAGGTCATACCTCCAAATGCCATCACACTGGGGACTGGGTTTGAAACCCGAAGAATTTTGGGGAGAGGCAAACACTCAATCTACAGCAGAATGCCGAACTGCCACCAACGTGGCTATCATAGTTTTTTAAAATCTTTGCTAATATGAAGAATTACCAAAAGTTGGAAAATTCAAAATAACCAAAGTATTTTATATTACTTTGAATATTAATATGACCCTCTTTTCAAGTGTATATTGGCCAACTGTACTCCCTCAGTGAACTCCCTGCTCAAATCTCATCCCAGTTTTTTAAAGTTATGGATTTGTAGATGTTCTTCTATAGCATGAGTAAATACTGTTTTTTATGACATATGGTAAGCATACTTCCTTTATCTGGCTGATGGTGTAAGTATGTAACGTAAGTTTTTAGTTTTTATACCATCTAACATTGATAGGCCTATGAAGAAAGGCCTTCACAACAAAGGATTATTTTGTTAATTACCCTAAACCCCTACACTTTATTTTGGCACAATCATGATCTTATATTTTACATTAAGAAAATACTTAATTTTTCTAGTTAAACCTCTCCAGACTGTTTTTAGATTTGGTATGCTAGAAATTTAATGCTCTTTCCCCCAAATAAAGTATCCTTTCTCTGTGATTTAAATACCAGTTTGAAAATAAATCACTTCCTATATAAATCACTGATGTGTTTCCAGACTCCTTAGTCTATAGCCTTTGGAGGAAAAATAACTCTTCCTCTCTTTTAAGAACGGCAGTAAAATTTTCTGAGTAGACAGAGAAGCAAGGAAACCTATGAAGAGCAGCTCTGAGTGCTTATTTCTTGAGACACATATGTCTCTTTCAAGATTCGTTTTTGTTGCTCTGGGATTTTGCTTCTTTATGTCTTCTCTTTAGTTCCTACAGAAGCTGGAGGTTCAGACCTAAAGGAGCGAGCTCCCTTAAGCTTTCTCTCTAACTCTGAGGCTTACCTGTAACCCCCAGACAGGAGACAGACAACAGGTCAAAAGAAGGGACCTCCTCTCCCAGTACTGACACACCCCTACTAGTACCCAAACACAGTCCCAATGTGATCTCTGAAGATGACAGATACTCAAATAAACTCAAATAGAAACATTAAGTTCGACATATGCCTCAGACATAAAATGAAACCTGCCAGAATCCGGCCTTGGAGCACAGCAGAGAAGGGGACTTGCTCTAGCCCTGATTCCATCATATGAACCTTGAAACTGTCTTTAATAAAGGCTTCGTTTCCTCGCCATCTGAGACACAGGGATAATCACTGTGATCCTGCCTTAAGTCACAGAGTTCCTGGGCATACTAAATGAGACAATATATTATAAAAAGTATAGAAGATGTAATTTACTAGGCAAATATAAGGAATCACTGCAAAATACCAACAATAGGCTTTCAAAGCTTGAGATGGCTTTAAATACTATACAGCAATACCGTCTCATAGAAGTACAATGCAAGCCTCTGGGGCACCTGGCTGGCTCGCTCAGTCAGTTGAGTGTCCCTCTCTTGGTATCAGCTCAGGTCTTGATCTCACCGTCCTGGGTTCTGGCTGGTGTTGGGCTCCATGCTAGGCACAGAGCCAACTTAAGAACGTAAAAAAAAGAAAGAGAGAAATATAATGCAAGCTTCATATGCAATTTTAAATGTTTTTAGTAACCACATAAAAAGAAAAATTGGGACAGGTGAAATTTGAGTAACATACTTAACACAATATATCCAAAATATTATCATTTTAATATGCAGCTGATATAAATAATTAAGGAGATTTTACATTCTTTTTTTTATTGTCTTCTAAGTCCAGTGTGTATCTTACAGGTGTATCTCTACTTAGACTAAAATTTTAAGTGTTCAGTAGCCACGTGTGGCTAACTACCTTAATAGTGCAAATATGTGGTCTAATTTTATAGAGTGGAAAACAGGTTCAGAGGTATTATGGGATTTTCTTCAACGTCATCTGATTTTATTATGGTAGAGTTTGGTTTAGAGTTCCAACCCTTTAACCTACCTGTACTTCATTTTTGCACTTAGTGTGGATTAAATCTTTTTCTCCCAAGTTTTATTTGCCTAATCTAACACCATTTCCTGAGTGAATGAATCATCCCTTCTGCACTAATTTAAAACAACGCTTTTAAATATAGTAAATCCCTATATATAAAGTGCAGATCTGTTTCTGGACGTTGCATTTTGTTCTACCATCTTTGGAGGAACACCCTTTGGAGGGTGTGTGTAGTGAGTATCTGCCTGTGGTTTCCCATAGAATTTACAATGACAAAACAATGCATAACATTTTTTAAAGTTTATATACGAACACAGAACCCTGTAAAAGCTTATTTCGTATATGTGGGGTTCTCATTACAGGGGCTGCTGCCAGCTCGGGAGGCCTCCATTCCCCAGGACACAGGTGCGGACACACACAGGAACCCATGCACATATAACTCAGCCCAAGACACAGATTCAGGGTGTAGGCGTGGAGGTGCCGGGGGAAGGCCGGCGCGAAAGGAGGAGACAGATCCGAAGGTCTCTGACTGCAGCGACAACAGAGAGCCTGTAACTTCACCACAGAACCTCCACGGACGGCCGGCGCGACCCCTTTTAGGGAGCACAGCAGCAGGGACGCGGCGTAGAGGCGCCACGCTTGCGTGAGGGCGTAGGGCGTGGCTAGAGGGCGCAGGGGCGTGGCTGTAGGCCGTGGGGCGTGGCTAGAGGGCGGTGTGTAGTCCGGGCCCAGAGCGCTGTTGAAGGGTGCGGGGCGGGGCTGGAGGGGCGTGGGGCGTGGCTAGAGGGCCTGGAGCCTGTTTGGAGGGCGTGGGGCCGGGCGGGAGGGAGGGGGCGCGGGGTTAGGAAAACAAATGTCCCGCACACGCGGGGGAAAAAGCAGACTATGGTGGGTTGCTGAAGACGATAAAAAGAGGCAAGCAGCTGAGCTGCGAGGTGCACATCTTCTTGCACTTTGGTCCAAAGATGAGTGATCTTGGAGAGCAGTAGAAAGCGGAGAGAAGGCAGATGGTAGCATGATAGGAAATGAACACTTAGAAATGGAAGCAGTATAGATTTTAAGCTGGCAAATTCTGGAAGGGGAAAAACTAGCAAATTAGGGACAACCTAAACTTTTTTTACACAGGGAACAAAAGGATATCCATACATATTGAACAAATGAGTTAAAAATCTCAAAGCAAGAAATGAATTTTAAGTTCTACAGACAAGACAAATGGAAGAAGTTTCCAGAAGTTGTAGAATGTGCTTAGCATGCTAAAGGAATCAGAACATTTATTCCTCTGGAGAAGAAATGCAGGATAGACAAAAACATTCGTTTGGAAGTGGTCAGGAGGTCTCTGACTGCGAGAGATTTTTTTCAGGGTAGGTGATCCTGGGGCGCTGAGGGCTAAAGGAGGAAGGCTCCGGGTGTGGTTTTAGGCGGTAGAAGTGACAAGCCACGAAGTGTTCCATTTAAGTCCCTTATCAGTGCCCTGCCCAGTCGGAAACAGTTGGTCTGGTTTAAACTGACCGTGTAGACCGTGAGGTCCCCTCGTCTCCCAAAGCAGCTCCAATGTCCTCCGCCCGCAAGACTGAGGCCCCCCATTTTAGAAGAGGAGCTGGATTCAGTGAGGAAGGTCCACTTAGAATTTCACACAAAAGACTTCTTTTCAGGTATACTACCGCAACACGCCGAGCCAGGAATTAAGGTATAGGAGGGGAGCAGAGATTATGAAAACGGGGTACAATAGATAAGGAACAGGATCTACTCCGGGAGTCTCCCTTTTCCGCAAGACTCCAAGCATCACTTCTTCCGCCTTATCTGTCACTAGCGATAGCGGAGCCCCTACTGCTGTTTCATCTGCCAGATGGAAGAAGGATTTCCTCTGCAAGGTTAACAGCCTTCAGCTTCTGGCAGCCCTTTCTGAAGGGCTCTGCTTGGGTAGAGTGATGACACAGCTCACGTGTGGAGGATGAAACAAGCAAGCTTCAATTTCATTACTGGCTTTTTTGGTTTTGCTCAAGGTGTGAGGTAGAGAACTTTCAGGAAACAGCCTGGGCATATGTGTGGGCTGGGATGCCCCTTGGCTTTTCTACTTCCTCAGAGACACCACTTCTCTTTCAGTATGTGTAAGGGCTGTGACTATTTTCCCCAGGAATGTCTCTCAACACAGCCCACATAAACGTGGGGATGAGCCTGGCCGTCGGGGGGGGGGGGGGGGGGGGGACATGAAGGCTGCAGGCCTTGTTCCAGGCACACCAGCCTGCACGAAGGGCGGAAACAAAACAAAACCAAGTTGTGCCATTTTCCATTCCCCCTTTTCATCCCTCTTCTGATACATTTCTTTTAAAGCCACTTAAAACCCAGCGACCTCAGCAACCACTTAAAACTCAGTGCCTGGGTGGTCCAGTTGGTTAAAGCTGTTTGCCTTCAGCTCAGGTCATGATCCTGGGGTCCTGGTATGGAGCCCCACATCTGGCTCTCTGTGCTTCTCCCTCTCTCTCTGCTGCTCCCTATGCTTGCTCTGTCAAATAAATAAAATCTGAGGAAAAAAAAGAAAAGAAAAGAAAAAGACCGGGAGAGACCTATTCTGGTTGGCAGAGCAAATGGAGTGGAAGTAAACTTGATAATGGGAGGAGATTTGGAGCCACCATTCTGACCTTACCTCCCATGCTGGGACTCCAGCAGATAAGGTGGTAAGTTGCAGAACCACAGCCATCTGTGGCTTCTAGTGAGAACTGTGAATTCGAAAATTTCCCGGATTTTGAAGATGAAGGTTACTCACACAAAAAACAGATGTTTTTGTTGTTACTGACTTTTAGCCCCAAATATCAGCAGCTCAGGCTATCACTCTCTCCTTGCTATTTTAGGTGATGCAGTGCGGGGGCTCCAAAAGGATCCAATATCCACAGCAGAGCACAGACAATATTCCTTCCAGGTTTCCATTTACTTCTCTGCCCTGGCATCAAAAACTCCTGGAATTCTAAAGACGTTCTAATGGCGATCACCTCTACTGGGCCTAAGGGTCACATGAACATCCACTTTGTTTCACTGAGGTATGACTGAAAAAGTGGAAGCAGAGTGTACACCATAATCATTTATGTATGCACTGTGAAAGGGTTCTTGGCTATCTGCTTTATTCTCATGCAAGTGCAGGAGAAATGCTTGTTCTCAAGAGAGTGGAGACAAAAACGGAGTTTTCCAGAATAAATGTTTATTTAAGAATTAAGGAAAAACAAAAACATTAAAGCATAGGAATACATTGACTGAATACAAGTGTCTTGTTTGGTCTTAAATCTTGAAAAAGTTACTCTAACTACTTACCTGAGGTAGATTTAGGTCGGCACTGTCTCAAGAGAACCTCCATCCATCCCAGAAGTTACCTTCTAGTTTTGGCTACAGGCTCCCAAGTGGTCTCTCCAACCTCAGGTTATGCTCTATGAAGAACACCAACACCTTTTTCCCCATGGCTAAAGCCCTCACACTCGGACCTGTCTCAGAACCCCGACTGTTCTCCATTGGAGGGATGGTCCATCCTTAATTTACTTAAAGACTAGAGACAATGACCAGTAAGATTAGTTGAAAGAAGGGGCAAGTCATTGCCCTACCAACGATACAAACTCTGTCCGCTTCTCCAAGTTCTAATGACTAACAAGTAGCCATAAGGACTAACTTTCGTCACCACCATGCCATATACCCAATACTATTTTAAGTATTACAACCACCAAACATATACTAGTGACAGGCATGACCTGCACCAAAGAGAAACAAATACATCTTGCGTGTTTTAGCACACTGGGCAACTTCTCGTGGTATAAGAGCTATTTTATGAAAATTACTAAAACACAACAGATCAAATAAACTTCCAGCATTTGTTTTCTAAAAAGAAAAAAAAAAAGACCAAAAAAACCCAAGAAAACCCCACCCTAGAACCAGATTCCTTATTATCACTATAAGCTATATCCACTGACCCTAAGATTATCAAGCTCATCAACCAGTCGTTAGGATCAAAGCTTAGAGCCGTACACAGGCAGCAGTTGGCCACCTCCTTAAGTCTGATGCCAACACTCTCTCGAGTGCAGGGATTTGTTAAAATAAACCAGAGAACCCAGACTAGCAAGAGTATTTACTCACCAGTCTATCGCCCCAAATACTGTAGGAATCTTAAGCATTTATATTAAATGTCTTTTAATCTGAGGGAAGAAAAAACCCCTCAGAATTGTCCATCTATAATCACTGGATTAATTATAGTATTTCTAGAGAATGTTACAGATAATCATTAATTATTCTGTTAAATCGGAGATAAGTGCTTATCCTTAAATGTCTGATAAACCTGACCACTCCTTTTCCCTTCTAGCATTCAGAACCCTATGTTCCAAGCCACACAGGTACCTTATGTTGTGGTGACTGCAATCCTTTCCCTGGGAATAAAAAGTATTTTCTTTCCTTGGAAGAACTGAAATAAATGAAAGGCATATCATTATGGGGCTTGATTCACTAAAAACAGCAGGAAAATGGAGTGAAAAGAACGCCAGCTTTGGAATGTGGGATACTCAAAATCACGAAGTTTTAGCTCCTTCATGAGTGACGCATCTTTACGAGTTTTACTTTGTGCCTCCTCAGGCTTAAACCTTTCTTTTGGTTTCCCTTAATCATTCTGCAAGGAGCTGAAGAGCATTTTATCAATGAAAGAGACAAGTTAAAGTTATAAAAATATGGGATGCTAGCTAGCGACATCAGGACACAACTGTTAAACTGAAATCTGCGTTTCTGAGTTTAAAAGAAATGAATCTCTAAAGCTGAAATTTCAAATGCCAGTGATCCTCTCAAAGATGTTTGAGGAAAAGGAAATTTTTGAGGGCAATGCCTTAACTCACACTAAGTAAAACGCTGAGTATTCTCTTTATGAGGCTGGCCCTCCAAAGGGGGAACTTTTGGGAAGAGTTCTGATCTAGGGGAACTACTCCCTAGCTGTTCAGTTCTTTTCACTACCAGTAAAAGATTCCCAGACTACTGTCAACACACTAATCCCCATTCTAGCCAAGAATTAAAAATCGACAAAGGCCGAATCAATATAATCCTTTTCCCCCAATAGGAACACATGCCACACCTTCTATCACAAAGTTACAGTCCTTTTCTTTATTGGATTTCCAAATTTTAAAAAGTGAAAAGTAAAGCAATCATTAAGTGGTTCAGATAAAAGAAAAGCATCTTTACCTGAGTTACCCATCAGGCCTACTGTGACCTGCCCTAGCTCCTCCCAGAACAAGTTTCTGGGTATCTGAACAACGGTTTACATACTGCCTCCACTGAAAGTCACCTCTACCATATGGGTCAACTGTTACCTATTATATGTACACAGTCCACAGCTCGAGCTCTCACTGGCGCAGAATTCTCCACAGAGCACGTTCTTTGGGACCCAATGAGGGAGGAGTTTCTAGCAAGGCTTTTTTCAGATTCAAGGGGGTTTTTCACTAATGTGAGTTCCCCGGTGTACCACGAGAGCTGTTCATTGACAGAAGTTTTTCTCATTCAGAGACCCTGTAAGGTCTTTCCTCAGATTGGGTTTCTTTGGTGCAAACCCAAGGCGGCTCTCCAACTCATGTTTTTGCCACATTCAAGACAAATATACACGTTTTCACCAGTAGGGCTTCTCTGAAGAGTAAGAAAGTCGTAAGAAGCCTTTTACACACTTGCTGGGGTTTCTCCCCATTGTGGGCTTTCTGATGTCCAGTGTGACGTGCATACTGTCCGAAGCTCTGTTGACACTGAGGGCATTTAAGAAGTCCTCTGGTGTGAATTCTCTCGGGATGAGGAGGGCTTGAGCACTGCTAGAAAGCTCTCCCACACTCACTGCATCTGTAAGGTTTCTTACCTGTAGGAATCCCCTTGTGGGTAATCAGATACAAGCTTGGACTAAAGGTTTTTCCCAAGCCTCAGGGCATCTGTTCAGGTTTCTCACTGAAGTGACTGATTTAAGTGTTCTGTGAGGGTCACTCTCTGGGCAAACCATTTCTCGACTTCCCACAGCTGTATTCTCTGGTCCCCACGGAAGTCTGAGCTCTGAGGAAAGTCTGAGATTTGCCCAGAGCTCTTTACTGGGTCCTCTGACATGTTTTAAGTACATTTCTTAGGGTGTTCTAACTTCTGGTCTGTTCAAGACATTTGTGAGGCTTCTGATGCATGGGGAGGACTGAGCTCAAGACCCTTCTCGCCCATATTACAGAGATATGGTTTCTCACCGAGATGGATTGTCTGATGTTGAAGAAGGGCTGAGCTCTGGTGGAAGCTTTTATCACACACACTGTATTTGTAATGCAGCTCCTCGGTCTGCGTTCTCATTTTCTGTTGGGCAACAAAGTCCATGCCCAGGAGGAAGCCGCTCTCGCACGCAGACCACTGATGTGGTTTCTCTTCCATGTGAATTCTTTGATGCACAATGAGGTCTGAGCTACAGCTGAAACTTTTCTCATATTCAAGGCATTTAAAAGTGTGAGTGTGAGTTGCCTGATGCCTGATTAGGTTGGCACTCCGGGTAAAACTTCTCATACATTCCAAGCATTTATACGGCTTCTCACCTGTATGGACTCTCTGGTGTACGATAAGGTCGGATTTCTGGCCAAAGCATTTCTCACAGGCACCACACTTATAGGGCTTCTCCCCAGTATGAACTCTTTTATGAACAATGAAGGCTGAACGGTGTCGGTAACTTTTCTCACACTTATTACATTTGTAGGGCCTTTCGCCAGTATGAGTTCTCTGGTGGCTAATAAGATCTGATTTCCCACTAAAAGCTTTTTCACACTCCAGACACTTAAACGGTTTCTCCCCTGTGTGAGTTCTTCGGTGCCTTATGAGGTTTGTGCTTCGACTGAAGCATTTATCACACTCACTACACAGATACGGTTTCTCGCCTGTATGGCTTCGCTGGTGGACAAGCAGATCAGAGCTCTGACCGAAATTCTTGCCACAAATATCGCATGTATAGAATTTTTTACCTGCATGTGTTCTCTGGTGTCCCGAAAGGGCCAGGTGGTGCCAAAAGCTCTTCTCACATTTGCTACATTTATAAGGTTTCTCGTAATTGTGGATCCTCTGGTGTGAAGTAAGATCTGAGCTTTGGACGAAGGTTTTCTCACACATATCACATCTATAAGGTTTCTCCCCAGTGTGGGATCTCTCACACATAATAAGAGCTAAGTTCTCACAGAAGTTTTGCTCACATGCAAGGCACTGGTATATCTGATCATCTATTTGAGTAATCTCATGCACATGAATAAAAATCTTTCTACCCTTCTGAGGGCATCCATGATAGATTTTCCTCTTCTGAGTTCTCTGATTATATCTCTCTTCTGAAGTGAACATTTTCTATGGCTCTCTCCTAGGGAGTTTTCCACTGGTCTTCTTGACCCATTGTGTTCTTCATAGTTGTTTTCTTGGTAAGAACTTGAAAGACACATCTGTCGTAGGCCTTTCAGTCAGGAGCAGCTCGTCTGTAAACGTTTCCAGCATCATATATGCTGATTCCTTACTTGGTATTTCCAACCCTGTGAGACAAAGAAGTATGATTTATACTCCTGTAACTAAGAAAAGAATGCTCAAAGTTAAAATTACTGCAGGGAAGACAGAAATTCTCCATCAGACTCCATACGTGCACTACTTTTGACAGGGGTTGAAACCAATTAGTTTTCCTCTTTTCTAATAGTAAACTAGTTAGCAACACATGGGAAAAAGACCAGGAAGAGTTATTTCTTTTATGAATGAGCCCGGGTGATCTCAAAACCAGGGCTCTTCCTCTTTCCCTGGCTTCAACTGAGTAATCAAGGCAGGCCTCATAGTTAGTAGGCTTGCTCAAGAGGAAAACCGCCCTCAAGGAACCCTGGAGAAGGCAGCCTTCTCCTCGGAAGGTTTAGAAGGAAAACGGTAATGGTATTAGAATTCCCATGGGGAGAGAGAAGGGCTTCTGTGGCTCCATCATCCTGGCTGTGTGATGTTGGGCAAGTTATTCAACAACTCTTCCCCACCTCGTTTGCTCCTCCGTAAAATGGGATTTATAACAGAAATTATTTCACATTGTTGACCTGAACAGTAAGTTCAGCGCCCTGCATCTCGCAGTAAGTACACGGGGTTAGCTCGCGCGCTATTATGATAAAGTTCTGATCACGTGAGCACAAACCCTCCTCAAAAAGAAAAATTCTGACGACTACAATGAAAGCCGGGCTTCAAACCGCTTTTATACCAGGCTTTTCTTTATACAGTGAAGAGATGTGGGAGAATTTCTCTCCTGTCGAAGGCTTACACAAGTATTAAAGTCCCTGGGATTGAGCATCTTGAAGATATAAGGCCATCTACAGAGGAAGATCTTTCTAACTTAACCGGAATCAGCCCTCTCTGCTCAGGCAGCCCGTGCTCCTCTCCTCCTGGGGAAGCGATGCAGTCATCTGCGAAAGAGTCGGAGACCAAGGAGAGCGAGGGGAGATACAGAGATCTTCCAACTGAGGACCTATTTCCACGGAGCTACTCCAGTAGATGAACTAAAGGCGTCAACAGAAATATGGAAAAGCGGGCGGATGCCGTACACTGGGCTGACTCGAGAGCACAGCACGCGGCGTGAAGTGGGCCTTCCATTTATTAATCGCTCACAATACACCGAAGAAGAAACATCAGAAACGAAAGGAAGAAAAACACCGTTTTCTATGTCCTTCGTGCTTACTCTTCAATGATCATTTCCATGTCTGACCCTCTCTTCACACATTCAAAGCCCTTCTCTGCATTTAAGGAGTAAAAGCTGATGATGGTGCTTCCCATGCTACTGTGGAAATTTAAGCAAACCAAGAACAAAAGAACACAACACACACACTCAAAACAAAAACATGAACCACCACTTCTCGTGCTCCCGCCACATCAACCAGCTTCTTGTGTGTGTGGTCAGGCACTCTTTCCTTCAGAGGGTCAGTCGTTCTGGATGACGGACTGCCTCTGCTCAGTCTGAGGACAAGGGGTTAGTGTCCTTCTGTCAGTGTCCTCGGTTCCATCCCTTTCCTCCAAGAGGACGTCACCCAGCAATTCTACCCTCCCGGTCCCGCGCCCGTTCTTTTCTTCCGGATCACACTAACCAGCAAACTGGCTGTTTCCGCTCTCCTGAAGCAAGAGTACAACCAACGTGAAAACCTCTCTTGCCTGCCTCACCCTCGGGCTGTCACCCCACTTCTCTGTTCCTTTTACAGCAAAATTCCTCAAAATAAATAAATCTGCTCATTGTCTCCGACTCTTGCCTTCTAAGGTTTCCAGAACATCCTCCAACCTCACAATCGTCCTCACCACTCTGCCAAAACTGCTCCTGTTGGAAAGCCCCTAAGCCACCTGCCTCCTGCTTTCCGCTCGGACCCCCTCCCTGCTCTTCTGCTGAGCGCACGCCACTTGCCCTGGCCTCCCTGCTGCTGCTCACACCGGCCGGCTCACCCCCACTTCGGGATCTTTGTACGTGCTGCCTCTCCTGGCTAAGGCACTGTCCCCTCTAGATTTCCAAGGTTCCCTCCCTTGCCTTCCTCAAATCTTTGTCTGGCCATCCTACCTGACGCTGCATCCCAGCTGACCCAACCTACAACACTCCCGTCCTTCCCTGTTTTATTTTTTTCCATAGCACGTCAGCTCCTACAGGGCCGGGATTTTTGTTCATTTCATTTGCAGTTTCCCTAGAACCTGACACACAGTAGGTGCTCAACGCTAGAATGGAAGTCCTTATATGGCATCTATGGACTCCTAAATAACCTAGGAAAACTGTGAAATTGCCTGCAAATGTTATTTGCAGGTCTGTGTACATTCTTCTAGGGACAGAGTCCACTGTTCTCCAACTGTGAGTGTAGGCCTCTAGGTCTCTGTGTATTCATGTGCAAGCAAACACTATGAGAATGAACTGGACATGACCCTTGTAAGTGTGATGGACCACAACTCAAAACAAAGCAGCTATCCAATCAGCATAAGCAACGGCCACCTGAATTCAGTGGAAACAATGAGCCAAAAGGAACCAGAAGATGGATGACTTTCTGTTTCACCAATCTGCTGACTGGCTTTCCAATTTCCATTCAGCAATTTGTAAACTCTCCATGTGTAAGGCACAGAGACAGTTGTTCTAATAAAAAAAAAAGTTATTTGTAAGTATCAAAAGAAATCCCAAGGCTCCAAGTGTCAACTCAACCATGTTCTCATGTTTTGGTTTTAGGGAATGAGAAAAAACTGGATGGGGTCGGAGTAGTTTGAGTCAAGGCATAGACCATCTACAAGAAATGTAATGCTAAAACCACTAAGGAGGGACAAAAATGAGAGAAAATGGGATATACCACTGGAAGAGGAGTAAAGTCCACAGCTCTGAGAAGGGGAAGCAGGTGAGCTAAACAAAAATGACTCATGTTTATGTTAAATACAGTAACTCTACACGCTAGATTTCAAATATTCGATCACACCACCATGATTGATAAAACTACTAAAGAAATTGCATTTTGGGGTCCAAATTACAAGTTCCAGGTGACTCTTGTAGTATCATACAAGAATCCCTTGCCCTCCAAGATCATTTCTCTCTGTTCATTTGATCACGGATACCCTAGGAAGTAAGTGTACACACCTGAGCTGCCAGTGGACCCCTGCTCCCCAGTGAAGCCTCTTAAACATGAGCACATTTCTGTCCTCATGATACCAGAGAGTGAACACTATTCTATGTATTTATCAAGATGCTGGGTCTCCAAGTTCGCCTTGCTGACTCACGTGTCTAGTTCTCAGGGGTTGCCTGCCATGGCGGGCACCCACAGAACACACACCTTGATTACTGAGGAACCATGGGTCTCTGGACCAAGAGTCATTCAAAAGCTACTAACAAAAAAAAGAAAACAAAAAACTGACAACTGTTAAAACAACAGATGATGTACTAAGTACCAAAGTACATTCTGCGGCTATCACAATCAGCCCCCAAAGCCTACAGTGTCATGAAGAACCCAGCAGCGCTTCGAACTCAGTGCCCTGCGTCTGCTCTCGCCTTACTTCCAGTCAAACAGGAGGTGAGCAAAGCAGCTGCCTGCAGCTGAAATCCAGACCAACTCCGCCACTCCTCTGCCCGATCTCAGTTCTGGGCAAATCCATCCTCTCCTAAACCGTAGAGTCACCCTGTAATCTTCTTGCTCACTTGCCACTTGAGCCATCCCCAAATTCATTCATTCATTCATTCATTCTCAAAACCAGAATGCAACCACCTCTCACGGTGTCTCCTGCTGCAACCCTGGTCTGGATCACACTCATTCTCACTTGCATGATAATAAAACCTTCCTAACTGGTTCCCACCAGTTAAGGGCTGAGTGGGTTCTCCTCCAATCTGTATGCTGAAGCCTTAACCCCCACAATCTTGGGATGTTACTGTATTTGGAAACAGGATGATTATTTTTTAAAAATATTTCTTAAGTAATCTCTACACCCAACGTGGGGCTCGAACTCACAACCCTGAGATCCAGAGTCACATGTACTACTGACTGAGCCAGCTGAGACCTCTGAAGACAGGACCTTTATTTTTATTTTTGGAGACAGGACCTTTAAAGGGTATAGTTGTCTAATCCAATCCAATGTGAATGGTCTTGTCCTGAGATCAGGACACAGGTATCAGGGATGGCATGCAGGGGGAAGACCACATGACGACAGAAAGTGGCCATCTGCAAGCCAAGGAGAGATCTCAGAAGAAATCAAACCTGACACTCTGATCTTGAACTTGCAGCCTCCAGGACTGTGAGGAAATAAATCGGCTGTTTAGAGCGCTCAGTCTGTGGCGTTTCACCACGGCAGCCCCAGCACCACTGCCATCCTCCAGTCACCACCCTCTTTACACTCAAACCCTCCACTCTGCTGCCAGTGAACTCCAGTTAAAGTAGGAGAATAGGTTCTCCTCTGCTCCCTTCGGTGGCTTCCCCTCCTCCCTCGCCACCAGGTCCTCACGATGGCCCCAAGACACAAGGGCTGCTCTGCCACCCTGACCGCTGTGCCTCTCATTCACTCTTTCACTGTTCTCCCCGCTCGCTGCGAGGACAGACCCACAATGGCCTTTTGGCTGTCCTTGTTCAAACACTCCCCTTAGGGCCTTTGCCCGTCCTTTCTGGAGTCCCCAGCTTTCTTCCTCCAGGGAAGTGCACAGTTATCTCTTAATTCCCTCAACTATTTCTTCCAAGGTCACTTCTCAAGGACACCTCTCCAGACCACCGGATTCAGAACTGACCTGCCCCCACACCTCAGTGGTCCCTAGCTGGCTCTTCTGCTCGGTTTCCTCCACAGCATTTACTACCTTCTGATACACAGAATAATTTGTTTATTGCCTGAAACACTGCAAGGATGTGTATCTGTTTTGTGTGCTGCTCTTTCTTTAGTACACAGGGCAGCACCAGGCACACAGTTGGTGCTTAATAACCACCTGCTGACTGCACCAGTTGGTTCTTGTCATTCCACTTGCGTCCCTACGATACAGGAAAAGGACCGGATGCCAAAGGCACGGGAGCTGCTCAGTAGCCACTGGCTCGGGTATAGTCGAGGAGACGGAGGGCACAGCTCTGAAGGCCAGAGGAACTGTAGCTTACCCAGAAGCTAACTGGAAGGAACACAGCCTTGACTTCCTGGTCCTAAGAATTTGGTTTCTCAAGGAAGAGCGAGTTCTGTAAGACACAAGAATAAGAAAAGGATAAATAGTTTCACAGGAGCAGATTTAGCCCCAGGTCGTTTCCCCTAAAGAACCTGAAAATGGGTAAACTATTTTCCTTAAAAGAGCAGTTGGGTTTTCTTATATAATCCCTCAAATTCAATTCTAAGGAGGGTGACCGTAGTCTTAAACCTTCCCATAGAACTCTCCAGAAAAGGGCGAACAAAGAACTTCAACGCCATCCGCACCACCTATAGCTTCTCGGGGACCGTAACAACATGGAAGGCAGCGCCACAGTCCTAACTCTCAGGGGAGCCTGCACAGGCCGGGGCGTCCCTCTCCCCGCGGGAGCCCGGGCCGCTCTCGCCTGCGGGGCCGTCGCGGCCACAGAACGCACCTGCGCGCTCAGACCCGCGGCTCGACCGTCGGCAACGGCCCTTGGCTGGAGCGCGCGCAGGGATCGCGTTTCCGGTTATTCACCATCTACGAATCTACGACGGCCGAGGGGACCTCTGCTTCCGCGCCAACAGTTCGGGAGGCGGCCAACGAGGGGCGTAAAGGCGGTTCGCGCACTCAGACTTGTCCGCCCGTTCGTTCCCGCAGCAGCGTGAACCTGCCTTTTCCAGATCGCCGAGCCTTCCGTTCCCTCAAGGCCCTTTTCTGCTACGGACGATCCGAAGCGAGAGGAGCTGCTCAGCCCCAGACAGCGCGCGGGGACACGTGGCGGGGGCCTCCCGCGCAGCCGCAGGGCCAAGCGGCCGTGGTTCCCGGCCCTGGCGCCAGAGCCAGGCGCAGCAGCCACGGGCCATTCTCGGGCTCCCTCACGGGACACCTGGGACACCTGCACAGAACCTAGGGCCGGCTGCTTGAGGACGCTGACAAGTAAACTGCGCGCAGGCCAAGAAGACCAGAATTCAAAGCCCAACGCGAGCGGCGGTGAGGGGCTGCCCCGTGCTTGCTCAGGACGGCGCCCGCCGGACCGCCGCACGGCCTGGAACGAGGAAGTCAGGAACACTAAAGCTTCATTCAACGGGGATTTTTCCAGAAAACCTGTGAGCTTCCCTGGCAATGATTTAAACCTGACTTCAGTGCATAGAAAATGGACTCAAAGATGGAAGAACAAACTCCCTCTGGAAGAGGGACAGGGGACACGGTCAGAGAACAGTTCGGAAGCGGGTAATGACGGCTGCAGCAGTCCGCGCTCCCGGCCCAGCCTGGAAAAGCTGTGAGAACAGGAGCAACACAGCACAGCACAGACCCCAGCGGGCCGGCTCTCGCCGCGGGCTCTGCGGGCTACGACTGAGAGCAAGAACCTGAAAACGGGGGACAGAGGAGGGCTCGAGGCACACCAAACCAACCTAGAGTGTCTGCCAGAAAGAGAAAACCCACTCTGAGTCCCAAAACGTGTTTAAAGTTCTGAGCCGAGCAGGACATCCGAAGGGTCTTAACTCACACAGACTTACAGGCAGTCCTGGAGTGGCAATTCCTCAGGAAAGACAGTAAAAAGGAAGGAAGAGGAGGAACGCTTTGGACTGCACAGTGAAGGAGAAAAGGAGGAGAGAGAAATTTAAGGTCCTTTAAGATGAAGGGAAACTTTTTTTTTAAAAAAAAGGAAAATAAAAAAGGCACAATCCTTGTCCCCACTATCTTAAAAAACATGCCATCTAGTTAAAAAAGAGAAAACAAAAAATCCACAAGACTTTACCAAGGTGTCACCGAATTAGCAGTCTTATTAAACATGTTATGTTCTGATAAAACGGACACAATCCAACTGAACACCGGGAGGAGGAGAGAGAACAACTGAAATAACCGCATCAGCCATTAATGGCAGCAGGGGCTAAGGGATACCACTAAAAACTGAACACCAGACAACTGCTGAGTAAGAAAATGGGACTAAGGCATTACAAAAGATCTATGCTCAAAGGTAGTCATGGTAACAAAAATCAAACATTCTAAAAAAGTTTTTAATGAAAGAGCAATGAAAACACAAGTAGCTGAATAAACAGGACAAATAAAATAACATGATCTATTGAGATAAAACGTATCAAGCGTATCAATTACATGGGAATGGGTTTGGCTCACCTATTCAAATTCTTCTCACTCAGGCTCACAAAGTAGGACCCAACTATATGCTAAATACAAGAGACACTTAAAGATTCAGAGAGACTCAAACTAAAGGGAAGGAAAAAGGAATACAGGCAAATAGAAATAAAAGGTCTTATATTCAAGATATCAGGAAGAGAAGAATTCAGCCTGAAAAACATTAAACATGATAAAGGACATTTTTTAATGTTGAAAGCCATTATCATAATATAGTAACGGTCATGATTTTAAACCAAACCACACAGCACTCACCCTTACAAAGCAAAAGCTACAATAGATAATAAGAAATACAGACAAAAACATTAATAATAAAACATACCACTATCAGTAGAAAGACCTATAAAATATAAGAAAAATAAGTAATGATACAGAAAACCTAGAGAATCTAACCAGTAAATCTTATGATAGCTACTGAAACTTACAACCTAATAATAGGAAGTGAACGTTCTTCTCAAGCACACATGAATCAGTCACAGAATTGTCATATGTTATGGCATAGAAACAGCATCAGTAAATTCCATGAAGTGACATGAAACTAAAAATTCATTAGAATCCCAAATTAAAAAAGCTCCACCTAAATGGGGAAAATAAAACAACTCTTTAGCAAATGGGGAAATGAAACAAAATTTCTAAATATTGATAATTACAACTATTACTGATTATAATCTATGGAATAAACTTAAAGCAGTGATCAAGACTATTCATGGTCTTAAATGATTTTATATCAATAAAAAGAATTTATATCAATAAAAAATTTATATCAATAAAAAGAATAAAAGGAATTAAATGAACAAACTAGATTCTCAGATCAAGGAGCTAAGAAAAAGGTACACCAAAAGAAATTAAGGAAGAAAATGAAAGTAAAAATGGAACTCAGTGAACTAAAGAGAAAACAACCTAATTATAAACCAAAATTCTACTTATTTGGAAAAACTTAAAGAAGTGATACACTACTAGCTAACTTAGTGAGAAAGACAAAGTACAAATTTACAAAAAAGAAAAGGATAAATAAGACATATAAAAAGCCCTACATACAGATAACACATCACTTTGCAGATACCTATACAAATAAATGTGATAACCTATGAACTGTGTTTTTTACCAGACTGTGTTTTTTACCAAAATCACCCCATCCGAGACAGAAAGTTTTAAAACACTAATATGCACAGAATAAACAGAAAGTTGTTAAGGAATCAGCCCACAAAAAGCACTGGATCTAGATCATTTCATAAGGGTATTCTAATAAACTTACAAAGACCAAATAAACCCAGTGCTTCAAAAATGTTTTCCAGAGCACTAAAAATGAAGAAAAACTTCTAGTCTTTTGTGAAATAGTTTAAAGTTGATAACTAAACCTGATGAAGAGTATAAAAATGTTTATAGCCCAGTATTAGTGTGAAAAATACTAATAAAAATCTAAAAGCACATTAAAAAAGTGATGTACCATGACAAAGTAAAAGTTATTCACAGAATGCAAGATCTTTCAATATTAGACAATCCATTAATATAAGATCACATATTAACAGATCTATGTGGAGAAGAATCATAATTATCTTTATAGATGCTGAAGGACCTCACAATAGAAATCAACATCCATTCCTGAGGAAAATAGTCAAGAAAATAGGAATTAATGAATTCTTCCTTTCAAATGATAAAATATATCCTTCAGTCTAAGAGCCAGTACCTAAGTGAGAAAAACTAGTCATTTCTGATAAGATCAGGAACAAGTCAAGAATGACCCAATGACCCCTATCTCTTGTTATTAAACTCTGAACTGAAGTATTAAGCAATGCAATTAGAAAATAAAAATCAATTAGCACTGTAGGAATAGAAAAGAAAGAAAATTATATTTCTTTGGATATAGGAGGGTACAATTAGGAAACCCTAGAGAGAATCAACATTAAAACTGACTCAAAGAAATTCAGTAAGGGAGCAGGATATAAAACTTACATACAGAAATGAATAGCCCTTTTCTGTACACAAATAACAACCAACTATAGTATAGATGGAGAACACTCCTGTACAACAAAAAATATGAAATACTTAAAGATACATTAAACAATAATTATGTAAATTATGTATGTGATTATGTAAAATGAAGAAGAGGAAAACTTCCAGACACTACTGAAAGACAGGCCTCTAGCCTGTTTATTTATAAAGTATTACTGAAACAAGGTAACTCTTATTCATGAATGTATGGCTCATGGCTTCTTTCTCACATGGCAGAGTTAAATAGTTGAACAGAGATCATATGGCCCCCAAAGCCTAAAGTATGTACTTTCTGATCCTTCAGAGAAAAATCAACAATTCCTGAGCTACAGTTATTACTCAAATTCACTTGGAAAAAACAGCATGCAAGAGAAGAAAGGAAACAATGGAAAGAGAGATTTAGGGGTGACTAATAACCCTCTATGACATTAAAATATGCTATAAAACCTCTAATATTAAGGGACGCCTGGGTGGCTCAGTTGGTCGTGATCCCGGCGTCCTGGGATCGAGTCCCACATCGGGCTCCTTGCTCCACGGGGAGCCTGCTTTTCCCTCTGACTCTGCCTGCCACTCTGTCTGCCTGTGCTCGCTCTCGCTCGCTCTCTCTCTGACTAAATAAATTAAAAAAAAAAAAAAAATCTTAAAAAAAAAAACAAACCTCTAATATTAAAAAAATGTGGTCCTGGTACATGAATACATAAAAAGATAAGTGGAATAGAATAGAAAAACCAGAAACAGATACAAACACGTACAGAAATTGAGTATATAGTAAGAGTGATGTCTCAAATCCCCCAGAAAAAAATGAACTTTTTAATAAATGATGTTAGAACATCAGGATAGTAACATGAAAACTGATACAATTTGATCTATACCCCATACCATATACTAAAATCAACTCCACATTGATCAAAGAACTGATTACAAACTGAAACCATATGGTATGAATGAATATACAAATAATATCAGCGTACAGAAAGGTTTTTTGGCTTATGACAAAAGATTGGCTATTTGACTAAAAAACATTTTATGTCTAAAAAGAAAAGAACAGGGGCGCCTGGGTGGCTCAGTGGGTTAAAGCCTCTGCCTTCAGCTCAGGTCATGATCCCAGGGTCCTGCGATCGAGCATCGGGATCTCTGCTCAGCAGGGAGCCTGCTTCCTCCTCTCTCTCTGCCTGCCTCTCTGCCTCCTTGTGATCTCTGTCTGTCAAGTCAATAAAATCTAAAAAAAAAATCTTTAAAAAAAAAAAAAAAAAAGAAAAGAACAAAGTCAAAAGTCAATGGACAAACTGAAAAAAATTTGTAACATATATTTGAGATAAAGAAATAATATATCTACTATAAAAAGAGCTTTTAAAAACGGAGAGAAAACACCAAAAACCTGAGAAAAATAGGCAAAAGACAATACACAAAGATTAAAAAATGTTCCTTAAGCATATAAAAAGATGTCCAATCTCACTCATATTTAGAAAAATTCAAATTAAAAGTACACGAAGTAACTAGGAAGAGAGGAACTTCATCAACTTGATAAAGAATACAAGAAAACTACAGCAAATGTTATACTTAATGGTAACTAGAAGCTTCCTAGCTAAGATGAGGAACAAGGTAAACATATCCCTTTCTACCACTCCTTTTCGATGTCATGCTGGAAGTCTTAGATAACACCATTAAGGAAAGAGGAGGAAATGTAAACTACAAAGAATGGAGAAAAAAATAAAGAACTGTCTTTGCTTACAGATCACATAGATTGTCAGTGTAGAAAATACAAAATTATCAACCAAAAAAGGGGGAACTAATAAACCAGTTATAGCAAGCATGTAGGATACAAAGTTAATATATAAACGGCAATCATCTTCTTCTGTACCAGCAATAAAGGACTGGAATTTCAAGCTAAAAACAATACCATTAGCACTTCTGCAAAATGAAAGTGAAATACTTAGATATAAATCTAACAAGATCTACATGAAAAAAACAAAGAACTCTGATGAAAGAAATAAAAAAGAACTAAATAAATGAACAGAGAGTCTATATTCACAGAAAGGCATACTCTATATTGTCAGGATGACAATTCCTCCTACCTTGGATCTATTGACCAAACTCAATTCCAATCAAAACTCCTGTAGGATATTTTACTGATATTAACACACTGACTCTAAAGTTTGTATGGAGAGCAAAGGACCCAGAATAGCCAGCACAATATTGAACGAGAACAAAACTGGGAGGACCGACATTACTCAACTTTAAGACTTACTACAATGCTACAGTAACCCAGTGTGGTAGTAAAAGAATAAACAAGTAAGTAGAACAGAGTCCACAAATAGACTCACATAAATACAGCCAACTGATCTTTTGACAAAGGAGCAAAGGCAATACAATGCAGAGTCTTTTCAACAAATGGTACTGGAACAACTGGATAGCCACATGCAAAAATATAAAATAAACAAAGACTTTATATCTTTCACAAAAATTAACTCAATATGGACCACAGATTTAAGTATAAAACACAAAGCTATAAAACTCCTACAAGATAACATGGGGGTAAAATAAAGACAGTGATGACTTCTTAGATATAAAGCCAAAGGCAGGCATGATCTATAAAAGAAGTAACAATCTGGATTTTATTAAAGTTAAAAACTTCTGGGGTCCTAGGATCAAACCCCTAGTTGGGTTCCCAGCTTAGCAGGGAGTCTGCTTCTTCCTCTCCCTCTGCCCCTCCCCCATTTGTGTGCAAGCTCTCTCTCAAATAAATACATAAAATCTTAAAAAAAAAAAAAAATTGACCAAAATCCAATACACTAACAATACTAAATTCTAATAAGGATATGAAGCAATGGGAATGCTTACTCATAGCTGGTGGGAATGCAAAATGGTACAGCCACCTTGGAAAGCAGTTTGGTGGTTTCTCACAAAATTAAACTTACTCTTACCATATAATCTAGCAACTGTGCTCCTTGTACTTACCCAAAGGAACTGAAAATGTATGTCCAGGGGCACCTGGGTAGCTCAGTCATTAAGTGTCTGCTTTCAGCTCAGGTCACGATCCCAGGGTTCTGGGATCGAGCCCCACATCGGGCTCCCTGCTCCACGGGAAGCCTGCTTCTCCCTCTCCCACTCCCCCTGCTTGCATTCCCTCTCTCTCTGTCTCTCTCCGTCAAATAAACAAATAAAATCTTAAAATAAAAAAAAAGAAATATATGTCCACACAAAAACCTGCACAAGGATGTTTATAGCAGCTCTATTCATAATTGCCAAGACTTGAAAGCAACTAACATGGCCTTCAGTCAATGAAAAGATAAACAAACTGTGCTACATCCAGGCACTAGAATCTTGCTCAGTGCTGTTAAAATGGACATGTGCTATCTAGCCATGGAAAGACATGGAGAAACTTCATAGCATTTTGGTAAGTGAAAGAAACCAGCCTGAAAAGGCCACAAACTGTCCAATTCCAAGTACATGACATTCTAGAAGAGGCAACTATGAAATCAGTGAGAAAGATCAGTTGTCAGGGGATGGGGGCAGAAGGATGAATAATGAAGTACAGAGGATTTTCAGAGCAGTGAGACTGCCCTGTATGACATGATAAATGGTGACATACATCATTATACATTTGTCAAAACCCACAGAATGTAAAAAACAAAGAATGAACACTAAAGTAAATCATGGCCTTCGGGTGGCAATGATATCTCAATGTAGATTCACCAACTGTAATAAACATAGCACGCTGGGCTGAGATGTTGATAGCTGGGGAGGCTGGGGTGGGTGGGTGAGGGGTGGCAGAGCACATACAGCAACACTATGTACTCGACTCAATTTTGCTGTGAACCTAAAACTACTCTAAATAACAGTCTATTTTTAAAAATGAAATAGTTGAAAAGGGCATGTGAAATACCGTTTCTCACCTATCAAGCTGGCATACGTTGAAAAGTATGACAACACATTTTGTTGTCAAAACCATGGGGAAACAGACACTCTCATATGTTGCTAGAGGAAAAGCCAATTAGTACAACTCTCTGGAGAGGAATCTGACATCTAATAAAACTAGATATGCATTTATATCTGACTCAGAATCCTACTTCTAGAAATTTACTGTGAAGATATACCTCCAACAATATAAAAATTTAAAGTATAAAGTTATTCGCTGTAGCAATGTTTTACTTTAAAAATATTTAAAACTTAAATGTGTGCCCATATGTAAGAAAGTGGTTGGACAGACTTGGTATATGCACATATAATGGAGAACTATGAAGCTGTTAAAGAATGAAGAAAACTTTTATGAATTGATGTGGAGTGATTTTCAGGACATATTGTAAATTTTATAAAACAATGGTATAAAAAAGTATCTACATTTTGTGCAAGAATGAAGTAGAAATAAAAAACTACACATGTCGGGCTCTCTGCTGAGAGAGCTTCCCCCTCTCTCTCTCTGCCTGCCTCTCCATCTACTTGTGATTTCTCTCTCTCTCTGCCTGCCTCTCTCTCTCTCTCTCTCTCTCTGCCTGCCTCTCCATCTACTTGTGATTTCTCTCTGTCAAATAAATAAATAAAATCTTAAAAAAAAAAAAAAACTACACATGTATCTGTGGGAGCTTGTGTGGCATGTTTCAGCTCAGGTCATGATGTCAGGGTCATGAGACAGAGGCCCGTATTGGGCTTCATGCTGAGTGTGGAGTCCGCTTGGGGTTCTCTCTCTTTCTCTGCTTCTGCCCTTTCCTCTGAGTGCTCTCTCTAAAAAGGTAAAAGAAACTAATGAACGTCATCATCATCACAAAGTAGGTGAAATGGGAATAAAAGGACAGGAAAAGAGAATTGATGTACACAGGTGCAGGGAGGGAGTCACCCCTCTAGGACTATACATTTTTGTAACACACACATTTTTGCTTTTAGAACTGTTACATTTCACATATTCAATAACTAAATAGACAAGATACTAGAGAGAAATGTTAAAAAGCAATACAAACAAAACCAAATCTGTTTCAAATGAATAACACCCGGAAGGGGGAAAAAACCAACAAACTCAAATAGTACTTAAATACAGTATTAGGACTACAAAAACTCAAGCTAAAGATAAAAAGAACTATGAACAATCACTGAATTCTCATTAGAAGCAGTGGTGGTAAAGATAAACTACTTAGGGGCGCCTGGGTGGCTCAGTGGGTTGGCGCCTCTGCCTTCGGCTCAGGTCATGGTCCCAGGGTCCTGGGATGGAGCCCCGCATCAGGCTCTCTGCTCAGCAGGGAGCCTGCTTCCTCTCTCTGCCTGCTTCTCTGCCTACTTGTGATCTCCGTCTGTCAAATAAATAAATAAAATCTTTAAAAAAAAAAAGATAAACTACTTAATGTACACCCTAGGACTACACAAGTAAGTAAATATACTAGGAGTAAAATGGCACACAGATTTCTCACTGTCGGAGAAGGGAGTTATAAACATAGAAAAGGGAATGGCAAGAATGAACTCTGTAGTGTTTAACTGGAATTAGAAGTATCTGTATGAGGCCACGGTTTTACAGTATATATAGAAAAAACAAATGCATGTATGTGTCAAAGTGTGTTTTTATTTTTCCAGTAAGGTCTGCTGAAAGGTCGTAAGAAGAATGAAATCCTAGCAGTAACGAGCATACCACACACTCAGGTCTTGGTCTCTAAACACTATTCTCCATTGAAAGCTATCAGGGCTCCTAGGAGAAATGGCTGATTCAGGGTTTAGAAAGTACAATATGATCCCAGAACATTTTGTTGTGCCAGAGGATAACAAGTGCTCAAAAAGGAGTGACAATGTGCCAAGGACCCAGAAGCCAGGCCGAAGGGGCTGCTACATTACAGATCTGGAACAAACAGAGTATCAAGATAAATAGTAACTGTAATAAGTTAATAACACAGTAAGAATCCATGAATCTATACCGATCAAAAAAAAAAATGAATAAAGATGGAGAAGGAAGTTTTTCTTCTATTAAAAAAGTCAACAATAAAATGTAGAAGAAATGATGGAATTTTAAAAAATCACCATGTCCAATCAAAAGAAGAATATTTGTTTCAGGTAAAAATCTAGTGGGTGAGAAGTTTATGAGATCAGGATATTTACAGAGTCTGAAAATATCTCCCTACTAAATATTTAATAATTAGAGACAAGAAGACTAACTTCACAGTACAGAAACCTGGAAGTTGGGACGCCTGGGTGGCTCAGTCAGGTAAGCGGCTGCCTTCGGCTCAGGTCATAATCCCAGGGTCCTGGGATCGAGTCCCGCACCAGGCTCCTTGCTTGGTGGGGAGCCTGCTTCTCTCTCTCCCTTTGCCTGCCACTTTGCCTGCATGTGCTCTCTATCTCTCTGTCAAATAAATAAATAAATAAAAATCTTAAAACAAACAAACCAAAAAAACCTGGAAGTCATCACCTTAACCAAGTGATCAAAGTTACCATTACCAGTGACATGATGTTAATTTGCCTAACAGAATGTAAAGAATAGGACAGTACATCACCTCTGTGCCATCTTGCCAAAAATGTATAACCTGAACCTAATTACGAGGAAACATCAGGCAAACCCAAATTGAGGGAAATTCTGCTAAATACACGGTCTAACCTCTTAAAGGGGTAAAATAAAAAGTCAATGGGGCGCCTGGGTGGCTCAGCCTATTAAGCATCTGCCTTCGGCTCATGCCGTGGTACCAACGGTCCTCAGATAGAGTTACACATCAGGCTCCCTGCTCAGTGGGAAGTCTGCTTCTCTTTCCCTCTGCCTCTCTCCCTGCTTGTGCCCTCTCTCTTGCAAATAAATGATTTTTTAAAAGATTTTTATTTATTTATTTGACAGAGAGAGAAAAATCCCAAGTAGGCAGAGAGGCAGGCAGAGAGAGAGGGGGAAGCAGGCGCCCCGCCAAGCAGGAAGCCCGATGCGGGGCTCGGTCTCAGGATCCTGAGATCATGACCTGAGCTGAAGGCAAAGGCTTAACCCACTGAGCCACCCAGGTACCCCTCAAATAAATAAATCTTTAAAAAGGGGGGGGGCACCTGGGTGGCTCAGTGGGTTAAGCCGCTGCCTTTGGCTTGGGTCATGATCTCAGGGTCCTGGGATCAAATCCCACATCAGGCTCTCTGCTCAGCAGGGAGCCTGCTTCGTTCTCTCTCTCTCTGCCTGCCTCTCTACTTGTGACCTCTCTCGGTCAAATAAATAAATAAATTAAAAAAAAAAAAGTCAGGGTTATGAAAGACAAAGTCTGAGGATATATATTCCACGAAGAAGAAAACAAGACATTTAAATGAAATGGGGAATATGGATTGATGTTGGCCAACAAAAATCGGTTTTTTCCTTTTCTTTTCTGAAAAGGACACTTGTGAAAGAACTGGCTCAATCTGAATTAGATAATAGTATTATATGAGTGTTAATTTCCTGACTTTGATAGCTATAATAAGAGAACTGCCTTGTTTTTAGAATATAAACTGTGGTGTATTTTAAGACAGGCATTCTTAATTGGTGTTCTAGGAAGAATGAAGCCCTATAGAAAATGATTTAAGTAACTATTTTTTCAATTCTTCCAAGAATGGTATGTAGCTAGGAGCAGTGTACCTGCATAGGAGAGAAGTTAATTCATTACATACTTCAGGACTTTAGGGCTTAATTCTCTTAAGGCTTTAGGACTTAGTATGTCGTAAGACTTTAGGGCTTAGTTCTCTCATAGTCTGAGAAGAATCATATCTATAACCTGCTCTCAAAAGGTTCAGAGGAAAACGTGTATACGCATAGGTATGTGTATACAGAGATACACAGAATCATAAAGCGAATATAGTAAAACGTTAACATTTAGAACCATGGGCAAAGGGTATTGAATATCCCTTGTACTATTCTGCAACTTCTTCCTAAGTCTGAAATTATTTCAAAAATAAAAGCTATTTTAGTTTCTTTTTAAAGAGCATGGTAGCTGAGAGTCGATATATTATGCTAGTTAAAACTAAATGTGCAAATTCTAGAATCAGATTATGGTTCAAATTCCCACTATGCTCCTCGGTAACTGTAAGAACTTGGGTAAATTACTTAACTTCCTTCAGCTTCAATTTCCCCTTTGAAAAAATAGGTAAGATACTATTACATGCCTCATGGAGCTGCCACAAGAACTTAGATGTCACCACCAAAGGACTCAGCTCAGTGCCTATGTCTCAACACTCAATAAATGATAGGTTCTATTGTTTTCTGAATTCCTTCTTCACACACACAGAAGCCCTGTTTATCGAGTCCCTCCTCTGCACCTACCTCTTCGTTAAAGCCTTGTTCAAAATCCATAAAAAATAATCAACTAAATCATAAACAATGTGATTACTCAGCCAGTTAATGATGAATGAATATGGAGATTATGCAAAAACTAGAAAAACATTTATGGAGAAACAGGAGGAGGAAAAGGAAGAAGTCAGAATCACACTTAAGTGAAAATATGCAGGCATATGGACAAATAGCAAGTATAAGCTGGTGGGTTTATGAAAGCTTTGTCTTTTAAAATGTGTGTTACCGCTCAGGTCAAAAGGAAAGCAGCATGGAAATTAAGGATTCTGAGATTGATCAGAGCTTGGTAAATGAAATCACAGTACTCTCTAAAGTCATCAGCTCAGGGTATCATATTTGCCCTCAGGAGCCAAAAAATTGTGGGGCACCAAGAAGAAAAAAATTAAACAATTTAGGAAATGATTTTCTTATCCTAAGTCTTTTAGATGTCAGCACCAAGAATAGACAAGAGTCTGGTTGTCAAATCTTAAAGTAGACTGTGACACTTCCCCAGTTCAAGATATTGTAACTGTTTCCTATCAGACTCAGAATAAAACCCAGTTCTCACTGTTTCATATAATGTGGCACCTCCACCTATCTTTAGCCTCACGAGCCACCTCAGAACTTTTGCACTTGATCCTTCTGCCTGGAATGTTCTTCCCCCAGGTAGATGGCTTCTTTATTCGATCCAAGTTTCTGCCTTAAAATTAATTCCTCAGGGTGCCTGGGTGGCTCAGTGGGTTAAGCCTCTGCCTTCAGCTCAGGTCATGAACTCAGGGTCCTGGGATCAAGCCCCGCATTAGGCTCTCTGCTCAGTGGGGAGCCTGCTTCCCTTCCTATCCCTCTGTCTGCCTGTGATCTCTGTCAAATAAATAAATTAAAAAAAAAATAATTCCTCAAAAGGAGGCACACCCTGACTACTTAATGTAAAACAGCTGTGCCCTCTTATCCTATTGCATTTCTCTTCATAGCTTCTCACCCTCCAACATTGTGGCATATATTTTATATCTATTAATTTGTTTCTCTCTCCTACTAGAATATAACTTCCATTATTAGGACTTACTCTTTTGTTCACTGCAATATCCCTAGACTCTAGAATATGTTTGTTGAATGAACGAAGAATAAGAATAAATACCGCAGCAAAATAAAGGACCACCATACTCCTTAGAGCCTCCCATAGCAATGCAACAATTAGGCCAGTAGCCCTGGCTGGTCCCCCAGAGGACCCTCCTCTAACAGGTTTCTCCTACCTCATCTTAGGAAGAGACTGCTTCTCTCTTCCATGGCTAGGGTCAGAGTGTGCAGAATATGCAAGCACAAGCAGAGAAGCTGAGTATAGAACTTCAAAGCTCAAGTTTATTCCTATAGTTAAAGGGTGTATGGGACCAGGAAAGTCAATAAAGCACTAATTTAAAAAATAGCTAATGCTTACTGTGTCAGACCTGAGGTGAGGCATTACCTCATTTACCTTTCATTGACTGCATGGATTACCTCCTTGAGTCTTCCCAAGAACTTTGTAAAATAGTATTAATACCAATATTTGCACTAACAGAAAACCTGATGCTTATGGCAATTAAATAATTACCCAAGAACTCGCAGCTAGTAAGTAGCACAGCCAAAATTTAAATTTCAATTTCCTAACTACAGAGCCTAAGCAGTGGGCATACTGCCTTTTTCTGGATGCAACTCAATCAAGAAGCAATTATTACAAGCCTATGTGACTATGTATGTTGGAAAGGAGTAGAAAATACACTCACATTGGTAGAATAGGATCCAGTTTTATCACTCTGCTATCTCAATAGGTAAGAAAGAATCAATTCCTTTTTCATTTTATCTTCTCCCAATCCTTCTGGTCCTCCCCCAGTACTCCCTCCCCTCACCTGCTCCAAAATCCACTTTATATGGAAACATACAGCCTGGTATGCCACTTACCATAACAATGAAGACTCAAGGCTGTCTTCCTTTTGGCCTCAAAAGGTCTCAAGTCCATGAGTATTCATAACACTCAATTCTTCCCTTTCCTAGAGGAAAAATCAGTAATGTCGAAATCTATAATTTTTTTTTATGAAATTTTTATTTTTTCTGGAGCTGGACGTCTAAATGTTGGTCCCATTTACTCCCCAGTCTGGTTGGCGTCCTTCAAGCACATCTTCCCTCTTCCTACATTTGCTTAGGTACTGTTTCTCCTGCAAGAAGTAGCAGCTACCGGGAGCCACCACTTCCTTCCCAACCAGCACTAGACAAAACATCAAGAATCCTTCTGGATAACGACTAACTTCAATTTCTTAAGAAAGCCCTGAGTCCTGTTTTACTTGTTTAGACTTTTCTTCCTGCTGATTGTTTTTTGTTTGCATTATCGCAACTTCTAAGGTCAAGGACCCATTCTTCTACCACTATACACCCCAAGACGGAGTTGGTAAGCGTGTACAGTACAATATTATATATAATGCAGTTTTCTAAACCATAGTTATGAATTGATTAACAATCTTCTGTATATAGATTTGAGTACGACATAATTAATTTCTGTCTTAAAGATGGGGGGGGGGCTTCATTCAATGTCCTTGGGTTTTCCCCATTATGAGAGATATGGATCGCTTAGAAAAGTGCCGGGTAATGTTTACTATTATTCTCTCCGAGAACAGCCGTACTGAGCTGCTCTTCTTTCAACTTTTCATTGACTGCCTCCCGGTGCGCCGTCAGGGGGGTCGCGGACCCCGCTCGGCGGCGAGCGCCAGGGGCTTCTGTGCCCTTGTGCAGGCCGGGGGGCCAGGAAGAGCGGGGGGGGGGGTGTTGGTTCTGGTGCCGCCGCGCCCCTCCTCCTTCCCCTCCCCCGGGCCCCGCGGCCGCGGCCGCGCCCCTCCCAGGCCCCGCGGGCCGCGCTTACCCCGGCGGCCGCCGGCACCGCCCCTCCGCCTGGGACCGCACTTCCGGTTAGTCTCGGGACACTCGGGTTTGGGTTTTCCGGCGGCCGCAGGCTTCGCGGCGGTGGACCTCAGGGCCCACCTTCGGGAAAAAAAGGAAAGCAAACCTGGGGGGCCGACGAGAGCCAGGAGCTCTCCCTTTGCGCGGCTCGGGAGGGGAGTTGGGGCCAGGCCGCCCAGGGAGCGCTTTAAGGGCCGACAAGGCTGGCTGCGCGAGTCCTTTCAGCCAGGCTGGGAAGCGGCCGGCGCAGCCCCGCCTCCGCGAGTCACATGACCACCCCTGCTTCGCAGGCTGGGGCGCCCCGCCCCCGGCCTCTGGGCCAATGGAGGCTGAGCCCTTGTGACGGGGTGGGGCCCTGGGGCGCCTGCGCTCCTGGCCTCCGGCGTTGCGGGGCGGGGCGGAGCGGGCGGGGGACGGGGGAGTCTGCGGGGTCCTGGGCTGAGGGTTGGACTCCACTGGCACTTGGTCTGAGAAGAAACAACGTTGTTTAGATGACAGGGTCTGACTCTGCTCTTTCCTCAAAGCCGTTAAAGGAGGAGTAGAGTCAGAAGTCGCCTCACGAAGACGAGTGCCGACCCTGAGAGAAACACCCCGAAGGATCCGGGGGAAGTGGAGGATCCCGAAGCGCAGCGGAAGCGCTCGGTCACGATGTGGCCCGCGAGACGGATGGGATGCTTTACCCGGGGTGGTGGTGGCCGAGTGTAGACGGAGGCAGCTGCCGCGGAGGCTACGACTGCTGTGACACCGCGAGGGTCCCCAGTCCCGATTTCGGGCGGGAGTCCACGAAGAGTAATCACTGTTTGGGTTGGAGCAGAAATGGGATTCCCTTCAGAGTCAAGTATCTGTGGAGATCTGTTTAACCTGCTCAGTTGTTCAGTGAACAAAAGTTTTTAAAAAGCCCTCAGACAGCGAAGAGGAAGGATGAATACTAAGAAAGTAAAGGACCAAAGCCTCGGAAACGCAGCCAGGGACTTCGATTGTGAGCCAAGTACTGGGGATGGGAGCCGTGAGACCTGATCTGGGTTTCACCAGTCAGGCCTTCAGGGTTAACCAATCATGTTTCTAATTATGGAATTCTCCAGGGGAGCTGCAGTTTATTTTCGATTCCTATATTTTTAAGAGATTTTCATGTATTTAGCGTGCAAGAAGGAAAACGGGCAGAGAGAGACAGTCTCCAGCGTCTCGCACTGAGAGGGAGCCCAACATGGGGAAGGGGGGTAGAGGGTGTTTGATCTAAGGACCCTGAGATCATGACCTGAGAGGAAATCAGTAGTGGGTCTCTTAACGTTCTGAGCCACGCAGGCGCCCCACAGTTTCATATTTGTTTTTAATGAAAGCGAAATAAAGCCAAAGCACTCTATTCAGAGTCTTCTTAATATTTGAAATAATAATTTTTAAATTGTGTATCTGGTATGTTCCAGACCCTGTTCTAAACACTTTACGTATGTTATCTCATTACCTTGTAAGACAAATTCTGATATGTATTATGTTTAAGGAGGGAACTGGTGTATACAGAGATTAAATGACTTGCCCAAGATGACCCATTTACTAACTGGTGAAGCTCAAAGATGAACAGTCTGATACAGAACCTGTGCTTGCAATCAGTATCCTTGTATGGCTACCTCAGTAATGGTGAGTGTATTATGGGACAGTACTGGGGTAAGAGACAAGCATATGGTTCTGATCCCTGTGATGAAGTTCTAGAACCTAGGTGAGGTTTGGTGGGCTGAGGTCCGGAGCCGATGACCAAGAAAGAATTCTTGAGACATCTTTGGTGCAAAATGGTGGTTTATTAAAGCACGGAGACAGGACCCGAGGGCAGGAAAAGCTGCTGCCCCAGGTTGTGAGGGATGGCAGGTTCTGTACCCTGCTGTTGGGGGAAGGTGAAGGGAAGGGAGGTTTCAATGGAGTTTTCATATGCTAAAGAGGACCTACGAGGTGCCTGGATGTCCGAGGCCTACTGGAGGCCTTGCCCTGCGGCTTGATCAATGTTGTCTTTTGACCAACCATTAACATTAAGATAGTTGTAGACTTTTTGGTGGGAGGTCACAATCCTGCTATCAATCGTCTTTGTTAGTGAGATTTAGGACATTTGTAAGCCGAGAGAGACTCCTGTCTAGCAAGATTGTGAACTCTGCAAGTTACTATTTGCTTATTGTTCATGGCAGTCAGGGCTGCCTGAGGGATGCTACACATAGGACTGAGGGGGAGCGGATGGAGAGTAGGGTGAGGGGGATGCAAGGCGCCAGCTTTTGCTTTGTCTTCAGCCAGCCTCGTGCTCCCTCATCACCTGCACAGCATGTAGGAAGGTCTCAGTAGGTGGTGAAATCTTCAGCCCTTTCTTTCAAGAGACATTGCCCAGACAGAATGCTCATTTTATTTATTGCTTCATTCACTCAACAAATATTTATGGAGCACTGCCAGTTCGTGAGAATCCATATTGGATATTAGGAATTTAAAGACAGGTAAGACTCAGACTCATTCCTCTAATGGCTCACACCCTAGCATGGAGACAGCAGGTGCCACGAGTGGTATCATAGAGGTAGAAGTTACATATTATAGTCTGGGAGCATAGAGAAGGAGTGCATAACTAAGAATTCATTTGAGAAAAGTTCAAAAAACACTCTGGAGGTGATGGAATTTGAGATGAAGCTTAAAAGACTAGATGCAATGAATTGAAGATGGGACTGGAATGGAAGATGGGAAAAAGATTCTTGGATGTGATTTCAATTAATGGACCTTGTAGGAAATGGAAGCCATTCATAAGATAGCTAAATTATCTCCAGACTTAAAATTATTTTGAAAGTTTTTATTTTTATTATGTATTTATTCAGAAGATGAGTTTATTTTAAAATATAGAGAGAAACAAAACAGGAAACATGGAGACAAGGATAAAGAATAAGAAGGGGCTGCCAGAAAATTATGAGGAAAATGAACAAACAAAAATAGGCCAGGACAACCAAGGGAGGAGAGTTTCAAGTAAAAGGTTGATGATAGCAGTGTCATATATTATAGAGGTCAGTTGGGAATTTCTATGTTCTAGGCATGTTATAAGCTCCTTATATGTACTAACTCAATCATCCAAGAACCCTTTGCTGTTTAATCCTCTCAACAACCCCATCTTATGGATGAGGGAAATGAAGTAGAAGGAAGTGAAGTGTTTTGTGCAAGATCACGCTGCTGGTAAGTGGCAGAATGGGGATTTAACCCCTGGAAGTCTGATTTTCTGAGTCTGTGCTTGTTACCACCACCTTATACTCCCCTTCTGAAGAGGATTTGTGGAGTTTAGGAATCAAGTTTTTCATCTTTAATAGGGGCAGTTTCTGTGGAGTGTGGTAGAAAGGGAAGGAGGGGACACAAGCTGTATCGTATTGATGAAGTCCCAGAACCTAAGTCAGGTTCAGTGTGAAAGACCCTAGAGGACCCGCACCCAAGGACGCACTCACAGACCACTGGATGCAATAAGCAAGAGGATTTTATTCGGGCATGCTCGGACTCCCAGGGACACTTGACCATGAAATCCGCGAGGGATGGGTCAGTGTCTGAGAGCCCCGATCTGTTTCGGGAGTCCCTTAATATAGAATTTTACAGTCCATTACATCAGAGCCCTCACTTTTCTAGCCAGTAATTTCAAAGCATTACAGTAAGGCCTACACATAGGTAGCCAATCCTTTAAAACCAACCATACATTCTGGCCTGTCACCGTTCAGGTAGTGTACAGTAGAGGGTACGTGTTGAATTGCACGTTTCTAACCTTTATCTGTATACGTGCTGAACCGCATGTCCCCAGCTAGCGTACGTGCTGAACCCTACGTCTCCGGCCTAGGTACGGGAGGCAACCCTTATCAATTTTACTTAGTAGTAGGGGAAATTCTTAACAGGGGAAGGGTATAACTTTATTTGATTACACAGCGAATGAGGGTTTAAGCAATTTTTCATTTCTTAGCAAAGCATTAGAAGCATTATTAAACAGAAGCCAGAAACAGCCGGGTTAAACACAGACGTTCACTATTCGTTATCCCGTCATGCTGCTTGCTGACTCCCTTATCTATGGTCAGCTGGCCACGGTTTCTCAGTTAGCATGAGCTGGTTATAAAAAGAATGTTAAAACTTATAGGCTATACTATAGTTCTGACCTGGGGTCCTTCAAGTGGAGTGAGGTTCGGAGCTGACGACTAAAGAAAGAATTCTTAAGACATCTTTGGTGCAAAATGATGGTTTATTAAAGCACGGGGACAGGACCCGTGGGCAGACGGAGATGCTGCTGCCCAGGGCCTGTGAGGAGTGGCTGGTTATATACACAGGAGTTGGGTAGGTGAGGACAAAGGGGTGTTCAGAAGGGCTATTGGGGTAAAGAAGACTGTCAGGATATTGAAGGCCTGGTTACTATCAAGCCAAGGCCACTTTCCCTCTAATGAGGCACTAACATAAAGACAATTGGGAGTCTCCTGGTGGAATGTTACATTCCTGCTATCAAACGTCCTTGTTAGTGAGATTTAGGTCTTAAAAGAAATTTAACTTTATTTACTTTTCCTTCTACCTCCGTCTCCTTCGGTTTTTTATGGAGGGGAGGGTGACGTTAGGGCTTGAGGAACTGAGTTATATATCTTTGGAAATTGGGCTATTGATAAGGCAACTTCTTTGTTGTAAATCTCAAGGACATTTGTAAACCAAGAGAGACTCCTGCCTTGCAGGACTGTGATCTCTGCAAGATAACCATTTGCTCTTCTTTTAGGGCAGTCAGGGGTGCCTGTGAAATGTCACACATGTTACCAAGGGGAGTGGGTGGAGAGGGGGTGCAAGGCACCAGCCCCTGCTCCATCCTCAGCCAGCCTCCTGCTCCCTCATCAGTATCTTTCCAGAATCTTGGCTATAAGAATGAACAATGGAAGGTCCTCTCTACTGTAGAACATATTCTAGAGAGAATAGGGCCTACAGCTTCAGGGTGAAAGAGAGTTGAATATGTTGCTAAAGGAAAAATACCAATAGAGAGGTTGAAGATTCAGGAAAGGGTTATCTGAGGCCACTCAGGAGATAGGGGAGGCTACGCTTTCAGATACTAAGGGGAATTGATCCTTTAACCAGAGAAGGAGTCTGAGATCAGAGGAATGAAAATACATCTGCATTGCTTGGGTCTTGTTCAGAAACCCTTTTAAGATTTGGAGGAAGGAATTCCAACTAGCCACAGGGACCATATTCATCAGGCTTCCAATTTGTTCTATTAATTAGTCACTCGCCAAAATCCTGATTCAGCGGGGTTATATTCTCACAAATGTATTTTCTCTTTGATCTAATCCAAAGGTAACAACCAACAGTATATTTTAAAAAATCACGGAGTTGATGGGCCAACAGTTCCAAGAGTACAGCATTGCTGTTCTTCATCTCTTGATTTCCTAGAGCAGCTCAGATCTCACTGAAATACACCCAAGCAAGAGGAAAATGAACAAGTGTGTCAAATTTGAGGATCTCATTTTATCTTTTTGTTGTTGTTAAGCCACAGTCATTGCTTCACTGTTCAAAATATTTATTTTCCTAACAGGTCACACAGAAGTTGGGAAGAGAAAGACAGCTGTCAATTAGCCTACATCCAAATCTGGGCTGAGGAGGAACAAAGAGCTGCCTGAAGAAATGAGTATCTGGAACAAACCACAGAGGTCAAGATGGCCACTGGCCAATGGAACCAGCTGCCTGGGTCCACATTCACAAGCCCCCTCCATGGGCACCACTGAGGTGCAGCGAGGACAGCAGAGCTGCTGGGCGCAGTCATTACAACTTCAGGAAAGGGGAAGGAGCTCACTCTTCAGACATGGTCCTCATGCTTCTGTGCTCCTTTGTGGCCTTCTCCCAGTTCGTGTGGTTGAATCCCTCAGCGACCTCACTCCACACAGTGTCCTCCTCCAGGCGGTGTGGGGCGATTCCAGGGCCTCCAGGGTGGGAGCAGGGCATGTAAGAGCTTTGAAGGACACCACTCTTAACAGAAGTGTGATGAGAGAAAAACTCTCTGAAGACCTCATACACATGGGAAGCCATTTTATTTTTTTAAAAGATTTTATTTACTTATTTGAAAGAGAGAGAGATCACAAGTAGGCAGAGAGGCAGGCAGAGAGATCGGGGGAAGTAGGCTCCCTGCTGAGTAGAGATCCCAACATGGAGCTCGACATGGGGCTCGATCCTAGGACCCTGAAATCATGAACTGAGCTGAAAGCAGAGGCTTAACCCACTGAACCACCCAGGCACCCCGGGAAGCTGTTTTAAATTTCTTCCTAAGGTAGCATGACTGGGCAGAAACTTTGTTCAAACCAAGAGCCTAATGTGTGCCCCCCTCCACACATACATTGTACATCTCTGTAAATGAGTAGCCGAAGGGAAAACCAGCTTGTCCTTGAGGTACCCATGGATGCTCCTACTCCTGGCATTCCTTTGCGTTTAAACTGATTCCTCCCTGTATGCCAATCTAGAATCTTTGAGCTCTTGACCTGTAAAACCTATTCGTTCTCTAGGACATTTTCTTCCCTGTGACGAGTATATCCCTGGCAGGCAGCCTAAGCTGGGCTCAAATAAAACTTTCTCTTAGGGATTCTGACAGGTCTGTTCATTTGGCTGGACAGGGGTGCTGGGCTCGGTGCGCACTGAATGTGTGTGTGCTGATGGCTCCCTTCAGGCTTGGGAGGCCTGAGCAAGGAAGTGTCTGTTCTGCTTCCTGCAGACACTACAGTTGCAACCAGAGAGGAGCAACGTGGTAGATGCCTCCCGCTTGGCTCACTGGGTACTGGTTTCCCATGGTGTCTAGCAGCAGCTTGGTGGCACACTGACTGACGGCTCCTGTAAAGTCTCCTACTGGTCACCAGGGGAGGAGAGCAGCTGTGCGGGCCACCTCCTGGGCTCAGTGACCACTGGCCCCACTGCTGCTTGTTCCTTGTTCTGGGTGTGCCTCGCTGGCCCCAGCTTCCCTGCCCTCTGCCACCGGCTGGCTGGTGGAATGCTGTCTGTGGCTGGTGTGCAGGCCCTGAGGCCACGGCTGCTTCTGCCCCTGTGGCTTGGCGGCCCTGCTGCTCTTCACTAGCAACATTAACTTAGCAACCTTATTTTATCTTTAAAAGTCATGCGCTTTGCACCCCATAATCTAGCTGGGCACTGGCAATAGAAAATAAGAAAAGATTCGTTCCTTACCCTTTAGAAATCATAGTTAAAAATGAAATCAATATATGCCGACTTCAGAGGGGGCAACTCTATGGGGCAAATTGCCAGTCTCCTTGTCATATCCAAGGCAATTGACACCAATCACTTGTGACTTTCTTTTCCATGCAACAAAATGTTAGGCTCGGGTTCCTCCTCAGTGGCATACCCACGGCTTATTAATCAGAATGGGCTTTGATTTGGTAAATCTCTGTGCATAAGAGACTAGTTTAATTTGGTAAAACATATATTAGAGGAAAGATCTGTGCAAAGTGCACTAAGAACACTGGAGGAAGTGGTGTTTCTGCTTGGGGGGGTCAGAGGAAACTTTACTAAAGGAGTTAGGCAGTCTGTGGTTGTGGTGATGGCCTTGCTCCACAAAGTCTGCAGGGACCTGCGTTCCTTCCTATTCATAGACTCTCATCTCTTATCTGGTGGGTAGATTTCTAATCATCACCTTCAGGTTTCAGAAAGATGGAGGAAGAGACAAGAAAAGGCAAAGGGCACGTGCCAGCTCTTTTTTAAGGAAGTCTCCAAAAAGCCACAGGCCAGGCAGCCCACCTGCATCTCAGTGGGTAGACCTTAATCTCATAGCCACACCTACTTGCAAGTTCTATTCCAATAGAAGAAGATGAGTATGGATATCACATGGGGATGGGGGTGAAGGAAAGGGAGGGGAGGTCACATAAATGGTTGTTTTGTTAAGTAAATGTAGGAAGTACTGGATTGAATAAAGTGGTCTCTTTATTTTCAGCATGACAGTTGTATGGAGAATGCCCCCCCCTGACGTGTTGTATATGTTTATACATCTTCTTCCATAGGACTAGAACCTCAAATAAGTAAATGGACAGTGGAATAGGAATTAATTCCCTTGTAGCAAGGGAAGATGAAGAAATAATGATATCCACTGAGTAAGAGAGATAAGAGGTTAAAATGAAACAAAACACAAGCCTAGAACCAGCTTTTGGAATAAGGAAGCAACAAGAAATAAAGTTGGTAGTATGCAGGATCTAGTACATTGGGAGGGTGTGGATTATATATGGAGGACAGAACTTTCTTTGGGCAACCTGACAGAAAGCAACTGGAGATTTGGCCATGTCCAAAGTCTCCTTTCAAAAGAGCTCAAGTGGGAGGAGTTAACTCAAGTCTGGAGGGGAGAAGTAGCAGAGGGATATTCCTAAGCGCATCTTGTCTTATGCCAACAGTGGCTCCATCCATTCCATCTTCACCAGAACATGCGTCTCTCCCAAGAACTCAAGAAATGTCAAGTTTCTGTCTTGGCCCTCAACTTCATGGCCATCTTCTTGATGAAATAGACATATATGTCCTTAGACTGGGTACCTGTCATGTTCCTTGATAAGCTGACATTCAGCAGGGTCTGGGACGTCTGTTTTGAAGGCAGCCTTTGACTTTCTTCTGGTGCAAAGGGTAAGCAGAACCCAGTGACAACTGTAGGGAGTGGTTACTTTATTGTAGGCCAGGTTTTCTATGAGGTGGGTGGTCCTGACCCAAACCGTATATTGGGATAGTAGGAAGACTCTAGCAAATGCAGACCTCCAGGCAGATTTACCTCCAGGTAAATGCCAGCAAGCCAAGAGGCTCAGACTGAGATCTCACCCTTACTGAACTCCTCTCATCCCAGAACTCAAACTTCTCCATGTTCTCTACCTTCTTCATCTTCTCTGAGTCCTCCAGCATCTTGTCCCCGAGTTCACCTGGCTCTCTCTGAGTTCTCTCTCAGCTCTGCTCCTCCTCTCTTGACAGTGCGTAAGTATGAGCAGGGCAGGTGGAGGCGGAGGATAGTATGGGAGCTTGGAAGCTAAAAGAATTGACCCCTGTCCCAAGCTGGAATTCCCACTTACTCCTCAGAATATTTGTGACTGATGTTTTAATTGTCGTTGCCATTGAACTCTGCTTCTTATCCCTCATTTTGGTAGCATCCTTACGGACCTTTCCTCTTTTTCTCTTGGAGTTAGCTGTTTTTGCCATCTGGGAATTCACTTCAGGTAAGGGATCCCCATCTGTTTGCTTTGGTTCTAAAGAGTATCTGGATTTGGGGAGATGAAGACTAAAGGACAAACATTGTGAGTAAGGTTGAATGGCTAGAAATTGTGACCTACAACCCTGGACAGGCACATTTCATCAGTCTGAGACCTTTTTCTGAGATGAGACACTAGAAAATGAGATGCCACATCAGTCCCAAGGAGAGTGTGTGATATCTAGGGTTGCCAGATTTAGAAAGAAAAAAAAAAAAAAAAAAACAGGGAGCTTAGTCCTATTTGAATTTTAGATAAACAATGTTATTTTTAAGCTTTTAAAAAGCTTAAAAATGGGGTTACATATACTAAAAAATGATTCATTGTTTATCCGAAATTCAAATTAAACTGGGCATCCTGTATTTTATTTGGAGCCCTAGAAGTAGCCTTTGTAGAAGGAGAGATGGATTGTGTGAAAGGAATTCATTTATAAGTAGCAGGATTCATGAGAAGATGAGGCGGAAAATTCCACACCTTCCTAGGATGCCTCTATTTGGGATGGTGAAGAGCTATCACATGAGAGAGTCAGATCCTGTGAGTATTTTAAGATAATGAGATCTGATTATAGGAGGGAGAGATTTATTTCTGTAGCTGGGGTCAAATATTTGGAAAGAAGAAGGGTGTGGTGATTTGAGAAAGGAGAAAAGTGAGTCTGGGCTAATGGTAGGTAGGAGGAAAAGGCCTTGGACGTGTGGGAGAGAGGAGCAGGGTCAGGGGCCAGTGGAGGTTTAGGGTGTGGGCCATATTTACATGGAAGGGTGAATTTGGATGGAAAGTGACTTCAAGTAGGTAGATGATAGATTTGCATTGGCTGGACAAGCTAGACTAGGCAAGCAGGTCGGCAGGATGGACAGTATGGGAAGGATGCAAGAGATAATTTGGGCAAAGAGATCAGTACAGTGGCCGGGTATGAAATAGGTACTCATTAAAATGATAGCTCTCTAAAGAGCATGGACCATGCCTTCGGTTTCCTTTGGCTCCACACTGTTCTGAACCCAGTACATAACAAATAGAGACTGACAACTGGAGACTGCTTATTAGAATCCATTCCTCTTTTTGTCTCCACTTCATGAGGTCTTCATATCTTGGTGACTTTCTGTTTTTTTTTCTCTTTCTCCTTCTGTTTCTCAGGATTCCTTTCTTTCCAGTACATTCTCAAGCAGATGTACCTGGAGGACTAGCCTCCAGGGGATGAACACAACCTGAGGAGGGTAAACCCTAGGAAGTCTGAGCCTAAAACATATTTCCGGAATAGACTGAATGCTTAGGAGATTCCCCACTGTGTAGTGAGAACACCTAGTCTGCCAGCCTCCCTGTGCCTTACCTCTTGTGCCAGGAGTCTGTCTCCTACTTCAGGGTCATTTTGTCCATTTCCTGTCTATTCCTCCCATGGAGTTGGGTTCAAATTTAGACAAGAAGGTGGTTTAAGGAGATTCATTCTCAACTCAGATGAGCAAGTGGAACTTCTGGCACAACCCCGTGTACAACTACAGACTCTCTTTTCCCCATTGTATATCCACGTCTCCTTTGTCATAGGTTAATTGACCATATACGTGTGAGTTTATTTCTTGGCTCTCTCTTCTGTTGCATTGAACCATGTCTGTTTTGTGCCATACTGTTTTGATAGCTACAGCTTTATAATTATCTTGAAATCCGGGAATGTGATACCTTCAGTTTTGTTCTTCTTTCTCAAAGCTGCTTTGGCAAATTGGGGTTCTTTTGTGGTTCCATACATATTTTAGGATTATTTTTTCTAGTTTTTGCAGAAAATGCTGTTGGTATTTTAACAGAGCTTGAATTGAATCTGTAGATTGCTTTGGATAGTATGGACATTATAACAATATTAATTCTTCCAATCCATGAGCATTTGTTTGTGTCCTCTTCAATTTGCCTCATCAGTTTTTTATAGTTTTCAGAGTACAGGTCTTTCTCTTTTTCAGTTAAGTTTATCCCTAGGAATTTTATTCTTTTCAATACAATTATAAATAGAATTGGTTTTCTTAATTTCTCTTTCTACTTCTTCTTATTAAGTGTTCCATTTATTAATTTTGAATCCTGCAACTTTACTGAATTCATTTATTATTTATACTTTTTTTTTGGTAGAGTCTTTAGGTGTTTTTTTTTGTTTGTTTGTTTGTTTTCTTTAATATAGTATGTCATCTGCAAATAATGACAGCTTATCTTCTTCCTTACCAGTTTGGATGCTTTTTTATTTTCTTGTTTGATTCCTGTGGCTAGGAGTTCCAGGAGTATGGTAAGTAAAAGTGGTGAGAGTGAACGTCCTTGTCTTTGGGGGAAAGCTCCCGATTTTTCACCATTAAGTATGTTAGCTATAGGTTTTTCACATATGGTCTTTGTTATGTTGAGGCATGTTCCTTCTAAACCCTACTTAACTGAGTTTTTATCATGAACAGAAGTGGAATTTTGTCAAATGCTTTTTCTGCATCTATTAAGATGATTATATGATTTTCATCCCTGTTTTGTTTCTGTGGTATATCATATTGCTTGATTTGTGAATATTGAACCATCTTCACTCCCCAGAATAAATCCCACCTGATTGTGTTAAATGATCCTTTTAATGTTTGTTTGTTTTTTTTTTTAATATTTTATTTATTTATTTGAGAGAGAGACAGTGAGAGAACATGAGCGAGGAGAAGGACAGAGGGAGAAGCAGACTCCCCATGGAGCTGGGAGCCCGATGCGGGACTCGATCCCAGGACTCCGAGACCATGACCTGAGCCGAAGGCAGCCCTCCAACCAACTGAGCCACCCAGGCGTCCCATGGGGTTGTTTTTTTTTTTTTTTTTTTAAGATTTTTTTTATCTGTTTGAGAGAGATAGTAGGAGAGAGCACGAGGGGTGGAGAGGAGCAGTGAGAGAGAGAGGAGCAGACTCCCCACGGAGCAGAGAGTCCAACAAGGGGCTCAATCCCAGGGCTCTGGGATCATGACCTGAGCTGAAGGCAGATATTTAACGCACTGAACCACCCAGTTGCTCCCTTTTAATGTATTGTTAAGTGCAGTTTACGAGTGCTTACTTGAAGATTTTTGCATCTATGTCCATCAGGGATATTGGCTTGCAAGGTTTTTTCAGGTCTTTGTCTGATTTGGGGATCATGGTCATGTTGTTTGGCCTCATAAAATGTATTTGGAAACATTCCTTCATGTATTTTTTGGAATACTTTGAGAACAATCAGTATTAACTCTCCTTTAAATGTTTGGTAGAATTCATCTCTGAAACCATCTGGTCCTGGACTTTTGTTTCTTGGGAGTCTTTTGATTACTGATTTAATTTCATTACTTTTTAATGAATTACATTGATTACTTTTATTACTAGTAATTGGTCTGGTTAGATATTCTATCTCTTCCTCATTTGGTTTTGAAAGACTGTACATTTTTAGGAATTTATACATTTCTTCTAGGTTGTTCAAATTGCTGGTATATAATTTTTCATAGCAGTCTTTTATAATCCTTTGTAATATTGTGGTATCAGTTATTACTTCTCTTTCAAATAAAAAGAAAAGTAATAAAATATTAAAACAAAAATACAAGGGGGAAGCACAATAATGCCAAAAAACCCCACAAAAAACCCAAAACAATGAAGTAGACAAACATATGGCAAGATTAAACAGGAATAATGGACAGTGAAAAAATACACTTAAAAAGAGACAGAACCACAGATGTTTCATGATTTAAAATCTAGGAGAAAATGATGAAAATCTAGTGCTAATAAACTTCGAAACTTACATATTCTTGAAAAACGTGATTTACTAAGTACTTTAGTAGAAAATACAATTCTTTGCATAACATGAACCCATGATTTGAAATCTTCCATAAAAAATACATGACAAAGTAGATCTGAGATATGAATTTATCAGATGTTTATAAAGATATTTCTGATCTTATGAAAACTCCCAGAAAAAGGAATGGGAGAAAATATCTCAACTAATTTTGTGACACTAGCAGTAATTTTGATACTCCAAACCTAAGAGAGACTATGCGAGATGAAAAATCAGATTCCACTTTCACACATGAATTTGAGTTAAATTTTAAATAAAACTGAAGAAAACATAAAAGTTCAGGAATAAAATATATCTTTATTGTTAAGTTGAATTTATTATAGATTTATAAGTTTAGTTTTATATTACACTATAAAGCTATAGTTTTATACTCTAAAACTAATTGATATAACTTCCTTAAGAAGAGAGAAAAAACATATGACCATATTAAGAGATACAGATACAGATAAACTGTTATAATACAATATAATTCTTAGGTGCCTGGTGGCTTAGTGAGTTAGGCCTCTGCCTTCAGCTCAGGCCATGTTCTCAGGGTCCTGGAATCAAGTGCCGCATCAGGCTCTCTGCTCAGCAGGACGCCTGCTGTCTCTCTGCCTGCCCTCTGCCTACTTGTGATCTCGGTCTCTCTCTGTCAAATAAATAAATAATCTTAAAAAAATACAATATCATTCTTTAAAAAATGTATAGCAAGGGAAGAGTAGACCTTTACCAGTAAAGGTCATGCTATAGCTAAAATGTCTATATAATTTCCTCAGATGATAACTACACTTTTCATGGTAAACATTTCATAATGGATAGAATTGTCAAATCTCTACGTTGTATACCTGGAACTAATATATTATGTCAACTGTCCTTTAGCTAACCCTATACAATATGTTCTATGTCTGGAACTAATGTCAACTATGCTTCAATTAAAAAAAAAATTCTCATCTTATTCTTCTCCCTCTTCTTTTGCCTTCCTGTTCTCTCCCATTCTGTTTCACTTTTCTTTTCCTCCCTGAGGAATTTAGTAGTACCGTCATTTAGGCATGTCAGACCAAATTAGGTCTGGGGAATTATGATGCCCTGGAGTTTCCCAGGTGAAGAAAGTATCCATGTTGTGAGGGGGCATGGAGTGTAGGAGCCCAGGCAGTATAAGGGGGACAAGTACAAAGATGAACAGCTTATTGCTGGTTGTTTAACCCAGGCACGATGCAGAAGGCATTCACTTAGGAACAGGGCCCACAGCATGGTGTTGGAGGGTAGTGAGAAGGGTAGGTCAGCCAGAGGTGTTAAAGCCTAATTAGCATGAGAAAGGTGTCTGTGGGAGGCAGAAGGCCAGCCAGTGAAGTCAAATCCTCAGCCTGTAGTACAGAACAAAGGCAATTGAAATAGAATTTATGAAAAGGATTTTGGAGAGAGCTGTTGGCATGTTATTATCTCTGTACATTTCCCCACAGAGAAGAGTTCAGATTGGAGTGTCTTGTCCCTTTTGCTAAATCTTAACTAGAGAGATGTCAACAAGGCCGATCAATGGCACAAAATATGGGGGACACAGTGGAGAAGGCTATGGATAATATCAAGGCAACAGATGAGCAGCTTGACTGCCTGACGTTGATTCTTTATCAAGATTAGTCTGTAGTGTCAGAGCTCTTCAGGGACAATGAGGCATGAACATTTCCCACAACACGTGTGGGAAAGAGGATAGAGGGAGCATTGGCATGGGGGCAGCTGAAAGCCAGCTTAGATAGGCCAAGTGGAGAAATGAAGGTAAATCAAGGAACAAAAAGCAGGAGGAAAGAGAGAGGAAACATTTTCCCTGGCAACTATCCAAGGAGCTATCGCTCAGCAGCTCCAATGGGTGAAGGGAAATGTTTGATCTTTATGTCAAATTCAGCTAAGGATGAATTTTAGAGGGATACGGGGAGCTCAACATTTTAATTTTGGGATTGAGACTGTATTACTCAGGATAAGTCATGAAACTGTCTAGGTCTTCATATGGAGGTAAGGAAAAATGTGAATGGAAATAAAATGATAATGGAAGACCTAAGTGTATGGTCTATATTTTTATATCCCATGATATCCCAGGGGATGATCACACACATATCACTGAGCTTGGAGAGGGCTAATTGATAAAGTTATATGACTGTCACTTAATTAGTTTTGTTATTATTATGACTTTATCACAGTAAGAGAGAACATCTCACGGATCTGAGAGACAGTGTCCCTTGGGTAATCCAGATGCATATGGCAGATACAGCAATGTTTATAACATAAAGAAGCGATTTGACATTTCCAATTTCTGAGTATGAGTGTAAAATTATGTCATTTTAATTTGGAAATGGCAAAAGAATTAAAAGCCTTCTTTGATGGGGGTGAGATTGAGCAAAATGGGTGAAGGGGGGTCAAGAGGTACCAACTTCCAGTTATGAGATAAATAAATCATGGGGATGTAATGTACACCCGGGTGACTATAGTTATTTTATATTTGCAAGTTGCTAAGAGAGGAGATCTTAGAAGACCTCATCATAAAAAATAAAATTCTCATCACAGGAAAGAAAAACATAATCATGTATGGAGACAAATGTTAATTACATTGATTGTGATCATTTTGCAACATACACAAATATCAAGTCATTATGTTGCACACCTGAAACTAATATAATGTTATATGTCAACTCCACTTCAATTAAAACCCTTTTTTTTTTTTTACACCTCCTTTCATTCCATAAGGCAAGGAAAACAATTTTTTTTCTGGATTAAGACATTTTAATATACATAATGTATAGTACTTCATATAATTTATTAATGTCCTTTTCTATATGCCAAAGCGTTACCTTGTGAAGGAAAACAAATATTGCCAATCATTTTATCTTTCCATGGCCTAATCGTAAGTCAAAACAAATAGCCTTTAACCAAATATGTACTTTACGTTCTAAGTACTAATTGTTGCGAGGTAAGATTTTCATCTCTCATATCTCTCATCTCTCATCATCTCGTTTTTTGGTGTTAAGAAATGTGTGGGGAGATTTTTTTTTTCTTAAAGATCTTATTTATTTATTTGAGAGAGATCGTGAGAAAGAGTGTGAGAAGGGAGAAGGTCAGAGGGAGGAGCAGACTCCCCATGGAGCTGGAAGCCTGCTCCAGGATCAAGACGGGAGCTGAAGGCAGTCACTTAACCAACTGAGCCACCCAGGCGCCCCGGGGGAGATGTTTTTAACATAAAAGACCCCTGGAGTTGCGTGTTTAATGCAAGGTAGGTCTGAAGGTATTGCAGACATGGAGACTAGGGGCTTGTTTTTGGGAAAGCAGAAGTCTCACTGTGCACTCCTAAGGAGAAGAAGCAAGTCACAGGGTCAACTCAGGCTTTTCCTGTTATCTCGGCTTCCCCTGGATTGGGGAAATGCATCAGGCAGAGTTCAACTATGAATGATTGAAACCAGCCTAGCAATTTTAGGAAATGGTTTAAATAGGACATGCACAATTATGAAATAGTTGGAAGGGCTGGAGGACCCGGTTCCAGGCCGGCCACCATAGCCTCCATATAAAACAGGCCCTCAAGGAGGCTGCCAGGTGGTACCATCAGAGAGGCAAGCAATTGGAAAATGGCAGCTTCCCGTCGGTCTTAGCAGCATTTAGAGATCAGGAAACTGCCCTGCTGTCTGTTAGAACTATGTCAGCCGAACATGGATGCGTGGAAGCCGCCTCCCTCCCCTACAGCAACAAGAGCACTCTAGGTATCAGCAACAAGTCACATGTGTCCTGATTTCTCGCACCTTTGGAATAATATCTTGTTCTGGCCAATAGCTCCCACTTGGTGGTCTTTAACACGCCACAGTGTAAAAATTGTTTTAAACCAGAGCAGAAAGCAGGTAATTCCTGGTTCATTATCTGCAGTTCCCTGTTTGCACTTGGGCTATATATTTGGAGACACCAATAACTGGTTTTTCCCCCCTCATTTAGGTAACTGTACAAGCTCAAACTGAGGTGTGCAGCAATGCAGAGAGTGGTTTGGGCCCAGGTTTCCCTGCTTCCTTTCACCTTCCCTGCAAAGGTCTAAGATAAGAACTGAAAAGAGTCTGCAGAGGATGTAGCATGGAGAGGTTTTGTTGGACTAGACTTTGAGAAAAGAATGCAAGGACTTCCCTAAATTAAGAAGAAAAAAAAAAAGATTCACTCAAATATGAAGAAAGAGAAAAAGATCTCAGAACCCACATAGGCATGGATGTTACAGAACTTCCCCCAAGCAGCCAGGCAGGTAGAAACAAGAGTGGACTTAGCATTACCCCCCCCTCCCTCTCTTTCCTGGGGTCTGCATTAGATCCCATAGACTTGGCAGGAATCCAAGTGAATAAAAAGGAAACAAACCAAGGTTTATAACTACCTTCAGAACCAGGACACCGAGACAGTCATTCTTCCTGGCCATATAAAAATTGAATCTATGCATACGAGAGCTATTGGATTGTTGAACAGGGTGGCTACACTTCCTTCTAGGTATGGTGACTACTAAAGGGTATTACTGAAAGATACGGCATATCCATACAGAATACTATCATAACAAAACCCATAAGATGGTTACTGACAAGGAGTCACAGCGTTCAGAGAAAAAAAAGACAAGATCATATAAGAATGAAAATACCAGGAATGGGCCTTGAAGTTACAGACCAGACATGAAGTTGGAATTCCTCTATGAGGAAAGGTGTATGACTTTTTAAATTGAGGGGGCTTTAAAATACTCATGAAGGGAAGTAGTGACAGAAAAGGCTGAAAATCTCAGGGTAAAAATTTTATAATTTAAAACATATAAGCATGTTATGGGCTGGATCGTGTCCCACCAAAACTCATATATTGGAAGCCTAACCCTTGGTACCTCAAAATGTGACTGTATTTGGAGAGAGTGCCTTTAAAGAGAGAATTAAGTTAAAATGAGGTCCTTAGGGGCGCCTGGGTGGTTCAGTGGGTTACGCCTCTGCCTTTGGCTTGGACCCTGGGATCGAGCCCCACGTCGGGCTCTCTGCTCGGCGGGGAGCCTGCTTCCTCCTCTCTCTCTCTCTGCCTGTCTCTCTGCCTACTCATGATCTCTGTCTGTCAAATAAATAAATAAAATCTTTAAAAAAAATAAAAAAAGAAAATGAGGTCATTAGAGTAGACCCTAATCCTATCTGACTGGGATCCTTATAAGAAGAGGAGATTAGGACATAGAGAGAAACCAGACATGTGCACACACAAAGGAAAAAACCACGTAAAGACACCGAAGGTGGCCATCCACAAATCAAGGAGAGAAGCCTGAGGAGAAACCAAACCCGCGGACACCTTGATTTGAACTTGGGTTTGATTCAGCCTCCAGGACAGTGAGAAACATTTCTATTGTGTAACCTACCCTGTCTGTGGTATTTTGTTAGCTGACTAATACCAAGTGGAAGGGTTACGTTATCAAAACGAGGTATTTTGGAGGATATATTAAATTGTGAGAATGAAGAAGTTTGAAGAATGGGAACTGGGCCTTTGTTTACCCTTTCAGTTCCTGTCAAGGACTGCTCAATTCTCTATGAATCCCCAACCTCAGCACAACGCTTGGCACAAAACATGTTCTCAATAATGAGTAGAATGAATGATGGAATGAAAAGGAAGAGAGATTTAAGAGAGGTTGTGTTGAAATAATCTACTGTAGTGATCCTCAAGCTTTCTGGTGACAGGACTCTGTTTTTTTCTTTTTAATTTTCTTTTTAAGTGGTCTACTGCCCCCAGTGCGGGGCTTGAACATACAACCCAGAGATCAAGAGTTGCATGAGTTACGGACTGAGCCAGCCAGGCACCACAGGATCCTTTACACTCTTAAATGTTATTGTGAAACCCAAAGGTCTTTGTGAATTATATCCATCAATATTTACTACATTAAGTTTTAAAACTGCAAATTTAAAAATATTTACTAGTTGGGGTGCCTGGCTAGCTTAGTTGGTAAAGCATGTGACTCTTGATCTGGGGGTTGTGAGTTCAAGCCTCATGTTGGGGTAGAGATTACTTAGAAAAATAATTTTTAAAATTTTGAAAGTATTTGTTAATTTTTTCTAAAATAAAAGCAACCAACCTATTAGATGTTATCGCAAGTAACATTTTATGAAAAAATAACTGTGTATATATTTTTCTTTCACTCTCCTTTATGACTGTTTAGTAGAAGACAGATTTTTATATCTGCCTCTTCATTCAAAATGTCATAAGCATATGAAGAAAGTTTGGCTTCATTCAGATAAACTGTTAGAAAAGGAAAGAGTATTTTATTTTATTTTAAAGATTTTATTTATTCATTTGACAGAGAGAGATCACAAGTAGGCAGAAAGGCAGGCAGAGAGAGGGGAGGAAGCAGGCTCCCTGCCAAGCAGAGAGCCTGATGCGGGACTCGATTCCAGGACCCTGAGATTACGACCTGAGCTGAAAGCAGAGGCTTAACCCACTGAGCCACCCAGGCACCCAGAAAGAGTATTTTAATAGCTTTTTCAGGTAATTGTCCATATTCCTGTCTGATTTTATACCAGACTTGACAGATGGCACCCTCTTTAGGGTTGGTTGTAATGCGCAGTCTGAAACCTCATCACTAACTTTGAATGGGTCTTTTACCCATGCGTGATTTGGTAACAAGTTGGGCACATTAGTCCGTGGGGGTATTCAGCTTTTCAGTATATAATATCAAAGAGAAAAGAAAATTAACACCATCACCAATCTCATCAGAAATGTCTCTAAGCATTGGGAAGCTGCAAGTTACCAAATACTGAAAGCTAATAATTTATCATTGCAAATCCTCTCGATTATTTTCTTTGAATTATTTTTTTTACAGACTGATTTCTTTGATTTTTGAGAAAATGACTGAATATGTAATGGTTTATTCTTTCCAATAAAAATTGGTGTTCCATGAAAACAAAATAAAACATCTAGATCAGTTTGCAAGTTAAAAGTCACCCAAACACTTTTCTTTGACAATCATCTCATTTTTGACACAGCTGGAGTGCTTTTTCTGCACTTACCATTTATTCACATGGTTCATTAAAAAGACATGTACTTAAGGGTAAGAACTAGTCAAGTAAATTTTTTTTTTACTGCTTCATCAAGGATATTCTTAAGTAAACTATCTCCCTCCCATGTGACTGTTATGGACACAAGAGGGCGGGGACCTCCTGATAAACTGCCTTGATCCACAGGAAGCAAGAGCAATTATGTGCTGTTTTTATACCATCAGCTTTTTTCATAACAAATGCAGCTTTGATATTACTATGAAAATATTGTTGCCCTCACATATCTTGAAAGTGTCTAGGACCTCCATGGTCTGTTTGCACATTGAGAACTGATGAAATAAAGTATCTGTGGGGATTTGAGGGACAAGGGGCCAAGCTTCTCTTGGAAATTTTGAACCCAGTTGTCAAGCATAGGGCAGGTTGTGAATTGATGTTTGTTGAATGTTGAATTATGTATTATGAATACATGATTGTATAAATATGTGCTTACTTGAATGAGTGAGGCGGTGTGGAGAAGAATGGTGGAGAGAATACGATTTAGAGTGGAGAATGCATGCTGTTTGGATTCAGAATCTGCTCTCAAGGTCTGGCTTTGTCACTGAACAGCTGTGGAGCGTTTTATCAGCAAAATGGGGATAATGATACATTGATTTATGGCAAAAAATTGTTAGACAAAATGAAATTATGTGTGTAAGTTTTTAAAGTATAATCCACCCCCCTAACATGGGGCTTGAGCTTATAAACTCAATATGGGGGGGCCACAGACTCTACCCACTGAACCAGCCAGGCTCTTATGTGAGCAGTGTTTAATAGCATTTTTGGTTGTATAGAGGTGGGGAAAATATGGAGATTTATAAAATCAGTTTGTGATATTTCAAGGGGAATATCTCAGGAGACACAGGTGGAAATGCAGATTTAATTTGACAGGTAGGTATAGACTCTGCACATGTTGGGGAGATACTCATTCAACTGCTATTTACCTAGTGTACTACTCCAACAGAGGAGGCTGTGGACCGTTAAAATATCGGTATCTATGAGGGAGAGGCGATCCAGATCAGTAGGAAATAAGATGGAAAATAGCGGCCAAAGGTCAAGCACAATTATTCAGCAGGTACATCATGGTTTCCAGAAATTACATGATTCCTTTAAAACCTAACTAGAACACACTTCATGTCGCCTTCTTAGCGCAGTGGGCAGCGCGTCAGTCTCATAATCTGAAGGTCCTGAGTTCGAGCCTCAGAGAGGGCATGTGTTTTTGTCAGAAGCTCGTCCACAGCCGGTGACAAACACGACTCCTTTTAGAGCGAAGGTGCCTCCCGGGAATGCCGCGCCGATTCGCGGCTGGGATGCAGTTTCTTCCGGTCCTGAACCGAGAAATGTGACGGCACCTGAGATGCAGAGCTTTCCCACAGCAGGCGGCTGGGTCCCCAGGCCTCCTTCGCCGAGCAACGGGTGAAGCCCGGGAAGCCTGGGCGCCCAACCACCTGCTGGGGGCGCGGGGCGGGGCCGCGGGCGCTGCGCTCCGCCCACTTGGCCGCGGGCGCCTCCCCCGCGCGCTGGGGTCTGGGTCCCAGCAGGGGCATCTCCGCGCGCAGGTGCGCACCTTGTACGCGCACGGGGAAGACAGGGAAGTGTGGGACATCTTCGCAGCGTAGGAAATTGACTCTTTCTGTCCTTTTGTCCCGTTTGGCTCCACGCATGGCAGGGCTGGCGATGTCCTGACCCACCTTCCCACCGACTGCGTGTGGCCGGGGAAGGGATACAGAGAAAGAGAGGTGGGGGTCCCCACGAGGGCGGAGGAGCTCGGAGAGGGAGGAGGTCGGCGGTGCGCGGTGCAGGGGGGCGGGAGGCACCCACCACCCCCGTTACAGGCATCCTTGAGAAGTGCATTTTAGTGCTGACAGCCCCTCTCTGCTAACCGGATCTGGGATTTACGTGGGGATTTAACCTGGGGAAAAAGGAAGGCCAATGACGGGGACCGAGAGAAGCTAGACTGTAACAGGCGGGGGCCGAATCTCCAAACAAGTCTGGCTTGAGGAGGGGATTGCAAAGTGCCGGAGAGTCGGGCAAGGAAGGTTACGATCCCCAGTGGCATTGTAGAAACTGAATTCACGCAGGAAGTGTTGGGAAGTCTGTGGTTAACGGAGTGTTGCCCCACCTGCCTGGGACCCCATCACCACGGGCCGGGTGATTACATTTCCGATGTAATGCCAGTCCTGAGCGGTAGCTTCAGAAACCCTTCTAAATCAGAGAAGGAAACAAAGGGGTCATTGTCTGTGCCAAACGCAGAACCCAGATAGTTTCCCCCACCTTTTGTTTTCGAAGCTCCTGGAGATGGAAACAAATATGCAAAAGCTTCCCAGAAGAAAAGCAATTCCACCCTATCCTTTCCCAGAGGTCCAGGCAAGGGGGGAGGGGGGAGGGGGGAGGACTCAGTCAGTGGGACTGGGCAGTGGGACAGTCTCTGCCTTCCAGCTCTTTCTTACATCCTTTTCACATTTTCAACAGGAGCCCGAGCCCCAAGATTTCTAAGGGTGATGCTGATGGCACGAGTAGGTCCTGGGAAAGGGATGGCCCCTGGATAATAAGACTGATCCTGTCTTTTTGATCCACAAATGACTTTTAAGGCCACCCGAGTGGAGCGAGGACCGAATAATCACCCAACATCCCAGACAGTGCCCTGAGCAAGAGCGTGAGCTTTGTCCTCTCCACCAGGGTGCCCGTTCCCAGGGTCACCAAGTGTGTTCCATCTGGGGAAGACCACATCAGGAACTGCCTGGTGAGTTAATACATGGATTCCAGAATCTTTCATATTTTTCAAAGTTGTGATTATCAACTTTGAATGTCAGTGTGGCTGACATCATGGCTGTCTGGGAGGTGGCTTTGGGGTAGGCCATTCCAGGCTCTGTGTTTGCACATCTGTTTCCAGTGTGTTTAGTCCACATGTAAGGGAAAGACCATGAATACAGGAAAAATGATCGTTTATATGCAATTCAAGATAAGCACTTTTAAAAAAAGTTTAAAATACCAGCTAAACATTCTGTCTTTTAGACATAAAAAGAAATGGTGGGCTTTTTGTTGTTCAAGTCCACTGAGCCCAAGCCAGGCAGGTAGAGGCTGCTGGTTTTCTCTTCCGTCCCCTTTCCCTCAGAAGCTGAACTTTTGGCGGAGATAGAGGAAGTTGCACTTTGTTCTAATCAGAAAATTTAAAAAGAACATTTGCTCCCATTTTCCCCTTTCCTCTTCTTCTCAAGACCACACCTGTAATTACATTTTATTGGATATAGAGCAAAACAACTAACTTAGAAATGGGCATTTTAGGCACAGGCAAGGTCCCAGAGGAGCAAAATAAACCGGAATGGAGAACTAACAACTGGTCAACTGCGGAGAAGGGAGACTGGAATGACGTTCTAGAGGATAAGGGGCTCTGAGCTCTGTCTTGTCAGCAAAAGGTCACCATTTCACCATTTTACCCTGGACTGCAACATGGCTGAATCTGTGTTTCTCAAATGAGAAACTGCCGTTTGTGCAAAAGATAACTTGGGAAGCGATGACGGTTGAGTTCAAAGTTCAGGAGAAGCATTATTGCATCATCTCAGTGGACCTGGCAGAGATACGGAATGGCTTTACTGAGCACTGGCAGTCAAGTTAGACTCATTTATCCCATACAAGGCACGAGGGCCTCTCTCAACTGTTAGCTTCTGGGCCCCACATTACCTAGGAGTCTTGGGGGTTCAGTCACAATCAAGACAGACATAAGCTTCACATTCTTGTATGGGGAGATAGAAGTGAAAACAAAAAACTAAACCATATAGTTTCAGATATGATGGAAGTAACTACTTGATGATTCAGGGAAGAGTGCTCTGAGAAGATGATTTTGAGGTGAGCCTAAATAACATGGAAAATGATGTGGGAAGTCTGGAAGACTCCTGAGCCTTGAAGCAGAAGGAATACTAATGCAAGGGCCTCAAGACAAAATTCACCTGAGTTAATGAAAGGGAAAAATGAGAAGAAGCTAGTGTTTACAATTTAGACAGAAAGATAGAATTGACAGAATGTAGTGAAAAACTGAATGCAGATGATGATGAGGGAGAGAGAAGTCTTTAGGTCTCTGGCTTGGGGCATTGCTTGGATGGTCGTGTTTTTTAAAAAAAGTATTTTTTTACTAAAGATTTTATCTATTTATTTGAGTGAGAGAGAGTGAGAGCACAAGCAGGGGGAGGGGTAGAGGCAGAAGCAGACTCCTTGCTCAGTGGGGAGCCTGATGGGAGAATCCATCCCAGGGCCCCGGAATCATGACCTGAGCCAAAGGCAGATGCCTAACCAACTGAGCCACCAAGGCGCCCCAATGGTGGTACTTTTCTGCAAGACTGAGATTCCTCACTAAAGTGGGTTTGGGGAAAGAAATCATTAGGTTCTTGCCATGTCCTATTAGTTCTGAAATATTCATTCATGTGCAAGTGGAGATATTAGTGAGGGATTATGGATAAAGGTTGGAACTCAGGAGAGATGGCCGTCCAGAATATGGATAGTGCTTGTAATAAAGCAAGGAGAAATGAATTGAAACAGGCTGGACCACTCGATACAGTATCCTCCGGTGACAAGTGGCTATAAAGTATTTGAAATATGCTATGAAATGAGATTTGCTATATAAGTGTAAAATAGACACCATATTTCAAAAACTTGACATGAGAGAAAGAATGTAAAACATCTCATTAATAATTTTTCTATTGATTACTTGTTGAATTGATAATATTTTGGATATATTGCTAAATAAAATACAGTATTAAAGTAATTCCATTTCTTTCTGTTTCCTTTTTTTCATGGGACTACTAGAAGGTTCAAAAGTATATGTATGATGCATATCTCTGTTGGATAGCACGGATGTAAGGTAATCGTTCTGAACCTCTTGGTGAGAAGAGGGTCATATTTATAGATCTATTTCCACACAATAAAAGAATGGTCACAGATCCCCCCGCAATTAGCTCAAGATAAGAAGTGGCCCAAGGACAGAACCTCAGAGAACATTCGTAGAGAAAGATGGAGAAAAAGTGGGGACACAAAGGACCCTAAAGAGTTCGAGAACTCACTGGCCCTGTCTAAACCCAAGGAAGAAATCATTCACTTGGGAGGGGGAGAGCTGGAGGGTATTTCAGAAACTGGAACCCCAAGTAAGATGAAATACAGAAGAAATTCCCATTGGATTTTACAATTTTGAGGAGATTGTGGTGGCCTGGACGAAGGCAGTTTCAATGAAATGCCACACTCAAGTGTCTAGCAGTAAGCTACTTATCAGAGAGAGTGAGAGAGAGCGAGCACAAGCAGGGGGAAGAGCAGACAGAGCAGGCAGAGGGAGAAGCAGGCTCCCTGTTGAGCCGGACTCCATCCCAGGACCCTAGGATCATGACCCAAGCCAAAGGCAGCAGCTTACGGACTGAGCCACCCAGGTGTCCCATACCAACTTCTTGAAAGTGGAATCAGGGAATTAGCTCAAGGAGAACATTATGTCTGTGTGTATATGGTGGTTGCTGCTAATTAATGAATAATCTTGAATATGATTTAACATCCACATTTCTTCCAGACCTCTGATTGTCACAGACACAACCTCCCTTAACAAGGGACTAAGAAACCAAACAAAATCCACTTTCTTTAATGTTTTAAGTCTCTCTTCATCCATAGGCAATCCCTTGCTTTTCTATTTAAAATGTTATTAGTTAACTAATGTATTAGTTATATTAGTTAACTAATATACTTTATTTTTTAGAGCACTTTAAGATTTTAAGAAAAATCTAGCAAGAAGTACGTAGTTCCCAGTACATAGTACATAGTTCCCAATAAACAATGTCACCCTTCCTCCTGTTGAGTTTCCTGTTATTGACATTGTGCTTAGTGTGAGATTTGTTATAACAGGGGAATCAATATTGATACATTCTTATTATTGACTGAAGTCCACAGTTAGCCTTAGAGTTCACTCGTTGTGTCATATATTCTATGGGTTTTGACAAATGTATAACATGTATCCACTATTCTAGTATGGTACAGAAGAGTAGTTTAGGCCAACAGATTTGCTGAAGGGGCTGCATCTTTTATCCTACATAATTTCCCACCTTGTGGATTTATTCTACTGCCTCTTCTTGGTGGCCCTTGACATATTTCTTGAACTGCTCTATTTCTTGTAAACTGTAGTTATAGGTAGAAGCTCACTTAGCTTCAGCCTCAAATATTTCAACAGTAAAATTTGAGAGGTATTGTGAGCATAACTTTATGAGGTGTGTAATGTCTGGAGTTCTCCTTTTTTATTTTTTAAAAGATTTTACTCATTTATTTGTCAGAGAAAGAGAGCACAAGCAGGCAGAGTGGCAGGCAGAGGCAGAGAGAGAAACAGGCTCCCCGCTGAGCAAGGAGCCCTTGACTCAATCCCAGGACCCTGGGCTCATGGCCCAAGCGAAGGCAGACACCCAACCGCCCGAGCCACCCAGGTGTCCCTGAATTTCTCCTTTTTAGTCATCAATATTAACATTCATACATGGGCTCAAATGTCACATCCATATCTTGTGTATATAATCACATACTGATACATAAAATTGGTACAAAAAATAAATTTAGACAATATCACTAAAAGAATGACACAACAGCAAGCAAAATATTAATTCTCAAATGAGCACCTTAGAGGAAAATCAAAAGCATACCATCAGACTCATAAAAATGGGAATTTCAAAGATCATAAAAATGGAAATTTCCAATGACTTATTTCTTAGGTTCTGCAGAAACTGCTCTCTAGTTTAAAACTCTACCCTTGAATACTCTTCAATTATAGAGTACTACAGTAAAAATCCTGTACATTTAACATAAGGAATAAGAAAAAGAAAGTCTCTAAGGAAAGCAAGAAAAAAGAATGCTAAATAGAAACATGGGGATTAGCTGGAATATAGCAAATCCAGTTGGTCATTTAAAAAAAAAAAAAGACCTAAAATTGCCATTGAAATGTCAGGAAAAAAGGAAGATGAAGAAAGCATAAGAAAGAAGCAAAATGAATTAGTGGATGTTGTTTAAAGATTTTGGAGATATGGTGGGATAATATTTTGAAGAATTCATTGGGGTTTGATTTTCCTGCACTACCCACTCCACCCAGTCAAGGCAGTAGCCATGTGAACCTTCGCTCTAGACGCTGGGGCGCAGTGAGATTCAGCGTTCTGTACAGACCGTGTCTGAGCACTGAGGAAGCTCCCATTCTAGGAAAGAGAAAAACAAAGCAATAACTTAAAAACCTACTTTCTGGAGGACCTAACGTTTGTGAAGAAGATAGAACTGGGAGCGAGAGACTGTGCACGCAACATTTTAGCTCTACTTGTCTGAAGAAGGACAATTTGAGTTGAGACCTGAGTACTCAGAAGTGCCAAGCCTGGGGCAGGAGTGAGGGGTGCTGGCAGGTGGACCAAGGGTCTCCATGAGGAGCGGTGACAAGGGTACAACAGAGGTGTCAAAGCTTCTTGGATCTTTTGCCAGGTAAGAAGCTCTGGGTTTGTAAATAGAACAGGCAATATACAAACCAAGGAAGGGGGTTGGGAGAGAACTTCTCGAATAATAAGCATGCGCAGAAGGACCACAGGCCTCTCACTTTCCTGGTTCCTGGGGGCTGCTGGGAACTTTGGGCCTTGAGGCACCAGCCAGAACTGGATGGAGGGCAGAGATGATCAGACATTGGAGAGTGAAGAATGGGAACTTCCTTAGAAAGCCTTGTCAGCACTTCCCAATTTCACTTTCCTGATCTCCTGGAAGTAAAAAGAACACGCTCCAGATGTCGAGACACCGTGTCTATTCCTGCCTGCTCCAGAGTTGGGGTCATTATTGGTCTTTGCAGGCTCAGTTGCCCAAGACAAGCAGTGGGACAGCCTCTCCCAGCCCAGGGCCTCAAGCCTTCCGTGTCACATCCCCGGACCAGGCTGCTGGAAAGTCCTATTCCCATTTCCTAGAGAAACCCCAGAAAACCCAAGACCTAATTCTCTTCAACTTTCCGAAGGTGAAACCTGTGGCCCAGGGTGGGGATGAGAGGAGCGGCTAGGAGAGAATTCTGAGGCCAGTAGGTCCAAGTGAAGCTTTGCTCAGTTTGCTGGAATAACAGTTTTGAGCAAAGGCAGAGAAGGAAAACACCGGCATCAGTCCCTTCCCAGTACTGCGTATCTGTGGGGATAGTGAGTCCGAAAGAATAGTTTGCCATTAGCCTGAAAGAGTGGCCAAGTTTCCCCCTCTCCTTTCTAAAGGCAGTAAACACTCCTCCACTTTTTTTCTTCAATTCTGGATATAGAATCAACACACTTGACCTTACTATATTGTCTGTCGCAGGCCATCTACTATGGTCCTAGTATCCCATTTAAAGATCTTGATCTCCCTACCTCCATTTCAACATTGATCTGAGCCTCAGTGTGGTCCCCAGGGAGGCTAGTCTGTAGTGGATTTCTTAGATTTCTCAGCAAACCCCATTCCAGGAGGTGCACACAGCGCTCTTCTCCCGTAGGGCTCAGGGAGTGATGAAGAACCTTGGCGGGAGCTAAGATTGTGCCTTGAGAGTCTTAATCTTGTCATGTAGATTTATTCCTGAAGTCCTTGCTTAGCCCCAGACCCGGAGGATGAGTCGAGTGACCTACACAGACACTGCAGCACGGGTATTAATTTATTGAGCAATTATTACACGCTATTGCAGGGAACATTCCTAGAGATAGCCTACAGTCTCCATTTCCTCATGAAAAAACTTACGAAAGTTTCTTGCTGCAGACCTCAAGACTCTCATGGCCAAAAGAGAAAACAAATGGAGGCTATGCAGGGCTGTTCGAATTCTTCCTCCTCCGTCCACACCCCTCTTTCTCTTGGTCCAACTTGGCTACCACATCTTCCTTAGGTTGTCTAGGCCTTCAGTTCAGCTGCCGCGACAGTAGAGGGACTTTCCCCATGTCATCTTAGCGAGGGCTAATCTGACAGCAGAGTTAATAGGCTAGCCCACTCCTTTCCCCATCCTCCAAATCTCTTTCTTCTTAATACTTAGCCAACTCTTAGAGATCTGATAGAAGACAAATTGACATCTGCTACCTGACCACGGGTTGTCACTGTGAATAAAATACTAAAACAATACTGCGATAAAAGTTAAGTAGCAAAATTTTATATTTTATAAATATTTTATAAATATATAAAATATAAACTGTGTCTTTATTAAAAAAGGAAAAACATTAAAACATCAGAGAATCCACAATCTCCTGCCTGTGCCTCCTGACACAATTCTCAAGCTATTCCTCACACTTCTGACTCCAAAGGAGAAAGTTTGGTTTTCCCAGACACACAACATTTTTTACCAACTTTGAGCCGAGGCCCCCAAACCTGTGTTTCTAAGACATTCTGTCCCATTTGTTCCTTTTTTGTTTTTGTATGTCACATTTCGGCTTTTCTTTCTTTCTTTTTTTCCTTCTTCTTCCTTTTAAACCAGCAGGGAAGCACACAGAGGAAGGGCTGAGCTAAAGAGAGGTCCGCCCAGTGCACGTCGCCCCATGCCGGTGAACCCCGGAACCGGGGGAGCCTGGCAGGACTGCAAAAGCTGGAGAATGCGGGCGTCGATCCCGCTACCTCTCGCATGCTAAGCGAGCGCTCTACCTCTTGAGCTAATTCCCCCTGACATCTCTGCTTTTCTGCCTATTTTTATCACTTTGAGGCAAATTTCATTCCAGTGCCACTTCGTTTCTGGGTTGCTCCCACCCTCAGGAGACCTCCCTACCCCTTCCACTTATTGTTCCTTCAAATAAGTCATCTCTTCTCTGGGATCTATTAATCATTTGACTGTTCCTCCATTAGGGGAGTTGAGATCTGCCGTTGTCTTTCCTTCTGGAGTTAGGAGTTTATCTACTGAATTATACACTGAATCTAGCAATGCTTTCTTAGAGAAGTGACTGGACTGGGGAACTGATTTATGGTGATTTATTTTACCGCGGTCCATACTGTGGTGCCATTTGAGAAAAGTATCAACATGACGGAAGCATAATCTGTACATGCGCGCATTTCAATGAATTTTGACAAATAAGTACACGCAGGTAACATCCCCGCAACTGCGATATAGGACCGTTTCATCCTACGAGTCTCCCAGGTCCGCATAACAAAATACCAGAAGCCGGGGGTGGGGTGGAGGTGGGGGGGGGGGGGGGTGGGGCTCAAAACACACGTCTACGCCCTGGGTCCCAGAGGCCAGACGCCTGAGGTCCAGGTTTCTGCCTGGCGGTGCTCTGTCTCGTGGCTGCCCAGCAGCACAAGCCTTCCTTGAATCTTGCTCTTGGTTTTCCCACGGTTTGCTCACTCAGCGTGTTCACGCTGCTCATTCTTTTCACGGCTGGAGACAACTCCAGGGTGACGTCCGCTTGCTCTGGGCCTGTCTTGGAACAAGGGGTCTGAACAAGCCGGTGTTGGGTACAATTCAAGCTGAGTTCGTGTCCTTCAGCATGGTGTGTGAACTTCTGTGTTGTGAGTCCTAGGGCTTTCGCGAATTCTCGATTTGCTCATTTCTCAATTTGTCCTCTTTACTCACCACGAGGGTCACCCAGCCCAGGATGCGGGGCCGTCGGGGGACCTGGGCTACGAAAACCCTCAGCGACTCGAGAAAATGGTCTCCTGTGACAAACAGGAAAGTCCAGGAGTGAAAGGACTTCTCCAACGTTCCACAAGCTAAACAGGGATGGCATGGGCCCCGAGTTGGCTTTGTCAATTCCAGAACCCGCCGGGTGCGACCCTCTTTCCAGCCGCAGGGATTTGGTGTCCGGAGACGCGCGGGGCTCCGCGGCCCCGGGGCTGAATTCCCACTGGGGTTCGCACGTGGCCCCGAGCGCGCAGAACCCGGCAGTGCCAGCGATCGCCCGCCGCCTTCCCCCCTGGGCCTGGGGTCGCCGGGTGGGGTGCTCTCCCGGACGGTTCTCCGACGGCTCCGCTCGGCGGGCGGGAAGAACCGGGAGCTCAGGTGAGAAGAGGGTAGCTGGGGCGCGGAGCGGCCTCCATCCCCGCGGGTCGTCTGCTTCCCAGGCCCTGCTCCCGGCGCGCGCAAAACAGCCGCCCTCGGTGGAAAGTCCGCAGAGGGCTCGGGGTCCCTGACAGCGTCTCCCTCAAGGCTCCCCTACCGATCTGAGAGAGCGGCTGTCCTTCCTTCCCCTTCCTTCTTTCTCAGCGCTCTTATTGCTATTACTACTGAGGTCCAGCTCACATACCGTGCTATGTTAGCTTTCGGTGTACAACACAGTGATTCGACAATTCTATACATCACTCGGCGCTCATCCTAAGTGTAGTCACCGTACAACTTTATGACAATATTATTCACTATATTCCCTATGCTGTGCTTTTTATCTCTGTGACCTATTTATTTTATAACCAGAAGTTTGTGCTTCTTAATCACCACTAGTTTATTCTCCGTATTTATGAGTCTGTTTTTTGTCTTATTTTTGTTGTAGTTGTTTGCTTTTTTAGATTCCACATGTAAGTGAAATCATATGATATTTGTCTTTCTGACTTATTTCACTTAACATAATACGCTCTAGGTCCATCCATGTTGATAGAAATGGTGAGGTCTTTTTTTTTTTTAAATGGCTAATAGTCCTTGGCATATATGTAACCACCACATCTTCTTTATCCATTCTTGGATTGATAGACACTTAGTTTGCGGCTATATCTTGGCTATTGTAAATAACGCTGCAATAAACATAGGGGTTCATATATCTTTTCAATTAATGCTTTCATTTTCTTTGGGTCATGGAATTACTGGGTCATACAGTAGCTCTCTTCTTAATATTTTGGAGGGAGTCTCCAGACCGTTGGACCCAGCACCTGCACAGTTTATTCCCTCCAGCAACTCACCAAGGTTCCCTTTTCTCCACATCCTGGTCACCGTGTCTCATGTTTGTTTTGTTTTTCTGACGACTCAAAATATTTGTTTCGATTTTTTTTTTTTTTCAGATTCCATGGGTTTTGACCCGCGGTGGTGATGGGAGGTGGGGGGGGGGGGATGATCACTGGGTTTAGTCACCAAGCTCAACATTTGGAGGCAAGGAGGGGAAGAGCTTTCCTCTTCGAGATGTTCTTTCATGGGGGAAATTCGCAGGCAAGCAGGTGATGCTAAGGAAACGCAGTACAATGCCGGGTTCTCTGGAGATTCTGGAACAGTCGTGGGATCCTGGCGCACGGAAAACTTGCTCATTCCACCCACCGCGTTGGTGCTGAGTTTACAACGCTCATCATGCCGACTGAGCAATAAAGTCGCGGCTGCCCTGCGGTTCGAGGGCGGGAGGGCTCCGCTCGAAGGCACAGCAACCCCGCGGATTCCCACTGTTTCTCTTTTCGGTCTTTTCCTCCCCCTTTCTGGCGGTCCGCCCTCAGACCAGCCCCAAGGCACAGACAGGATAGGCGCTTCCTCCACTCATTTTCTCGCAGCTTCCTTTCCTGTTCCCTTTCCGCCTCTGCCCAAGGCTGGGCCGCCGTCGGATCCGCGGAGGAGGAGGAGGCGGTCGAGGAGGGCGAGGGGGGCTCGAGTGTCCCCGCGGGGAGCGCGTCGGCCGGCTGCGGGAGGACCAGCCGGGGTGTTTGCGCGCGGGGACGGTGTCCGGACATCCCCAAGCGCGGGCGCGGGCCCGCCAGCCGGTGAACAGAGAATTGGAGAGAGTGAGAGTCAAGTCCAAAAGCCACGAAAAGCAGCAGGACCCCAGCAACACGGTCCGGGCCGGGAGGAGGCGCACCTGCCATCACAGCGGGTGATGTGAGCTCCTTTATTTATTCCGTAGTTCGGCACACGGCCACCCTGCCACGCGGTCCTGGGTCCTGTTGTCGCACAGTCGCGCGGCTCTGCACCGCTGCGGGCTCCAGCCCCATCCATCGCGCAAGACCCCAGACGCTTCCAGAAAGGAATCGCAGAGAATTCCTGCGCGGGAGAAACGGCCGCCCAAGGCTCCTCCTTGGAGCGGAGGGGGTCCCCCTCGTCCCGCCTCCAGATCCGCGGCGCGCCCTGCGGGTCTGCCCCCCAGTCTAAAGGCCGTGAGCCTGAACTTAAAAGCGGAGTCTTCTGTGCTCGAGGTGTCCATGGACTACCTTGTTTCGAGAAGAAATGCGGACCCAAAGACTGCAGTGGGACGTGTTTGTCTAAAGTGACTTTTGCAAGTAGAAGTATGGGCGTGCTTTTCCGAATTAGGTAAAAATGGGAGAAGAGATAAAATTCTGCTTCGAAGGGAAAACGGGTGGAGGACCCAGTGGGAATTGTGCGAGAAAGCACGTGTAGGGGAGCAGGTGGAGAACAAGGAGCGGTGGTTTCGACTTCCGCCAGGGACCGCGTGGGAGTGAGCTCTGGAAGCAAACTAGAAAGGTGGGAAGGAAATGGGCCAGCGGAAGGATGAAGGGTGATGAGGCTGTCTTTTAAATACGGGGCTCACGAAAACCCAAGGTCACGAAACACCTCAGCAGACGACATTTGAACTTTCCTTGTGTGATACTGAATTTTAACTGAGATTTCGGGTTTAGAATGAATCAGTGGTCATAACTCCTGCCAAGCTCAAAGGTGAATTAGAAGGAAAAACTTTCTTTCGAAGTGATTGGAATAATATTGATCTTTGATAAGTAACCAAGAATAGGAAAGTGAGCACAGCAGCTGGCCGGTTAGCTCAGTTGGTTAGAGCGTGGTGCTAATAACGCCAAGGTCGCGGGTTCGATCCCCGTACGGGCCATGTGACGTTCTTTTAGGCTCGCTTCGTAAAAAATACTGTGTCTAAAAATCCGGGAAAGATTCAGGAAGTAGAATAATGCATGAACGTTAATCTTGACAGGGTGTAGAGAGATCAGCCGTGGCTTTGTGCCTCCAAAGTCTTGTCCTGGGAGATTCAGGGGAGCAGGAAACTGAAATGCAGAGCAATGTGGAAAACAGGGATGGTGGGCTTTCCCGAAAATCTTCTTACATTTCCCGCGATGTCCAGAGATTCCTCAACCCTGACTAGCTCCTCAGGTGAATTTTTCTAGTTATGCACCTGCTTACTTGCAGGGAAGGCTGTCCTTGGCCTGAGGGGGGCCAGCAAAGCCTTTCAGGGCAACTCGGGCCCCAGATTCACGCCATTTTCACTCCTATTTTTCTCTCTCTCTCTCTCTCTCTCTCTTTTTTTTTTTTCACCTTTGACTGCAGCGTTGCTGGACTTAAAGAGATGTTTCATACAGATCCCCCAAACTTTCACTGCTCTCTGCCTGGCCAGCTACTTGTTAGACCCAAAACCATTCTCCAGGAGGCATCTTGTCCCTGATGCCTCTCCCACTTTTCTGAGGTTGCCTTGTGTTCCTTCCAAAATTCCCAGAGATCTAGAAAAACATCTGTTTCGTGGCATTTACCGAGTTGCAAATGTCTATGGCTCAGCCATCTTCCCCATGAGATTGTAAGAGCCTTGGCAGCAGGGTGCTTATCACCTGGTGCTAAGTACTTTAAAAAGTCTGCATTAATGATAGAAGAACAAAAGAAATGTGCGCAGGCCTGAAGGAAAGAGCGTGCCTGGTTCTTCAAATGGACATTATAGGCCTGTGGGATCATGATGTCTGAACACGGTGCACCGAGGTCCACTGAGGAGTAGACTACAGTACATGGCGTTTGTTCCCATTTCTCTGAATGTATCCCTGAGACTCATTCGGAATGGTTTGACGTGTCCCCAGGATCAAGGTGGTGGTACCAGGATCAAAACAGGGCATCTCCTCTAGATCCAAAGTCTGGGAAAGTCTAGAAGGTTGAATTAGGCTGAGGCTGGGAGATGGGAGAGAGGAATCTGTGTCAGAACTCAAGAGAACATGCAAGGGGTGCCTGGGTGGCTCAGTGGGTTAAGCCACTGCCTTCGGCTCAGGTCATGGTCCTGGGATCAAGTCCCACATGGGGCTCTCTGCTCAGCAGGGGGCCTGCTTCCCTTCATCTCTCTCTGCCTGCCTCTCTGCCTACTTGTGATTTCTCTCTGTCAAATAATTAAATAAAATCTTTAAAAAAAAAAAAAAAGAGGACACGCAAGACCCCTTTTGGTTCCCCCTCTTGCAGCCTCCCTGACATTGACAGGTAAATAACTCTTTCTAAACTATCAGTTTCAATCTTCCGCACTTTGACCACTCTTGATTTCTTTAGTTTTGATATCTTGCTTTCCTCTCAACTCTTTGGTCCTTCTGTCTGTCAGTTACGCAGTTACTGAGGCTCTCAAGGGAAGTGGGGTAGGTCAGGGGCCCATCCTGGCAGCGTCCCGGAGAAGCTGGATCCCACCAGGCAGGCCCAAGATGGTGGCGCCACGACAGGAAACTCTGTCAAGGCTGGGTTAGTTAGGAAGATAAAGTGCAAAACTCTGGATAAATATTCCACCCTATAGTGGACAGCTGTCAACAAGATAGAAACCTAACCCCCAGCGCACCCAGTTTTCTCCCTCTCTCCCTCTCCCCCTCCTTCTCTCTCCCGTCCTCTGCCCCCCCCATATCACTAGTGTGTACTTTTCACTTTAATAAACTTTCATGCTTGTGTTGTTTATCTGATGTGCTGTGTGTCTGTCCTTGAATTCCTTCTTCTGACAGGACCAAGAACCTTCGGCAACTCCTTCAGGTCTGGCAACTCCTTCAAGTCTGGCTGGGTCAAGGCCCCAAGGCCCGGGGTCCTGGCAACATATCGATCTTGTGATTTTGCTTTATAAAGTCAAGTAGATCCACTGGTGAAAGGTGTTCAGTTCTTCAATATGTCTGTTGATTTGTTCTTTACTGGATCCATCAAACAATGAGAAGTACTGAGTCTGCAGTTATAATTGTGGACTTTTCTATTTTTCTTTTCAGCTTTATTAGCTTTTGTTTATGAGTTTTGAAGCTCTGTGGCCAGGGGCATAGAGTGTGGGGGTGGGTAAGGGGAGAGGCCCCTGGTAGGGCCTGGTCCCAGAACCCAGAGATTGGACGCCTGAGCCAAAGTCAGACCCTTGACTCTGTCAAGGCACCCAGGTGCCCCACCTCACCACCCTTTATCCTTCTGCACTAACCTCTTTATGTTATGTGTGTCATACATGTAGCTATGATGAGAAAACCATTAGACGATGTTGTAATTTCACTTTCAATCATCAGCCATACTTTAAAGAACTCAAGAGAGAGTAACAGTGGTTCCTTTTACCCAGATAATTCCTATCTCTGCTCTTGTTTATTCATTCTTAGTATCTAAGTTCCCTTCTGGCATCATTTTTGCTGTCTCAAAGTTCGACTCTTTTCTAGCACTACTATTAGCAATAGATTCTCTGTTTTACCTTTAAATGAGGATGTATTTCTTTCCCCTTTACGTCTGAAGGATAGTTTGGCTCTACTTAGCCTTCTGGGCTTAATGTGTCTTTTCTTTCAGCATTTAATAAATGAGATGTCATTTCTTTATGACCCTATGGTTGTTTTGAAACTTTCAAGGATTTTTTTCCCTATTGTTTCCAGGAGTATAACTGTGATATGTGTGGGTGTGGATTTGTTCAGGGATATCCTGCTTGAGGTTTGCTGAATTTCTTGTATCTGATTTATGTCTTTTGCCAAATTTGGGAATTTCTCAGCCATTAAGAATTCAATTATTTTTCTTTTTTCAAGAAGCTCTTTCTTCTCTTCTGGGTCTCCAAAGATGTAAATAGAATTTGTTATTTTCCTACTTGTCCCTGAGGCTCTGTCCATCTTTTAAAAAACTCTTTTCTCTCTCTCGTTTAGATCGGGTTGTTACTATTCTATCTTCATCTTCACTGAACTTTACTCAGTCATCTCTTGCTACTGGCACACTCTATGCTTCTGTTCATAATTTTGGCTAATAAATTTTACAGTTCTGAAATTTCAATTTGGATTTACATCTTTGGATGATTTGCTAAGATTTTCTAACAATTCACTTCAAAGAATTCTCGCCCTGAATTCTTGGAGCATTTACTCATCACACCTTTGAAGTGTTTGCCAGATGATTCCAGTACCTGTGCCATCCCAGAATTGGTACCTGTCGATTCCCTCCTCCCAGTGATTTAGAACTTTCTTGGTTCTTCATGTACTGAATAGCTTCAGACTATAGGCCATTTATATGTTGTAAGACTTCGTGTCTCACTCAAATTTTATGGCGAATGCTGCCCATTTTGTTTTTGTAGGCACTTTGCCTTGTGTTCACGTTCCCAGTACAAAGCAGCCTTCTAAATGTTGTGGTTTCAAAGTCCTTTCCATTTTCAAAGCCCTTACGATTCGATTTGGAGATTTCCGGAGTGTGCACAGCCCCACGGCCAGTGTGGACTCGGGCAGTGGGCTCCTGCTGCAGTTCTCGAAGTCTGTAATGTGTTGCTTAGGGTCAGAGGCACTTGCTCAAGCTCAAGAGTGCCTTCAAGAGCTCATAAATAACTTTACGTGTTTGCTTTCCATGTGTCTTCCCCAGTATTGTCTGGTCACCCTGGGGGCTCGCCGTCTCAGTCTGCTGACAAGAAGGTTGGCTGCTTCCTTCCCGGCTCTGCCCCGCATTTCTTAGGACTGAGCCACATAGAAGGCCAAGCTGCAGGGGACATGGAGAAAGAGAGCAACTGGCTACATCCCTCAGGACCACAGCTCCTCTGAAGAAACAGAAAGTAAATGATAAATTGATAGATCTGCTTACCCAGTGCAGGTAGGGAGTGCAAAGGCCTGTCTTTGAACTTGCCTGGAGGGCATATGGGAAACAAGCATCCAAATGACTGTGTTCAAGATGTCTAATATTTTCTCAATTCGTTCAATAAGCTGGAAGATGCAGGGTTGTGAGCCGGAGATTGGGGCGAAAATGGTAAAATCTGGAGAATGTGGGCATCAATCCCACTACCTCTCAAATGCTAAGTGAACACTCTACCACCTGAGCTAATTCCCTTGTCCTCTCTGGTTTCTTCTCCAGGTTTTCACCTTCCCCTGTCTCCATTTCATTGTTCACTATTCTGAGCAGCCTGAAATATTAACCGCCAAAGCCATTAATATGAAAAGAGGGTGTATCTTCTCCAGCATGACCGGGACCAGAAAGCAGTGGGTACTATTTCTCTGCCAGAGTAAGGAGAAGAAAGCAGCCATAGGAAAACTCTAGCATCCCCCAAATCGCATGGTTTAGACTGCAGGACCAGAAGAGGACATGGGGGAGGGAGGGCTCCCTCAGAATGTTCTGGCTCAGGTGTCACAGCTAGCTCAGGATGGTTATCTGCTTTTTTAAAGAAAAAAACAAAAACACAACAACCAAAGGTCGATCGTGACTCATTCCTTTCAGCTGGAGCTGCCCAGAATAGAAAGAGGAGGTGATTTCACCCCAAGACAAAAGAAGCTACCTGTTTCCACCTGGGGACCTCCCACGTGTTAGGTAAGCATGATAACCAGTACACTATGGAAACTTGCCTCCTGAAAAAATCCGAAATCAGTGTTCAGTTCTTGCTAAGGCATGTCATGGAGCGGTGCCCTATGCACAGCATGGGAGAGAGCTGAAAAAAAATTACAAACAAAACAAAACCCCCAAGCAAAACACACCCTTAAAACCAAACAGGCAGAGACCTACAAGAAATAAGAGGAGAAATCATATCAGAATGAAAAATAAAAAATGGACTTGGAGGGGTGCGGATGAGGAGTGAACATAGGGTGTATGTAGGATTTCTTGTGTTAAGAAAGATACCTATTCCGTTGCAGTGGGCGTGTGTGTAATAGACACGGAGAGTTTGTTAAGGAGAGGTGTATTGTGGAGGCTTAAAAACCTTTTAAAAATTCCCAGCAGGTGGCTTACACAATCGAAGTAACATTTTAGGAAAGGTTTTTAATTTGGAATGCCAAAGAGGCTGGAAATGAGGAAACTAGAGTTGAAGAGAAAGGAAAGAAGTTATAGAGCTATGGAAGGGCAGGGGTTTATCCTGTTAACTCGTGAGAATATCAGTAGCAGGAGTCTTTCTGTATGGTCTGTTTGCTGCGTGGCATAGAATACATTCTCCACGAACACCACGGAATGGATGAAGGGATAGATGATTGAGAAGACAGAGAAAGATTCTGGAGAGGTATGTGGGGGGAGGATTTACAGTATTTGTCAAGACACTGGGTGTAGAGATCTGAGGGAGAAGGAGTCAAAGGCACTTAGAAGTCTTGAGCCAGGAGGGCAGATACAGAAGAGATCTTGAATTCATGTCTGATAAATGGAAGAATAAATCCACTCATTTAAAAGTATCTGTTACATGAATGAATGAGTAGGTCCTGGCAGATAGGTTAGGAATCTCCTTAAAGAAGAACTACCCAAAGATCTTACTTCTATTCTCTTTTCACGGCTTTTCTCTAAGAATTTCCCTAGTTCCACAACCTTTTTCCCCCCTGACAGTCTGAGTCTGTGTGATCCCCTCTGGACCCATGCTACTCAGAGACCTCAGACCAACAAATTCTCTCTGGCATCCTGTCTCTCTCGGTGACCCTCACCAGACTTCTTTGCATCCCCAGGCTGAGTGACCCCATAAATCTCAATTACAAAGTCACGGAGAGGCATTCCTCTCATCAGGGTCTCTCTGTCCAGAAAACAGGAGTAGGACATCTACCTTTACTGCTAGCCAAAAATTGTGAATCTTGAGTTGGAAATGCCCAGCATGGCCCATGTGGATGACAGTCACTCTCTCTACAGCGCTTTTCAGCTCTTTTCTTTTTCTGTAGCTCAGTGACAGAGAGAATTGGTCAAAGACTAAGCCTGAGCTGCCTTGTGTGTGAAATAAGAATCAGAAATGTATAAATTGCTATTAAAAAAAAAAACTTCCAATATTTCTTGGAGTTGAATTCAGGAGAGAAGATTTGGGGATCACAGGTGCCTATGAAGAAGGAATGAAGGGTCCTAATGGAGAAAACAGGTGTCCTTCCCACCAACTCTGAGTGCAAAGAAGGCATTCTGACATTTGACCCAATTCCCATGCTTTCACCCTCTTCTTGACTTGCGGTCATTCTAAGCACATGCCCTAACTAGTTGTATGGGTCTAACTAACCTGGTACCATTGGGTTACTTCATTGCCATCAAAGAGGACCCGACTAAGGGTAGATCATCTCAAACATGACTTCAGCACAAGTGAAAAACTAGGAATCCTATCAGGGATTGTGGGGGCAAAGGGCGACCTACAGTATGTCACCATGGGAATGATCCAGCACTGAAACAATGTCACTATCTTGAATGACAGAAGGCAAACGAAAGGTTACAAGTGGGTGGGGGACCCAGTTGAATGATAGGGCTCTCCCAGAAGTTGTGTATCTCACTATAAAACAGGGTTGTGATTGTTACCTGATTTAGAAATATGGAGGAGAATGTGGGAAAGCATCTCTGGGCTTCTCACCTACACCACCATCCCCTCCCAATGTGGCCCAGGTCACTGGAGAGGGCTTAATCTGTCTCCTAACTTGCAGAGAAAGAGAAGACTGGCATAGGGAGACACTAGGATCCTGGGACAAGGATAAGATGGGGGGAAGGAGGAGGAGGAAGAATTTTTAAGAGAACATTACAACTGGCTTTTACTCAGCGCTTAATTTTAAAGAAATTTAAAAATGGTCAGGAAAGAACAACAACAAAAAAGTTGATGTTCTGGGGGTCAGAAATCCCTTCACACTCTAATCATCTGTCAGAAATAGTGAGATTTTGTATCAGGAATGAAGGGGAAAGGCTTTTTCTCCACCACGAAAGAAAACCTTAACATTACTTTTCTTCCTTTCTTGCCTGAGCTCAAGAGAGAAAAATGCAGGTGCATATGCCTTTCAAACTGTGGAATGAAATCAAGAAGGAAGGAGAAAGTATCTTCATGGTGAGGGCTCTCCTCTTCCCAGGAAGTAGGAGCCACCTCCACACTCCTGACCCCTCAGCTGGCTAATGATCATTCCAGAGCAAACATCACTATTTCATTATGCATTTTTCCTATTTGCTTCTTGTCCATTTCCCTTACACCTCTCAACTAGGATGGAGTTCCAGGGGGGAGGCAGTTTTTGCCTTGTTTTTACTCTGTGATTACTGCACCCAAAACCCTCCATTAATAAGATAAGTAATAAAGAAATATGTGTTGAATGATTAAGAGAATAAATGATTTTACACTTCTTTCACCCCTTAACTGGTTGGGTGACCTTCAGAGCAGGAAGTGGGAAGAGAAATTTCCCTTGCTTCTTTCGTAAGACAGAGAGGAAGATTGCAAATACAGCATAGCTTGCAGTTTCTGATGCAATCTAAATTACTTCACCTTCATTTTCCTGAAACTACTGGGAAGCCCAAAGAACTACAAAACTGATTTAACCATCCTCTGCAAATACTGCGTCAGTCTTCAAAAATCCTTATCGGGCAATATTCGATAACTTTATTTTCTGTTCCTGTTTTTTAACCATAATAACCTTAGCCTGGCAGCTTGTGAAGAAAAATAATCCAGCCTGCCCTCTCTGAGGCTCGAACTCAGGACCTTCAGATTATGAGACTGACGCGCTGCCTACTGCGCTAAGAGGGCGGCATGGCATAGCTCCTCCCATTTAAAGTGAAATATCAAGTATTATTTTCCCAACACCGCTGCTTTATTAGTTTCCATCATTAAGGAATACAATCAATGCTACTTGAAAACTACTCCATAAAAGCCAATGGTGCACCCAAAGGATTTCACACCCATGACCAGTGAAATCCAAGCCTTTCTGGGATTCACGCAAGGATAGGTCCGTCGGGGCTGCGGGACTGGGGGCAGGTATGCCTGTCTTTTGCTGCTCTGGTGTTCTAACGATGTGGTTTTTCTGCCCTCAGAGATCTCAGGTGATTTTTACACCTTCCGCGGTCTCCTTTGTTGAAAGTAAACACAGGAGGCGCTTAGTTAATATTAGTTCACTGATTGGTTGACTGACTGAATGAATAAGCGAATAAATAACCCTCACACTTGCCTACAGCCCAAACTTCTCTTAGTATGTTTTATCTCCACTTACATCTAGGTGACTAGAGACATTCTCCCTACAAAACAAAGAAGCTGAAGTTAATAGAAATCTCCTGTTTGCTTTGCTTTGTCAGGAACCATTAGTTATACTGAGAGATTCATGGAGATTATCTCATAGGGTCCAATTGGATTTTGGCAACAAAACTATCAAAATCTGCACTTCCCAGATATAATGGAGGTTCAGATACGTTAAGTAATGCTCCTAAGTGGCAAAACCTGACTCCAGAAGCAGATATTTAGGTTCCAATATGTAAGCTCTTTCTCTGCTCCAAATCAAGACCTCTCTATTTTCCGCAGTGGTTCATTCACTGATACACAAATATCTAACTTTCTGCTTCCTGTATGCTGGTCTTTTGGGCTTAGACTTTCAAGTCAATACCAATTCATTGCCTCCTTCAAATCCCACCAGTGATTTAATAATTACTGAACATTGTTCTTGTGCGATTCTTGTGAATCTAGGACCTCTTTTCCATTCCTTTAGTGCACGTTCACTGGAGAGCTGTTCTTTGCCAGGCACTGTGCTAGGCTCAGGGGATTCAGAAGGAATCTGATGAGTTCCAGACCTCAAGAGATGGAAGGGTGAGTACGGACAAGAAAGGATCCATTCCCAGGTTCACCGCTTTGTCTTCCTGGCATCTACAGATAAATAACTCATTCTAAAATATCAATTTTAATAACATCACTCTCTTTTGCACACTGCCATTCTTGATTTTTTAGTTTCAATATGATGTTGCTTTTCTCACAGTTGTTGGCCATTTTTTCTTACCTACATCGTAATTTTGTTCTATAAGGTCAATCTGTGGATGGTGGTGTTTAGTTCTTCAATCTATTTGATTTGTTTTCTACTAAATTTATCAATTGATAGAAGGTTTTTGTTTTTTTTTAGGATTTTATTTATTTATTTGAGAGACAGAGCATGAAGTGGGGGAGAGGCAGAGAGAGAGGGTGAAGCCGATCCCCATTGAGCAGGGAGCCAGAAGTGGGGTTGGATCCCAGGACCCTGGGATCATGACCTGAGCCGAAGGCAGACACTTAACTGACTGAGCCACCCAGGCGCCCCCAATAGAGAGACTGTTAACATCTGCAACTATAATTGTGGATTTTCTTAATTTATCTTTTTTTTTTTTTTTTTAGGTTTATCAACTTTGTTTCAGTTTTGGAGATCTATGGCCAGATGTGTGGGCATTTAATACAGTTTTATCTATTTGGTAACATACACCAAATAATTGTATAACATCTCTCTTTCAATGCAGAAAATTTCTTTGCTTTGAAATATACTTTGTCTGATACATGTTTGTATTAGACTTTTTTTCACTTTGTGGTTTAATTTCCCCCATTCTTTTACTTATACTCTATCTAAGCCATTTTGTTTGAGGTGAGATTCCTATAGTCAGCACATATTTGGGCCATGTTTTATTTTTAATATGGTCTGACTATGTCCAGTATGTAGCTGATATATTTATACTAGTTACATGTAACATTATCATGGGTATGTTTGTATATAAATCTATTATTTTTACTTTGTTTATGGTCTGTTCCCTCTGTTTTTCATTCTTCTATTTCTGTCTTCCTACTTCCTTTTGGCTTTTTAAAAACACATTTAGTATTCTATATATATATATTTTACTATATCTCTTTGTATAGCTATTTAGCAATTAGTCTAGGTTACTAATAGTGACTGGTATGTGTATTACCATATACATACTTAACATTTTACAGTCTATTTTAGAATGAGTGTTATACCATTCAAGTCAAATATAGAAACTTTATCACTGTTTATCACCTTTATTCTAACCCCTTTGTGTTGTGTATATAGTATATTTATATGATGTGTTATAATTTTTGCTGTAAGTCATCAAGAGCTTACTTTAAAAATAGTAAAAAACTTGAAAGAACTCCGGAGAATAGTCGATTGTATCTACCCAGATATTTCCTATTCAGCTATTGTTCTCTCGTTTCTGATGTTCTAAATTTCCTTTCAATTCTCTTCAGTCTAAAATCTTTTTTAAAAAGATGTTCTGCTACCAATGAATTTTTTCAGTGTGCTTTCAAGTTAGAATGTATTTATTTCACCTTTATGTCTGAAGGATATTTTTGCTACCGATAAAATTTCAGAATGAGTTATTTTTCTTTCAGCGTTTTAAAAATATTCTTCCATTCCTTTCTAGCTCTGGTGGTTTCTGATAAATCCACAAACATGCAACATCTTTTCATTTTCCTCTGGCAGCTTTCAATTTCTTTTCCTTTCTTTAATTTTTAGCGATTTGTGATGTGCCCAGACGCGATTTTTCTTTGGATTTATCCTTCTTGAGCTTTACTGAACTTCTTGAATCTGATTTATGTGTTTTGCACTTTCTCGGACTGGGTTGAATTTAGGGCCAAGTTGCAGGGCAACACAGGGAGAAAAACAGCAAGAAGAGGGTATGCCTCCTGCTTTCGGGATCGTGTCTCCGCGGAAGAAACAGGTCTTACAAATCGGCCGTCTGCATGCCTACGTTTGGTAGGGCCGTCACTAGCCCCGGCTGGACCATGCCCAGCCGTCAAACTTCAAAGAAACGGCCAAAACACTACTGTGTTGAAAATGCCCGCCACTTGCTCATTTTTTTGAGGGCGCTAGAAGGTTTGGTTTCCTCCCGAAGCGCCTCGGGCGTACAAAAGCTGGAGAATGTGGGCATCGATCCCACCACCTCTCGCATGCTAAGCGAGCGCTCTACCACCTGAGCTAATTCCCCTACGACATTTCCTGTCTTTTCCAATTTTCCTTCCAGGAGTCGATGCGCGAATCTCTGCTTCGTTACTCACTGTTTCTTTTCTTTTCTTTTTTCACTGTTTCTGGTGCCGAGAACACAGGGCAAGTCAAGGCCATTAACGCAGAACAGGATTGAGCGCAGAGCGCATCTTCTCCAGACGACCCCGGGCTGGGGCGGCACGGGTTCCTCTGTGGGAGGAAAAGGGGAGAAAGTCGCCAATACAAAGAAACTGCCCCTTGCGTGTTTTCCCGGAGAGTAGCGCGCGCTTTCCCGCAGGGCGGCCGTGGGAAAGGGGATGGGGACTCCCGGGATGGGGACGGCGGCTCCGCGCAGTTACGGCATCCGGGAACAGGCGGTGGAGACTATGCTGGGTTGGGAGCAGGCGGTGGAGACCGTGGTGGGTTGTGGCGGCAAAAGAAAGCACGTGTTTCCGCCCGGTTTCGAACCGGGGACCTCTCGCGTGTTAGGCGAGCGTGATAACCACTACACTACGGAAACCGCTTGCTTAGAGCCCTGTTCCGTACTTCTGAGATCCGCGTTCGCCCCGGGAAAAGTGAGCCGAGCCGCAGTCACAGTAGGACCCACGAAGGGCTCCCGAAGAAGCGCGCCAGGAAGCACGGGGGCATCCGAGCGCAGGAACCAAGGCTGAACCGTGAGGGACGGGGACGAGGAGGGAACCCGGAGGAAGCAAGCCCGCGCGGTAGTAGGAATTGTTCGAGGTGGGGGTGAGGGGAGCGATGCCTGTTGAATTATTTGAATTAAAAACGAACGGCCTCGGAGCCTGCGGGCTGCTGGAGCCGGGCCGCGGAGCGCGCTGCACTAGGCGGGGAGTGGCCGCGGCGCGCCAGCGCACTCTGTGCCCACTTCCGCGCCCTGGGGTCCCCCGGCCGGCGGCGGGGTCTCCACCACCCGAAGGCAACCGCGGGGCCTTTCCCCGGAACCGCAACCGTGGATCTTTCTTTTTTTTTTTTTTTTTTTTTTTTTTTTTCCTCCTTCGTGAGCGCACCCGGGACGGGGTAGGCAGTGACTTCGCTCCCACAGAAAGTGATGGGCTGTAGGAGGTGGAGGAAGGCGGGGAGTAGCCTAGGGGACGCTGCAGGTGTAGGACTGGGATCCCGGGGAGAGAGAAGGCGCTCCCAGTCGCGCCGGGAGGGGCATTTTTGTCTTGGGCGCTGAGCGCCCTCAGTTCCAGGGGATCAGCGCGGACACCCGTTCCCGGTTCCCCGAACCGAGGGGAGCCGGTTTCAGTAATGGCAGGAAGGGCTCTCGGCTCCTGGAGATTGAGATTTGTGAGAAGGTTGAGCCTGGGAAATAAGAAAGGGAAAAGCGTGACACCTGGAAACGTGAGATCCAGGTGGAAATGCGTGGACCTGCGGCACGGAGAGATTACGTGACATCCGAGAGCGAGGGAACCGAAGTCTCTGGCACCTACCAGTAGCTGCATACTCCTAGACTCTGGGGCGTGGGGGGTCAGCATGCCCCCTGGGATTCAGGGATAGCTGCTTAGGTGGCACTGGCCCATGGCCCTTGGGTGAGAAACCCTTTCAAAATCTGACCTCATATTGAATTACATGGAGAGGTACTGAGGAGCCACTGCTCCTAGTGGACAAATGACATTCCCTAAGGCAGCGTGGCACAAAGGAAGAGGAATTGGGGCTCGGTTTTGAAGTTGGAGGCAACAACTCTGTCCAGCAGAGTTTTGGGTGGAACTTACCTCTTCTGGTCTAAAGATCCCAGTGTGGGGGTTTCAAAGCGAGTTTATTTTCTTGTGTACAAAACATCAATCGACTTATCTGTTTCAAGAACAAAATGAATCCAATCAACAGAGACTTTAAGAAAACATACACCGCCACAGTCCCTTTTACAAATAGCAGGTTTGGGACTGCAGTCCAAAGTTGAGGCACATTAAAGAGAAGGTAATAAAGTCTTCTAGTTTCTAAATGCATTTGAAGGGGGAGGTAGAGTCCCTCTAGAATGTGGATTAGTATTCACCATTCAGGGAAATGCTTGAGAGATCTGATGATAGTGTTAGTTTTCTTAAAGTTTGATTGGTTACAGCACACTGCTAATACCCATGGACCTGGGTACTGGAGATAGCCATGACCGTGTTAGGAATTTCTAAAGCAGACTCAAACCTAAATACAATGGGAGGTCTGGTACCAATGAGACTGAAAGTAGAAAGGCAGTGCCTGAGCCAATTCCTCAATACTTTTCTTCTTCAGGGAACATACCAGTGTTATTAATGGTGGTTGTCACTGGCAAGGTGGTGTTGTTGGTGGCGTCTCAGTTTTGACTCCAGGAATGTGTCTCCTCTTCCAAGCTTTAAAAGGCTAAGTTTGGGCTCCATTATCCTACCTGGTCATAGCAGAGCCAGGATGGAAGGCGCCACGGACCCCAGACCCTTCTTTCCTATTTCCTGACAGTCAAATTCTCTGGGCTTCCTCCCACATTCTTCCAGCGCCCGTCTCAAACTAGGATAGGAAAATTCATCCTTTTGCTGGCCAGCATCTGTTCTGGGCCCTTCTGTCACCTGGCCTGCTCGCGGGTGCCTCTGTGGCCCCGGCGGGGACGAGTGCTGGCGGCGGGAGCCGCGTGGAGTGGCTGTTCTGCGAACACCTGCTAGGGAACCCCCGTTGCACTTTGGGCCGCCACCCGCTCCCAGCCGAGCCCAGCCCGGTACCCTGGTCCCTTGGTACTCACGAGGCGAGTCCTGTCGCCTTGTGAAGGGCTCATCGTCTCCCAGCTGCTGCTTCCTCCCGGAGGTTTTTCCTCCCGATCTGTGATTCCCGCGCGTTCTGCTGTCATCCTACAGCAGCTTCTCTGCTCTGTCGGTTATGGGACGGCGGCAGATTGTGTTGGCCTGGGTTTGGACAGCTGAACCCTGGAGGAAATGAAGCGGGATTCTCAAGAGAGCAGTAACAAAGAGGCAAGCGTTCCCGAACGGGAGACTTTCTCGTGCAAAATGCGCTGGTACAGAAGATAGTCAATTTGAGCCAAACTCTTGTTTTACTCCTTTGTGCGTCTTTCCCAACCTCCCCCCTCCTCTTCCCTCAGTCCTCCTCCAGGGTGTGGAGGTATAATGCAATTTTTATGAGGCCCTCCTCATAATGAAATGGCTTCAGAGGGATTATGTGATCCACGTCGGTTATAAATAACAGAGCATACCACCCCTATCTCCTCCCAAAACAAGGGGAGATGCCGAGCCAGCCAGGAGTCGAACCTGGAATCTTCTGATCCGTAGTCAGACGCGTTATCCATTGCGCCACTGGCCCTACAGACATTACTGTCTTCTAAAGCGTCATTAATTTAGTCTTTAGGAGGCACCGCGGAGGCCCTAGTGCACCCAGCCCCCTTCCGGTTTTTCTGCTTTCCAGCTTCCCAGCTGAGAGAATGTAAAGATCTGTGGTTGGTCTTGAAGACTCATTAGTTCATTATCCTGCCAACCTCAGGTCATAGACCTCATGGAGAAGCACCCGCTAAGCCCTGGATGATGGCATTTTTACAGCTTAGCTGTTGGAGAACTGATGGAAGCCGGGAATCAGGGACCAGTGTGAACAGACAGAGTAAGGAAACACTCTTGCAGACGTAATGGGACTGATTCTTACCCAGTCTGGGTTTTCTTTCCTGTGTTCCTAGGTGCAGAGCACACCCAGCACCTGGGGCCTGGGGTGTAAACTGCTCTTTGCTCAGCGGTCTTCCTCATTGAACTGTATATGCCTTGAGGGCAGCACCCTCAACGTCTACAGGAACTGATTTTCCACTAAAAGTCTGCATGCATGCGTGAAGAATTGAGACAAGTGTGTCTGAGCTTCAGGAAAAAGGCCTAGCTTGTGGGGTAGGTAGGCATCCCAGGCCTGGGATTCTGTGCTATTCTAACTCGGATGTTTAAATGGAAGAGCAGCGGAGGACTGTCCAGCAGGGGAGTCTCGTTTCCTGAATACAGCTTGGAGGCTCACAGTGGCGGTTTCTGTGCTCAGGGGCTGGGGCTGAGTGTGTCCATTAAGGCTAAAGCTAGTGACGGCCAGAGCCAGAGGCTGAGAGAAGTAGGCTTCCTAGGTGATGAGAAGAATGAGAAAGCTTAGTGAACCAAATGCTCACCAGACTGACATTTTTCATACCATGTATGTGGCTGGTTTGAGTTTTTCCTAATGCTAGTGATCAGGGGGATTTAGAACATAAAGCTTACGCAAAACTTAATACAAAACTTACCCGAGATCTACCCCTCAAGATCCTTCCCCAGTAATGGGAAACTCAGCAGTAGATCCACAACGATTGAAAGTATGACATTCAATGGCTTAAATAAAGTAGTTTTATTATCGCACATAAGAAGTCCAGAGGGTAGGCAAGCTGTCTGCCTCTTAATTCAGTGGCCCCATGATGTCATCAGGACCACATTTTAAATAATTCTTTGTAGTCTGCCTTGCTCAACCAATGGATCTCACACTCCAGCTGGTTTCCCTGCAGTTCCTCAAACTCTCACAATCTTAAAATAAAGTCCAGAAGAAAACAGAAAACAGACAGGCTTCTTTCTGGTATCTTGTTGAGGACCCCTTCTCTATATGTGCCCAGTAGATGTCCCCCACACTGGCTAGATTTGCATCTCACACTCACCTAATCCAATTATTTCCCAGAGTAGGACCACTATGACTGATTTGGTCAATCATAATTCTTTGGGGCTGACAGTGAGGTCCATCTCCTCCAAAGCCAAGGAAGTAGAGAGAAGGTTATGTGACTACAAGTATGTTTCTGTTGGAAAGGAGTCCTGGCGGCAGTGGTGCCAGCAACTGGTGTGGCTTGGCCAAGCAGTGTCAGCTGCTCCAGCCCCATATCCAAAATCAAATTACTTTTAAAGCATTTTTGAGAGCCGAGAGCTTACATTAACCTACATTAGACCATAGCTAGATTTCCAGATCCTTCCAGAGCCTCAAAGAAGGAATTTGACCTATATAGTTTGTGTTGAGTACTGTATTCGGTGTGAGTACATGACTTGCATATGACATTAATTGTACATGATTACGTATGGACTCTGACATTGACATTGTATAATTGTGGCTGTTAATAAGACCATACATCCCAGATCTTTATAACTGCTCTGTAAAACGATCCCATGGTTTCTAGACGTGAGGTGTCAGAGGCTAATGGGTGCAGCATAGAATGGAGGGCTGACACTCAACCGGGAACTGAGGCCTCCACCCACTTCTCTGGGGGCAGAACAGGTGTCTTATGTTATTAGTTCCAGAAATCAGTAATTTATGCCACCTACATTTGTCTATAACATCTATGTTCTCAGCGCACACTTATTTCTGCAGCGTCTTCATAGCTGTTGATATTTTTATTTCATTATCACAGTCTGCTCATCTCCAGCACCACCACAGTTTAGCATTTCCTGTCTTAATTTTACTTGCTATTCTGATCATTGTTCATGGGAAGAAAGTTGATGTGGAAAGCAAGAGCAGGCGGAGTGAGAGACCCAGGTTAAAATCTTGACTCTGTCTTTTACTAGCTGTGTGGAATTTGGACAAACTAACTTTTCAGTCACGGCATGACCTTGTCTGCAAGATGAGGACAAATGTCACATTGCAGGTTTGTTGTGAGATCAAATAGCAGGACACAGTAAAGTTCTGGCAGATATTTCAACTGTCAATAAAATGTCATCATCATTGACAGCAATGTCCAATTCCGTCCCTGCCTTCTAAAATTTCATCTTAATGACTCGAAAGGCATTTACTGTATATTCATTTGCCAAGCAAAATGTGGACCCCTAAGGATTCCCAGACAAAGCTTCATCCTCATTTCTCAAGGAACTAACATCCAGTCAGAGAGCCCAATCTAAACTCATAATTACAATGAAACAGAAGAAGTGCTACCCCAGAAATTAAGAAGAAAATGGGTGAGTGGTGTGGAAGTGAAGCAAGGAACTCTGGAGGGGAAGTCAGGGCGGGGGCTCTCCTTGACCAGATCACAGCAAAGCTTAGTCTTGAAGGAGAAACAAATTTGACCTTGTGAAGAAGGAAATACGGGGCCAGAGGTTCAGGCTGTGCAAGATCAAAAGTTGCAGAAGGTGCCTGACCTACTGGAAGAAAGCAGTTTGCTGTGGTAGAACCAGGTTTGGATGGGTGTGGGGAAAGGAACCTGGAGCAGCAGGGAAAGAGGCTGGAAAGGTGGGGGTGGGGGGGCACCAGGCCCTTCACATATAAGGACAATATTTTTTTCTAGATTTGGTGGTTCATTTCCTATATATTTTAATACTTTTTTGCACATATGGCATGCACGTAATAAAAAATTAAAACATTTTGAGAGATAGGTTGGTGCCAACTTGTAAATAACTTTATCAAGATAAGGAATTTATCCTGAGGGCAAGAAGCATATATATATATATAATATATATAAATATGTATTTATTATATATTTAATATATTATTTTTATAATTATTAATTATAATTATACAATATATAATTTATATATAATATATAAATATGTAATATATAATAACATAATGTATAATATAATAATATAAATATTTTATAATTATTATTAATTAAATATATATTTAACATATAATATATATATAATATATATATTTTTAATTATTTGTCAGAGAGAGAGAACAAGCAGGGAGAGCTGCAGGCGGATGGACAAATAGGCTCCCCACTGAGCAAGAAGCCCAATGTGGGGCTCAATCCCAGGACCCTGGAATCAGGACCTGAGCCAAAAGCAGGTGCTTAAGCAACTGAGCCACCCAGAGACCCACAAAGTGAGTTTTTAAGGAGAATGTTCTCAGTTCTGTGTCTTGGGAAGATTAAACCAGGCACCACTAGGACAGACTGCCATGGGGGAGAAGCCACATTTGGAGACCGGGTAGTCTGGACAGGTATGACAAGGACTGGTCTGGCCACTGAGTGTGAGGAGGGCTCAGAAAGGGGAACAGAGGTCTGGCTGAGGTGGAAAGGATAGACCTTGGTGATTCATCGAAAGTGATGAGCAAGTGTATTGAGGGCAACGCTTGTATCTGTGGGTCAGGAAATTCCAGTAACCCTCACTGAATACTGGAAAAAAAAAAAAAGTATCCTGAAGGATATGAGCTCCAGGTTCTAATTCCCAAAGTCTCTTGTGTAGCCCTGATTCTACCAGAACTTTCTTTGAGTCTATGAGGTATCCCTGCATCTTTCCAATAAATTCAGCCTTTTGCCATTTTTAAGGTAGTTTGAATAAGGTTTTGTTCCCTGCAACAGAGTCTTGAAGAGTAAAACAATAAAAAGATTCCATTCGTGAAATTTCCAGAGGGCTGAGCGTTTTTATCAAAGCTCTGTATTCACAGGTGGAGAATGAGCTGTGGTTACTTTTAGGGAACTACTTCCAGGAGACCAGGAATGTCAGTGGGGGGTTGAGGGGTGGACCTAGGGAATCTTCAAGATGAGAAGGTTTTCCTGTCAAGTCCCCAAGAGCCAAAGCATACTCATCCCTCCCCACACCCAAAGTGTGTCTTCTCTCTTATGAAAACCTAAACTTCTAGAATCCTAACCCATACAAGGATTAGCAACAGGCCAACTCTTTTCAGTCTTACACAGTGATTAAATACGAGTGTGTGTTGCACTGTGAAGTCTTGAATTAACAAGTTGGACACGATGTTTCAATTAAAGTGAGCCTTCTCACCACCACTGAGGTCAGGCCAGCCATCTTTACCCAGATTCCTCTACCATTGTAACTGGGCCACTGGCCACTGGTATTTGCTTGGGTTCCCCCTTGGATTTGTTGCTGTAAAGCTCACCGAAGCCAATAGTGATGGGAGCTGACGAATCTGAGAATTCCTGATGGGAGAATGATCCTATTGAAGAGAAATGACTATGGTACTTGATAAATGTTAAGAAATTTAACAATTCTAAGTTTTTAAAAACAGGCTTGACCAATGGGAGTGTGGTGTGTGGTGTAGGAAGCCAGAGAGGAGACTCCTCTGTCTCTCCCATTTCTTTCCCCCACCCACCCTGCGCCCTGCTATAATCTATCTTACAAATTCTCTCTCACCTCCAGGACATGGTTCTTACAGAATGTTTGGGAGAAATGGATTCTAGGTCCTCTATGTAGGCAAAATTTTAACATTATAGAGCAAGAGCCGGTGCAACGAGCAAGCGAGATGTCATAGCATCGAATCCGTGCCCAGAACCAACCTTACTCAAGGGAAAGTGTGAAAACCCACAGATATGGTTCTGGATTCAGGACCTGCCCCAAGAACTCCCAAAGCCCCTAAAACACTCACCAGGTAAGAAAACCAGCGTGGCGCTGAGTGAGAGGATGAAAGAGAGGTAGAGAAAGGTGATTTTCGCTTCCTTGTGTGAGCTAGTTTCTTCCAAAATATAAGGAATGTGCAACAGCCATGCCAGGAACACAGGGACACACCTGTCAGGAAAAAGGGCCACAGTGTGTCTGGTCAGCTTAGTCTGTGGCCTTAGGGCAAAGTCCCAAGACCTTATGTTGTCATATTAGCTCCCCAACTCTGTTTCTCTCCTTTCATTTGCACTGGATTATCTTTTTCCTTAGTAGTCCCTGACCAGTTTCCAAGGGGCTCTGCCCAGAGGAACCCCAGAGCCAGGGGTGAAGGGACTCCTCTTCCTCCCATCCCTTTTCTAGGATGAAGGTGACTATGACGACAAAGTCCTGTTTCCAGGTACCAGGAAGGGACTGAGGGAAGGCCAGGACTATAAAACTCAGGAAGGAGGGACGAAGGGAGCTGATCAGGAAAATTCGACCAAATGTGAAGTCTGAATTAGCGAGGGAGAAGGGAGAAAGGCCAACATCTCCCTCTAAGCTCCCCTTCTTTCCTGGGTCTGAATCCCCAGAACACTAAAGAAACAGGACAGAGTGGGAACCAATGGGAGCTGGTGGAAGCAGAGGGATGGAGGGAGAGGAAGCGGCCAAATGATCTAGAAGGTGATTCTAGAATAGTGATTCTAGCTGGGGTGGTGTCCCTAGAGTCCTGACCCAAACCTCCCTCCCCCCATGCTGAAATGAGCCTCTGCTCCTGCAGGGAGCGATGGGGCAGAAAGAGAGGCTGACTATTCCTGGGAGGAGCAGGGTTGGTGTGGGGCCTCCCTCTTGAGGCCAGAACCGACTTGATTTTGATGAAGGACTCCCACCTGTGACCTCACCACTGCAGGTGAAGAAGAGAGCACGGATTGGAGCTGGGAGCTGCCTGGCCTCTCTCCTCACCCAGGTGGAGAGGCAGCAAGTCCCTCATACTAGGGTGCAGCCACACAAAAGGGTACTGATTGGAAAAACAGTGAGGGGAAGGCAAATGCATTTGATTTTCTCAGTTCCTTTGGGATTTCTCCCCATTCTTAAAGACCTTTATGAAAGTCTAACCTCCTTGCCTTTTCTCATACTCAGTGGGCATAATTCCCCCTACCTCCTCTTCTCCTAACCCAAGCCTCTCCAGCCCCATGCTGACCCTGTGACCCTCGCCAGTAGGGTCTTATGTCCCCCCGCCCCCACTCAGTGGAACCCCACACGACCACCCGCAGCCTTGCAGTGTTCCTACACTTTTCCTGGGTGTCTTGGTGCCCTGTCTCACCACCTGACCTAGGAGTCTCTGGAGGACAGTAGCCCTGACATAGCCTCCCTAGTATCACACTTAGTCCCCTGCTTCACATGCAGGAAGAGCTCAGTGAATAACTGTTAACAGGAAGCGGGGAAGAAATGGCATACGCCAAATACATTCCTTGGTGATGGTAAGAGAAGTAAAGTTGTTTGTGAGGCTCAGCATTCCCTGATATGGTCACTTCCCAGAAATCACACCCCCTTCCCCCCCTTCTCCTATGGTAATGATCCCAGTTTACCTTTTCTCTTATTTCTTCTTGTAATCTGTTTCAGCGTTCATCTTTTGACTGCACTCTGTTTTCTACAACACCTTTTTACACAGAGTACATCCTAACCTCCTCTTCCAGAGTACAACCTTGTGGTCCTTTCCTGTGTCCCCACTGGTAGGAACATTCAGTGACATCATAAGCGTGTGAATGCTGCCTTCCAACAAAAAGGTGAAATTCTACCCTGCTGCCTTTGTTTTTTGTTTTGTTGTGTGTGTGTGTGTGTGTGTGTGTTTTAAAACATATCATTTCCCAGGAGTACCTAGCTGACTCAGTCCATGCAGCATGTGGCTCTTGATCTTGGGGTCATGAGTTCGAGCCTCACACTGGGTGTAGAGATGACTTAAAAAAATAAAGGCCACCTGGGCAGCTCAGTTAAGTGTCTGACTCCTGATTTTGGCTCAGGTCATGATCTCAGGGTTGTGAGGTTGAGCCCCGAGTCCGGCTGCCACTCAGCATGGAGTCTGCCTGAGTGTCTCTCTCCCTCTGCCCCTCCCTTTCGTGCGCTTTCTCTTTCTCAAATAAATAAATCTTCAAGAAAAGAATTAAAAACGTATCATTTCCCATACGTCTCTGCCCGGCAATGTCTGTTTTCCTTGGCACGCATGTGCCTCAAGAGTCATGGCTCATGCCCTTGGTTCTCACTTCTCATCCTGAGTAGGCAGGAGGATTGTATTTTCCAGTTCAAGAGTGAAGGAAGGGCACTCGAGAGAGAGGGTCGTACTACACCCTTCACCTCCTTCATCAGGATGATGTCAGGACGTGTGATGCCTCTGACCCCATCGTTACTGACTAGCACACTGCTTGGCCCATGGTGGTCCCTGCATGTTTGTTGAGGAAGGAAAGATGGACCAAAGCTGAGCCTCCCCCAGCCATTTCCCACATAAATAAAAAAGCTTAGAAAAAAAGAAGGGGGAAAAAAAAGAAAAGAAAAGCTTAGGATTTCTCAGGGTCTAGGTATCTATAAAAAACTCAGTACACTTTTCCTCTGGTGCCCAAATCCCCTTTATCTGTGTTGTTGAGGGTCGTGGGACATTGCTCAGTGCCCTTTAGTTCGGTGGAAATCTTTTATTGGAGTTGGAAGACAATCTACCTTTAAGAGCAAATATTATATAAAAACTTCAAGAAGACTCAGTGGCATTTTCCTCCTTGGAACATAATATACACAGCACCTTTCCCACCACTCTCCACATTTTTCAATCTTACACCACAGTTTTTGTTTGACAGATCCTAAGCACCTATCCATGAACAATTTTTTTTTTTTTTAAGAGAAGAAAGAAAAGAAACTGGGATAGAAATGCCAGCGAATTCTACATAATCTCTCCCACATCGCCCACCCTCTGGGTAAACACACACACACACGCACGCGCGCGCGCGTCCCTGTGGAGACCTCCTTCCCCATCCTCCCATCTCAAAACTCTGCGAAGTATGAGGTTTTGTTGTTTTTTTTTTTTTTTTTAAACCCTCGTTTAACGTAGCAGAGAGACACCGGGAACTCGAGAGCCCCAGTCTCGGGCCCGTGGCCGTCCCAGGGAGGGATGCCCGCGGGCGGGGAGCTGCGGGCTCCTCTCCCACCGGCGGTGGCTCGGACCCCTTCGCGGCAGCAAACAGCCTCTAACATCCTTCGGCTTCCAACCGGTTGGTTGGGGGAGAGCGGGAGCGAGGCGGGGAGCGGGGCGGGGAGGTGTCCGCCCGTCGGGGTCGCCCGAGCGTCCGCCCCTCTGCGAAGTGGCCGCCGGCGTCCTCGCGCGCAGACCGGCCCCGGTGCCCCCCGGGCCGTCAGGACCCGCCCTGCCCGGGTGAGCGAGAGGCGGCCGCGGCGCTCCAGGGGAGCTCCCCGCAGAGACGCCGGCCGTGTCTGCGTAGGCCGTGTAGCCGGTGACCGGAAGTGAGAAGCAGGTGCTCCAGTGGCGCAATCGGTTAGCGCGCGGTACTTATACAGCAGTATGTGTGCGAGGGATGCCGAGGTTGTGAGTTCGAGCCTCACCTGGAGCATCGTTTTCCAGCCAGAGGCTACATCCCACTTCCCACTTTGTAGCCAGAGGCTACATCCTCGAGGGAGACCCTTTCCTCTGCTTCCCCAGACCCTTTCCTCTGCCGCCCCAGGTCCTTCCGGACCATGTCGCACCATCTTTGATGTGTCTGAATTTGTTCTAAATTCTGTGTCCTCGCCGTTCTCCGTGGCGCTTGTGAAATCGAACAGTGTCAAGCCTTTACAGACTGAATCTGCTGCGCTGCAGTGAGTTACTTTCTCTCTTTATCCCCACCGGGTCCTGCAAGCGTTCCCCCATGCACAGCTCCTGACACCCCGCCTTCCCACTTTGCTCTAATGGTGATGGTTCCTCGGGGAGCCCCTGCCACATACTTAGAAAGTGCTTGCAGTGGTAAGCACTGAACTCCATGAGAGGGAGCTCAAAAGTGAGAAACTGTACAAGAAGATCCCAGCCTGATTAAAGTTCCAGCTTGGGAGAACAATGAAATTTCTGATTTCAGACGGTGGCATCACCTCTAGTATTGTCCCCCACCACCCTTAAGTCTTCCCTGATGAACCAACAACAAGGGATGATACAGCAGCATTTGCCAACTGAGAAACAGAACCTGGTGTCCTCAGATGATGCAATTGTCTGGGGCTGGAACAGGATGAGTGATAAAGAGCCCCAGCAACCAGAAGTCTGTAGAAAGTCACAGGAGTGAGCATAACCACGATTGTGCCTGAGGTATGTAGGAAATAGTGATTTTTGACTTTTGACTGCCTTAACCCATTTTGCAACCTCCTCTCTCACTCGTCTGTCAACCACTAGTCTGTTCACTGTATGTATGGGCTGGGTTCCACCCCCCACCCCACATGCCAAAAAACCCACTCTTCATGAACCCTGAGGCAGGAAAACCAGCAGCAGGACACAGGACCACTGAAGACTCCAGTGCAGGACACCGACTCTTGTGTTAAAGACTACAGAGCTCATTTAGTTCTTACTATCTTTGGAAAGAATCTCTTGAATATTGAATTCACAATTCTTGGGCACAACTAATTTATCCTTATGACCATATTTCCAATATCATAATTGATTAACAAGGATAAACTTCACTAAAGAAAACCAGTTTTTAAAAATTATTTTTATTTTTTAAAAATACTTTATTTGAGAAAGAGAGAGAGAGAGCAAGAGCAGGGGTTAGAGGGAGAAGCAGTCTACCCGCTAAGCAGGGAGATGGATGTGGGGATTGATCCCAGGACTCTGGGATCATGACCTGAGCAAAAGGCAGACGCCCAACCAACTGAGCCACCAGGTGCCCCCAAGAAAACCAACTTCTAATATTTCATTATGTTTATTAGCAGAGTCTCTGATGTTAATCAAGGATAAAGAAAATAGAAGTCTTTTTACAGGTGACTTCTGCACTATGCATTTCTCTTTATGATGCCAACTCACCATCCTCCAGAATGTGATAAACCCACACAATGGCCTGACCCTAGTATCATCTTAAATCTTAATATACACATTTATATTAGGCTGTGCAGTTGATTAAATTATTGGTCCCTCTTTGTATCCATACCCAGATTGTGTGTGAAGTGTATGTCTCCATCCATAGTTGATTATTGTTCTGAAATAGTTCTCATTCTCTTCTGCAATTTGACCTTGGAACTGCTTCACCTATCATTGGACTCTGTTTCTTTTCCCCTTGAAGCTGGACTGGATTGCCCCAACTCTTTAGAGCAATGGAATGCAGTGAAAGCAACATTCTGGAGCTTGTGAGCCCAGGCATTAAGAAAATATGTCAGCTTTCCATTTTGCCTTTAGGGAGAAGCTAGATTCCATGTAAGAAGTCTAAGACTGTGATGTTCTGAAGAGGTTCCGGCTAATCACAGGGAAAGCCTACACAGAGATTCCTGACCAGCTCCGAGCTGTTCCAGACATTCCAGCTGAAATATCAAACCTGAAGGCCATCACAGATATTCCAAGCCTAACGGATACCCCATGGAGCAGAGAGAAGCCATCTCTGTCAATCCCTGCCCAAGCTATAAAATCATAATAAATAATCACTGTTTTAAGTCACTATATTTGGATGCAGTGTTTAACCTACTACATTTGAGGTGGGTCTCCCCGTCCCCCCCCACCTCGATTTTATAAATAACTGAAAAACATGGTCCCTTGACTTTGGGTTTGGCCACTCAACATGGGGCAGAACCAATAGCGTCCTTATTCCCAGCCTGGACCTTAAGAGGTCTTGCCTATTTCCACTTGCTATCTTGTACCTTTGTCTTTGACATAAGAACAAGACCCAGCTCGCTCAGTGGTGTGAACAGGAGGACAAGAGACATAAAGAGAAAAGCTCTCTGGCTGTTCCTGTTGCCTGCAGATAGAAGTAGAGTCTCCCAGTGGAAACGGCCTAGGTCAGATGACTTCCCCAACCAGCCTCTATGAAATCAGTAATTATTGCTGTGTGCCACTGAGCTTTGAGGATAGTTTATTAGGCAGCAATGATTAGCTCCTTCATTCTGTCTTTGTTGAAGTATCAGAGACATCTTAAGGGGAGTTCATAATTCAATTCTTGATGCATAGTCACAAAATCATTAGAAAAAGACAGAATATGTAAGCATCATCACTATGTCCATATTTTCCCATTTTTAAATTTTTATCATATACTCTTACCTTACCTAGAGGAAAAAGGGAAGTAAGACTAATTCCATATGCTTTGCATGGTTATGGACCACATAGAACTGGTTCAGAGAGCCTATGGCAATATAACCCAAGAGCCTATGGCAATATTAGGCCTGATGCCCCCCATCCACCCAGAACAGTTTTTGCATGTTCCTTCAACTCCCATTAGTGCCCAACTCCATGACAGTGCCTTCACTCTCAGCAAGTGAACTTCCCTTCTATTTCAGAGAAACTAGCTCTTCTGATTCACATCACCTTCTCCCCCAATCCCATCTCAATATACATCTATAATTCATCTGCATCACTTTCCGGATTCCACAATTTGCCACCTCATCTTTCTAGGGAAAAAAATCTCTCTGTCTCTCTTTTAGAGACTAAAGTCTTCATCCACACCTCCAAATTCCAACTCCCTACTGACAACTTAACCTAAAGATATGTATATATACATCAGCCTGCCATCTTTAAAAAGACACACAAAATATGGGGTAGCAGGGAAGGCTTCTCTGAAGAGTAGACAGTAGAGTTACCGTGTTTGAAGAGAAAAAACTAAGATCCATACTGCCAGGTTCAATATAAGACCCCTTCTCTCTTCTCTTTAAAGTTTATTTCCAGAAAGAGAAATCTGAATGAACGCCTCTCCATTCCTTCTGGTCCTTAACCCACTGCAAACTGGCATCCACCCACCATTTTCCTAAAACTGTTCATTAAGGACATTCAGGTGACCTCCTCGCAGAAATCCCACCAACCCTAGATTTTTTTCTAACTTGAACTCAACAAGTTTTGGGCTTTGACTAATCTCTTGTTGGTGAACTTCTCTATTGCCTTCTCTAACTCTCCTATCCCATTGTTTTCCCCTTCTCTCTATGACATTTCCCTCCAAGAGTCTGTCCTTGGTCTACTTCTTAATATTAAGCTAAAGTGGGTCTATATTAATGACTTTCAAAGATCTGTCATCTGCTGAAAATTTGTGTAAATTTTTCTGTGTAGGACACCTGGGTGGCTTGGTTGTTAAGCATCTGCCTTCGGCTCAGGTCACAGTCCCTGGGGCCTGGGATTGAGTCCCACATCAGGCTCCCTGCTCTGCGGGAAGCCCACTTCTCCCTCCTCCGCTCCCCCTCCTTGTGTCTCCTCTCTTGCTGTATCTCTCTCTGCCAAATAAATAAATAGAATCTTAAAAAAATTGTTTTTTCTTTATATGTTATCATTGAATAAAATTTAAGAACCATAAATCTATATTGTATAATCATATGGCCTAAGATGATATCCTGTATCATATTAAGAAGAACCACCTTCCTGTGCTCCAGATTCTTGACTCTGGTTCACTTCTGGATTTCTCCACTTGCACACTCCACATTGTACCAGTCAGGGCTCCAAACAGATACAGAACCAATATATATATATGGCACTATATCAATATATCAATACCTGTATCAGAGATAGATATAGATACCACACGAGGAGTCTGGAGACCTAGGAAAGATTTTGCAGTTTGAATTTGAAAGAAGTCTGGAGGCAGAGGTTCCCCTTCCTTAGAAGACCTATCTTTTTCACTTAATGCCTTCTTCAACTGATTGGACAAGGCCCATACACATTATGGTGGGTAATCTGCTTTACTCCAAGTCTATTGATTTTGAGATGCCTAAATTATAACCATTACTGCTATTTCTGTTTCTGTACCTTCGCTTGCTAACCCATGAGGAGATGGAAAAATACCAGCAGACTTTCTATAGACATTCTGTAACCACACAACCCCCCGCCCAGATTTGAACCTGGCATAGGGGCCGCTCCCGGACCCCCACCCGGCTCTGGGCCGAGAGATAACAGTCATCTGGTGCCAGAGAAACCCCCACCCAGAATTGTACGTGACAAAATGACTGCTCCCGGACCCCCCACCCAGCTCTGGGTGCAAGAGATAATAACCATCTGGCACCCCGCAGCTTGACAGGAAGACCCCAGCCAATCATGAGGTGACACATACCCTAGCGGTGCCAACCAAGCAGTTTGAAGAATGATAGCACTTTGACCTAACCAATAATCTGTTCCCAGCCTTTTCCTGCTCTGTAGCACACCAGTCATATTATAGAGTTCCTTTTTTATTTTCCCGCAGTATGTGGCGATTTGTTACAAGATACTATGATGTATGCTAAGTTCCTGCCTCCCCAAAAATAAAAAGTGCTGTGATCCTGAGCTCGGGACCTCTTAGCATCACAGGCAAGGAGTGTAGGAAGGTCCGGGTTCGAACTCGTAATAAACGACCCTTGCTGTTTGGCTTTGCCTCTGGACTCTGGTGGTCGTCTTTGGGGGGTCTCAGAATTTGGGCACAACAACTTAAATGTTAATCTAATCTAAACCACACTTTCACAGCAATATCTAGACTAGTGTTTGATCAGATATCTGGGTACCATGGCCTACCTAACTTGACATATCAAATTGGCCACCACATAGGTATTTCAAAATTAATGTGTTCTTAATCTTTCTTATTATTTTCCCCCTGAAACCTCTTCTCCATGCATTCATCTTTGATAAAAATTACCACTGTCCCATGATTGATGCTGAAAACATAATTAAGACCATCCACATGTCTGTTCTTTTATATTCAGTTTTTGACTAAATCCTGTCATTTTGACTTCCTTTACTGAGATTATTTGCCACCATTCTTCTCCTCACTCAGTTTGTTATCAGCACACAGGCCTTCTGTTTCTCTTACATCTCATGCTCATACCTGCCTCAGGGCCTTTACTCTTGCTGTTGCTTGTACTGTAAGATTTTTTAAGTAATCTCTACACCCAAAGTGGGGCTCAGACTTACAATCACATGTTCTGCTGACTGAGCAAGCCAGGCACCCCAAGTTGGTGGTTTTAAAGTCTTGTCCTTCCACATAGTGGTGTTAACAAATGATTTCTTCATAATTTGAGACACAGCTCAACTGTCATCTTTCCAGAGAGGACTACTCCTACCACCCCTTATTCTGCTAACAGTATTATTAAGATATAATTTACATACTATAAAATTTACACATTGTGTCTGTAATTAAAATATTTTTAGTAAATTTAGAGTGTTGTGTAATCATCACCACAAACCAGTTTTAGACCATTTCCATTTCTCCAAAAGAGAGATTTCCATCTCTCCCTTGTGCCCATTTATAGTCAGTCTCACTTCTAACCCCAGGCAATCACTAATCTACTTTTTGTCTCAATGGATTTGCATTTTCTAGGTGTTTCATGTAAATATGTAAACATGTAGTTTTTTTACCTCTGGATTTTCCCCCATTTTTAAAAATTTAAATTCAATTAATTAACATATAATGTATTATTGGATTCAGAGGTAAAGCTTAGTGATTCATCAGTCTTATATAATACCCAATGCTCAGTACTCACATGCCCTCCTTAATGTCTGTCACCCAGTTACCCCATTCCCCCATTCCCACCTCCCATTCAGCAACCCTCAATGTTTCCTGTGATTGAGTCTCTTATGGTTTTTCTCCCTCTCTGATTTCATCTTCTTTTATTTTTTCCCTCTCTTTCCCTATGATCCTCTGTTTTGTTTCTTCAATTCTACATATCAGTGAGATCATATGATAATTGTCTTTCTCTGATGGACTTATTTCACTTAGCCGAATACCCCCTAATTCCATCCATGTTGTTGCAAATGGCAAGATTTCATTTTTTTGATGGCTGAGTAGTATTCTACTATATATATATATATATATATATATATATATATATAGTATATATATATATATACCACATCTTCTTTATCCATTCATCTGTCAATGGACATCTGGGCTCTTTCCATAGTTTGGCTATTGTGGACATTGCTGCTATAAATATTGGGGTGCAGGTGTCCCTTTGGATCACTACTCTTGTATCTTTGGGGTAAATACCTAGTATTGCAATTGCTGGGTCATAAGATAGCACTACTTTCAAATTCTTGAGGAATCTCCATACTGTTTTTCAGAGTGGCTGCACCAGCTTGCATTCCCACCAACAGTGAAGGAAGCTTTCCCTTTTTCCACATCCTTGCCAACATCTGTCGTTTCCTGACTTGTTAATTTTAGGCATTATGACAGGAATGAGGTGGTATTTCATCGTGGTTTTGATTTGCATTTCCTTGATGCCAAGTGATATGGAACATTTTTTCATGTGTCTGTTGGCCATTTGTATTTGTTATTTGGAGGAATGTCTGTTCATGTCTTCTGCTCATTTCTTGATTGGACGATTTGTTCTTTGGGTGTTGAGTTAGGTAAGCTCTTCATAGATTTTGGATACTAGCCCTTTATCTGATATATCATTTGCAAATATCTTTTCCCAATCTGTTAGTTGTCTTTTGGTTCTGTTGACTGTTTCCTTTGCTGTGCAAAAGCTTTTTTTTTTTTTTTTTTTTTTTTTTTTTTTTTAAATCTTGATGAAGTCTCAATAGTTCATTTTTGCCTTTGTTCCCTTGCCTTTGAGACATGTCTAGCAAGAAGTTGCTGTAGCCTGTGTTCTCCTCTAGGATCTTGATGGATTTCTGTCAGATCTAGGTCTTTCATCAATTTTTAATCTATTTTTGTATATAGTGTAAGGAAATGGTCCACTTTCATTCTTAGGCATGTTCTATAACCATGTTTACTCAATATTAATTTCTCTGATTCAGGAGCCTACTGTTGTCATGTTACAAAGACATCAGGATGGAAAAGGTCAGACAATGAGGGGGCATTTTTTGCAGAACCAGAATGGACTTCATGCATATGTGCCACAACTTTTATAGAACATTACTGCTGACTTTGCATGAAAGCCAGCTGGGGTGTTTCCTCCAATACTTAGCTTTAGTCATTTTGGTGTAAGCCTCCATTTTGATGACAACAATTTCAGAAGGTAAGAGAATTTTACATGATTTCTAGAACACTTACATATCTATGCAAATACAACATAAAGAAAGCTCAGTACTACTCATTTGACAATGCCCATGTAATTTAATATATTAAATAGACCTGATGAGTTTAATGCATGCTTTGAAGTATTCCCAGAACCGTCTGGAAAGAATCACAAAGTTCTTCCAGGTCAAAAGACTCTATTTAGAATTTGATTTGGGGAAGTTTGAGAAAAATACCAAAAAAGTTTTAAAGCACTTGGTCAAATATGATCAAAGGTCACTGTGAAGCAACACTTTGTTACCTACTTAACCAAAGTGATAATAAAAGATTTTAAAGGCAAATAGGAGGTCACATGGTTGTTTGCAAAAATCAGCTTTTTTAATATTGAGAAGGTTCTATTTTCCTAAATAATCAAAGACTTGAAAAATATGGGGGAAGTATTTTGGCAAAACATAGAATCCTTCTTTTCAAGGCAAATAACTTTAAAAAATATTTTAAGAATCCCAAAATATTTTTTAATTTCTTACCAAGTGCAGAACAACAGTTCAATTAACTTTGTCTTTCTTACAGATGAAAGAAATTAAAGATCTAGTAGTACATAAGAGCACTGTTGCTATTAAAGTTTTTTTCTTAAAAACAAAAAAACAAATCAACCAACAAACCCTTATAACAAATTCATTCAATCTTATCCCTCTTGATCACACTTAAAATTCCTTTCCCAAGATTCCTTTTTCACAAAAATTCTACAACATTCTATGCCCATTTTAGTTTGTCTCTTGTTCTCTTTTCCCATTCAAAAACAACCAGCTTAACCTGAGGACAAAATTCCATTCATTACCCTAACCAAAAATATACCACCATTTCTCCTACTTATTCTTACCAAAAACCAAAACAAACAAACAAAACCACACAAGAAACCAAAAACCAACATCTTAACTTCCCTTGCATAATTACATATATTAATTAGAATTCTTAACTTTTAGAAATCTTAGTTTCTAGTGAAAACCAAATAGTAAGCAATTGTGAACTGTTATACCAGCATTCTTTAGATTGAGAAATTTATAAATACATTTTATAATTTCTAGAAACATATGCCTTTTTTAAAAATTCTCCAAGGTAACACCAACATATCCAAATATATTTTAGTTTCTCTGTAATAAGAAGCCAAAAATAAACAAACCTAAGTACAGTAAATAATGTTTCAGCATTTTATCTTATCTGGAAGTGTACATGTTGAACAACTACACATCATCTAATTTAATGTAGTGTAACTCTAATGTTTTAAGTTACCAAAAAGATGTGGGGAAACTAATTTCATAAACATAAATATTGCTGAAAAATTTATATATACATTTACCTTACATCTATTTAATTCACTTGCTCTTAATAATAATGTTTTGATGACTTATGAACCTTACATGGACACTAAACAGCTCAACATCATTTTTAAGTTATCTTCCTTGCTAATAAATTCTGTAATTTGAGATAACATAAGCTTATTTGATTTTTAGTAAACCCAGATAGAGGTATTATATTCAATGCCAACAACTCTAAAAACATACCTGTTTTAATTAAATTAACAAACCAGATAGCTTTTATTAGTTAAAGATTAATCTTAGATCATGTGAACCTAAAAACATTTGGGTTACGTTTCTATTATATTTCTGATAATTTAATTTATGTAAGTGCTTAATTTCCTTAATCCTCTTTTACAAATTAATCTTGGCAGTGCCATCCAGAGGTAGAAAATACCTTATACGTACCACAGAGATATATGAACATACAGAGAGACGCAAACAGAGACCTTATTGTTTTCAAGTTTAAGCTATGAGAAGGGTATAACAATGCGGAATTCACTAGTTCATAGGAGAGTAGCCAGATCCAAAGTTTTGTGGCAGGTGGGATAAACTGAGGTTAGTTGCTCAGATGGCAAAAACTTTTTCAACTGGTATTTGTGGAGAAGACACTGACAATTTGTATTTGTCCTTGACAAGTAGCCTCATGGAAACTGTGGGCTAGATGGGGGAGGGCGAGCTTCTAAAAGGTCTTCCTCCACCCTTCCATCTCCCCACCCCCCCACCCCCGCTTTTTTCTCCAGGCTTATGGAGTTGGGGATGATGTAGATAAGAGTTCTTGAAGAGGTTACAAGCCTTTTGAGATAAATCGGGGAGCTTTTGAGATTGGTGGAAGTGAATGGGTAGAATGTGACCTGCCTCTAGAGCCTCATTTCTCATTTTACAAGTTGTAAGGTAAAGAGAGTAGCTCCTACTTTCTCAAAGAATTGGGTTGTAACTTAAATGACATCATAGATCCATCTCTCCAACTTCATTATCCTGTTTGCTACTTTCTTTCTGGGTACCTAGTTCTAATTCAATGTAGGGAGTAAGACTTTGAAAAATTCCTACCAGTCTCTGAATATCAGTTTTCAACCTGGCTAATTTTTGACCACAGATCTACTTAAAACAAAATTATTTTTTAAAAAAGACTTTACTTATTTATGTGATAGACAAAGATCACAAGTAGGCAGAGAGGCAGGCAGAGAGAGGGAGAGGGAAGCAGACTGAGCAGAGAGCCTGATGTGGGGCTTGCTCCCTGAAGGCAGAGGTTTTAACCAACTGAGCCACCCAGGTGCCCCAACAAAATTATTTTAAATGTCTTATCACTTTTCAGCTAGAACAAATAATACATGTTTCTGGCAGTATGGAATTATGCCCTTTGAGGGTAAGACAGGACCCCAAACAGAGTGCACAGGATATTAACTTGCTGAGATCCAGAGCAACTCCCAAATACTGCTCAAAGAAAAGAACCTGTGTGTCTACAGCAGAAAGTCAAGCCAAGTTTTTAGGACATAAAATAAGATCTAGGAAGCAGTAGCCATCTCTGGGAGACAAAGAATCAATAACCAATGCATCTGGATTTGGAAAGGAAGGGACAATGTGAAATTTTTTCCCTCTCTCAATGGAGTACTACAGACAGATTCAGAAAAGCGGTTTCTGGTAAGAAATTTAACCCTTTACTGGTTTTTGCGAGTTTTTCCAGGATCCCCTCTGCAGGCTCTGATATCTACTAGAGATTCCCCTTGATTGTTTAAGGCAATAATGTTTACCAGAAAATCTCTCAGTTTTGTCAATTCTGGGAGGGGCCCGGATTGGGACCCTCCTTTGAAAGTAGATATAGGGGTGTCTGTAGGTGATTAATTTGGAAGACTTTTGTTCATGGTCCTGTGAAGGCAACTGAGGCAGAGGATTGGCAGAATGAGTACTTAGGTAAAGGAGAGTGGAAGGGGGCAGTGAGAGTTATGCCAGTCTTTTGTATTAGGTACTTCTTATGTCTTTAATTTTGAATCAGCTCTTTTTGCAATGAAGCTTTCAATGAAACTAGTTTTGGAATTTTGAAATCTTTGCTTATAAGCGCACTTCTTAAAGGATCTTATCCAGTTAGAATGTTCCTTATAATGGCAACTATAATTCCAAGGTTATTCAAAAGTTCACCCATTTTCCCAGCAAGGCACAAGAGCTTGGCCCAGGGACCAGGTAAGTGGATGGAACCTATCTTGCCTCTGGAGTCCGTACAGTATTTTAATTATGAGGGCTCTGTTTTCCAATAGCTCTTCTAAAACACTGCAACTCAATGTGTTTTTTGAACAGGATGGGTGATTTCAGGAAGCTTCAAGAACAGAAACCAAAGAGTACTCATCAGGAAAAGTGATGCCTTTATAAAAACAAAAAGGACAAGCCTTTTGAACAGATCCCAGATAAAGCCTGCAGAGCCTAAACAATGCAAAGTGAGAATTACTTGAATCCAGGAGGAGAGTTACCCTCAAACTCCAGGGTTGGGAGAAAGTGGTGAGCTTGATGGACCCAGTGGGTCCTGGCCCCTGTTTGCTCACCAGCCTCGAAGTTGTTGGGGCACTTCTCTGCATCCCACTTCTCTGACACGAAGTGATGTCAACCTCAAAAATAAAATGGCTAGTTGGGGCACCGGGGTGGCTCAGTGGGTTAAAGCCTCTGCCTTCAGCTCAGGTCATGATCCCAGGGCCATCATCAGTCATTCCAGCCTCTTTCTTTGCTCCCTAGGCCTAGGGTTACCAGCTGCTTCCTAGGGTTGCTGCCTTTGCTAAACCTTCACGTTGTCTTTTATACTCAGAGTTGCCATGCCATGCTAATAACCTTGTCATGATGGAGTGATTCTCGATATTAAATTCACCCTGTGCAAGGAACTGGGGTAGTTTCTGCCTCCTAGTTGGACTCTGACAAGCAGACACCATCTGTTAGACTCACTACACAAACACAGTGCTGGAGAAACAGTGTATGTTTCTAGGTCACCGTCCCTCTCTCCGTATCTATGTAAGGTGCTGCATCGCCCCCCTGGCCTACAGATAAGGGCATGCTGGCTGGGGAGAGTGGTGACCCGAAGGAACCTGGAGAGCCACAGGGAGGCGCAATGTTTGGCAGCAACTGAGGAGGAAATCTCATGCAACAGTTTTACTGAGACTAAGATCTGCTGTAATTTGTAGGTACACAGAAGAAGAAGAGAAACATAACCTTGCTTGTCTAGAAAGGAAATGGATTGTAAGTATTTAATTATTACTGATAGCTAAGTGCCTTAGAGACTATAAATTGTTTGGCTTGGATATCTTTATAAGCTAGAGATCCAACTGTAAACACTGGACAATCAATTGAATACATTTTAAATTGGAATAGTTCATAACTCAGGTGTTCTCACTTTCCTAATTTCCCTAGTAATTAGCCAGTGACAGTACTTTCAAAACTGGACAATCCTCACCAGGAAGCATATACTCTGAAAAAAGTCAGTTTTCTCCACCAGAGCCAGACTCTGACCTATGGCTAACCTATTAACTAGACAAGCAACAAAGGCCAAAGGACAGTCATCACTTCAACCTACATCTTCTAGTTTCAGATTACAGTGTAAGGAGAAGGCAGAGAGGAGCAATGTGATCAACCAAATATTCTGGGGGTGCCTCTCATGGCAAAACGAGAAGTTTCTGTAAAATATATTTCCTTCCAAACACTGTTTGACCCACAGGAAGTCTGGGAAATCTTCAAAAACATGCATTTTAAAGATGCAATCCCAAACTTCTACGGATGATGAAAAGTAATCAAGAAAATGTCATAACCAACAAAACGAAACGAAACAAAACAAAACACCTCAGGGCATTCCACAAAACTGTTGGGTTACAAACAGTCCCAATACTATGTAAATTGTTTCAGTTGGTAGGAAATGAGAAAAAACTTCCACGCTCTCTTAATGAACAGGTATAATATTAACACCCAAACATGAAAAAGTTAGTATATGCACAAAAAGAAAATTTCAGATCAACATGTTCTAAAAACCAATGCAAAATCTGAAATAAAATGTTAGTCAATATTGAGAAAATAAAACATTACCCAATATTAACCTACCATGAAGAAGCAGGGTCTACACTAGAAATAGAACAATGATTCAGTATTAGGAGAGCTATTAATATCACACCAAATTAAGAGTTCTAAGGAGGAAAAAAGCCCCACATGATTACATGATTACCTCTACTGATGCTGAAAACGCCTCAGACACAATTCACCCATTTTTAAGAAAAACCCTTGAAAAAATATAGAAGAATTAATTATTCCTTAGCATGATTTAAGAATACATAATTTAATCCTAAGACCAAGATCTTAATGTGGAAACCCTGAAAGCATTTGCACTAATGGCAGAAACAATGCAATGATGCCTGTTATTTTCACTACATGTGAAACATTTTCCTGATAGACTAAAGTCAGCAATTATAGGTGTAAGAACTGGAAAAGAAGATAGACAAATATATTTACAGGTGACATATAGTATACAGGGAAAGCTCTAGACATACACCAAGACAGAAGCCACTAGCCACACTTGGCTACTTACACTTAAATTAACTCATCAAATAAAATAAAATTCAGTTCCCTCAGTCACACATTTCAAGTGTTTCACAGCCACAGATAGCTGGTGACTACCACACTGGACAGTGTGGACGCAGGATATTTCTGCCAAGGAAATTTCCATTAGGCAATGCTGCCCTAGCGAATCAATGATAAAGCTAATTCAAATAAACCAGAATACAATTCAGCAAGATAATATAAAATTAACATGTAAAAATAACAGCCTTTCTGGGGCGCCTGGATGCCTCAGTTGGTTGAGCATCCGATTCTTGGTTTCAGCTCAGGTCACGGTCTCATGGGTGGTGGGATTGAGCCCCACGTCAGGCTCTGAGCTCAGTGCCCGTTTTGCGTGAGAGATTCTCTCCCTCTGTCCCTCTCCCTGCTTGCTTGCTCTCTCTCTCAAATCAATCAATAAGTCTTTTAAAGAAAATTTTTAAAAAGTAACATTTCTATACCCAAATAATTACTAATTAGGGGAACAATGCATTAGGAAACCTCACTTACAAAAACAACAAACAAATTCTTAGCAAAAACTTAAAACACTTCTGAAAGACATAGAGTAGCCTTCAACAAATGGAAAGACAACCCTCCTTCTTGATTAGGATGTCACATCATCATCAAGAACTGAGTTCTCCCCAAGTTATTTATTTTAATGTATTTGTCCATTTTATTTGTATGTATGCATTACATCCCTAGAAAAAGAATCCCAGGAGTTTCCCTCCTGTTGGTTTTCATCTTGCTTCTTCCTGGTCCACAATACCAACTTGAGGTTGTCAGGACAATGGAACTAAACTGGTGGGACAGGAGAAGTTTATTCTGCCATTTTTCTAGATCTTTCAGTTTTACATCAAATTGAGAGTTGATGATTCCACACTTGTTTAACCTGCCCGTGAGGTTCACAACAATTTTCTCAGCACTGTGGTCAACAGTGGTTTCAAATTCAGCCATGTAACCACGCTTCATCATCACAGCTGGAAACAGCTGGGGCTTGGCCTAATAAGAACATGGTGTTTGCCTCTTCTCGGCTCTGTTAATGCTCTTGAGAGCATCAGCCAGGACATTCACGGCACCATTATGGTAGCAGGGAAACTGGAGGAAAGAGTTCCTAAGCCATTTGCAAATTTAGTGGATCCCGTTAAAAATATCCAGTGAGCTTCCTCATGGAGCTCGAAAAGTTTACCATTAAGTTAATTAGGAAAATACCGAAGACAAAACCTTTAAGGAAAACTGGCCCCCTCGCTAAAACATACAACAAAACCTCTCTAATCAACAGTACGTTACTGGCACATGAGTAGGCAGCCAGACAGTGGGCTGAATGGAAATTTCACAGTAACAACTACCTATATGAGTCTAGTCCAAGATCGAAGTGGTATTTCAAATCCTGGAGAAAAAGGTTTTCATAAAGACTTTTGATTCAATTATATACCTGTCTGGAGAAAACTAAAATTAGATCTATTCTTCACACCATACACAAGAATAAACTTGGTGCTATAAATCGACCTTTCAAACTTTACTGTTTGTAAAAATCTCTAAATTAAAAAAAAAAAAAAAACCCAACTTAAAAAAATAACAATGACTAGTCCAGAAGGCAAATACTGAACCTGAGGGGCTGTGACTCAGGAGCATGAACTCTCAGGGACTCCTCAGCACTCCTCTTGGGACCGGGAGCCTCCCTGCCTTTGCTCAGCCCCTTCCTCAGCCCGGGATAGCCTCTCCCCTGCCACTTCGAGAAAACTTGCTCCAGACTAAACTTCACAGGGCAGTTCTCTTTTCCGAAGGTTAGTCTTGAGCAACCCAGCAGTTGCACTACTGGATGTTTACCCGAAGGAGACGAAAGCATCACTTCGACGGGGTGCGCGCACCCTGATGTCTAGAGCAGCATTATTTGCAGTTACCGAACTATGGGAACACCCAAGTCCCATCCTCTGATGAACGGATAAGGAAGAAAGGCCGTGTGCACACACACAATGGAAAACGACTCGGCCACACACACACACACACACACACACACAATGTAATCTTGCCATTTGCCACCACTCGGGTGGAGCTAGAGAGTCTAACGCCGGGCGATATCAGTCCGTCAAAGACAAATACTGTATGATTTCACTCACCTGTGGAATTTAAGAAACAAAACACAGGAACAAGGCGTGGGAGCGGGGGCGGGGGGGGCGGCTACCAAGAACAGACTCTGAAGTCTGGAGAACACACTGACTGACGGTCACCAGAGGGGAGGTGGGTGGGGGGATGGGGCAATAGGGGACGGGGGTTTAGGAAGGCACTTGGGATGAGACGTGGGGGTTGTACGAAGTGCCGAGTCACGGATTTTTACATCTGAAACTATTATGACACTGAACTCACCATTTCTCTGAGGCGGAGCAGCGGGAAAAGAGCCCCAAGAGTTTAAGGGGTCTTCTCTGCGCACTGTCACCCGGCAGCGTCGAGGCGGTGAGGACACGGAGTAGACACGCAGCACGGCCGCGCTCGGACCCGTCGTCTAACCTCCCAGACTAAGTTACCACCAATCCCCGGTCCCGAGTCGTCAGGACCCTGAGGTGAGCCCCTGGGACACCGGTTCTGGGAGCGCGTCTGCGCGCGGGGGACTCAGGCCGCGCCCTGGGAGCGCAGGTGCCGACCGCCCCCAGGTTCCCGCGCAGCCGGGCCACGCCCACCGCCTGCGCGCATGCGCCCCTAGGGGCCCGGCCACCCGTGCCGAGGAGCCTGAACCCCAAGATGCTGCTGCTGTCGCCTCTCGACCGCTGTCCTGACTCCTGGGAGCGCCAATCCCGCCTTTTCCCCATGGCGAGTTTTGCAGTCCACTTCTTGGTCCATTCGTATGGGAGGAGGCCATGCCCAGGTCCCCCGGACGTCCCCGAGCCCCCTCCTGCGCGTCCTTCCTTCTAAGACAGACAGGAGTTCCCGAGTGTCAACTCTGGAATAAAGGACACGAGAAGGCAGAGCGTGGAGACGAAGTGGCCGAGTGGTTAAGGCGATGGACTGCTAATCCATTGTGCTTTGCACGCGTGGGTTCAAGTCCCACCTTCGTCGCTTGCATGCTTTTGCTGTGACAGATGCATGAATATTTTCAAAAGTCTCCTCCTGGCATTTCCATTTGGGGATACGCTCCCCCCAGGTATCTGTTCAGGGCACGTCTGGCCGGCTCAGTGGATAGAGCATGCGGCTCTTGATTTGGGAGTCAGGGGTTCCAGACCTACTTTGGTGTCCAGATTACTTATATAATTTTTTTTTTTTAAAGGAGGAGAAAAAAAGAGAGAGAGAGAGAGAGAGAAAATATGTTCAGTGTCCTGAGTGTCAGCTGGAGAAAGTTACCTTCATCTTTACTGACTATAAGACCTCTGCTGTTCACCCCTTCCTTCCTTCCTTAAGGGTGTATTCCTGCATTTGTGACATTTAATTTTTTACAGCAGACTTTGCAGATTATTCCTCAATTTTACCCAATCGCATCTATTCTTTTGATATGTAGCATACTCCTTGAAGGGCTTTTGTTTTTAACCTATTCAGAATTAAGAGAATTAATTGGTCAAATCTTTTTAGCAATCGCCAGATTGGCCAGTTTCCATATTTGTTGTTTACAATGTTACCACTGATACTTGAGTAAGTCAGATTCTCCAGGATAACAAATTTCGTTTTTTATATTTATATAACAATCAAATATAGGTTTTAGATTGATAGATGTTTGAGATTTATCCGTTCAGGAACATGATTGGAAATTTTTTCCCTCCTCAAATGTCAAGTAGGTTGTGCTATTACATTGCCTTCTGTTTAAAAACGATATTTAAGATAATTTACTAAAAATATTTTTCTAAAATCTTCTTTTAAAAAAAGGTAAAGGCATTTTGTTACAGCAATTTAAAAACACACTGAAAATTGGAAATAGTAACATAAAAATATTCTCAGACTCATCTCAGAGCTCCAGGACTGTCCTCTAGGGGCTGGCCCAGCCCTCTTTCCTGTCTGCCAGCTTTTTCCAATTCCTCTCCTTGGGAAAGGATTCTATCTTCAGGAAACAAACTTCATAGCACCTCTTCCACATCCCCTAGTACAATAACCACTGAAAACCTCAGCCCTGCCTGTGACTATATTTAGCATTTTGGGTTATTTATAATGAAGAGAAATGGCGAATGGGTGAGAGCAACACGTGCAACCCTGACACCTCCTCGAGATGAGCCCGAGCTCATTTCCCTCTGTGACCTCTGATGTCCTCCTTAAGGACCCACAGGCTTGTCCTTAGAGAGCTGGTCAAGATTCTCAGCTTCTTCTGCTCTACACAGATCTGGGAAGACTCCAAACTTATGAAATTCTCTGTTCTGGAGCCCTTGGGCACCCACAATACTATGAGGAAAATAAGCTTTAAAAAAATTTCCAGTATAATATACTAATGGAAGTAGGTTATTAAAGCTGTGTGGACATGGTATAATGAAGTCAAAAAGAAGTAGGTAATTACCAGTGTTTAGAACAGAATAATACCCACATTCATGCATAAACAAAACTGAAAAGAGATTGTTAGAAATGGAGGGAAAGTCTATTTATATCAATTATAAGGCTTTGTACTATAAACATTGGTAATAAATAAGAATGTATCAGCTATTTTTCAAGATGGCTTCATCAGACACACTATTGCCAGAACCATACACTGTACACACATGCCTATAATTAATTCTAATTTCAGAAGTTAAGAACTAACTCTTCATTTAAATTAATGTAAAGCCAGATTATTTGGTGTTCTTTGATAATAAAGACACTGATTGCATCGTGGGGGTACCAGAGCACTCACAAATGATGTCTTAAAAAAACCCATAAACTGGTTTCAAACTTAGTTTATTTATTCATTTAAAAAGATACATTTACTGGGGCATCTGAGTGGCTCAGTTGGGTAAGCATCTGCCTAAGGCTCAGGTCACTGTTGAAGGGTCCTAGGATTGAACTCCACATTAGGCTCCCTGCTCAGGGGGGAGCCTGCTTCTCTCTCTCCCCCCTGTGCCCTCTCTCTCTCGCTATCTTTCTCTCAAATAAATAAATAAAAATCTAAAAAAACTGAAAACAAAAAGATACATTCACATGGTTAGTAAATCAGAACATACAGAATGATATAAAATGAACTTCTGCCGATTAGGCCTCCATTTACCTGCTTTTTCTCAAACCAGGAAACCATTCTTACAGTTTACCTTTTATTTTTCCAGAGATTATTCATGTATATAACATCAAATTAACTATATTTTATTCCATTTGATACTATTACTCTGGAACTGCTTTTCTTTCATTGAATAAAATCTCCCATGGATGTCACACCCTATCTGTACTTTTGAACTTGCTCATTCTTTCATAAATTTCATAAAATCCCTTTGGAAGGATGGATATTTATGGATGTAGGGATGCTTTCAAATAACTAGAAAAATAAACTCTTTGGCTGGATATTTAAGGTGTTTCTTAAAAAACAACTCTGCAATGTGTAGTATGTTTCTACAGGAATTCTCACATAAACCATTATATTTATGGGATCAGGTCCTAGAAGTAGCATTACTGTGTCAAAGGGTAAATGCGCTCGTAATTTTGGTAAACTTGGCCAAATTGTTTTCTTGCTTCCTACTTCTGGAGTCTTGGCAGTGAAGGAACCATCTTACCAACATGAGAATTTAAGCTACTTCTTGAGGGGGTCAGAATGGAAAACATGAAGGCTGAGTCCCTGGTCATGGTCTCCTGTGTCAGCTCGGGGCCCAAGTTCCTCAGTTTCTTGTATGAGAACAAGTTTCATTCCATCTTTAACATATTTGTTACATGTTCACGTTACCTGTACCCATTTTATTTTTAAACACAGCACAGCAAAATAGCTATTTCAAACCTTCTTACTGAAAGGAGCAATGACAAAACAGACATTTTTCTAGTTTCGGTAAGTGTGCCAAACATTCAACCCCGTGTCTATCTCTGTGAATCAGCACGAACGGGCTGACAATTGCATAGCCAAGAGTTAGAAATTCTTGAATATGTAACAGGGAAGAATTATTCTCTAAGAAGGAATTCAAGCATAATAAAATAATACAATCTATCAAAGAAAAGAAAAGAAAAGAAAGCATCAGCAGGAGAACACTGTGAGCAGCTCTTATCTCAGGGGGTTTGTGGTAGAGAACCTTGGATTTCTGCAGGTAGCGGGCATGCTGGTGGTGCCTATAGAGAACGTGTACCATGTGGACACTGGCCCAGCCCATCAGACCCAGAAACGGGAAATCTCTCAGGACCATGAGAATGAGAAAAATCCACTTCATCATCTGGCTTGCTGGTAGGAAATAACAGTAGCCATCATTTTCACCAATTTGTGATCTGTTTAGCCTTCTGACGTTTTTGATGTAATAGAGTAAGTTCACGCTGACCGAGGAATTGAGTACCCAGAAGAGGAGGAAAAAGGGAAGGATACACCATGTAGATGCTGGCTTGAAGGTGGCACGTGCAGAGGCTCTGGGGCTGATGGTGATGGCCTGGACCACAGTCAGGAAGCTGCTGGTGCAGATTGAAAGACCCCGGGCCATCCGCTCCACGTACACAAAGATTTTACAGGCTGTGCCATCCAGTAAGTTTCTCCAGCCAAAAATGTCTATTGTTTTTAGCATTACCTTGGAAAAAAGGTTTATGATATTTGTAAAAGCCAAGTGGATGAGAATTAGATGTGTAGATTTCTTTTTAGTGTCCCAAAAGAAAATGCACATGTAATTCACAGCAACAAAGATGTTCCCCACAATGCCCGGTCCACTGAGAAAGAGAAATCCTGGTCCTTTGATATCGTTCACAACCATTTCTTATCACATAGGCAGAAATGTCTGAATCCGGCAAGCACCCTTTGAAGAAAGCAACAGCAATGATGATATATATCTGCAAAGAATAATTCATATCAAAGGGCTTTTCTACTGTATATAGGACAGTCAAGGTACATGTAATGGAGCAGAGTTTTGTGCCAAGAACTCTATTCCTTTCCCTGGGAGCACTCTTTGTAGGTTATTCTATGTAGTTACAAATGCAATATCAGGAACAAGAATACAAAAATCTAAATTTGCAATCTAGACTTTGGTTTCTGGCTCCCTCCATGCCAGCAAAGACAACCTATGTGCTCAATAGTTTATGTATCCCAGATAGGTTCAATCTCAGCATGTGCGGAATTGAACTAAAAGTCCCCCAAGCTGATGTCACCCCGTGTTTTCTACTTTCTCATGTGATATTACCATCAGCCAACTCCACAAGAGTCTGGGTCTTCATAACATCCCCACCTCCCCACACCCCACAACAGAGACTTAATAACCTCTCTTGCTTTCACGTCGTTCAGAGCTCCATACTGAGCCTGTCTCGTCTGTCACCATGCCCCTTCTTTTGTTCAGCATCCAACACATACCACAGTTTAATTATTGGAATTGGAATTATTCCAGTTCCAATCTCTGATGCATACACTTTAGTATTTCCAAACTTGTCTTATAAACTCCAAAATGATTCTGTGATTTCTTTGCTTACAAGTTTTCAGTGGGTTTTCCTAGTTCTCAACATCAAATCAAACAGCATAGCCTTTTGAGATAGGACCCCCATCTTTTAAAGCTTAAGACCTCCAGAAACAATGTGTGGGCTGCACAAACTCAGATCTGATGTGGCGTGGCCTGGGCAAGGGTCTGGAGGGACTTTGGATTGCTGCCTGCAAGGGTCATTATAGGAGGTCTGAGTCTCACTGAGGAATCGGAGGAGACTCTATGGGAAGCCTGGATAGGTTCAGGAGGTGTTACTACTTCCCTGGGGACTAGGGGGTTAAGAAAAGACAATTAACAAGGAACTGGGAGCTGTCAGGAAATGAGGGCAGTTTCTGAATTAGGGATCCTTAATAATGGTGAAGGGAAGCAAAACGGGGAAGGGCATCTTCTGTAAGAAAAGAGAGATCACTGGAGGGCGCCTGGGTGGCTCAGTGGGTTAAGTTGCTGCCTTCAGCTCAGGCCATGATCTCAGGGTCCTGGGATCAAGTCCCGCAGGCCATGATCTCAGGGTCCTGGGATCAAGTCCTGCATCGGGCTCTCTGCTCAGCAGGGAGCCTGCTTCCTCCTCTCTCTCTGTCTGCCTCTCTGCCTACTTGTGATCTCTCTCTGTCAAATAAATAAATAAAATCTTAAAAAAAAAAATCACTAAAACCACCCCTTTCACCACCCCTGAATAACCCCGGAGAAATTTCAAGTAATTTAGCAGTCAGCTTTACCCATCTCTGTTTTCCCAACCTGGTTAACCACAGAACTGACTCCACTGTTACTAGTCCAAGCCCATGGACAACTGGTTAGGCCTGGAGAGAAACTTGTTACTCTTTCATCATTAACCTAAACAATCTCACTTTTCACCTAGAATTTATATAAAACTGTTGGCAATTTTCCTCAAATGAAAGAAACCAGGATGTTTGATTTAACTTCCAGGATTTACATGGATTCTATACACTTGAGAAGCCTTTCCACTCTGTCCCATATCCTCCCAAAGTTGTAAACATTTAATGGCCTATATTCAATACTCCTCTGTATAAAATATTTCCCCTTTTTTGAGCTTTCTTTCCATCTTCCCCAGATTTCAAAGCTTGAATCCGAATTGGGACCACTTTTTGTATCACCTAATAAACCACAGCTCTTTCTTTCTGTCAGAGTGGGGAGGGATGACACTCTCCCAGATTACTTTTTGCAAATGGTCAAGTAAACTATTTTAAAAGACAGGCTTTACACTCAGGCAGTTGGGTGACGCCCATTCTGGATCGAACACCTACCAGCTAGTCCAACTCTGTGCATCCCTCTCAGCCTGTTTTCTCCTCAAAGAAATGAGAAGCATATTCCTGCTAGGGAAGACGATGGTATAGGGAAAGTGGGCAGCCTCTGGGTACTCACAAGCTGGCGATGCAAAAGTAGGGATTTGCCAACAGCCCCTGTCACTTCAATCCTCATGGCTACTAACAGGGTCCCATCCTGCTGGCGTGTGGTGGGGGCAGTTGGCTTACGTGGATGGTGTTAATACTAAGATCCGGAGGCTTAAGGACAGATGCAGGAGAAACCTTCCAATTACACACGTGCACGTGGGGGATTTGGAACACGCTGGGAAGACAAAGCTGGCTCGTTTGCAAAAACACAGGAATGCACCAAATGAGGGCTACAGATTTTATCACTGTGAGTGATGCTGACACAGGCATAATGCAGGGGCCACGGAGGCTGAAGAGGCAGAGCTGCTCCTGGGAACCAGAAACACTCTGACCCTTCTCGATTTCCGGATAAAGAATGTGGGTCCTTTCTCTGAGAGGCCACCCCACAGCTCTCGCATGGGACCACATCCTGAACTCAGGACACAGTGCTCCCCCATGTCTGGAGGCACATTTGGGGCACTGGTCCCCATCATCTCTCTGCCCCGGGCACATACCTTTGCAAGCTCAGGAGGCCAGAGGCTCAGGCTCACAGAACCTCACACACGAACTGCTTTCCTTAGTCAAAGAGAGAAGCAAGTTCCTACATCTGAGGGAAAGTTCCTCTGGCACAGGGAGTGAGACTAGGATAGGTCAGGTGTGCTCACCTGCTCCCTTCCATGCAGCTCAGCCCTTTGTCGCTCCTTCTGGCAGGTGAACCCCCCACACCTCAAGCCATATTTGTACCCTCTGGATGTGATGAGCTCTTGGCTAACAGGCACTGAAAGCAAGACTTCACTTTGCAAAGCTGTCAGCCCGTCAGGGAGGAGAAAACCCTCGGCAGGATCTCAGTCCCTGAAGTACAGCTTTCCCTGTCCCTCCACAATTACAGCAAGTGTTTGGCTCAGAAGTGTTGTCAGTCTTGATGAGGTTTAATTATATTCCTAGGAAGGATGTGCGGTGGGGAAATGAGCGATTAGCGAGGCTTCCGGATCCAGCCTTTCCCGGTTTTTCTGATCCTTCTCACCTTCCCTAAGTCCCAAGGCTGTGAATCCGAATGGGGACCTGCTCCCAGACACGTGGAAGTCACTTTCCTTTCTTTCTTGAGGTTGTCGTTATGTGCGGGGATATAGCAAAGGGGATGGTAGAGATTCTGTTTTCTGAGCACATGACAAGCGTGGATCGGGAGAAGACAAGAAGCACCACGGTCCTCCTGTGCACGCGGGGTTTGGTGGGGAAATGGCTTTCCTCCTACCCTCTGAGTTCCAAGCTGGGAACTCTGTGATTCAAGACAGACGGACAAGGGAAAATCAGGCAAGCATTTATTATCCCTCATTCCTCATGTACACATAGAATTTTCCCAGAGAAAACTGAGCCAGTCTCTGACGTGGCTTGGAACTTCGGCTAAATGCCATTATACTGGAACAAGGGTACTGGGGGTGCTGGTCTTTTAGGAGAAGGTAGATGATTTTTAAGAAAGACAAATGGACCTTAGGTGCATAATTGGGAGGTATGATAGTTTGTGACCAAGTTTGCTTGGGTATGGTGTCCATTTCCTCTCTCCTCTCCTGTGACGAGAGCCAGTCTTCCCTGGCTGATGAAACTCCCAGGGAGATAATTTATGACAATTGAGTTCCTTTAGAAGAATCTGTCTTTAAGTCAATTGGGGAGGGAGGTTTGAGGACACCTCTCCTTGCTTTCCTATTTTCCAAGTGCCCACAGCTCAACAGACTTAATATACCAAAGTGGCATATTTTGTGGTAGCGTATTCTGCTGACTTCAGGGCGTAGAGATCTTTCCTGCAAGCAGTTGGTTTTTCTGTTTTTGTGTTTTTAAAAGATTTTATCTTTGATTTGAGAGAGAGGGAGCACAAGCCTGCGTAGGGGCAGAGAGAGAGGCAGAAGGAGAAGCAGGCTCCCGCTGAGCAGGGAGCCCAGGCAGGGATCATGACCCCAGCAGAAGGCAGAAGCCTAGCTTTTTCTCCCCCTGTTCTTGCAATCTCTTTAGTAGTTTGGCTATGATGCACATCACATTAAGGTTGAATATTTTTAGATAATAAGTGTTTTCCTTCCCTTTTACTTTTATAGTTAAGTCTCGTAGGTTGGCAGGAGATTTTGTTTCTAATTCTTTTTCTCCAGTGCTCATAAATAGAAAGTAAATGGTTGAATGGAGCATGAACCCAGAGACTCTGACACAAGAGCATATGCTCCTCACTCCCAGCCAAGGCTCCCTTCCCCTGTTTGATATGTGTTCTTCTGGTCAGTCTCTCTTTCAGTGTGTTCCCCCTCAGCACCACTCCCGTGTCCCCTAGGCTCTGCCCATACCTTTCTGCATCTAGATGTGTGTCCCTCCACCTCTCCTTCCACTGGGAGTCATGCCATTCGTCGCAGGTCTGGCGTTTCACATAGATTCCACGGGTTCCCGGTGAAGTGGAGGGAAAGTATTTCCTCTAGCCTTCAAATTCTTCCAGGTCATGACCTCAGGGTCCTGGGATGGAGCCCCTTTCTCAGTGGGGAGTCTGCTTCTCCTTCTCCCTCTGCCTCTTCCCCTTCGGATAAGCTTACTAGTCTATACACACACTCTGGAATATTAATCCAAATTGCACCGCAACTTAAGAATGATTTGAGGAAGATATGAGCACTCCTATGTTTATTGTAGCCATATTTACACAAGCCAGAGTATGGAAGCAACCTAAGTGAAGGACGGATAAAGAAGGAGAATGGTGTGTGTGAATATTCCTGATCCATAAAAAAGAATGAAATCTTGACATTTGTGACAACATGGATGGTCTTCTAGAGACATGTATCAGACAGAGAAAGACAAATACCATGTGAGTTCACGTATAAGTAGTACCTAAAAGACAAAACAAATGAACAAACACACAAAAACCAGAAACAGGTCCAGAAATACAGAGAAGAAACTACTGGATGCCAGAGGGGAGCTGGAAAGTTAGGCAAAACGGGTCAAGGGGAGTGGGAGATACAGGCTTCCAGGTATAAAATGAGTAAGTCATGGAAATAAAAGGCAAAGCATAGGAAATACAGTTGATGGTGTTATAGCAGTGTTTTACAGAGACAGATGGTAGCTACACTCCTGGTGAGCCCAGGATTTGATACGGAGTTGTCAAATTACTATGTTTACACCTGAAACTAATGTAACAGTTTGTGCCAACTACACTTCATTTTTCAAATTTCATTTTATTTACATTCAGTTAATGAAGGTATAGTATATTATTCCTTTCAGAGGTAGAGTTCAGTGATTCACCCATTGATGTATACTTCAATTTTTAAAAAGTAGAATTTGGAGAGAATTGACATTTTAAACATAATGAGTTTTTCTTTCCATGAACATGGGATTCTTATACATTTATTTAGCTTTAATGTATACCAATGTTTTATAGTTTTCAATGGAGAAAGCATAAGTGACTTCTTTATTTTTTTCTTATAGATTTGATTTTTAAGTTTTTAGTAAAATTTTCCATTATTTACTGTGAATATGTAGAGGGCAATTAGTTTTAAATTGACTTTCCCTCTACTGAACTTGCTAGTTTTATCTCTTTTTCACTTTCAAGTTTTCTGCACACACAATGTTATTAATGATGACTAAAAAATTATTTTATTTCATTCCATTTTCTTTCCTTTCTTTCCTTTTTTGCTTTCTCATAATGGCTAGAATCTCCAGAAAAATGCTGAGTAGAAATGATGATGATAAACATCTGTCTCATTTGTAACCTCAGAGAAAAGCCTTTAAAAATTTCTGCATTGGGAGCGGTGCGGGAAGGTGGACGAAGTTTCTGGGATGCAACGGGCGGCGGGCGCGCTGGCGGCGGCGGCCGTGCCCGCCGATGGGCGCCGTGGGCTTCCCCGGGGCCGGAGTCGCCGCTTCCTCGCTAGCGGCCAAGATGATGTCCGCCGCCGCCGTCGCCAACCGGGGTGGTGTGGCCGCCGGCAGCCTGGTGGCGACGCTGCAGTCGTGGGGCAGCTGGACTCTCCACGTCATCCAACATCCTCCTGGGCTCTGTTGGGTCAGCTTTGGGAGCCTGGCTTGCAGGTTCAAAAAAGGGACCTCCTTCCTCTCCCCCAGCAGAAGAAGAGAAAGAGGCTGAAGAGAAAGAGCCAAAAGAAAATGAATCCCAAGTTGAACTTCCTAAACCCCCCATCGGGTCAGAGAAGCAGGAGAAGTAAAGATCTTATGCAGACACCACACACACACACACACACACACACACACACACACACACACACAATTTCTGCATTGAATATGATGTTAACAGTGAATTTCCTGTAGTTAATCTCTATCATATGAAGAAACTTATCTTCTATTATAATTTTCCTGGGAAGTTTTATTTATATATTTTTAAAATGTTTTATTTATTTATTTGACACAGAGAGAGGGATCACAAGGCAGAGAGGCAGGCAGAGAGTGGGGGGGCAGGCTCCCCACTGATGCAGGGCTGGATCCCAGGACCCTGAGATCATGACCTGAGCCCCTGAGATCATGACCTTAGCCAAAAGCAGAGGCTTAACCTACTGAGCCACCCAGGTGCCCCTTTATTTATATTTTTAATGACTAGGTGTTGTTTTTGTCGAGTGCGTTTAGGGCTCTATTAAAATGAATGTATGTTCTTTCTCCTTTCGTTGTCTCTATGAGATTCATTATATTCCTTGATTTATTGAATAGTAAGCCCTTCTGGCATCTCTGGAATAAATGTTATCCTTTTAAATATTGTTGTGCTTCATTTGCTAATATTTTCTTGATAATTGTTGCATCTACATTCATGAGCAATGTTAGCCTGTGATTTTCTTATCTTGCAATGTTCTTTTTCCGATTTTGGTATCAAAGTTATGCTGGTCTCTTAAAGTGAGTTTGGAGGTGTTCCATGGATCTGCTCATGGCCAAATTTAGCTCCAGAACTCCCTCGTTCAACTCTCCTTAGTCTGGAAGCTGGTCTAGGATGCTTTCACCCAACTTGTACTATCTGTCCTTCACTCAGGATCACACAGCTGGCTCTTCACCTTTCCTGGCTCCATCCCTATTTTCTTGAAAGCATTTGCCCTCACCACATCTCTGCACATTTCATTGCACCTTGCTGTTTGCTTCTTGGAAGACCCAGATTGGCCTACTAGTTCTTCAGTACACTTCTAATTTATACTGGACAGAATTTGTGCTGGGCAAAAAAAAAATAATGCTATGTGATGTACCTTTAGCTACAGATGGAATCAATATAAAGAACAATTTTCCCAATTCCTCAGTGAGCACTGCAGCCGTGAGTCAAGTGGGCATCCCTGCTGATTGTCAGAAAGGAGCTGAGACCAGCGTAACAAAATGTCAGAGATAATTTAATATTTAACATGGTGGGGACGCCTGGGTGGCTCAGTCAGTTAAGCGTCTGCCTTCAGCTGAGGTCACGAACCCAGAGTCCTGGGATGGAGTCGTACATCAGGTTCCCTGCTCAGCAGGGAGCCTGCTTCTCCCTCTGCCTCTGACTGCTGCTCTCACTGCTTGTGCCCTCTCTCTCTCTCTCTCTCTGACAAATAGATACAATCTTTTTAAAAAATATTTAGTATGGTGTAATTATTTGTCAAGAAGGAGCCTATGCAGAAGGAGAAAATGAAATGTGCCCAGTAAAAGAGGAAAAAAACAGGTCATGAGCACGAGAACAGTCTGAGATGCTCTGATCTTGGGGCTGGAGTTTCTCTGAAACCTGGAGCTCTGAAGGGAGAGCACACTCTGGGGATATTTATATAGACAAAGAGCCATGGACCCATCAGTCTCTGAAAGACGGCATCGTGCAGATATCGCCAAATGGATAACCATAAGGTCTACAGGGTTCCCCTCCACCCCTCCCAGGTCTCATGAGCAAAGTATATCCATGTCCCACCAATAAAAAGAGGTTCCCCCTAACTCCAGGTCCAAGAAGTGAAAGCAAGATTATTCCCTGGTTGATCTTACTCCAAATCATGTTCCAATATCATACACGGAGCTAGGAAAAACTTTTGAGAGACACAAATAAGTAAAGATGACATAATTTAGGTCCATGGTTTTTCTGTGTCTACTCCGGGGAAAAGAACACTTTCAGTTCTGAAGTTTGTAAATATACATTGTTCCTTCACTTATAAGTCTCTGATCTCATTCTTTTCTCTTTCTTCTTTTCTCCTGTTTCAGTTGCTATGGCCATGGTGAGAACTACAGTGTAAACATTCGGCCCAGACATCTCTCATATATTCTGCACTAGGACATCCACCAGCCGATCAAAGAGGTCCTTCTACCCTATACGTGTACCCCTCATGTATACATTTCACGTGACAACATTCTTCCCAAACAACAGCTGGGCAAAAGGCAACATCACTCCATCAGTTTCTAAGCTATCATGCTGAACTGTCATTTTAGAGGCTCCTCCCTCACTGCTCAGACCCAGTAAATGATTTCACTGCAGAGGGCTGTGCTGGCGTTCCCTCTCGGTCCACTCTACCAGCCTGTTCACTCCTCGCCTTCAGAGACCATGAACACTGGGCTGACAGAGTTGTAGTTTCTCCAAAGAACTGTACTGGGCTAAAGGAGGGTAGTTTCAGGAGGCAGGCTATGCGGCTTACCCCTCTCCCTCCAAGGGCAATAGGAAAGCCCAGACCCCTTGCCTCGAGGGGGTGCTGACTCTGGTAACATTTGTGCTCCTGACTTTCTACCCAGGTGGGGTCAAATGGGAGCAGATTTTTTCCTCATGCTTATGCTGTTTCCACGCTCCCCCAGCAAACCATCAGAGCAAGAGCTCCGGTTACATAGGATCCAACCAAAGACACACATCTCACTGACGCACCCTCTTCCCTGTTGTCAAATTTAGTGGCTTTCTTCATCAGAAGTACCCTGCCCTGAAGGCCAAGTTCCTCAATAGCTCAGGTTGTGATTTATAAAACCACTTTATAAATGGTATCACTCTTTCTGTTTATCTTCTTTCTATATTATAGTCAAGATGAGCTTTTGACACACAAATTTCATCCTTTTGCTTCACTACTTACAAACCCTAAATGGCTTCCCATGTCAACCCTCTGCCTAAGCATGTTTGTCCCTCCCAATTTGGCCTCTTCTCCTTCTTACCAAATTTGTTTCTGAATGACCTTCACTCCCCGGCCCAGAGATGTGCAGGAACTCCAGAGGCTAACTAAGATGGTCTTGTCCTCTGCCACCCCCCTTCCCACAGCAGCCTGCCTGGTGACTTTCCCTGAACTCCCTGGGCCCTGTTGCCACATCTACTTACCTGTTTCCTTCCTTCCCTCCATGGTGGAGCCCTGGAGAGGAGGTGCTCCTCTGCACCCAGGACCTCCGTTTCCCAGCACAGTGCGGCTAGGAAATGCCCGCCGAACTGTTTATGGAAACGTTATGGAATGACACCTATGGTTATGGTCATAAAAGTGCCTGTTACTGAGGGAAGAGTTTGTGAGCCAATTTGGAGAGAAATTTGAGTTGATTTGTGATCACTTACAAATGTCAAACTGAATGAGTTGGAGAAGTCAACCCACCTAGAATGATTTGAGTGTTTCTTCAGATGTGTCAAAGCTACACACTTATATGTGATCTGTAGGATATTGGAAAGAGAGAGTTTATATATATTTTAATAACTTTTCAAAGCCTCTTGCTTCCATCATTTAAGGGAGAACAGAATGCAGGCTGCACGAATCAACGCATATTCCAGAGGCTTGTGCCGGATCCTTGAAGGGGGAAAATAGCAGTATTTAATACCTACTTTCCTATAATCCAATATTCATAGGCAGCAAAGATTAATAGTTTGATCTATGGGCTCTGGGATTAATTTTCCTGCGTTTGATGTCTACTTCCATTAATTGCTAGCTTTCAGACCTTAGGAAAGTGATTTACTTACTTGTTACTTTCTCAACAATAAAACAATGGCAGTAAAATTAAATTATTTAAAATTTGTGAAGCATTATATAAAGGTTTGATGTTTGAAAGAGTAAAATCTCAGGGCGCCTGGGTGGCTCAGTGGGTTAAAACCTCTGCCTTCGGCTCAGATCATGATCTCAGGGTCCTGGGATGGAGCCCCCACTCTGCTCAGCAGGGAGCCTGCTTCCCTCTCACTCTCTGCCTGCCTCTCTGCCTACTTGTGATCTCTCTCTCTGTCAAATAAATAAATAAAATCTTTTTAAGAAATACATTAAAAAAAAAAGAAAGAGTAAAATCTCTCTCAGACTGAAAGAGTGAAAATCAGCTCATGCTGAAAATGAAAAAAAAAAAAAATCCACGTTTATCAGGCTGAGAGAATATACACAGATAAAACAGGCTGTAAAGGGAACAGGTAGCACCCTTTCCTCCAAGGTCATGGAGCAGCTAAAAACACTGTAAATGCCCCCCCTTGAAATGACTACTACTTTCATACCATGATGCCCCAAACCAGTTTTGATATATCTGTTGCTGGGAATACCCAATTGCTAAACCAATATAGACTCATGCTTGCACTCAGTTCTTACTTAATTTAATGCCGGCTTCCCCTAATTACTAATCCCATCTCAGAAACATTAACCAAAAAAAAAAAAAAAAAAAGAAGAAGAAAGAAAGAAACAAGATGGGATCAGGAGGGAGACAAACCATAAGAGACTCTTAATCTCACAAAACAAACTGAGGGTTGCTGGGGGGAGGGGGTAAGGAGAGGGTGGTTGGGTGATGGACATTGGGGAGGGTATGGGCTATGGTGAGCGCTATGAAGTGTGTAAGCCTGGCGATTCACAGAGCTGTACCCCTGGGGCTAACAATACATTATATGTTAATTTTTTTAAAAAGAAATTTAAAAAAACAACAACAACATTAACCAGTCCTGCTTCCCTGAGCCCCTACTCAGAATCCTTTAGCAGAAACCCGAATACTAGAAAAGATGCTTCATATCTTTCACTTACAGGAGACACTATTATCTGGTTCCTCTGGAATGTTCTCCCTCTACTTCTTGACTGACAAATTAGACTTATTTAGCCCATAACTTTGTTTCTAGAGATCTGATGGTTCCTGGATAAAGTTGCTCCAGCATTAATGTGTTGTATTGGGAGGATGTATGGATACCCTTGGATTTGTGTTCAACGTCTCCTTGATCAGTATTTTTCCCATATTTGTGTTTCTCGTTTCTTCTTCTTTGTCTTTTTTTATTAGATTTTTGGTTTTGCTGATTTCCCCTCTTTATTTTACTTTTCTTCTCCTCCATTCAGCCAGTGGTATACATGTTTTCAATTTTTTGTGGGCTCATTATGGATAATTTCATTGTGCATGGTTGACTTTAGAGAGCCTAAAGTCAAGCTGCTTCATAACCTTCTCCAAGAACTATAGCGCTTTAACAAACTTTACATCTAATTGCTTCTGCCTCTTAAACTATTCTGAGACAGTATTTTAATTCCTACCTTTTTAATCAACAGAGGAGATATCATTTGTCATCATCACTACCCTCTTATACTGGCAATGTTTGCTTATGTTTATCTATTTACCAGTATTTTTTCTCCTACAGTATAACTCTCCTAGATATATATAGATCTATCTGTCTATCTATATATATATATAAATTTTTGGTAATTCTCAAAGAGTGAACTTGAACATTCCTTAGTAAAGTTTGTCAGTGGTGACATTGCTCTGATTTACTTCATCTCCTATGATATTTATTTTATCTTCATTCTTGAAAGATAAATTTACTTTATTTCACCCTCTGGATTGACAGCAATTTTTTCCCTCAACAGTTTCAAAATACAACTTGTCACTTCAGACTTTTATATTTTACTTCTAAGAAATCATTATCAGTCTGCACATCCTTTCCTCAGAAATCTTTTTTCTGGTTGCTTTAAAATATTTTACTCTTTTGTATTATGAATTGCACTACAAAGCATCTGATGAGATCACCTTTTTTAAAAAAATGTTTCATTTATTTGACAGAGAGAAATCACAACTAGGCAGAGAGGCAGGCAGAGAGAAAGGAGGAGGCAGGCTCCCCACAGAGCAGATGCGAGCTCGATGCTACGATCCCAGGACACTGGGATCATGACCTGAGCCAAAGGCAGAGGCTTTATCCCACTGAGCCACCCAGGTGCCCCTGATGAGATCACCTTCTATTTAATCTGCTAAGACTGTGTTGTGCTTTCTGTGTCTGCGGGGATCCTATATTCCCTCACTTCTGGAAAATTGTTCTCTCCCATCCCCTTCCTTATGACAATGGTGTTTAGCCGAAGTTCCAAGCCACGTCAGAGACTGGCTCCGTTTTCTCTGGGAAAATTCTATGTGTACATGAGGAATGAGGGATAATAAATGCTTGCCTGATTTTCCCTTGTCCGTCTGTCTTGAATCACAGAGTTCCCAGCTTGGAACTCAGAGGGTAGGAGGAAAGCCATTTCCCCACCAAACCCTGCGTGCACAGGAGGACCGTGGTGCTTCTTGTCTTCTCCCGATCCACGCTTGTCATGTGCTCAGAAAACAGAATCTCTACCATCCCCTTTGCTATATCCCCGCACATAACGACAACCTCAAGAAAGAAAGGAAAGTGACTTCCACGTGTCTGGGAGCAGGTCCCCATTCGGATTCACAGCCTTGGGACTTAGGGAAGGTGAGAAGGATCAGAAAACCGGGAAAGGCTGGATCCGGAAGCCTCGCTAATCGCTCATTTCCCCACCGCACATCCTTCCTAGGAATATAATTAAACCTCATCAAGACTGACAACACTTCTGAGCCAAACACTTGCTGTAATTGTGGAGGGACAGGGAAAGCTGTACTTCAGGGACTGAGATCCTGCCGAGGGTTTTCTCCTCCCTGACGGGCTGACAGCTTTGCAAAGTGAAGTCTTGCTTTCAGTGCCTGTTAGCCAAGAGCTCATCACATCCAGAGGGTACAAATATGGCTTGAGGTGTGGGGTTCACCTGCCAGAAGGAGCGACAAAGGGCTGAGCTGCATGGAAGGGAGCAGGTGAGCACACCTGACCTATCCTAGTCTCACTCCCTGTGCCAGAGGAACTTTCCCTCAGATGTAGGAACTTGCTTCTCTCTTTGACTAAGGAAAGCAGTTCGTGTGAGGTTCTGTGAGCCTGAGCCTCTGGCCTCCTGAGCTTGCAAAGGTATGTGCCCGGGGCAGAGAGATGATGGGGACCAGTGCCCCAAATGTGCCTCCAGACATGGGGGAGCACTGTGTCCTGAGTTCAGGATGTGGTCCCATGCGAGAGCTGTGGGGTGGCCTCTCAGAGAAAGGACCCACATTCTTTATCCGGAAATCGAGAAGGGTCAGAGTGTTTCTGGTTCCCAGGAGCAGCTCTGCCTCTTCAGCCTCCGTGGCCCCTGCATTATGCCTGTGTCAGCATCACTCACAGTGATAAAATCTGTAGCCCTCATTTGGTGCATTCCTGTGTTTTGCAAACGAGCCAGCTTTGTCTTCCCCAGCGTGTTCCAAATCCCCCACGTGCACGTGTGTAATTGGAAGGTTTCTCCTGCATCTGTCCTTAAGCCTCCGGATCTTAGTATTAACACCATCCACGTAAGCCAACTGCCCCCACCACACGCCAGCAGGATGGGACCCTGTTAGTAGCCATGAGGATTGAAGTGACAGGGGCTGTTGGCAAATCCCTACTTTTGCATCGCCAGCTTGTGAGTACCCAGAGGCTGCCCACTTTCCCTATACCATCGTCTTCCCTAGCAGGAATACGCTTCTCATTTCTTTGAGGAGAAAACAGGCTGAGAGGGATGCACAGAGTTGGACTAGCTGGTAGGTGTTCGATCCAGAATGGGCGTCACCCAACTGCCTGAGTGTAAAGCCTGTCTTTTAAAATAGTTTACTTGACCATTTGCAAAAAGTAATCTGGGAGAGTGTCATCCCTCCCCACTCTGACACTCTTCCTACTATTCAGTCAGAAAGAAAGGCATTAGTCTTTCCATTTGTTGGGGGAGGAAGAGGAGGCTGATGGCCATAACCTATGTTCCTCAAGCCCTGAGGCCACCCGGTACCAAACCGGAACAGGAGCCTGAGCTCTCACGGTTCATGGTGACAGACACCTGCGGGCAAGGACGCATCTAAGTCCAGGCCTTAAATGGGTGAGGACATGGTGAGTGGAGAAGGTTCTGGGAAGATTTGCAAGTTTATGGAAGCTATGCAAATTGGAGGTTAGAAATCCTGGTTTCTTTGGTTGTGGGGAAATACTCAGTGGTTCTCTAGAAATGTCTACCTGTGAAGTGAGGTTCAAAGCTTAGTAGTGAAAGAGGAATTCTTACTCAGGCCCGGAAGCATGACAGTCGGCGTGGACTGATAAGGATCAAATCACTTGTAGTGTCAATCAGGTTCAGAGAATTGATATCGGTCACATGGACCCACTCGCCTGAATCATTTCTCCACAGGTTCGTCAGCAGCTAGGAAATGGCATAGTGAACCTGTGTTTCAGTGGACACTCTTTTCTTCCCAAGGATGCACTAACTCCCTTCACTGTATGTCCCCAAATTTGGGGATCCCTCATTCAGGAACTGCCCTTGTCTCCCGGCAGCCCCCAGGTCCTCATGATTAGCTTTGCTAACCTTTTGGGAGATGTCAAACATCCTGAACTAATCCAGGCTTTGCCTAGTGTCCCCTCCGATTCCTCAGTGGGACTCAGACCTCCTATAAACACCCTCGCTGGCAGCAATCCAAGGTCCCCCAGGGTGCCCAGGCTGCTGCAAGTCATAGATCTGAGTTTGGGCAGCCCACAGGCCGGTTTCTGGAAGTCTCTGGCTGAGGAGCATTTAAAAGTTGGGATCTATGCAGCTTCAGTTGATCTTGAAAACTAGGAAAACTCACTGGAAATTTTAACAATGAACATACAGAGAACGTTTGGGGTTTTGAAAGACAGCTCTGGAAATATTAAGATGTATGTATCAGAGATATAAAGATTGGAATTGGTAGGGGTGCTCAGGTAGCTCAGTGGGTGAGTGCACGACTCTCGATTTTGGCTCAGATCGTGAGCTCAGGGTCCTGAGATTCAGCCCCGCATCGGGTTCCATGCTGAGTGTGGAGCCTACTTATGATTCTCTCTCGCTCCCTCTGCCTTTCCCCAACCTGCCTTTCCTCTCTGCCTTTCCTCTGCGTCCCCCAACTCAAAGAAAACCCACAGAAAAACAACTGGAATCAGGAGACAAGCGAGGAAATTGTGATACTAATCAAACTGAGGTACGCGTTGCATGCTGAACAAAAGAAGGGGCGTGGTGACAGATGAGACAGGCTCAGTGCTCAGTGGAAGCAAGAGGGGTTATTAAGGGGTTGTGGGGTATAGGGCGTGGGGAGGTTAAGAAAACCCAGACTTTTGTGGAGTTGCCTGATGGTAACATCACACGAGACAGTAGAAAACACGGAGTGACATCAGGTTGGGGGACGTTTTGGTTCATTTCCGCACATGCTGAGATTAAATGTTTGTGAAATACATAAGGATTTGAACAAGCGGGTTGTCTTGCTGGGATGGAGCACAGAAAAAATTCTTAGTTGCAAATTTAGATTGTTGTTTGCTCATACACAAAACTGTATTTCAGGCTCATAGAATCACCCACAGTCAGTGCCCAGAAGGACAGAAATAGAGATCTTTGGACAACACCTTCTCCATTGCACATATCCCGACTAATGGCTCAGTGTCCCTGACACACCAGGGAAGCCCTCTGATGTGCATTATTCTTTGCAGACACATATCATCATCACTGTTGCTTTCTTCAAGAGGTGTTTGATAGATCCAAGAGTTTCTGCCCATGAAGTAAGAAATGTTTCCAATGATTATTAAAAGAACAATATTCCTCTTTGTAATTGGACCTGGCATTGTGGGGAATGTCTTTGTTGCTGTGAATTACATGTACATATTCTTTTGGGACACTAAAAAGAAATCTACACATCTAATTCTCATCCACTTGGCTTTTACAAATATCATAAACCTTTTTTCCAAGGGAATGCTAAAAACAATAGGCACTTTTGGTTTGAGAAACTTCCGGGATGGTGTAGGCTGTAAATTTTTTGTGTACCTGGAGCGGGTGGCCCGGGGTCTCTCCATCAGCACCACCAGCTTCCTGACTGTGGTCCAGGCCATCACCATCAGCCCCAGAGCCTCTGCATGTGCCACCTTCAAGCCAGCATCCACATGGTATATCCTTCCCTTTTTCCCCTTCTTGTGGATACTCAATTCCTTGGTCAGCATGAACTTACTCTATTACATGAAAAACATCAACAGCCTAAACAGATCACAGGTTGGTCAAAGGGGCAGCTACTGTTATTTCCTACCAGCAAACCAGACGATGAAGTGGGTTTTTCTCATTCTCATGATCCTGCGTGACATCCTCTTTCTGAGTCTGATGGGCTGGGCCAGTGTCTACATGGTATGCGTTCTTCATAGGCACCACCAGCATGCCCGCTACCTGCAGAAATCCAAGGTTCTCTACCACAAACCCCCTGAGATAAGAGCTGCTCACAGTGTTCTCCTGCTGATGCTTTGTTTTCTTTTCTTTTATTGGACAGATTGTATTCTTTCTTTATATTTAAACTCTTTCTTTAATAGTAAGTCCCTAATATTATTCATTCTAGAAATTTTAACCCTCGGTTATGCAACTGTTAGCCCGTTTGTGCTGATTCACAGAGATGCACATCTGGCTAAATGCTGGCACTTTCATTAAGACTTGATCCCTATTTCCTTGATCCCTCAGATAGCAAGTTTCAAATAAGATATTTTATGCCAGTGAGTTAAAAAAAATGAAGCGTAGCTTCAAAAATTAAAGTATGATGTTATACAACAAAGCTGGTGACCAGTAGCCCTGAGCTGACACAGGTAGGAGATCATAATGACCTCTGCGACTTAACCTTCTTCTGTCCATCCTGCTCCCCTCGGGAAGGGTAAGCCAATTCCAGAGTTCCTGCTTGTAAGATGCCTCTTTCTCTACCAAACTTCCTCCGGGAAGGAGAAGAATTTGGCAAATTCCTTCAAAATGTTAATGTATTTTCTCTTTGACTTGTAAGTTTCACTTCTAGGGGGATTGCTCATATGGGAATTGCAGTATAAGGATTATTATGCATTGCAGCAGCTTTTAAAAATCATGAACTAAATTTCTAGCAAGTAGGCTCTTTTGCTGGCTATGTGGAAATATCCTAGAGGATCCAGCCATACAAAGGAATTTTATTGAGCTTCTGAAAGAATGGGTGAGTTCAACATATATTAAATGGAATGATGTACAAGGTGTGTTTGTAATTAACAAAAGACAGGAATTCAAAAGCAATGGCACTCAAAAATGGAATGGAGTATTTTAACTTGATCTTATATCCTTTTCTGCATGAGTGCAAAGAAAGTTAAAGCAGTATTATTACCTTGGTTTCAGAGAAACAGGGTAAATGAAACAAGTAAGTACAATTTCCTTTTGCATCTTTCTGTATTTTCTGAGTCATTAAAATCTTTGAATATAGCTTTTTAAAGATGAATAGGCGCCTGGGTGGCTCAGTTGGTTGAGCGACTGCCTTCCGCTCAAGTCATGATCCCCGACTTCCGGGATCGAGTCCCGCATCGGGCTCCAAGCTCCCTGGGGAGTCTGCTTCTGACCTTCTCCTCTCTCTCACTCATTCTCTCTCAAATAAATAAATAAAATCTTTAAAAAAATTTCTAAAAATAAAAAAAGATGAATAAAAATTTAATTTTGAAAATAACGTGTGGCTTGTTTCGAGACACATTTGTTAGTGCCCTGACATTGCCAGTATTCCAGCCTCATACTAGTGTCCCATCAGAGAGCTACACAATAATTCAGTTTCTACAGTAATTTGAATAGCAAATTTGGCCTATATTTTTCTTAAATTGGAACCCAAATATGTATTTGGGTAGAATTCATCATTCTGGCCCTAAGATATATCCTCAAACTGTTTTGGAAAAATACCGGATGCTCTTTTACTGATTCTACATGTTTTATAATGCAAAAATTTGAATTGATATACACATTTTCCATCTCATTTTTAAGAATGCCTGTACCATATCTGTTTGATTGCCCTTGCAGACATTTGAGTTTTTACTTCTCTACTAAACTTCCCTTTGGTTTTGTGTCAACACAGTTTTAAATAACTTATTTAGGTTATTATATTATATTGTAATATGTATAGAAGCTTAACTTCCTGATCTAACTGTGCGTGCTTAAAGCCAGACTATGTTACTTATCTTAGTCCCATAACTTTCTGATGACATCTTTTTCTGTCATAGAGAACAGGGCAAAATAAGCACTCCCTGAACTGGTCACTGGTAATTGACCCAAAAGGAGGGATGGGAGAGCTCGGAAATGAAAATGAGAATAGCATTTAAAAGTTAATTATGAAGAAGAGATTATTGAGCAGTAAAAATAACAAGTATCCAGATGAACACGGAGACGTGTGATTGGTGACAAAACTTGGTTCGGATCGTGGGTTAGTCGGGGTTCTCCAGAGAAACAGGATCCATAGGAAGCATCTGTATCTATACATCTGTGTCTCTCTGAAGCGATAGGAGTTGGCTCACTTCGTATGGAGGCAGGGACGTCCCACATTCTGCTGCGTGCAGCTGGACACCAGGAAGCCGGTGGGGTAGCTCACTGTGAGTCCCAAGGCCAGAGAACCAAGGGCTCCTTATTTAAGTAGCCAAGTCTGAGGGCCCGAGAAGCAGGAGCTCCCAGGTCAGAGGGCCAGAGAAGATGGACTTGGTAGCTCACAAAGAGAGAAAGAAAGCAGCTTTTCTTTGCCTTTTGCCTTTTTGTTCCATTAGGGCCCCTAATGCATGGGCAAGAGCGCATTCCTACTCCGTCTACCGAGCACATGCTAATCTCTTAAAGAAATACCCTCATGGACAAATTCAGTTTTACCAGCTATCTGGTCATCCATCCAGCCGTCAAGTTGACACACAACATTGCCATCATGGACAGCCTGGCTTTTGGGTTCTTGAATAAGTGCTATTCTGTGCTTCTCTCGGAAAAGTTAGATGAATTGAGAAATTGAAATTGAAAGTAAATTCTGCAGAAAGTAATTTCTTCTGCAGAAAGTAATTTCAAGTTGAGAAACACATGGTGAAATTGTCCCCCATGGACAGGAGTGGGAGGTAGGAAGCAGAGGCTGGGAATACTGATGTGTAGCGCTCCCTGACATGGCTGGGAGCCCCATCAGCTATGGCTCGCCTCTCATTCGTAGTTTTGTTACCAGGAAAAGAGTAGGAAAGGGAAGTTGGCATCGATTTGGCCTGTGAAATCTTATGTAAGTTTTGAAGTAATGATAACTGAAAATGTCTCTGATTTGATGAAATACAAACTTCTAGATTCAAAAAGGTAAGAGAGTTCTAAGCAGTATAGACTAAAAAATGTTTATATTCAGGTCAGTTATAATCCAATTTGTAAAAATGAAAATGAAATATCTTGAAAACAGGCAAAATGAAATATCTTGAAAAGAAATCTTAAACAATATATTCCCACAATTCTTAGAGGAAACTGTGGACCTGAGACGAGATTTTATTGACCATCCGACCCTATTAAGTTCCTCCTCTGCTGGTGATCCAGGGAGACTTTGGGTCTCCAGGAAGTATTGTCACTTCAGCCAATGACCATGAATCTCTGCAAAGATTTATTTTATCCCTTTATCCACTCCTCAGTCACCACAGTGAATGAATGTAGGTCCCTCTGGGGGTGCCTGGGGTGGGGGGAAGGTCTCAGTGTATGTTTTGGACAGTGTGCTAGGGTTTCTTCATGAGAATCTATCTTTGTCACTCAAGGGGCTCTGGGTCATGGAACTGGCTCAAGTCTGGGAATGATTAAGGATCCGTGATTATCCTTGATGTCTGAGTAATTTATATTATGTAAGTCAGGTTTATATTCACAAGGCCTGGAATTTTCTCCTTTTCCAGACCAAGTAAGACTTTAGTAGACGTCTTATATACATCGGTTCTACAGAACCATAACCAATGAGTCAATGCAAAGATCTCTGTGAGTCAGATTGTTTCATTAATGTCCATTAGGGGAATCATGCTGCACTTATTTTCGGTGATTAAGTGACATCACTTGGCACCTGTCTTTCTGGGTTCAAGTTATTCTGACTGTATTTAGGCGTTCTAGTTCAGTGGTAGTAACTCCTGATGTAATTTTGTATGTGTAGGAAGAACTCCCACAAAGCTCTTCTAGGATGCTGGGCGACACTCATGAATTTATTTGTCACAGCTATGGTGAGAGGAACCCTTTGGTTCGGATGAACGGATCCAACAAAATAAATACTTTAGAATTCCAATAATCTCAAAACTTTCATAACTTCCTCTAAATATACTAAGGATTTCTTAATATTTCCACTTCATTAAGTGTAGGCCACATTTGGGTTCATCTTTCTGTCATCCTACCTCTCAAAATATTTGAGCCATTCTCAGCCACTTAAATGAAAATCCTGAATTCAGAATCTCTGCTAAGTAGATCCGTCTCAATACATTTTTAACTCAATATTCTTTCTTTCTTTTTCTTTTTTTTTTTTTTTTAAGATTTTATTTATTTATTTGACAGACAGAGATCACAAGTAGGCAGAGAGGCAGGCAGGGAGAGAGGAAGAAGCAGGCTCCCCGCCAAGCAGAGAGCCTGACGTGGGACTTGATCCCAGGACCCTGAGACCATGACCTGAGCTGAAGGCAGAGGTTTAACTCACTGAGCCACCCAGGTGCCCCTAACTCAATATTCTTTTAAACTTGGTCCTACATCCTTCATGTCCATTTCCATACACACATCTCTAGCTTGAAACACAAACTATCTCTTAACTGTTTCTGAAATACAGGTGGAATATTTTCTGAAATGAGTCAATGCAAAGATCTCTGTGGGTCAGACTGTTTGATTCATGTCCATTAAGGGAATCCTTATTTTTGGTGACTGAAATACACACGGCTTTGCTCTAAAACCTCTCTTGCTCTAAAATCTATTCCAGGATTTTCATCTCTCCATACAGGATTTTGAACTATCGTAATTATGCTTACCATATTTGGATCATCTATAGCATCAGTCCCTAATGGAAAATCTGCCCCTTCAAGTTTGCACCTGTCTAATCATAACGTGTCATACTAAATTTAATGAAGGCTATAAATGTAGTTGTGAAATGACAAGAATTAAGGGGGATACAAGCATGGTTAACGACAGCATAATAATGGGAAAACTTCAGTTGTGAAAACTTCTAGTACACAAATGTCCTGCTTTCTTGAGACAATAAATGGAAACAAAACAAAACAAAACCTTGTTTTCCAGTGAAAACTTGATAGCTAATGAGAGACTCAGATATTTGAAAAGGATGGGGTAGGATCTAACTGGGATCTTATTTCTTGTTTACTTATTTTTATCCCATCTTATTTCCTTGCACAAATAAAGTTCATAATGATTGAATAAACATGTAAAGGAATTAATGTCCAATTACCACACAAGGCATAGCAAGTAAGTGGGGAAGCTGATTCTAGTCCACAATGCTTATTGTATCAACCATAAGGAAATGCAAGTAAAACACATGCATGAACAGAAGAAAGGAAAATAGCACAGGAGGTGAAATGGCAAGAAGGATTTTGGAAAATGAGAGAAATTTTCTCTTCTCCTTCTGCTTTTCTTTAGTATGCGCCACACCCAGCATGGAGCCCAATCTAGGGCTTGAACTCACAACCCTGAGATCAAGACGAGAGGTGAGATCAAAAGTTGGATGATTAACCAAGTGAGAGAAAATGAGACCTATGGGCTGCTTTGGCCAATTGCCAAGAACAAATATTTAAGTGTCCATGATACCTTAAAAACTACTATTTGACAACTGGCTAAATTGATCAAACCACTGTAAGAAATCTGTTCATTTCCCCACTTCTTGTTGATACTAGAAATACTAAGAGTGTCACAGTTCATGGTGATGGTTCTTTCTCTAAAAGGGACAGTCTACTTGAATGACTTTCAGTTAAGAAATCCCCATGTTCACATAGTTTCGTAGATTAGTATTCTATGGAGATGTAACGAACTACTACACATTTAATGACTAATAACACAAATTTATTATCTCATAGTTTCAGCAGACTAGGAATATGGCTTAGGTGTATCTTCTACTTAGTGTCTCAGCAGACTAAATTCAGTGTCGTGAAGGCTGCAATTTCATCTGAGGCTCTTCTAGGCACACTCAACTGTTGGCAAACTTCTGTTCCTTGTTGTTTTAGAACTCAGACTCTTGGTTGCTAAAGGCACCATTCTTGCTACATGACCCTCTTCAGAAGCAGTTCATATTATAGCTGTTTATTTTCTTCAAAGCCAGCAGGGGAGCCCCTCTCCCTCTAAATATGTCTCTTTTGGACCCTCGTTCAGAGTGCTCACCTGATTAGGTCAGACCCATCCAAGATCACCAGTCACCCTCTTTGTCACTGTTTTGTTTAGATTTTATTTCACAATCATAAACGTAACTCTGGAATCCAGCTAGACTTGCAGGGGAGCAAGGAAAATATGGAACCCATAGAACTGCAGCGAGAGCATAAAGATTGTAAGATGTTTTGAGCAGATGGGTGAAGGGTTGCTCTCCTGAGCTATAGAAGGAATAGTCTGGTAGTTAAGATAAAACACAAGTCAAATGTATTAGGTTTGTCCGCAGTGAGAAGTCACAGTCTTCTTGCTGGTTGTGCCTTTCTGGGACCCAACACTCCCTGGCCACAATATTCCTGCCCCCTCCCATCTTGCCCAAGACCACATGCTTCCCATTGCATTCAGTCTTGGCCATGCAGATGGAAACCTGGGAACCGTTCATGTTGGGTCCAAGTCTGTCATGGATGAGACGTTAGGACCCATAAGCTTCAGGATGAGATTCTCATCATTAAACTTCTCCCCACAGACGGAGTTACTGCCAGTGCCACTGTGGCAGGTGAAGTCACCACCCAGGCACTTATATCCCAAAATAATCCTGTGAAAGCAGGAAACTTTATAACCAAATCCTTTCTCTCCATGGCTCAGAGCACGAAAGTTTTCTGCTGTCTTTGGAATTTTGTCTGTAAACAGCATGAAGGAGAGTTGGTCCAAGGGCTTGCTGTCCAGGGTGACACTGAAGAACACAGTGGAGCTGACCATGGCTGGGCCCCACAGGTGGCTCCAGGAGGCAGCAATTGCAAGGCCTAATCTCTGTTTGTTTATTTATTTATTTACTTTATTTTATTTTTAACTTAGGAACTTCAATTACATCTGAAAACCCCCTTCCACTTTGTCATGTAATGTAATCCAATCAGGGCAGTGTAGGGGCCATAGGCAGGTTGTCCCAAAATGTACCACAGTCACATACTGATATATTGAATTGAAGCTATTAGGGAAAAAGACCCTCTGTGGTGTCCCTGAAAGCAGGAAATACATCTTTCATATGAAAAATACTCACTCTGTATTAAGAAGTAAAAGACATTTTTGTACCAGAGATGGAACATTTAAGAGTGGATCAGGCTGTATTTACAACCCGGTTATGTTTTTTACTAATCTGCTATCTCAGTCCAAATTCCACCTAGAATTCCTTACTCCGTAAAGTTCCCGAACATTTGTTTTCTTTCTCCTGTCAATTCCTCAAAAATGTATTGTTTCTTTGTCTAAAAAGTATAAAAACCACCTGTCTTGGTCATTTCTTAAGTTCTCCATTTCATTATTGGTCCTCCAGGCATATGTAATAGAACTTTGTGGGGTTTTTTTCTCCTGTTAATCTGTCTCACATCAATTTAACTCTTAAACCAGCTGGAAGACCTTGAAAAGTAGAGGAAGAATTTTTCCTTCCCCTCAAGGAGAGAAGATTATATGAGGTCTGCACACCAGAGAAAAAGGAACCACAGGGGTCATCACAGAATTCTGGCTGTATCCCTTATTATAGTTCCTCTTTCTCTAGTTTATTGTTTTCAAATCAAGTAATCTAAATCTCAAAATATATTTTGGTGGCAGTGTTGGAAGCACAAGAGATAGGAAGTAGGGCTGGTTGTTTATTTTCCCCCTGAAAGAAGCCAGCCGCAGACAAAGAAACGAATCTGTTCAGTCAGGACAGTCAAGACTCTGGTATGGTGAGGGGAACGGAGCAACAGGAGATACTCCCGGTTTACTGCTGCTAAGGTTTCTGTCTTTCCTCAGGAGGGTGGTATTATAGATATGTACAGTTTGCGGAGATTCCTCGAGCTGTGTGTGTAAGCTATATATGGTTCTCCTCATGTATGTTTTACCTCAATGAAAATAAAACATGAATCGCCTGGACTATGGAAATTCTTTCTGAGCATTCATATGCCTAAAGACGATTGCTGCTGATGGAAGATGCTATGTGTCATGTAAATGTGTTTTCATCAAAATAACAAAATTCTGGCTCTCTAATGTTACTTTTTCTTCAGGCTCCTATAACTTTTAACAGGCTATTATAAAACCCTGAGTGGTAAAATATAACCGAGTGGTCAGTAAAATACACTAGGTCTCAGAAATTCCTCACCTGAAAACTGGGGCTGAGAATAGTGACATCATGACCTTTACAAAGGATAACGGGAGAAATGTGCCAGAACACATGGATCACTACCCAGTACCTGTAATCACTTATTAATTTTACAGAAATGAATAAATACTATTCCATGATTTACATATTAGAACTCTGGACCCTGATTCTGACAATGAGATAAAGGTTGAAACTTTATGAATCCAATTAAATGGATTCTTCCAAATGTTGGGCAGGTCATTGAGAGGATGTGGTCACTGGCTGACTCGTGAGCTGGACCCTGGCAACAGGAGCTCTTCACTCCCTCCCCTGTCTTTGGAATATGGGTTCTGTAAGCATTCCCTGCTTCTAGAAGCCACCCCGAGGACACAGCTTTGAGATAGTGAGATAGTGTTTCGACACCCTCTAGACATTGTATGCGAGTGAACCCAGTTAGGACCTCCTCTGTATGAACTTCTAAGATTTGGCAGGCAGGTGCAGGGGTCAACTTGTCTTTGGCCACCAAAGACAAGCCTAGTATGTAAATTCTTTTGCTAATTAAAAGTGCCACCTACCAACCTAGAGATGGCTGCCTCTGCCTCTTTCTTCAGTCTCTCCCTGCTCTCCTCAGAGGGGTCAGTTTCAGATTACACTCAGGAAGTTCTGGAAGTCTCAAACTAACACCAACCTCTGGTTTGTTTCCAGACACACTGTGATTTCTCCGAAACACGTGTGAGTTCTGCACACCTGACCACACCATTGAACTGAGAACAGTATTAGCTGTGACTAGTCCTGCCCCTTGATTCCCTCCCATGCCAGGGACAATTAAGGTAAAACTGTGTGCCAGAGAGCAAAGTGTATATGAAACTTTGAACAGCTAAAATCAGTGTGAATAAAGAGGCTGGGACTTGTAATTGAGAGAAAGGACACAGTTTTGCGATACCAGGTTCATTAAAGAGAAGACTCAATTCATTATTGCAAAGTATTTAAATCCTAAAGATATTCCTTAAAATATGCATTTGGGAAGTTTGGATTTTTCCCTTGTTACCTCTCCCTTTTATCAGTCACTTTTGGAAGCTATGTGGTAACACAGCCAGGATGGAGACAAGAGGAGAGTGGGTGTATTTCTTGAAGAATAACCAAAATAAAAATAAAAAAATACAGAGTGAGAAGAGGGGTAGAAAGAAAACCACTTTTTTGGAGCTTTATGCTGCTGTAGTCACTACCTGTCTCAAAGGATTCATAGAATGTCCAGTGGTAGAAACAATTTCAGAGTTGTGATTTAGGTACCTGCTATCACTCAGGCTAGGACTCAAACCCTGTGTTTAAAAGGCAGACAAAGTAATGTCTCCCTGCTCTCAATCCAGCCAACTTCTTCTCACATACATCCCAGGAAAAATAGGGACATAATGCAGAAAAAGCACAGCGCTGTAGCAGACAGTACAGGAAAATTTCTTGGTAGAGGTGGATGGCTTCCTTGTGGAGAGGGCGCAAATGAGATGTAGTGTAGCCAACTTGGTAAACCAGAAGGGTCTGCCATGTGGCATGGCCATTCTCACCTTGTATCACTGGGATCTGCACAATCAGGAAGGGGGTTTTTCTCCTCTTACCAGAAACACATGTTATCAACAAAGGGAGAGCATGGGCCCAGAGGTTGGGCAGGAGACATGTGCAGGGTGCAAACTCTATCTTAAAATGACAATAATGAGGAAATCTATGCTAGAAGTGAAAGAGTTTATGGATGAGATTCAAATACAGATTTCAAATAAACCTAATACAAATTTACAAAGTCATAAAGGAAGGAGACAGAAACGTGATGCTGGAATAAATAGAGACCCTGCATATGCATAAGCAAGGAATGAATTTTTTGAAAACTCAACAGACTATCAGATAAGATCATGGGTGCTATACCTGAAGATCAAATTAGTCAACTAGAATATTAAGTCAAAGAACAATCTTAGCAGGTATCACAAAGGTATCAAAAGGTAGAAACTAACATAACTTTCCAAAACCCAACAACAAATGAGTACTAGAAGACGAAAAAACAAGTAAATGGAGAGAAAACATTTAAAGAAGCAGTGCTCCTGCCCTTGGGCCTCTGGCCGCTGATGGCCCTGGATCTGGAGGTGGCCTCCCTCCTTGCCTGGCTGTAATCTTGGAATCTGGGCGGTGAGCAGTGTCTGACCTCAGGGCTCTCCATGAGAGCCAAGAATTCCACAACCTACGCCCTCCCCCTCCAAGGCTCTGACAATTCCAGAAGGCTGAGTCACAGGTATACTCCAGTTCATTCTAGAAAGAAATACAAACCAAAGGACAATCGTGACTTGTGTTGCCAGGAGAAAATGAGGTTGGTGCACTGTTCTGGCTCTGAGAAGTCCCATGGGCACATCAGGCCACGGGGTGATTCGGTGCCCTGCTGTTCTCTCCAAAACTGGCCTGTTAGTCATCTTTGGGAAGAACTGGATAAGACAAATAGAAATAAAGTGTGAGATGATCAAAGCAGATGGCATCCTCGCAAGATAGAAAACAGGAAAACTAATGAAGACAAAGAAGTTAGAGTTGACAGAAATATCAGCTGTCTCCTGGGTCTTCTCCTTGACTGAAGAAAAATTTTCAGAAAAACATTGATTAAAAAAAAACCTTTATAAGATAATTAATTGGTTGATGAACCATCTTTCAAAGGAGCTGCCATTTCAAATTCCTCCTTCTCAATCCCACTGAAAAGTCCAGACCTTCTAAAGCTAAGGACATACACAGGAGAGACACACAAAGCATTCACTTGCCAACAAGCAGGGATGCCGGTCTGTAAAGAATCTGGAGACAGCAGCTTGCACTGATGTGTCCAACCTTTGAAGGACTCCGTGCTTAGTTATAGCAGAATACAGAGATTTCAAAGTCACAAACCAAATACAGTAGCAATGACCCGGACTTGGGGTACAATCCAGTGTTAGGTACAATCCACGTATTGAAATAAATGCGTTGGCAAAAATGCTGACTTCTGTCGCCTAACTGGGCTCTAGGGCTCCCTGAACAATAGACATTGACAGGAGGTAGAAGACAAGGTTTTGTTGGGGCTTCTGTTGGGGCGGGAGGGAGGCAGCCCAGAGGAGTTAGCAGGCTGGCTCTGGGGGGTCAGGGAGAGCTTTAAAGAGGGCTTGTGGGAATATAGAGGAGGGGACGGCTTGGCTCCCATGTGCTTAAAGGTCTTTGAGCTTCTTCATGTGTCACATGTCTAATTAGCACGTTACATCTCCACCTTTCAGGGTGATTTTTTTAGTATTATAAGGAGGGAGAATTTGGGTGAAAAGTCAGTGCTGTCCTCGGTCTTGGGGCAGACTGGTTTGGTCTCGTCTTTACCAGTCTTCACAATCAAGAACCCTCTTTCAGTCAGCATCCTCCTTCTGCATTCCTGCAACACAGGCTACTCAAGGGCATAGAGTCTTAGCTTTTTCCCTTGATGGAGGCAGCCAAGAAATGCTGGAGTTTGTGGTTGGGGATCAGGAGACCTGAGCACAGTGTCCACTCCGTCTCACTTATGAGAAAGCAAATTCTGTGGAACTTGTCAAAGAAAATGTCAGGCAATTACCTCTGTGAAAGTCAATTATAGGAAATTAATATGAATGTCACTCAAATCATTTGTCAGACCACAGAGTAGATTATGAAATTTTCAATAGAATCCAAATATATACTTTAGGTAAAAATACGGATCAAAACTAGAGTTTTGAACTTTATAGTGTTAAGCAAGTCACAGATTAGTCTACAGATAGAACTCAGGTGGCAGTAGTTCTCACGTAACATATGGGAAGGATGAAAAATTTAGTAACCTGAGCCTAAGTTAAGAGTCCTCAGAAGGCCTCCAAATGTATATTAGTTGTCATTTAAAAATAGTTACATTGATTAAATAGGCAAGAAGATTGCGGCTCCTCTTTTTGATTCTGAAAGTGTGAAGAGAGAAAAGTTCTCTCTAACTCTTATATACTTGGTGCCACAATTGCTTCTTTTTCCCACCTGTGAAATGGTAATAAACCTAGTGATTCAGTAATAGTTCCAAGGATAATGGTATTAAGTGACAGGTGTAAAGATTGTATCAGCCTACCATTACAACATATGAGAGCTATCCCTGAAGAAAGTCCATGGCAGCTAAATCCAAACCTTACCATTATAAGTAGTCTGAAAGGAAGAGTTAAAGCCATATAAGGAAGCTTTTTGGTGAGAGATATGAGAGAACATGAAAAAAATCTCAGCTGAGAACATCTAGAAAAGTGAAAGTTGTAACTACCCAGAGAGCCAGTTAATCTCTATAAGGACTGAAACTCTAATTTGCCTTTTGTAACCTAAGGCCTAACATAAATCTGACACTGAGTAGGGGTGCCTGGGTGGCTCAGTGGGTTAAAGCCTCTGCCTTTGCCTGAGTGGCTCAGCGGGTTAAAGCCTCTGCCTTTGGTTTGGGCCATGATCCCAGGGTATTGGGGTCGAGCCCTGGCATCGGGCTCTCTGCTTGGCCGGGAGTCTGCTTCTCTGCCTACTTGTGATCTCTGTCTGTCAAATAAATAAGTAAGATTTAAAAAAAAATCTGACACCAAGTAATTATTAAATAGAAACTTGGTGAATAAGTCTTGTTCTTATTTGTTAGGGTATCATTGTCCTAACTTGTCTTCTGTAACTATAGCTTTATGGTGTGCCTTCTGTTTACCAATGAATTTGAGTTTAAGTATGAATATATAATCATGTTTGTCAACATAACTAAGCATCTTACTACATATGACCTACATGGCCTAGACAAGGGCAGTAGATGTCTCAGTAAAATGACTGGAATATAAAATTACATGTGGGTCATCTACTGTGTAAAATGATGCTACTTTTAGTAATGTTTAAATAATGACCTTTGTTTGGAGTCTGAATTCTCACTGATGTAATTTATTATCCTCAGGGAAATTGGATTGAGAAAGGGGAAAGTATATTACACTATGGAAATGAAGAAAGAAGTTTGAAGTCTAGAATGTGGAGGGTGTGACCCCTAGACCATTGCACTGAGTTCAAAAATTAGTGAACTAATCTATTCAGTTGATTTCAAGATGAAAGGAAGTACTCTGGTGAGTATCAAGGAATTGATTCTTTGGGAAATTTGGGGGTTCAGGTTGAACAATTCTTTTCCACAATGAAGTATGTGAACTTTGATTTAAAGTCTTATTATAGTCCTATATCAGGGGACCCAGCTGTAAATGAATATAAGATGTTATTTCTTTAAGAGGAGAACATGCTTTCTTGAAAGTGATATATTGAGTCTAAATCAAGGTTTGAGTTTGAGGGCAGTGAGGAATTATTACTACCCAAAGATAAATGTTTTAGAGAAATCAGTCAAGAGTTTTAAACTGTCAAGGTACAAAGCAAGCAGTTGGATTGTTTTGGAATCACACTATTGTAACATTAAGTGAGTAGGGTATCGAAAGAGGAGTGCCTAGTAACTTCATAATCATTTAACCCAAATTGTAAATTTTAACCCAAACCCATTTACCCAAAATGTAAAGTGAGTGCTAGTTTAAGTGCACTTTCTCTTTCACAAAGGACTGATTTCTCTTCTCACATATTCAAGAAAATCATTATTTTTATTCATCTTTGTAAAAGAATTTCATTTGGGGTAAAAAAATAAAAACAAACTGGCATTCTATAAATAACTATAGAATAATTGAAAGAATGAATGTAATGGGGCAAACTGCCTTAAATTTTGAAGGCAATGAATTTAGCACAGCAAATCTGAAATGTGTATTAGTTCGGTGCATACATATTTACATGGATTTAAAATGGTGTTTACAGATATCAGTTAATGACCCCTGCTAAAAACTTTGACTTTAACCATAAGTTTTGGTAAGCTAATAAACTCACCTAATACAAACTTCTTGTGCCCCTGAAAAAATTGATGTTATGTAATCGAATCAGCAGAATTTAAAGAGATTCGGAGTGTTCTTAAAATTGGCAGAGATTCTGGTAGCTGCAAAGACTTCTTGTTAGAGCAAATGATTTCCCAATCCCCTCAGAAATAGTAATATCCAGCTTTTAAAAAGGATAATAGTGAGAAGAGGAAAACTCCAAAACATGAATTTTTCTAACTGAATTTAATTAAAAGCTAAATGAAAACAAGATCAGTTACGTAGAGTAGTTTAGCAAAGTAGAACAAAGGAAAAAGAAAATGTCCAAATTTCCTTCAGGTGACCGGTCTTTCTTAGAACCAAGTGATATCACGGTGTTTTAAGCAATCAACAAACCGTGCACACAAACAACTGTTCCAGCTGTCTCATTTATGCAAACGATTGGTGGGGAATTACACCTTCTCAGGAAACAAATTATTTTAAGCAAAGTAAAACGGAGAGTTTTATTCTATTTCTTCTTATACCAAAATATGGAAGGCCTTTGCACGTAGGCGGCTCGTTGGTCTAGGGGTATGATTCTCGCTTCGGGTGCGAGAGGTCCCGGGTTCAAATCCCGGACGAGCCCGCTTCCTTTTCAACCAACTGGATTTACAAAATCAAGGAAGAAATGTGAAAAAGTATTTTCCCAAATATTCTTGCCAAAAACAGTGGGCTTTCACCATATGCACAAAGGCACCGCCATCGGAAGAGCACCGCACGCACGCCGGCCTCTGTCAGGCGGCGAGACACCTGCAACAGAGCCTCCGCGCCGGGGTCCTAGCGCATCCCTTCTCAGGGAGGAAGGTCGGGGGTGTGGCCGGCGAGCGCGCACGCGCAGGCGCACACCTGACGCGGGGGAGGCGCGAGGGTCGGCGCCAGGCCGGATCTTCCCTCCGCGGGCCGGGCCGGAAGTGGGGTTTCCGCGTGTAACTCGCGCCGCGCGGAACGTTCTCGGGCTAGCGGCCGCTGCGGCCCCCGCCACGGTGCTCGCTCGCGCGGCGGTCCGCGGCTGGGAGAGCCCGCCTCTCTGTCTTCCCCTCCCTCTCTCTCTCCCTGCGCCGCACCGGTGGGCGCTCGTTCGTTGGCTCCGTCGGCGAATGAATGTTCAGCGGCTGCCGCGTGGCAGCCTGTGCCCCGTGCTAGGGACGTGGGAGTGGGCGAGGAATAATAAAGCTTTCGTTTCTGCGGAATTTAGTATCACAAGAAACTAAATAGTTACCATTTTCATGCGTCCTAGGAAGGAAGGACAGACGTCCATAAACGCCGGGAGAACCAGGGATTGCCGGCCAGGGTTTGAACATCCGAGATGAAAACCAGAGGGGACCCCCTGCCCCGTGCCCGAGAATGACCAGTACTGTCCCCTCCCCCCAGAAAAAGCCCTCACTTAGGAATTGTTGAGAATGCTCAGGTAAAGGCACGAATACAAATTTAAAAGGAAAAAAAAAAAGATGGAGAGGAAGGTATTAATCCAGTTACTCTGTTCATGCCAGCTAAATTAAGATACTTCCTTAGAATAACTGCTGTTTTGTGACCAACACAGAGTGGACACACACACACACACACACAGCACTGCAATTTCTTTCAAAGCTCAACTGGCCCACCTCATTTTAGTATTCTGAAAGTGTGTGACCTTTTCTACCTTTCCTTGTTTTGGTCAATTTTGGAGACTTAATTAGCATTGAAGATGTAGGTCCTTATTCAGAAGTTGTAATAATATATTGTCTCTTTTTCTACATGAATTATGAATTTATAATTTATTTGGAAACACAATTTTCTAACTTAAAGTACATGGTGTCACTCATTAAGTTTGAAATTCAAAAGGAACTTCCCTCAAACTTTGTCCTTCAAGAATTTTCTTAGGAGGCAGGAAGTCAGTTTTATGCCATCTAAGCCAGAGATTGAATAATCCTTCTTCAAGACATTTTATTATCCCAAGAAGGAGAAGCTAAACATACTGTCTTATAGTAAATGGCACAGGCAAGCGCACATTCAATAAATTGGACTCATAATCTCAGTTTCCAGTTATTTTTAGGGCAGCAACCAAAGATCACTAGACATCTACAGTAAGTGTCTAACACGAAAGAGATTAAAGTGAACTAAAAAAATAGAGGAAAATATTATGCAGAGAGAAGAAAACTTGTCAGGAAACTTATTACAGAGAGAAAGAATGCTGTACAAAACAACTTAATTACAAAAAAGCCTCTTCACACTAAAATTGTGAGACTAAAAGTGAAAAACTTAATGGAATAACTGGAATTAATGTGAAGGACATCTTCCAGAATATGGAGTAAAAATATAAAGGAAAACTCCAGCAGTCATGCTGCCTAGTACATACCCAAGTGAGTTGAAACTTACGACTACACAAAAACCTGCACACAAATGCTTATAGCAGCTTTATTCATAATTGTGAAAACTTGGAACCAGCCAAAATGTCCTTCAATAAATGACTAGATGGGGTGGACCACTAGGTGGTTCAACGGTTAAGTGTCCAACTCTTGGTTTGGGCTCAGGGCATAATTTCAGAGTCCTGGGATTGAGTCCTGAGTCAGGCTCTGAGCACAGTGTAGAGTCTGGATGAGAATCTCTCTCCATCTACCTACACCCCTCCCCCTGTCTATCTCTCTCTACCTCTCTATTTCTCTAAAATCTCTCTAAAATAAATAAATAAAATCTTTTAAAAAAATGAATGGATAAGCAAACTGGTACATCCATGCAATGGAATATTATTTAGTGAGAAAAAGAAATAAGCTATCAAGCCACAAAAAGACATGAAAGAACCTTAAAATCATAATGTTAAGTGAAAAAAAAAAACTACTCTGAAAAGGGTAGGGAGGGCTATAGGAATAAAGAGATGGCACACAGGCCAGTGAAATTATTCTGTATCATACAGTAATGATGGGCACATGCCATTACATCTTTGTCAAAACCCATAGAATCTGCAACACAAACATCAAAATCACAAAAATCTGTGAGGCTTAATGCAAATTACGGATTTTAGTTTCATTGGTATTGTATTGTAATACAATAATGTAAGATGTAAATAATACGAGAAGCTGTAGAAGGAGGGAGTGGTTATGTGGGAACTCTGTACTTTCCTAAACAGTTTTCTGTAAATCTAGAACTGGCTTTAAAAAATAAGTCTATTAAAAAAATAAGAGTGCAAATAGTAAGGGGAAAAAAGTGGGGCAGGGAAGAAAGAAAGAAAAAAGAAGAGGAAACATCTTGGAGGCTTAAAATCGAGCCAAAAGAAATTTCAGGAAAAAAAGACTGAAAATAGAGAATGCATATATGAGAAAATCAACAACAAAAAAGTAAAGCTAATTTTCCAAACTGAAATATATGATTTTCCAAATTTAATGAAATAATAGAGCTCTCAGAACAATGAATAAAAATAGAAACATATGATGGCTTACCTTTCAGACATTTAGGAACACTGGGGACAGAGAGCTAATTAGAAAGCTAATTACAAATGAAGTATCAGTAATTAGAATGACTTCTTAATTCTCAAATGAATTAGGAAATACTCCCCAACCCAGCATTCCATACCCAACAACATTTAATCAAATGTTAGAGAAACAGAAAAGATATTCTCCAATGCCAAAATACTTAAAACCCTTATTTCCAATGAACTCTTCTCCACGAAGCTACTCTACAATGCAGAGTAGCTTTTGTCCCACCAAAGGAGGAGGCAAATTAAGATAGAAAAAGACTTAAGATATGGGATATCTACCACCAGTGGCAGGGGAAGAAAATGTACAGGATCTGGTGAAGACATCATGATGAAAACTGTACAGCAACTCCAGAAAGCTTTAATTTCTCCCCATCCCCCTTTTTTTTGGCCAAACTTACATGGTTATTTGTGGCAACTTGGAAAAAACAATTCTCATGTTCAGGAAAGGTGACTCCTTTTTGTGTAATGGGTAATCAATAGAAAATACTAAACTTAAAAAAATCAATAAGTAGAAATAAAAGCATGTGTATTAGAATATAATTTTGACTTTGTAATAAAGACCCCAACGTGCTGTAGCTTAAAGGAAGCAGATGTTACTCATCTCTCACATAATTTTCTGAAGGTATATTCAATCCCAGGGGGGTGCTTTGGCCCCATGGTGTTAGTTCCAGTATTCTACCTCACGGCTCCCTCCTTCCTATGGTGTTGCTTTGTATGTCATGGACCTTCATTCCTATGGTGTTGCCTTGTCCAGCAAGCAACAAGAGTAGGAAGAGAGAAGTGGATCATATTTCTTTCCTCTTCTGGGCATAACCTGCAAGTTTCACAAACCATTACTCTCGAATGCACTAGTGTAGAAACTGGTCACTGTGGCCACGCTTAACTCTTAAAGAAAGTTGTGCATTGTATTTTTCTCATGGGTAGCTGTGAGCCCTAAAATGTCCATTTCTTGGAAGAAAGGAACAAATACTGATGGACAACTAGCCCTCTCTGCCATAGCATGAGATTTGGAGATAGGCTGCTCGTGAAAACAAAACAACACAAACAAAAAGCCAAATGGCTGAAAACCTTTGCCTCTCTTAAGGGGGAATAAGAGGAAGAAGACCACTTCTTCATGTACACATATTTTTGAAGTACTTAAAAATTTAAAACATGTGTGGTTAACTTTTACCCAAAAAATGTTAATTAAAAAAAAAAAAAAAAAGCTTTGAGCTGAGAACCAAGGTATGGATAAAAAAATAAAAATAAAAAAACATCTATCCAGGTTCAAATGAGGAAGGGCAAGAGCTCCCCATGAGGGAAAAGGTCTTGTTGGAAAGACAAAAAATAGATCCTTCTTGACACAAAAATCAGGAATTGGGGGTACCTTGTGGCTCAGTCACTTAAGCAGCTGCCTTCAGCTCTGGTCGTGATCTCAGAGTCCTGGGATGGAGTCCGCCTGGGGGGACCCACTCAGTGGGGAGTCTGCTTCTCCCTCTCCCTCTGACCCTCTTCCCTGCTTGTGCTCTCTCTGTCCCAAATAAATGGATAAAATCTTAAACAAAAAAGTCAGTAATTGGACGAGTGTGGAAAACAAGGTAGAGGGCAGTGGGTGAAGCTGAGCCTGAAGATCTAAGCAGGTCAATTGGCAAGCACTAAAATAGAAGGATTTTTTTCAAGTAAGAAGAGAGAATGGTTCTTTGATCCGCTCCTGCAGGATTTCGCCCATGTTCCCTGTTGTTCATCCATGATTCATCTGCTTGGGCTTCAGGGCAAAAATCTTCATGGCCACCTTCCTTCTCAGATTTATGGAGGCTCCCTGCTGAGTCAGTCACTCAAATGCTCCAGCGCCAGCCACAGAGATTCTTCACGTTTGTCTAGATCCTGCGAGCCTCCTGCCTTTGCTCAGGCCCCTTCCTCAGCGTGGGACACCCCTCTCTTGGCCCCTTCTAGGAAACTTCCTCTGCCAGACCCACCTTTAACATGACCTTCTTTCCCCAGGCATTTATGATTCATTCTGATTAGTCAGAATTCAGCCCTACCCATGTTCATTTATGTGCGTTTTATTCATTCCGTGAAACAAGTAAAAAATCTTTTAAAAAGCAGTTGAAATAGTTCCCCCCCCCACCCTTTCCCCAAATAATTTTCTCGCTGGCAGTGAATCTTTTAACATATTTAGCACCGCATTTCTGGAAAATCGAATGGAAGTTGGGCAACCTGCCCCAAGAAAATCACCCAAGAGGCACAGAGGTATCTGGGGGGACCGCAGAACCCACCGGTGCTCTTAGGCGGAGAAAAGAGCCCCACGAGTTTAAGGGGTCTTCTCTGCGCACTGTCACCCAGCGTCGAGGCGGTGAGGACACGGAGTAGACACGCAGCACGGCCGCGCTCGGACCCGTCGTCTAACCTCCCAGACTAAGTTACCACCAATCCCCGGTCCCGAGTCGCCAGGACCCTGAGGTGAGCCCCTGGGACACCGGTTCTGGGAGCGCGTCTGCGCGCGGGGGGCTCAGGCCGCGCCCTGGGAGCGCAGGTGCCGACCGCCCCCAGGTTCCCGCGCAGCCGGGCCACGCCCACCGCCTGCGCGCATGCGCCCCCAGGGGCCCGGCCGCCCGCGCGGGGGAGTCTGACCCCCGACAAGGTGCTGCGGCTGTCGCCTCTCGACCGCTGTCCTGACTCCTGGGAGCGCTAATCCCGCCTTTCCCCCCCCCGGGCGAGTTTTGCAGTCCACTTCTTGGTCGGCTCGTATGGGAGGAGGCCATGCCCAGGTCCCCCGGACGTCCCCGAGCCCCCTCCTGCGCGTCCTTCCATCCAAGACAGCCGGGAGCTCCCGAGTGTCAACTCTGGAATAAGGTACTTGGAAGGCTCGGCGTGCCGTGACGAGGTGGCCGAGTGGTTAAGGCGATGGACTGCTAATCCATTGTGCTCTGCACGCGTGGGTTCGAATCCCACCTTCGTCGACTAGCTATTTTAGTAAGGACGAGCGGGAAGAAATACATCCCATTAAAGTCCATTTGCCGGAAAAGTTGACTTCGCGGCTTCCTCCTTTCCCTACTTTCAGACCGTCACTATGGTGAACTGGATTCTCCCCTTTATGGTTGTTGATTGTCTATGTGGGCGCTTTTATGTGATTAATCAAGTCCCTTCTGGTCTGCTTCCTTTCTGGTGCCCGCGAAAGGAGGGGGTGGAGCGGGGGAAGGAGGAGAGAAAGTGAAAGTTAGATGAGGTTGAAAAAAATGTCTCTAGAAATCCCAGATCTTGCCCTTTATTAACGCGCGGAGGCTATATTGTTCTACCTCTTATATGTAGATCTACAATTCACCTGGAAGTAATATTTATTTTTAGTGGGAGGAAAAATCACTTGGAATATCTATTTATTGATCTATCATTGATCTATAGATAAAGATATTCATTTTTGTATTCAAATAATCAAACACCACTGTCTAAAAGACTTACCTTAGGCTCCCCGCCTCTGCTCTACAAAATCACCTTTGCCATTTATATCAAATGTCCATGTGTGTGTGGCGCTTTTCAGGTTCCTACTCTCTTCATCTGCCTAGTTTACAATACCCCACTGTCCTATGTACTATAACTTTGTGATAAGTCTTGACCCCTTGTTCCTATTCAAGATTGGCCTGTTCTCAATAGTCTTTTTGTATTTCCTTAAATATTTTAGAATCATTTTGTAAATTTCTGCCCCAGAAAAGGGAAGGCTGGTGTAATTTTGTTTGAATCCGTAGATCAATTTGAATATAATAGACATTAGCTATTGAATTGGACAATGCATATTATATCCTTCGATTGTCTTCTCTATCTCAATAGTGTCTTATATGATTTTTCTTCATGGAAATATAGGCCATAGATTATGTTAGATATTTGTATTTAAGTATCTAAATTATGCTATTAAATATGGTATATATAAATATGCTATGACATATGCTATTATTTTTGAAAATTTGTTTATTAATTCATTTAAATCCAGCTTATTTTATATGCTAGTCATAGAAAGGCTGATATTTCTTCATTGTGTGGATGCGGATTTGAGGAGAAGCAGGCCTGCTGTCAGAAATGTCATGTTAGGAAATGCTGACACCCCCCCCCCACCACCACCCCACCAGGGGATGAGGATACGCATGTCTTTTGAGGTCGTCAGACCCCAGGGAAAGCTCGGTGTTCAATGCACTCTCCCATACTAGCAGTGCCAAGAGGAGCATAGCCCAACATGTCACCACCACACCAGTGCACACAATTCTAGGGAAAGAAATAGCTGGGTGGGGAATTTGAAACTGAGATGGGACATTTGTTTTTGAGAGAGAAAATAGTCTACTGAAAGGCCCTCTCAGTGAGCTTGTGAACATTCTGGACAGGAGTCAACCCTGAGTTAATTTCTGGCACTATGAGGGAGATGAGTGCTGAGGAGGGAAGATCATTGCTCCTTACAGTGAAGGAACCACCTTTGCTTTACACCTGTGAGCTTTATTTTGAATAAATCTGTTGACACCATTATAGAGAAGTCTCTCCACCTCAAAGACTCAATCATCCACTCACTAGGTAAAGTTTCCTGTGATACATGCACTTTACTGCAGTTATAAAACCGATTAAGAAGCATGAATGAGTTCACTGAATGTTGACGATATAAAGGTAGATGACATGAACCTTCTATCTGAATTCCTGGACTTACATTGCTCCACAGCAGGAACACATAGCATCCTTCTTGGAGATGTTCTCATTCCCCAAAGCTCATTGCAAACTTCTTGGATCTTCAGCAGAAGACCCCCCCAAAACAAACCTAAGGAGTTGCTGCCTCTGGCCCTTCTGCTTTTTCAAATTAGGGCTGAGGCTTCTGCGGCCCCACCAGGCTTGCCCTCTCATGAATGAGGCATCTATAGCAGCGGTTCTCACTCACGGGTTACTTTTCCCCATCGGGACATTCAGCAACGTCTGAATGTCTGGAGACATTTTTGGTTGTCACAACTAGAGAGGAACCCTCTGGTGGGTAAAGGCCAGGAATGCTGCCAGTGAACAGGATTGCCTCCAACATCAAATAATTTTCCAGCACAAAGTGCTATTAGTATCAAAGTTGAGAAATCTTGACATGTGATAGATATATTAATATAATGCACACATGTGTATAATAATATAATTCTATGTATGCATATATATATGTAAAGTAAGAAATGTACATTAAATGGTCACAACTTGACTGTGTCTCTTAGATCAATACCCAAGTCCTTATGTCAGTGCTCGAAACCCTCCATGCTCTTAACTCAATACTCCTCAGAGTGAAGCTTTGATCTCTCTCACCCGTGTCCTATGATTTCCTACCTAACCCATTTCTCAGGATGTTTGTGCAATCTGGACTGCTCCTTTTGCCTTGATGGAGTTATATTTTTTCAAAGACCATTTCCAGATTTACCCTCTATAGAATGACTATGGAGAAAAGGGACTGATTATTTACTTCTTAACTTTGAGTGGTTCTACATTCTGTAACGTGTGGCGCTTCATCATGGAACCAGCTGATTAGACATCTGCCCAAGTGCACTGCTTTGGGTGATATTTCTTCAACAAGCCCATTCCCCACTCACCTGGGTACAGTTAATCTGCTTCTATCAAATATATATGAAATGTGTAGAAACCTTCCTAGCTTAGTAGACCACTGAAGAGTCATGGTAATTTGTTCTCAATGCAGTATCTTCCGATAACATGAAAGCTTCTCCAGAGATTTCTTCCTTCAAGCAGAAAATATGCCAATTAAAATGAGCTGTATGGGGGCGCCTGGGTGGCTCAGTGTGTTAAGCCGCTGCCTTTGGCTCAGGTCATGATCCCAGGGTCCTGGGATTGAGCCCCGCATCGAGCTCTCTGCTCAGCCGGGAGCCTGCTTCCTCCTCTCTCTCTGCCTGCCTCTCTGCCTGCTTGTGATCTCTCTCTGTCAAATAAATAAAATCTTAAAAAAAAATAAAATAAAATGAGCTGTATGCTGACTCTCTGCAGTGTCCTCCTGCCCTTCTGCTACACTCAGCTCTGTAGTTAATGCCGACCACCGTGGGAGGCCTTTTCCAGTGTCAAAGATTAAGACACCTCGTGATAAGTTCTCAGGGACCCTTGTAATTCTTTAGGCACAAATGAGAATTATAGTTAAATGTTCCCAGCCATTTGTTTAATATCCATCCCCCATAATATGTGTCTCCTTTTCTCCTTAAGGGCCTGCATCGTGTCCCACTCTATAGAGTGTCTGTGCTATCAATACTGGTACATAATGGATTTCTAAAGAAATAGTAAATGAAAAAGTTACTTCCAGAGTAGAATTTTTGTGTACTGAGTCTGGGTACATATGTACATGGGTCTAGGTCTGGGGTCTTGTCAAGTTCTGAGAGCAGAAACAGTCCTTGTATATAGTCCTTGAATAGCAAACCCCAGAAATCCAGGAGCTCGCACCCCTCGTGGCATTTGTGAGGTTCACGTGATGGCAAATCTATAGCCAGAGTTAATGACTTCTGAACACACTGATTCTGAAAAGCCCCACGTTCATGAAAGGACAAAACACGGATACTGCTACACAGTGTTACCCAGATACAAATCAGGCATTCGTCTAATCAAGGACCCATACGGTGGTTGCCACTGATAAAATGATGGAGGCACACAATGATGCTGCGATATAGCAACAGACAGGCACAAAACAGCATATCTCATCCACTCCGGTTTTAATGTTCTGCATCATCACTAAGCGGTTCTCCCAGATGTGGGTCTGGGCTGGGCAATCTTGGGCACAGTGAGGTGACCCAGAACAGCCCTAAGGAAGTCCTTTCTGGTAGGTGATACAGACTGTGACCCCATAGACCCTAACACAGACACACAGTCATGCTGTTGAGACGCAACTTGAACCATACACAGTACTACTGAAAGACAGAAACACACAGACCCAGAGTGGTACAGGGACAGAGGAACCCCCACAGACACACACGTGAGAAACAGATGTATGAGCAAACAGACACAATCACACCCACACACATTAAATAAGGCATGGAGGTCTAAGAGGGGCCAGACATGGTGAGAAGCACTTCCGAATCAAATGTGGGTCACATTCCCATTTAAAAAAAAATCTGATACAATTATGATCTCCATTTAAAATTTAATAAATCCAGGGCACAGAGAACTTAAACTGTCCCAAGGTCACTAGCTGATAAATGTGCTTGCATGTTTAGGATTTTTACCTGTTTGGTCTGCCTTATCCTCTGTTCTAAACTCTCCCTTTCCCTGAGGCTCTCATGAGGCTGGTCCCTCCTCCTCCTCAAGGATCAGGTCTAAGAGGCCTTCCAAGACCCCATATTTAAAAATCCAACGTTGCCTTGCTTTGTTGTCTCCAAGAACCCAGGAGTATTTGAAATTACTCTGTATCCTTTTCTTGTGTATGTAACTGGGTGTCTTACATGGGCTGGGGAAATTCCTGCCTTACTTTGATTAGCTTTGTCATGGAAAATCCAATCAAAGGAGAGAGTAGTCAAGATGGGTGTGGCAGGATGTGGGTAAAAGGTGTGATCTCACCTGCTCCAATAAAATGGAAGCTTGGCACCAGAGTCCTTTACATGTAGCTCACAGTCTTCAGAGTTGGATGCCTGAAGGGAGCTCCTCAGTGTAAGAAGTGAGTTTTAATCCTTGCATTCTTTCTATACTTCATTAGAACTCAACTTCAGTGAGTAATATGTGTTTACCATTGGTGGCATTTATTTTTTAAAAATAAACACAATAAGTAGATGATCTGGAAGTACAGGAATTATCTCATACCATTCCTTCGCTAATGGAATTCTTCTACCCCTTCAACCTTGAGCAAATTTTAGAGAAAACATTAATAATAGGGGAGTCTCCTTAAAAATATAAATGGCTCTGTCACATCATAGAACCATTTAAAGTTAGGTTGAGTGTTATTTGTTGACATGGATTAAAATGGAAAATCGCAGAAACATGGGCTATATTTCATGGATCTCAAAATCTTAAGAGGCAGTGACATAGTGAGCAAAAAGAATATAAAGAATACATAATTGCATGTAGAGATAAATATTACTTAATGCAATAAAAAGAAAATCGACCCTTTTTCAAAACATTTTTGGAATGGAATATATAGCCTGCCTTTGCTCAATGTTATCAATCATACTTAACTTGCAACTCCAGTTGGCTTTTTTTTTAACTCCTCAATTTTGGTTTAAGCATTGAACTCTCATCCTGCCACATAATGGGCATTAAGCCATCTGCAAAGGACGGAAAGAATCCCAAATAGTTATAGGACACTTAATCTTTCTTGATGGTATTACCCTCGTTGCTCTGTATATCTCCACAATATAATGGTGAAACATATTAGGTCTTCATCCACAGTTCCTGTAAATGCTTCAGAGCCATAAAAATGAAATGGGTGTCTTGTTATTAGTGAAGGGGATGTTTGGATCCCACCCTAGGGCAGGGCTGGTTGCCAGGAGGACCAACCATGTGATTAGAGGGTTGAAAATTTCAGTCCTAACCCCCACCTCTGGGGAGAGGAGTGCGGCTGGAAGTTGAATCAGCCAATGACCAGTGACTTAGTCAGTCATCTGTGCAACGAAACCTCCATGAAAACCTAAAAGGACTGGGTTTAAAGAGCTTCTAGGCTGGTGAATGTGTGGAGATGCAGAGTTGCGGTATGACACGGATACTCCTTGCTCTTTCTCCACACCTTGCCCTATGCATCTCTTCATCTGGCTGTTGATTTATATCCTTTATCACATCCTTTAATAAACTGGTAATGTTGTTTCCCTGTGTTCTGTGAGCCATTCTAGCAAATTAAAAGAGGAGGAGGTCCTGCGAACCTCCAGTCGGGAGCCAGTCAAAAGCACAGGTAACAGCTTGGGACTTAAGACTGACATCTTACAGGGGCAGTCTTATAGGGAAAGTGAAACGTGGAAAGTGCCTTTTCAAGTCTTGACAGGTTTTTTTTTTTTTTTGGATGGGTTTCTTTATCTTTACTCAGTTAGGGAGTGTTTTTGTTTGTTTGTTTGTTTTTTAATTTTTTGGAAAACAAGCTCTTTGCCACTGATTAAATTGAGGAGAAATGAGCCCTTTAAAATATCATCATTCAGTCTGTGACTGTAATATAGAGAGAAATAAAACTGATGTTTGTACATCATTTTGTATCCAGCAACCTCTCTAAATTTATTAATTCAAATATTCTCTCTAGTGTTATGTATACATTTTATGCATATGTTACAACATCATTTGGAAACAAGAACATTCTCAGTCCTTCTCACTTACTACAATGGTAAATTCTTTGGATTTACAGAAAAACTCAGAAAGGCATTGACTGACGTGTCCTTTTCCCATGGACTACTTCAAAATCCCTGTTTGACAATCTGCAAACAACTTCTGCTTCCCTTGTCAGACATCTAGAGAGGAGAACCAAGCATGGCTTCACTTGTCCTCAATGTCTTGACATCAGTCGTATTTGAAGGATCTGGACCTGGGGAGGCCGGTGGCTGAGATCCAGGCGAGGATGCTGGTGACCAACCTGGTCTCCTGGATGCTGGACGTGAGTCCCCCATCCCTAACAGGGAGAGGCAACTTCCATTATTTTTGCCCAGGTGGGGAGGGATCATTGTTCTAACTTAAAGGGCCTGGTGAATGTTGAGGGAAGCTGCAAGATAAATATTTATCCATTTATCCACTGCCTCTCGAGATGACATGTGGAATTATAGCTCACTACATTTCTCTGTGTGAGAGATGGTCAGTCACCTAAAAATGGGGGGTGGCGGACAGCTAAGATTATCAGCATCACACTCATGGCAAGTCAACCCCTGCTCCCTCCTCTAGACTGGGAACTTGTAGCTGGAGAAGGGTTTGGAAATGGGAGAGACTAGGGTCCTGGCTATGATGTTTGAGCCTATTCTGTGTGTAAATTCTTAATGTTGGCAGGTTTAATCGTGGTGTTAGTGTCTGTCTCAGTGAGTCTGGTTGATTAGGCAGAACAATTCAATTTGGGACCTCGTGTGTGTGTGTGTGTGTGTGACGTTAGTCACCATTTTTTTTTTTTAGCAGTGGTAGTGTATTGTGCTGTAGTAGGAAACCAACATGTTTGTCTACCAGCTGCTCATTCGTTTTCATGGCTAAGTAGAATTCTGGTGCACAAATAGACCGCATCTTTTAGCCATCTCGTACTGATGAACATTAGACAATTTCCACATTTTGGCGAATACAAAGAGGGCTGTTGTGAGCACTGGTGTACGAGTCTTCGTACGGTGAAAGGCAGTATAGTATGCCCTCACAGAATGTGCCACTTTGGCATATCAGTTATTCGAACAAAGTTACTTGAGAACAGGCTGGTATAAGAAGAACTCTGACCCTCATTTCCCCTCCCCGGAAAGCAGGAAATAAATCTTCCATGTGAAAGGTGCCCTCCCTGTCCAAGGAGGCTAGAAGACCTCTTTCTCAGCAGAGGTGAGAATTTAGGCCCAAAGAGGCTTTATAAACAAATCTTGGTACTTCACTAATTTACTACCGCACGCCCCGCTCGCCTTGTCAGTTCTTCACAAATGCATTGTTTCTCTGTCTCCCACGGACAGAAGCTGCCTGCTTAGCTCATGTCTCTGAGTCATGTTTCCATGGGGCCTCCGCACCTATGAAGCCAAATTTGTTCTTTTCCTATTACTCTGTCTTATGTCAGTTTAATTATTAGACCAGCCGAAGGACCCAGAAGGGAAGAAGGCAGGATCTTTCCACGCCTACCATGATCATATACTTCATTTTCTTTTGAGTAAAAACCTGGGAGTGCAATAGCTGAATCATATTATAGATTATATGATTAACTTCTTCAGAATCTGTCAAATTATTTTCCATCGACAGCACAAGGTTACTAGGAGAGTTCTGGTTCCTTCATTTCTTCTCCAACACTTAGCATGATTCTTTTTTTAAACTTGGCCTTTCTAGTAAGTGTGTGGTGGTCTTTGGTTGTGGTTTTAATTTGAATTTCCCTAATGGCTAGCAATTCTCAACATCTTTTCCTATAGTTATTTGGTAAGCACATACTTTCTTATGGAGTGTCTGTTCGTATCTTTTGCCCATTTATCTAATTGGATCCCTTATTCTCTCAGTATTGAATGTTAAGCACACTATAAATACAATCCTTTGTCAAGTAAGTGACTCCGCAAAGATCTGACCCAGTTTGTGACTTGACTTTTGATTCTCTTGTCCTTTGAAGGGCAGAATTTTTTAATGTTAAAGAAGCCCAATTTATCAATTTGTTCCTTCTTGGATTGTTTCTGTGGTGTCATAGCTAAGAAGTCTTTGCCTAATCTGAGGTCACAAAACTTTCCCCTATATTTCCTTCTAGGAGTTTTGTGGTTTTCATTTTATGGTTAAGTCTATGATACATTTTGAGGTCATTTTTGCAAATTATGGGCCCAAGTTGTCTTTTCTCTTCTTTTTTTTGCTTGTGGATATTCAGTTTTTCCAATTATTAGAAAGACTATCCTTTCTCTACCAATTTACCTTTAGGCCTCTTTCAAAAATCGGTCGTTCATATGCAATAGTTTATTCTTATGCTCTGTTATGTTCATGGACCTATTTGCCTATCTTACTTTCTATAATAATTCTTTGAAATCAGTAGTTGATAGCCGCTCATCTTTGTTCTTTTTGAATTGTTTTGGCTATCCTAGATCCTTATCATTTCCATGCAAATCTTAGAATCATATTGTCAATTTTTACAAAGAAAGCTTCTGAGTTTTTGATTGGGTTTTTTAAATTTACAGATCAGTTGGGGGATAACTGACAGGTTAACAATATGAGTCTTCTGACTTCTGAATGAACTTTATCTTCACATTGAGTTGTCCTGATTAACTTCTCCCAAAAATATTTTTGTATTTTCAGGCACAGGTGGTTAATATCTTTTGGCAAATTTATCTCAAAACATTTCATATTTTTATCATATTATAAAGGAAATTTTTAAAAATGTCTATTTCTTATGGTATTGGGCTAAAAATATACTGATATGTATATAGTCACCTGATTTTGTGACGAAAAGTGGGCATGTGCACTGGGCAAAGGGTTGTCTTTTAATAAATTGTGTTGGGTCAACCATATGTCTATATGGAAATACCCATCTGGAAAAAACTCGTAAAAATCAACAAATAAATGTTAAATAACCCAATAGGAAATACTCAAAGGTATGAATAACATGCTCCACTTAATGACGTTCAAGGTACAGGAAGCATATGAAAAGGTATATAACATCATTACTCAGAAAGGAACCAAAAATTCAAATTAAAATAACAAAATATCACTGCACATCTTCTCAGAAGGACAAAAATCAACAAGCCTGACAGTATAAAGGCAAAGATAGGAAGCAATTAAAATCATTTTATACTGCTCATGCTGAATTGCTTTCTCTATTTTGGAAAAAATATTTGTCGGTATTTATGAAAAGTAAATATATGACTACCTTACAAACTGTCAATTCTACTCCTAAAATTATATACCTGAAGTTCATGAATGCATAAGTTCATCAAAAGACATATACAAAAATATTCATAGAGTTTATAATACCCCCCAAAACTAAAAGCAACTGAAAAGCAACCAAGGACATTAAACTTTAAAGTGTTAGCATTTCCTGAAGTTGTCTTGTAAGCATTCTTAAAGTACAAATTAACACATTAGCCCTAATAAAATGTCACCATAACTTCTATGCCATTAGGAGTCAATCAAATAACTTTAATGTGTATTTTTTTTAAGATCTTATTTATTTATTTGACAGAGAGAGATCACAAGTAGGCAGAGAGGCAGGCAGAGAGAGAGGGAGAAGCAGACTCTCTGCTGAGCAGAGAGCCCGATTCCTGGTGGGGGGCTCCATCCCAGGACCCTGATGAGATCCCAGGACCCTGATGAGATCCTGACCTGAGCTGAAGGCAGAGGCTCAACCCACTGAGCCACCCAGATGCCCCAACATGTGTATATTATTTTTAATCAATAAAGGAATTTTAGAATTTAAATCTACAAACTTCAAAGTATTGACTTTGTAACATAATTAATGTAAACATAAATTCAAATATATTATGGTTTGTTAATCCTCAACTTGTTAATATTTTACATCAGGTGGACTTTTAAAATCAAGCATATAAATAAAAATATTTTAAAATGGTATTTGAATTAAAATAAAGATGGAAAGCCCAACCACCATGTAACAGCACTGACCTGCCCTATTATCAAAATGGAGTAGGAGGAAACTGGCAAGGATGATTTTTGAGTTTACAAAAGTAGTTTGGAGGGTCTGGTCCTACTCCTATGGAAGAAGTCATTCTGCCTCCTCCTGGGTTGTGTTCAGGAGAGCCTGAAGGATTGAGAGTGGGAAGGAATGGGAACTCAGCACTAGCTCCCTGGAGCCGGTGGGGGGGGGGGGGGGGGGGGGGAGTTGAGGAAGGCCCTGAACACAAAACTTAATTCGTGGCCGCGCCGATTATTGGAGTTAAGTCTAAGAGCACCTTTGTTCTCTTCTACTGGACTGTGACAGCAAGGACAATGCCTCACTCCTTGTTGCTTCCCAGATGCCTGAAACAGTTCTTGACAAACAGGCACTTTGTCAACAGTAATTGTTTATTGCACCATCAAACACTTTTTTTTTTTTTTTAAGATTTTATTTATTTACTTGACAGAGAGAGCAAGTACAAGCAGGGCCAAGGGAGAGGGAGAAGCAGACTCCCTGATGAGCCGGGACACCCCGCCCACCAATGCGGGACTCCATACCACCACTCGGGGGTCATGACCAGAGCCAAAGGCAGACGCTTAACTGACTGAGCCGCCCATGCTCCCTGCACTGTTATACACTATTACAGTTATTCTCGATTATGCAGGTGCGTGTAGGTCAGGTGTGCAACTGACTAGATAAGGCAAATGAGGCTTAATACGGGGAGGGGCATCAGGCTCACTTTCAGGGGTTCCCAGTGTAGGAACAGTTTTGGCCTGGGGTTACCTTCCTCAGGTTACAAGCTCGGGCGCACCTGCAGGAAGTTTCAGCCACTCCGGTTACTAAGGAAAGCGTTCTGGGCACCTGGCAGGCTTCGTGGGCTGGGTGTCTGCCTTGGGCTCCAGTCATGGTCCCAGTGGAGTCCCAAATTGGACTCCCTGCTCCTGAGGAGCCTACTTTAACCCTCCCTCTGCTCCTCCCCACTCTGTGCTCTCTTTGTCAAATAAATAAAATCTTTAAAAAAGTAAAAATAAAGGAAAGGGTTCCAAGCTAGGTAATGAGAAAAGCAATGGGTAGAACCGTGAGACGAACATGGCCATTGCCCATTTAAATTAAAGAGTGTGTCTTTGCGGGGGTGGAGGGTTGGGGGGGCAGGGGGGTGTAGTTCACTTTTATGTCTTTGTATGAAGAAGTTCCAGACGGCTACACAGGAAACGAATAAGCGTGGTTCGCTGTTACTGGTGGGGGAGCTGGGCGGTCGAGGACTATGCTGGGAACAGAAGTGCTTCTTTACGGATGCAGTTAGGAAACCCTCATAAGGGACTGCCTAGTAGAAACTGCAACAGAGCCAAGTTTTAGCTGCATTGTCCCAAACGGCCAGCAGGTGGCGAGAGCGTGCGACGTCGTCCTGCTGGTGGGCCGAAAGGGGAGACTGGGCTTCCTCGCTGTGATTTCTGTGCGTCTTCATTCCTCTGAACGAGGAATAGATTCGTTAACCTGGCCGACTCCTTAAAAAAACTTTTTTGGGTTAGGGCGGGGTGCAGGAGAGGCAGGTGGGGCAGGGACGGAGGCCGTGTTGAAGCACCCCCGGAATCTCCGGGGATTACCAGCATCCTGCCCACGCCGGCGGGCTCTCCCGGCTTCACTGGGCCGGAGGGGGACACCAGCTGTCCTTTCAGTGTTGAGTATTGTCACAAACGTCCCAACAGAAACAGAGGTAAACAAACACCGGATTCTCGCACCGAAAGTAACTTAGAAGTGATCGTTTGTAAAATCATCCAATACCTAGCAGTTAAAACAACAACAACTCCACAACACTCAATTGCCTCAAATACTTTTCTACAATGATTTTATCTGAATTAGGATTCCGTTGGTTACTATCTGTTTTAATTCCTAACAACAAAATCTCCAAATAGTCGAGTTTGCTCTTTGGGAAAGGACTGAGAAAGGATAATCTGGGTAATAGCAATTCTCATTGTTCATGGATTGTCATTGTAGACCCTTTCTGTGAAAAGTGCTGGGAGAAGTTTTCTCTAAAAAACAAAAGTAATTACTGATATTTTCCATTCATATTCCGTTCACATTAAATTTAGCATCTTTAAGTTTAAAATTGAAAAGCTTGGGGGTGCCTGTGTGGCTCAGTGGGTTAAGCCGCTGCCTTCGGCTCAGGTCATGATCTCAGGGTCCTGGGATCGAGTCCCGCATCGGCCTCTCTGCTCGGCAGGGAGCCTGCTTCCTCCTCTCTCTCTCTCTGCCTGCCTCTCTGCCTACTTGTGATCTCTCTCTGTCAAATAAATAAATAAAATCTAAAAAAAAAAATTAAAAAAAAATTTAAGAAAAGCTTTTGCTCTGAAAACCTTAGTTTTTACACAATAAGCAAACAAACTTGTTTTCTGTATCCATAGACATAATAGGAAACATATTTTAACACTTTCATTATTCTGAATTAGGAACCAGAAGAAAAGAAGGTTTGAACCTAAAAATCTGACCTCAGGTGAGGTCACGTTCAGACTTCAGTGGAAAGAGACTTTTCAATCCCTTCTTCATTTTCAACTGACATTCACTAATACTCACTAATAATAGAACCTAGAAGTCACGATGTTGCAAAATAGCTTAAAAGAAAAGGCCTACTCTAATGAGGTATAATGCAACACTCTTCTTCCTGGCTAGTACATTTGTTTCTTGTTTTTTAAAAAGTCTTTCTTTCTAATATTTTCCTATTTTATCTTCCAAAGGCCTTAGTGGTTTTCTACTTACATTTTGGGTCTTCTCCCAACAACCATCCCATAACCAGTTGCCACAATCAATTTTTTTGAGCAGCCCATCTTTTCCTCACTAACCTGAAATCTCACCTCTCTCTTTTCTGAAGTTTCAAAAAAAAATTAGATGTGATCCCTGGCTTCCTATCTAATTCAGTTGGTCAATGCGTTCAACTATCTGCAGTGCTCCGTGGTATTAGATAAGTCTTTTATCGCTAAATCATATTATTCCTCTCGTTGAGAGTTTCCTGGATTTTTAAAAATCACTTCACTCTTCAAATAAATGTTAGAATTAGCTTCCAAATTCCAAAACTAACATTAGGATTTTGACTAGAAGTACCTTGAAGAATTATACCAACTTTAGAAGAACTGACATCTCTATGCTATTTAATATTTCTTGTCCATGAACATAATATATCTTTTAATACCTTTAAATAAGAGTCTGATAGCATTGGATTTCTTAATCCTCCAATGCAGCTATTTATGGTCATATAAAACACACACACACACACACACACACACACACATATATATATATTTAATAATTTTTTTAAAAGTTTGTTGTTGGACAGAAACTCAGTTAATTTTTGTAAATTGAGAAATAATGACCAAAACCCAAAATTTACTCCTTTGCACATATTGCTTCTCCATATTGATGATGATTTGCTCATTTTGCATGTCTCATCATATTTTAAGAGCATGCAAAATCTTTTTAGTTATAGAAAATAGCTCATAATCCAGAATCCACTACTCTTCTCGTTCTACTGTGAGGCCATCTACATATTGTGTAGCTTGTAGGGTTATATGGCACCAAGACACCCTAAATAAAATACCAAGCGAGAAGGAAAGAAAAACCAGTGATTAGATTAAATAGTCAAATATGTGAAATATCACAGAAGGAAATATGGGTAGACAGGACAGTTTTTCTCAACTCAGTTATCTAAAATCCATTTCACCAAGTAACTAATTCTTAAGAGTTCTTGAAACTTTATTTGTGTATTTATCAATTTTTTAGTAACTTACATTAGTGTAGTTTAACTTGTATTTGAAGATTTCTCAGACTAAGTTGATTGGCTTTCAGTGTGTATTTTTTATGACAGTCTTTTAAAGAACACTCAGACTGTCTCTGTCCCATTGTCTGCCCATTCTCCTAAAAAGAGAAAGTGCAAGAGGGAAGAAGGAAAACCAAAACTTAAGATTGGGAAACAAAGGATTCCAAAGGCCTAAATCCGAAGACCTAAATCTTTACCAAACATCTCTTAAGCCTGCTAGTGAATGTAACTAAAGTTGCTTTAACTTTACCTAAAAAATGGACCACTTTTGGTAAATCAATAGAATTTAATAGAGTCATCTCAGTGTCCACTGGCCAAGGCATTCCTCCTTTGAATACCAAAAACAAAAAACCAAAAATCCAATAAACTGGATGGAGTGAGCCCTGAGATCCAAGGATGGAAAGTGAAGGTTGTTTGAGCTGGTGATCAAATCCTGTACCTGAGGGACTCCTCCATTTCTGCTTCTCTTTTCTTTAACCAATGTGTTTTGGTTAAAGACCAATGGCGGAAATTATGGCTACACTTTGTCACCCTTCAGGACCTATATGTCATCCAGCTGAAAAGGACTCTAATAACTTGCCAAACTCCTAGACACCACTTTCAATGAGTCTTCTAGTAACAGATGAGGCTGCCATCATGAAGTCTGCACTACACGCTGAGACTAACTGAGTCCCATGGCCCTCTCTGCATTGCCTCACCTTTTCTCTATAATGTAGAGAAATGGGGGAAAATAGTGTTATGAGATAGGAGACCTAAAGAATTCAGTAAGTTTATAGATAAGCTTGTTAGCAATGGCCTGAGAGTGAAACACAACAAATCTAGAATGAGCGTCTATCTCAGTGAAGTCCTGTATTTGCCTCATGGGGACAAAATGGATCCAAGAAGACTAGTCCTAGGATATGGGACACTTGGCAGAGTCTGTATCCAGGTCAGCTCTGCCGAACTAAGTCTATATTGAAGAGCTCCTATATAACCTCTGCTCTGGGCCACCTCGCTTACCAACTGCTTGGGCAGTAGGAAGGGCGCTGAGAAAAGAAACATTGACATGCACATGGCTGGTATTATCTGCCTGATTACGGAGAGCGTCCTTGGAAGTATGGACCTCGTGGTTGGCATTGGCATAGGCCAACACTGTTTTTAGACTCTGGGACCATTTTGAGTTCATTCATCTCATTCTTCCCTAAAACTTGTCAACAAACCTCCACTTTTGTCCTCTTCGCATCTTTGCCTCACCAGACAAATCAGTCACACGCCTGAATCACTTTAGATCAATATCGTAGATCATTTCTCTTCCCAGCAAAAGTAAACAATGAGATGCAATGCTCCCACTTCTTCCCAGTGGCAACAATCCTCCTCTCCTCCCTCTTGTCTTTCACAGATGCTCCTGAGTGTACGTTGTTATTACTCTTTCTAATACGGCTGCTATGACTGGTGTCAGCAGTGGGATTACATCCCATAAGTTGAATACTTACCATATGTGAGACATTGTTCCACGCATGTTAAAAATATTTATTCTTTTAAAAAAAATATTCATTCTTCAGAAGCACTACTCTACTCCCTTTTTAAATGAGGAAAAAAGCTATGCCTTCATATTAATGTGTAAATGCAAATTTTAAGTGCCAAGACCTAGTTTCAAACCTAGATAGTTGTTCTCAATTAGCAATGTATAAGAAACTCCTCCTGTTATTAAAAATAAAAAGCACAACTATGTTTCAGAAGTAGAAATAATTGCAGTGTGAGCTATTTGCTCTAATGGTTATTTTCTTCCTTCAGCATTTGCTCGGGCTGGGCCTGGTATATCTCACTTCCGTATGACAATCAAATGCTGATGTATACATCATAGTTTTGTAGATCTGATGGTGTGCAGGTAATAGTAGGAGCACAAACCACATGTTTACCGGGTTTCCCAATGTCAAGTGTATAGTATAGTTTCCATAGTAAATGAGAACAGATTCACTGACAAAGAGTAGAAATACTATTAATAATGTGCAAGACAAGTTCTTCAGAAATCCTTTTTTTTATTATTAAAATTAAAAAATTCTGCTCTACTTTGATGTGCAGAGTCCAAATATACCTTCATGCAATGCAAACCCTAAAGAGAGTTGCATATCCAACATTTGGGCGCAATATCAAGAAAAGTGACTCTTTGAAATTGAATCTTAAGATAAGTCATTCAAATCAATGACTAGTTTGTAAATGTAGTTATTACTAATTGGAAATTTATCATATATTATCAAAACTTGAAAGTAAAATTAACCAAAGTTATATTACAACGGAATTAACTTTAACATACCAAAGGGATAATGGAAGAACAGATCATCTGCATGGTGTCTAGATATAGGGCCACTGACCTTTCCATAGACTTTTTTGTCAGTGGGGCTCTTTTAACTCCCCTGGGGACTGGGTGCCTTGGTTTCAACAACTGCTGGCGATTAGTTTAAAAAGAAACAAGTGCACAGTAGAACAATGAAATATAATCATTTGCTATAGCTGGAAAAAAGGCTATATACAAGCATCTAGTTCTAACACAATGTTCTAGGCATTCTCGTTTGTGGTTTCCGGGGAAGACCTGCCAAATAGTCCTAAGTACTTTGAGTAACAAATATCTTTTTATTTTGTGATATATTTCACAGTGTATTTTTTTCAATGACGTACCATGTTAGTTTAGCTTTGAACCAGTTCTTCTGAAGCTGATTAACAATGGGTTAAAGTGATAACAGTTTTTCAAGGAAGTATAAAAACCTTGCCTTCTTTTCTTATCTTATCTTTTTTTTTTTTAAGATTTTATTTATTTATTTGACAGAGAGAGATCACAAGTAGGCAGAGAGGCAAGCAGAGAGAGAGAGGAGGAAGCAGACAGAGAGCCCGATGTGGGACTCCATCTGAGGACCCTGAGATCATGACCTGAGCTGAAGGCAAAGGCTTAACCCACTGAGCCACCCAGGCACCCCCCTTGCCTTATTTTCAAGGGGACTCCATCAGGGTACAAATTACCTCAAAGATGAAAACTTGATTTATTTACCTGATTTGTTTATGGCCTAGGCAGTTTAATTTTCTGAGTAATAGGAGAATTAGCTGGGATCTTTTCAACTTAGTAGTTTTTGAAAACTTAGTCATTCTAAATTTTCATCTGAGAATGGACTATATTGCCCATGGCTCATCTTCTGTCTCAATCTTTGTCCTTTTCTTTTTCTTTTCTTTCTTTAGGTTTATTTATTTATTTATTTGACAGAGAAGAGAGACCGTGAGAGAGGCAACACAAGCAGGGGGAGTGGGATAGGGAGAAACAGGCTTCCTGCTGAGCAGGTAGCCTGATGTGGAGCTTGATTCCAGGACCCTGGGATCATGATCTAAGCTGAAGGCAGACATTTAAGGACTGAACCACCCAGGAGCCCCAAGTCCTTTTCTTTTTTATTCTGATTTCTATATCCTATAAGACAAACAACAAAAAAAATATTTATCATCTGACTATCTGGATTAATGGAGAGGGGCCAGGGGCTCATGTGACATGTGACAGAAGTGACAAAAATTATTTATGTTCTGTTTATTTACAGATACTCAGTTACTATTAGTGTGGGATGGAGATGAAGGAAAGAACTTTCTTTGTTTTTTTTTTTTTTGTTATGACTGGACATTGACTATGTGGAAACATACAACAAACAAGTTAGTAGCAATTGAAACCGATATATATGAGGAACTATATGGAGGCAGTTCCCAAATGCTCGACAAACTGTCGGAAGAAGCTCGAAAACAGAAGGCAATTTCAGAGAGGGGGCATATTGAAGTGGGCTCTGACATATGAGTAGGATTTGAGTCGACAAGCCACTGTGTGTGTGTGTGTGTTTTTTTTTTTTTAAATATGGAACGCTTCACGAATTTGCGTGTCATCCTTGCGCAGGGGCCATGCTAATCTTCTCTGTATCGTTCCAATTTTAGTATATGGGCTGCCGAAGCGAGCACGACAAGCCACTGTGTTAAATTTAAATCCGTTTTAGATAAACTAGATAATATATTTTAAATTAAACGCTTTTTAAATTACCTAACCCCCAAACCAGCACCTTGATGAAGCTTCCAAATGCTTTATAGATCGTGGCTTTGAAGCAAAGAGACACTGAATATTGAAAAGTTACAACCCAGAGACTTGGGTGACTGGTTCTTATTTACAACAGCCTGACATGGAGTTTGTTCTTCCTCACCGGTTCCAGGCAATGTCAAACATAGGATTTAAAATAGCAACAAATGGAACTTTAAAATAAAGACTGATTTTTGTTTCAGGAGAGTCTAGGATAAATGCCATCAAGCTTCTTTGCCTTCAGTGGACCCCCCCCACCCCCCCCCCCTCCATAGAGCCATTTCGTCCTGTACTATTTTCCAGTCTATGGATATATGGCAAAGAGAAAGCGGCGCCCTAAACAGAAATAAACCAAGGATCTTTGGGGCCTGAAAATGACATCCGCCAAATTCCTTTCTGACGAAAATTCCGAGGAAAATTATAAACGTCATTCCCACAATGATAGAACGCTCAAGTCGAGGACAATGGAGAGCAGCCCAGACAGCGGGAGAACGTTCCCTCCGGGAACTGCTGGGGCTCTCGGCCTGGAGTGGCCGCCGGTCTCCGCGCGGCTGGACCCGCCGGCGCGACCAGTTGCCGGCAGCCAATCGGGGCACCGGGAGAACGGGCGGCAAATTCAAAGTGCCCGCGCCACCCCCGCGCCCAACGCTTGACTCCAGACAAACTGGGGAGTATTTGCATTTGCTTCGAGTTTAGCTTGCTCTACCCTCGTCTCTTGATCCCGACGGTGATCAGAACCAGTGGAAGAGGCCTTTTGAAAACCCAAGGGACAGTGACAAAGCAAGCGCGGTTGCTTTACACAAAGGAGTTGCAGACCTTTGGCAGGGCCTCGTTAATATTTTTGTCATTTAGTTACCGGGAAAGGAAAACGGGGACATTGTTCAGGGATTGCCGTACCTCGCAGACCAATTACTGCAGAATTCCAGGAGCCAGCACAGAATGGAAACAAGCGGCAGCTCTCTCTTTGAGAACATGGGTGGCTCTTAAAAGAGCCTTTAGTTTTCAATTCGCAGCGAAGTCGCTGTTTACTTGGCGCTGGTGTACTTGGTGACGGCCTTGGTGCCCTCGGACACGGCGTGCTTGGCCAGCTCCCCGGGCAGCAGCAGGCGCACGGCCGTCTGGATCTCCCTGGACGTGATGGTCGAGCGCTTGTTGTAGTGCGCCAGGCGGGACGCCTCGCCCGCGATGCGCTCGAAGATGTCGTTGACGAACGAGTTCATGATGCCCATGGCCTTGGACGAGATGCCGGTGTCGGGGTGCACCTGCTTCAGCACCTTGTACACGTACACCGAGTAGCTCTCCTTGCGGCTGCGCTTGCGCTTCTTGCCGTCCTTCTTCTGCGCCTTGGTCACCGCCTTCTTGGAGCCCTTCTTCGGGGCCGGAGCGGACTTGGCTGGCTCGGGCATGGTTCGCAAAAGCTCAGTTCTGTGCGAAGCAGGAAATGATAGAAAAGAAGCGTGACCGGTCCCATTTATATAGAAGCCCTTATGCAAATGAAGTGTAAATTACATTCCTGTGTCTGATTGGTGGCCATCCAAGGTAACGTCAGAAGTTAGTGCTGCCGAATCAGAATGCAAGAATCACAAAGTTGCCATTACCATTGGCTAAAATGAAGCTGCAATCTCAACCAATGAAAAATTTTCTTTTTCAAGCCCAATAAGGTTTATAAAAAGTGCTACCCTTGCGCTTTCATTTTGGCAAGTTATTGCGGTGGTAAAGCTTAAGGCTAGTATGTCAGGTCGTGGGAAGCAGGGCGGTAAGGCGCGCGCCAAGGCTAAGACGCGCTCGTCGCGGGCGGGTCTGCAGTTCCCGGTGGGCCGCGTGCACCGCCTGCTCCGCAAGGGCAACTACGCGGAGCGGGTCGGGGCCGGCGCGCCCGTGTACCTGGCGGCCGTGCTCGAGTACCTGACGGCCGAGATCCTGGAGCTGGCGGGCAACGCGGCGCGCGACAACAAGAAGACGCGCATCATCCCGCGCCACCTGCAGCTGGCCATCCGCAACGACGAGGAGCTCAACAAGCTGCTGGGCCGCGTCACCATCGCGCAGGGCGGCGTGCTGCCCAACATCCAGGCCGTGCTGCTGCCCAAGAAGACCGAGAGCCACCACAAGGCCAAGGGCAAGTAGAAGACTGGCAGAGTTGGCAGTTAAAGTCCCCTGTCTAAACCCAAAGGCTCTTTTCAGGGCCACCTATATTTTCTGAAAAAGAAGTTGAACATTTAATTTGGTAAATGGGAAGAGAAGGTGAAGCCTAGAAAAGCGGAGTATTCTTTAACTCCTATCCCGGGTTGAAAGCCCAGCTCCCTGTGTAGTCCCAAACTGCCATGTACGATAGATGGTCGCATTTGAGATTTGCAGTAACTGGAAAGACCTCTTGCGTACCTCGTCTAATGGTTTCACTAGGTAGTGTGCGTCCACAGACAGCCATTAGCTTTTGTAAGTTGACATTTCTGGTGCACCTCAGCTTCCCTGGCTGAGTTCAGCAGCTGGCTACGGGCGGCGTGAAGAAGCCGCACAGCTACCGGCCCGGCACGGTGGCCCTGCGCGAGATCCGGCGCTACCAGAAGTCCACCGAGCTGCTGATCCGCAAGCTGCCGTTCCAGCGGCTGGTGCGCGAGATCGCGCAGGACTTCAAGACCGACCTGCGCTTCCAGAGCTCGGCCGTCATGGCGCTGCAGGAGGCGTGCGAGGCCTACCTGGTGGGGCTCTTCGAGGACACCAACCTGTGCGCCATCCACGCCAAGCGCGTCACCATCATGCCCAAGGACAGCCGGGTACCCTACAGGGTTAATGGAGGGCCTCATTACAGGATATCTCCACACCCGTGTTTCCTAACAGTAGACATGCTCTGAGGCACTGCCCCCCATCACTGTCACTGTTGCCAAATGAATAAAATAGTGGGATTACATTGGTATGTAGGACACCATTCTGGAGCCCGAGAAAACTTTCTCACATCTGGGATGAACCTAAAATCTTCAGGGCTGTTGCCTCAGGGTAATTTTTGTCAAACCTTAACATGTAAGGGAAGTTTCCCGTAACTGGTGCAATTGAAATGTGTAATGTTGCTAATCCCGCAGGCTGTTCTGCCTTCCAGACTCAAGGAACGAGTGGAGTCAGGAAAATACTATAGAGGAGTCTGATATGGTTTGACCAAGGGCTGTTTAGGAATGAAGTGCACTGTGTGGCCGGTTTCTGACAACCCCTGGCCTCTGAGGGGGCAGGGTTAGGGATGGAGGAAGGTCTGTTGACGAGCACCACACTTAACTTTTGTTGCTGTTAGGGAATAAGGAAAACCCCTGCCAACTGGTTTTATTGCCCAGGGTACAGAATCTTGCCTCCTACTCTGTTCACTGTACTCCTTTAACTGATGTCACCTCAAAAAGCGGGGTTGGGGCGGAGCCTTCTTGTTTTGTTTTTTTTTTTTTCTTGAATGTCTTGGATAAATAACCTTGGCTGCCCAAAGTGACATTTATGGAAATCCTTCAGAATAATATTTGAGGTGCATAAAACGCAAACATTACAAAAAAAGTACCCCCTTAGTTACTGATGTATTTTTAATAAAAATAAATTCAATAGGACTGACATGTGCCTAACTAGCAAACATGTTATATGATACATGCTTGATGAACCTAAAAACTGCCATCACTAATCAGACAAGTAAATAACGGTTCAAGGTAATTTGGCAATTGTTAGGAGAAATGGGATTATCTGCGATTTCCACTGGGTGGCAAGTACTGAGTTTGTGGCCTAAATTCATTGTAAAGAGCAGTAAATTACGCTTCCCCATCCCAATTTATGCGGTTTCTCCTCACTACCACGCACCCTCCACCATGCACTGCCAATTTTTATCCTCGGAGGTATTGTGGCGTGTATGGACTTCAGCTTACAAACCTTTGTAGTAAGATTTGATTGACCTACCCGTGACTTTTCAGCCTAACTATAATTTATCCCTGAAAGCACCACTTCCTATCTGGGATTTCTTTAACAAAGTCTATTAATATGTCATATTAATATTCATACCCTTGTTCCTATTTCTTGTACTTAAAACATAACTACTTTTTTTTTTTTTTTGTAAACAACTTCTAGTCCTAGTGTAAATATGACTTTTTGGAATGAAAATGAACACTGATGGCAGTATCTAACAATGAGAAGCACTCAGATGCATCCCCTCCCATAGTAAGATATTTGACTTTTTTTTTTTTTTTTAAAGATTTTATTTATTTACTTGACAGACAGAGACCACAAGTAAGCAGAGAGGCAGGCAGAGAGAGAGGAGGAAGCAGGCTCCCTGCTGAGCAGAGAACCCGATGCGGGGCTCGATCCCAGGATGCTGGGATCATGACCCGAGCCGAAGGCAGAGGCTTTAACCCACTGAGCCACCCAGGCGCCCCAGATATTTGACTTTTTGATGGACTTTTTAGAAGCTGTGTGACCCAAATGATTTTACTCATTATTCAATTGTTCTGTCCTTAAATATGTCTTCCAATTTTAGGGAAAGAAAAATGACTTTTCCTCTACTCTTCTGAGTGTTCATCTGAGATCCCTGTAATAAAAGACAGTTTTCCAAAGAGAAAAACACGGAGACTTTTATTAACATTGCTAAAGAAGAAAAATTCAACTGAGTAAATTTAAAGGTCAAATTGGCTTTATTCAATGATTCACAGAGCAGGTAACATCCCACCCGGCAATACAAAGGCGTTCTGGGGAGCTATAGAAAAGAAAAGGCTTTTAAAGGTGAAAGGTGGCAGAAAAAAGAAACTATTAGCAGCTAAGAATGCATTGTTTCAGGCAAGGTCATCTTTCTAAAGGGGCGGGCCTATTGAGTGGATTATCTCACTAGCCGACTAGGTTAATTGCATTTGGCTAAAGGTTACATTCCTGGGGGTGGCAGTGGGACTCCAGGGGAGTGAGATTGTGACTAGATTAGGTATTAAATCTTGGTTTGCTGATGTGGGGTTTATTCAAGTGACTCCATGTGGGGCTTGCTGTCTCCTTTCTAACATGTGTACCTTGTGTACATATGGGAGCCACACTGCAGACAACCAGGAACCCCTAAGGTGCCTTAAAAATATCGTTTTAAACGGAAGACCGTTTAAATACGGTCTTCCGCTTGTCAGGGAGCAAGAATTCCTGTCCCCTTCAAGGGTCCTTCTGGCTGGACTAGGAATCCAACAGACTTGAGAAAGATTAACAGGAGAAAAGTCTAATTTAATAGCATTTGTACAGGGAATACACACAGACCTGGAAATTCCAAAGACAGGCAAAAGAAGGCATATATCTCATTCTGAACTTCGGCGTCTGGGATTTCAGAGGGAAGGGATGACCTTCATGAGGCAGTAAGAAGGGCGGGTGTTCCGTAATTAGATGTTTGCCCTGCCATAGAGATGTTATGTCCGAGTTTTTGCATCTGAGAGACCACCAGGGAGCCAAACACCGATGTAATCACACACGAGGGTTTATTTGACAAGATTAAGCTTGGGCCCAAGTATACCTGACACAGGGGAGTAGGGACTTGGATCCTGAGATGACATGCTTAAGCTTGGGACCAAGTATACCCTGCGCAGCGGAGTAGTGGCTTGGACACTGAACCAGATTACAGTCAGAGTTTTTAAAGACAGAGTAGGGGTGGATTGGCAGTAGGTGATTGGGCTACGATGGCATCCCTATGTTCTTGTGATTTTTTAGAGTGTTAAGCTGTCCTATTTCTGACATGATTTATTACAACGTCAAGCTATCCTACTCCTGACATGACTTGTTACCTCCTTAAGCTATCCTATTCCTAATTAGTTTTTGGTATGGTGTTTTGTTTTCAAAATGAAAGACCCCTCCCCTAGAAGATAGATAGGATAACTAACCGCTTGTTTCCTTTTCTGTGAACCGCTGGCTTTTAGGCGTAAATTAGGTTATTAATTGCTCTTTTGCCCTTCTGTAACTGCTTGGCTTATAGAAATAATAGAAGACGCCATGATGGCATTCCTACCTTCCCCCTTCTTGTTCCCCCTCCCTGCCTCTCTCCTCCCCCGCGCGGGCCCTCAGAACCAATCAGCTTGTACCCCCTTCCCGCCTCTCTCTTTGCGCGCGGATCCCCAAAGCCAATCAGCAAACTCCACGTATGCCTTTTTCAAAAGTTCTAATTGTCAACCAATCAGTTGCGCCCCACCCAAAACTTGTTTGTACCTGTTTATAAAAACCCGGCGCCACCCCAGCCGGGTGTGCTCAGCTAGCAGGAGCTGCTGACCACCCGCAGGCGCGAGCTGACCACCCGCAGCCGCCTGCGTAACAATAAAGAACCTCTTGCTGATTGCATCCAGTGGCAGTGTTGGATTCTTGGGTAAGGGGATCCGCTGGTCTTTCAAAAACCTGGTCAGTCTTCCTGGAGCCAGGAGTCATTTACCGGTCACGAAGGCCTAAGATGGCTGCCGGGGCCAAGATGGCTGTACTTCATGTCAAGGCTAGACTTGACAAAAAACAGCCTTGGTTTTTTTGGCCTCCACAAGAGATGGGTCCCTTGGAAAACGTTTACCTCTGTTAATAATCCTCTTCTGGGAACGACCCCAATTTAGATTTTTCTATGTACCTATGGGAGGGACAAAAGTTTCTCTCGAGCCCACAGGGTCTTTATTGTATTCAGCTCAGAATAATTTCAGCAAAAAAGCCCATCTTTGGGGCATCCTGCCCTCAGCCCTTATAAGCCTACCACAAAAGGTGAGGGGAAGTTCGTTATGGGAAGTTTACCAGGAAAAAAAGAATCAAGTTTGTTAGGCAGATTTAAGTTGGGGCCCTCTCCACTGATAAAAGGTCTAAAGCTGCCTACTAGTGTTGCTGGGTGGACTGGGAGACCTGGGCCCTGAGGTCTGGATCCAACCCATATCAAAGATGTCGCTGAAGGCTCTTGGTCTCCTCACGAGAAAGAATTCAAGGGCAGATGCAACACAGTGCATGAGGGGTACAAGCAGGAAAGTTTATTGAAACCAAAGAACACTCAGGATGTGAGAGACCATGGTGAGCTCAAGAGGGAGAACCATGCGTCCTGGAGTTAGGGTTTCTTTCACTGACAGTTGTTAACCAGCGGGCAGAATAGTTATTACTTGGGCCTGAAGCAGGGTCTCTTCACCGGCTCAGGGGTTTCCGGGTCGTGGCGCCGCCATCTTGGGCCTGACTGGTGGGATCCGGCTTGACGCTACCCTGACCTGCCTCTGATCTTCCGCACCCTGACCTGCCTCTGATCTTCCGCACAGTGGGCGGTGGCCTCCGCCTTGATGGCCTCGGGGTATCCCGGTAGAGCCTAAACTAACTGCCTACCCAGACGCTGGGATTAACCTTTGTCCCTCCTGGTAGAGAGGGAAGGAGGGACAGCTTTGTAAATCTACTTCCTGCTTTTAGGCGAATAAGTGGAAAGACAAAGAGCGTTTCTTCTCTCTGCTTCATCTCAAGTGCCTTCAGCTCAGAATCAACCTTACGTCAGCGTGGAATATTCTGGGATGGCCTATTAAGCTATCTTTTAATACCTAATGCTAATATTTGTATTTATTAGTACAGTATTAGGTCTATACTAATAAAAAATCTGAAATCTGCATTATATTTCTAAATGATAACAATATTTCTAAACAAAAGTTTTAAACAAAGGAAAGCTGTCTCTTTACCATACTTTTAAGGCTCCCCCCCCAATGTTCTAGATTAATGTAATTGAGCGCTTTTTCTTATATTTGTAGATATTCATATATCCCTTACAGACAATTCGAACGATCTACTCCTTTCACGTTCCATAGGCTTGATGAGGACTTTTTATAATAGTGCAGAGAAACAATAAGAAAACCATGTGGGCGTTGTAGGGAGATTGGGGGAGAGGGGACAGAGGCAAGAGGAGGGAAGGATGGTTACCAGTCCTTCCTTTAGCCTGATGACCTGCCCTTGCCTTGGCTGTATTCTGCTCCTTCCCCCCCCATGGTTCCTAATCAATTTATTTGCAGCTGCAGCCCGAATCAAAGGGGACTAGGAGGCCTGATTTCTCTCATGTGGAATAAAGCAAACTGGAAGACACTGATGGCAGTGACTGCTTTTTAGAAATAATACACAAAATAAACACTGAAAACCTGTACCATTGTAAGGCAACTCATGTGCGAGTTCATTCCCCTGGGAATCACAGATAGAAACTGCACCAGGTGGCTCAGTCAGTTAAGTGCCGGACTCTTGATTTTGGCTCAAGTCATGATCCTCTGTTGTGGGATAGCACCCAGCCCTGGGATTTGCACTCATGGTGTCTGCTTGTCCCACTCCCTCAGCAACTCCCTGGCTCTCTTCTCTCTCAAATACATAAAATCTTTAAAAAAGAAACTGCACCAGGTGAGTTTTCCCACAAAGGAAACTTTATCTACAGCAAATAAGGAAACCACATGGAGTAACTTCCAAAACCATGACTCCCCAGGCAAGGGTGAATGGGTTCCTTTTATATAGGGTTAGGGTGAATATGTAGGAAGATGAGCCTTGTCCTTGTATGTATAGGCAGGCATAGCCTCACATGCGCCTTAAAAAACATGCCTAGACTCACATTGTGTGTTATGGAAATGAGCCTTGTGCTCCTTGGGCAGATTTTAGTATGATAATGAAGTACAGGTCACTGTAAGTCACTCCGTGGGTCACTCAGTGATCCACCCGCACAGGTCGGAGTCCTGATTAGTTCAAACTGGTCTGGATGGTCTGGTCGGTTGTTAATGCTTGAAGGGTAGGTTCACTTTCCATCACGGGATACTGCTCCTGGGGTCAGCTGCCAGAGCTAAGAGATCAGCTGGAAAGAAGAAATGTGGGACAAACATCAATGAGTACAAGCAGGTGGACAGCAAAGGTCAGGTCTTGGGGCCTAGCAGATGACATTCACTTTCCTCCTGGAGTCCATCACTTTCCTGCCAATATTCCATCTGGTAAAGGATGAGAAAACCAAATTCTCCATTGAAATTTTGGTTAAGGGGGCGCCTGGGTGGTGTAGTGGGTTAAAGCCTCTGCCTTCGGCTCAGGTCATGATCTAGGTTCTGGGATCGAGCCCCATGTCGGTCTCCTTGCTCAGTGGAGAGCCTGCTTCTTCCGCTCCCACTGCCCCTGCTTGTGTTCCCTCTCTTGCTGTGTCTTTCTGTGTCAAATAAATAAAATGAAATCTTTTAAAACAGAAAAAGAAAAAGCTTTGTATTTTTACAAAATAATATACTGTAGGTTTATAAATAAATAAATGCCTTTGGCTATCAATTTCAGAAACTATAAAGAGCCTGACCAACTTTTCAGATATCCATCCATTGCTACCTTCTATCATGACTAGTGTTATGCAAGTATCCATTAAATCAGATGAAGAGGGAGGCTACTGGTTGGTGGGAATTTTACTTATTTTTAAAGTAGAGAGAGTAAGGTCTGTAAAAGGTATGTCAATGAACTAATGTTGGGGAAATATAAGGGGGAAAATGTTTTTTTAAGATTTTACTTATTTATTTGATAAAGAGAGACATAGAGAGAGAGCTCAAGCAGGGAGAGTGGGGGAGGGAGAAAGCAGGCTTCCCTCGGAGCAGGGAGCCTGATGCGGGTCTCCGTCCAAGGACGCTGGGATCATTACGTGAGCTGAAGGCAGATGCCTAAAGACTGAGCCACCCAGGTGCCCCAAGAAAACAATTTTATTGTTCAATAAGCATAAAGCCAGAATATTAGGCTCATCACTGGCAATCTTCTAAAGAGATGGCAAAGACAAAGAAATCTCACTTTTTTTAGAACTAATCGGATACAACCCTTTACATCAGGTAGGATTTGCAATGTAGTCTCAGGTACCAGCTGAAGTTAAATTTCCTTTTCAAGAAACTGACAAATAGAGTACTGTTTTCCTTGATGATTACATTTCAAAATAAAGGAGTCAAAGATCCTTGAGGAAAGTTCCTAAATTAAGAGGCTGGCCAAAGGCTTATTTACCCATCAGAAGGATTTACATACAATTGGAAAGGAGAAGGAAATTCTGAAAGAGAAAATGGGAATAGAGGGACCTTCAGAGAAAAGTCAGTTTCTTATCTTCCATTTGTATTTGCCCTTAAAATAAATTATGCTATCCCTCCCCTCTATTAATATATACTGATTTTGCCTCCCACTATCTGAATCAGTATTGTTTCTTCAAGCGAGTTTGGCAAGTTTTCTTTCATTGCAACATAAATGCAGAAAAAAAAAATCTCAATATTTTAATGACATTTAGAAATTCTTTTTATTTACTTTATGAAATTTAAATGGAAACACTATAATGCAACATCTCTAAAAGTAAGTCATTGAAATAAAGGATAGCAAGAAAATAATTGGATAACAAGGGGATTCCATGCTAATGCTGAAAATAGTCATTAAAATTTCTCAGAATTTAAGCAATATTGTATATGCATTTATACTATATATATTTAACTAAGTATATCATTGTATTTATATTTGTTTATTATATATATTTAACTAAGTATATCATATTAAGTATATTCTTTTAATAAAGAATTTCTTAGGGGTGTCTGGACAGCTCAGTCAGTTCAGCGTCTGCCTTCAGCTGAGGTCATAATCCTGGGGTCCTGGGATTGAGCCCCATATGTGGCTCCCTGCTCAGTGGGGAGTCTGCTTCTTTCTCTGTCTGCTACTCCCCTTGCTTGTGCTCCCTCTCTGACAAATAAAATCTTAAAAAAAATTAAAAATTTTTTTCTTAGAAAGACCAAAGTATACTTTCTTTTCCCTGAATTTGAATTTTCTACTTGTTTGTTTATGACAAATTAATTGCTCTTGTAGTTAATGAAAGTTTTAGAAAGTTTTTAAAAATCATATTTATCTAGAAAAAAAAACAACACTACTGAGATACATTGAAAGACCTAATATGATGGAGAGATTCAGTATTTTTCAGGTTAGGAGGGCACAATATTCCAAAGCTAATAAATTTACCATAATAAATGTACAGCCAAATACTAAGATATTTTTCAATGTTTCAAATAATTATAATACTTCAGCAGTACACAGAGACTGATCAACAGAACAGTGAAAATTCAAGAAATAATTTTTTAAAGTAAACTTTTCCATATATAAACAATTAATTTCCTCAAACCAGTGGAGAAAATATATGTTATACTGATTAGCCAGCCGGTTAACTTTTTAAAAATTAATGCTCTGTACAAGAAACCAAGTCTGGATTATTATAGTTTAAAAATATTTTTAAATGGTTCTACTCATTATGAGTAAAATATAACTGTTGTTGAAAATGAAAGTTGTTAGCCCTTTGGCAGTGGAAGAGAATTTAACCATATCCCTGGAAGATCTTTAAATTCTCTATTAGCACATCGTGTTCCACTTCTAGGAAGTTAGTGTTTGGAACATATCCCCCCCCCCCCCCCCCGCCATAACAAGGAGAAAAACCTTTACAAAATGGTATAATCTTATGCAAATACTGTTAGTAAAAGAAAATGCATGCATGTATGTGCAGATTAAAACAGCATATTTTATTCTCTCTTTTTCAAACGTATCCTCTACAGTGTTAAAGTTGTGTCGTTTCACGAGGATGGGACAAGAGAAAAGAAACAAAGAGCCTTAGGTCTAGAGGCTACACTCGGTGAACAAAAGCGAGTGCCCTGGCAGCAGGCTGTTCCTTTCCAGATCCCCTCCTCCAACCCAGAGGGACTTCCCGCCACAGTCTTCCTGTTTTCACTCCGGTCCGCAGAGGTTACGGATAAAAAGGAGCTGCGCGGCCGGGGGGCAGTTTTGTGCTTTCACGTTCGCTGAAATGTCTGGTCGCGGCAAGGGCGGGAAGGGCCTGGGCAAGGGGGGCGCCAAGCGCCACCGCAAGGTGCTGCGCGACAACATCCAGGGCATCACCAAGCCCGCCATCCGGCGGCTGGCCCGGCGCGGCGGCGTCAAGCGCATCTCCGGCCTCATCTACGAGGAGACCCGCGGGGTGCTCAAGGTGTTCCTGGAGAACGTGATCCGCGACGCCGTCACCTACACGGAGCACGCCAAGCGCAAGACGGTCACGGCCATGGACGTGGTCTACGCGCTCAAGCGCCAGGGCCGCACCCTCTACGGCTTCGGCGGTTAAAAACCAAAGTAATCTTAGATTCTTTATATCAAAAAGGCCCTTTTTAGGGCCCCCAAGTTTTCCCTGAAAGAGCTTTAGTGCTTTTCTCCAAACGGGTCATTTCGGTAGAGCCGCTGTGGGTTTTTAGTGCCAGCAAAATGACTAGAGGCCCAGGTACTCTTGACGTTTGGCACCTGAATTACTGCTAACCAACGACGTAAGAATCGCATGTATCTGGTAGATCCTGGGTCATTAATCTAACCCAAAGTCTCAAGACTGTGGAGGTCTTAGATCTAAAGCACCGCACCCCACACTAATTTTCTGTTCTTTTGAATTTAGACCTTAATGTCAGGGTGAAGGGTATAAGCAAAGTGATAAGATCCACACAGCAGACGCCTTAAAAATGTGTTTGGTTAAGCGGAGCTGCGGGGAGGGAGCTCTAGCAAGGGTCTTGAAAACGTACTGCTCCTCTACACTGTAGGACCTAGGTACTATGCTGAAAATTTTAAATTGCTGTATTTCCCATTACAAATCACACTGCTATGGGCGTTGTACACAGCTGTATCCTTCTGTGTGTGCAGATCTAGGAGAGGCGCTGCTTAGTAAGGGGGTCTGCATATTGAACATGAAATGAGCAACTTGTGTTCCGGGGTTATTTTTGTTTTATACCCCCATACTCCACAAGTACTGAGTTCCTGTTACTCCCCATCTTCAACATTTCACTAGTGCAGACTAATTTTTTGCCAGTCCACATTTGCTAAACTAAATCTCATGTATTTAAGTTGCACTTCTCTGATTATAATAAAGTTGTTCAGTTTCTTAGAAGTTTTTTGGCTATTTTGGAGTCATGTTTAATAATGTTGGGTTTAGAGTTTCAGTAGTTTGCAAATGATGCCTGTTCATATAGGAGTTATTTCCGTTTCCCTTAATTCGCCAAAGAACTGCAGACCAAAAAATTGAGGCTGTTTATCTCATTATTTGGGTTGAAGAGTAAGGCTTTTCTGAAATTACTGATTAACGGACTGGTCTTCCTATTTTCTTAATAAGCAATGGTTGATTAACCAAAAGCCTAAAATTTGCAAGGCACTGTAATAAACAAAGGTGGAGTGAAAGAGAAGAAACCATGCCTATAAGTTAATTCAAATTTGTGCTAAATGCTTTCCTAATCTTCTGAGATAGATTTTATTTTAAATTGGCAAAATATATGTGCTGACAGCCAAGTCGACCAAGTCACAAATATTATATTCTATAACCCATACCTGTAATATTTTTAACCACTCTCTAGGTAACTAGAGAAGCCATCACAGAGAAGGGGTTGCAGTCCTGGTGCAGAACTGAGAGCTTCCGACAGGTACAAGATGTGCCTCTATCCCAATCTGACCCAATTATTCCAGTCTTTCCTACAGTAGGTCTGACTGGGACTGAGAAAGTCACTTATTCTCTCACTCTGTTCACACAGATTTCGTACTGGCTCTGGAGAGCAGAATTTAGCGGCTGAAATCACAAAGTTCAGATCAATGTTCTTGTACAAATAGGCAAACTGTTGCAGACTTTAATTTGCTCAAATTATCAGAGGCACAGGATTCCACTTATTTATGTGCCCTTGTTTTTCCCCATTATACCACCTACCACTTATTAGCTCTCTAGCCACATGTGTAACAAACTAGTAAACTAGCCGCCTATCTTTTTTGTGAGCTCCAGTATTCCATTTCCTTATTCGGGAGAAAAGCTGTTTACTTGCAGACCCCCCCCCCCCCCACCCCGCCCCGCCCCGCCGATGGTCCGCCAAGGTCCCGATCCCTTGTGGGCTGGAGAGGCCAACTTTTTAAAGCTTGAGGCAACGCTGTCAACTTAATGCCCCTTCCGCCATTAGCAATTGCCTGGGACAGGAGATGGCTGCTGAGCAACAAGGCGGATTTTGGTCAATCAGTGGGGACTGAATTTACTAATACATAAACGCAAATTGTAACTACAACGGACAAAGGCCACAAGACCCAGGCTGTTAGGATTTAAACAGGAAGCCACTCTCGCACAGAACCAAAGGATACACTTTCACGCCAGAGACAGGAATTCTTTGCGCTCACACACAGAACACACTTGCGTTAACGTCCTTTAAAGGCGACAGACGCCGCGCGGTACATCTGGTTCCTTCCGGCCAAAGGCAGTTAAAGAGCACAGCGCGCGTTACTCAGAGCAATGGAATCCGCATAACCGCCCCGGGGTAACTGCCTGGAAATGAAGCCTCGATCCCGGCCGAGTATTTCCAGCTCTCTTACCGAAAACTTAGTGGCTCTGAAAAGAGCCTTTGGGTTAAGTTTAAATATGCTTACTTAGCGAGGTTACTTGGCGCTGGTGTACTTGGTGACGGCCTTGGTGCCCTCGGACACGGCGTGCTTGGCCAGCTCCCCGGGCAGCAGCAGGCGCACGGCCGTCTGGATCTCCCTGGACGTGATGGTCGAGCGCTTGTTGTAGTGCGCCAGGCGGGACGCCTCGCCCGCGATGCGCTCGAAGATGTCGTTGACGAACGAGTTCATGATGCCCATGGCCTTGGACGAGATGCCGGTGTCGGGGTGCACCTGCTTCAGCACCTTGTACACGTACACCGAGTAGCTCTCCTTGCGGCTGCGCTTGCGCTTCTTGCCGTCCTTCTTCTGCGCCTTGGTCACCGCCTTCTTGGAGCCCTTCTTCGGGGCCGGCGCCGACTTGGCGGGTTCAGGCATGATTCGGAAAATATGCCAAAAACGCTCAAGGTAAAAAGAAAAACGGAAAAAAGAATGTGAGCCCAGTGCGACTAGTCCCTTTTATACAGAAACCTTATGCAAATAAGGTGTAAATTACAGTCCCGTGTCTGATTGGTGGCCATTCAAGGCAACGTCAGAAGTTAGTTCTGCCCAATGAGAATGCAAGGATCCCAGAACTGCACTTCCATTGGTTAAGAAGAAGCTGCAATCTTAACCAATGAGAAACCTCCTTTTTCGCGCTCAACGGGGGTTATAAAGAGTGCTCGGGTGGCGTTTGAACTTCGGCAGTTCCTCCCAGTGTGGTTGAGTTCGCAATGTCCGGACGCGGGAAGCAGGGCGGCAAGGCGCGCGCCAAGGCCAAGACACGCTCGTCGCGGGCGGGTCTGCAGTTCCCGGTGGGCCGCGTGCACCGCCTGCTCCGCAAGGGCAACTACTCGGAGCGGGTCGGGGCCGGCGCGCCCGTGTACCTGGCGGCCGTGCTCGAGTACCTGACGGCCGAGATCCTGGAGCTGGCGGGCAACGCGGCGCGCGACAACAAGAAGACGCGCATCATCCCGCGCCACCTGCAGCTGGCCATCCGCAACGACGAGGAGCTCAACAAGCTGCTGGGCCGCGTCACCATCGCGCAGGGCGGCGTGCTGCCCAACATCCAGGCCGTGCTGCTGCCCAAGAAGACCGAGAGCCACCACAAAACCAAATAAAGAGGAGCAAGGTTAGGGACATTGAAAACCAAAGGCTCTTTTCAGAGCCACCTACCATTTCAAAGAAAAAGCTGATACACTTGACCTGCACTCTCGTTTTGTTGGGGGGGGGGGGGAGTAATCCCATCAAGTGTTTTAGGAGGAGGAACCCGACTGATATTCCTATACGTAGTCACACCTATAGGAAGGCCAACTTGGAGATCGTTCAGGGTGAAAAGTTGGCTATATAATTATAAAAGGAACCAAACGGGCAAGTCCCTGAGCCCATTTTAGTGAGGGTCTTACCAATTACTGGTTTTAAGCGGCCAAAAGTAAAGTAAAGCTAGAATGCATGAACTATTTTCCCAGGACAACAAGCAATTTGAGTATAGTAGAGTTCTCAGAAAGGACAGCTTGACTTCATTTTCACCAGATGTTGGGATTGTTCGTGGCCATTTACATTTTCTTTAGGATTTCACTCTGAAGGGAGTTAGTCTGATATTGATTAAAGATACACAACGTACTGAAGCCCACGTTAGTAAATCCTTTGTCCTATTTCTTTGGAACACATGTATTTGCTTAATTCACTCAGCTCAGGACACAACAGTGGGTGCAATCTAGAATATATCTGCCTCTGGGAGCTACTTCCAGGCAGCGGAGACAAAAAAACATAAATAGGTAAGGTGATAGGTAAGTATCCTATGAAGAAAAGAGAGAAGCTATAGAGCATAATGGGAACTCCTACTTTAGATAAAGGGTAACTGATCAGAGACCTACATAAATCAAAAGAGACGAGCCAGGTAGGTATTCGGGGAGAATTCCAAGTAGACGGAACTGAAAATGCAAAGGCCTTAAGACAGAAAGCTTGTGGAATCAGCCTGCAGGCCCTGAAGGCTATGATGGAAAAGCAGGAGGTGGCAGCACAATATAGGACTTTGTAGGGTGTGTAAATTAATGTGTATGAGTGATCAGAAACAATAGCACTCCTGAGCTCTGAGTTAATAAATTTGATAATACAAATCAACTAGATGTGAAAATCTATGGACTCCAACCCATTTAAAAAACAAGCAAAAAGATACTAAAAGTAAAACTAACTTTATCATATGGTTCACAAACAAAGAGTTAGGAGCTCACACTTTATACTTCAATACACACAGATTTATTTGCTACTGAATGGAGGGGAGAAAATTTCCTCTGTCCGAGTTCCTTCTAGCAGGACTAAGAATTAATTTGATGAAACGGGTTAACAGGAGAAAAAAAGTTTTATAATGTGTATGGAGAGGTCCAGTAATGAATTTGACACCTGAAAGAATGACCAAAGCAGGCAGTTTTTATATGTTTTAAACAAAGAGAAAAAAAATTGTGCGGATTTGACAGGATAAAGAAAACAGATGTTTGGGAGCCTGGATTAGTTAGGAATTCTAATTAAAAGTTGGGTTGAAGTAGTAGATTAGTAAAGAAGTAACAAAGTTTGTTTTTACAGCTTTCTTGGCTCTCAATTTCCTGTCTCTGGTGATAAGGGTATCTTTTACATCTCAGCCCTGGGAGGGTGACTTGAATAGAAGAGATTTATTTCCTGCTTTCGGTGTGATGTCCCTGCGCCTGCTGTTTTTCAAGTAGCTCCCATTCAGGATAATCACTGTGCCATTGTGATACACTTTAGGACAGCCTGTCCTGGGTCCCTACACTACTCCTAGTCTTTGTGTGCAGAAGCCCTATTGAATAAAACAAGAGTCAAATGCAGGAGACCCGGGAAAAAGATGGTAGCATAGCCACACAGGTCATGTCCTCTGGGAGCAGATGCCCAGATGAAGTTTGGGGCACAAAATGTGATGAGGGGCCAACAGCTGTGAACGGAGGAAGAGGAACAAGGATGGGACAGAAGAGGAAGGCAGACTGTGCTACAAGGCAGACAAATGTGGGAGCTCTGACGCCTGGGTTGCCTATCAGTGATGCCCCATGCCAGGCAAAAACTCCCCTGGGCCAGTCTTTATAGCCTCATTTTGCTCTGTCTGGACTGTGGGCTGCCATGGACAAGGATGTGACCTGGAGTGGGACAAAGCCAGAGGGAGCTCAGCAGCTGCCCAGCTCCAGACCACAGTCACTCTGCAGCTGGGCTGCAAGTCTTTCCTGGCAGGGGGGCGAGTGGGGGGGGGTGGGCTCTGGACATTTTTATGCCTCTGACATACATTAACATGAATATAAGTATCAAAGTTATGTCAACTATGGTATTTGAAAAACTTACTTTTTACTACTTTCACTGGGGAATTCAAAAGGGATGTGTTTTCTTTTTAGAGAAATGATAAAATCTACAGACTTTCTGAAAATCTTATCCTTGCAAATGGAAGGTGACATAAAACAATTGTAAGGACTCCGAGAGGAGCTTCCTTCCACTGGCCTGCTCTCGTTCTCCAGATGCTGCAAATCACTTCACGTATCCACAACCGGGAAAAAATCCAGCTTTGCAGCATTAGGTGAAAGCTCCGAAACGAATAGTTGAGGCCCAGACGAGAGGAGAGTGAGCCATTAAAGAGAGGTTTTAAGGGCAGAATCCCCATGATGAGATTTGAGATTAGCACTCTTATAAGAAGAGACCAGAACACCTTCCCCCGCCCCCGCCCCCGCCCACAAACAAATCACGTGAGCACACGGGGAGATGGGGACGCCTACAAGCCAGGAGACAGGTCCTGAGCAGACACTGAATCTGCCCGCACCTTGGTCTTGTACTTCCCAGACTCCGGAACTGTGAGAAATAACGGAGTGGCTGGGTGAACTGGGGAGACCCTGGGCCCTAGGGCCCCGACTCAAGGCAAACCCAAAGGAGTCCACGAAAGGTTCTCTTTCTTGTGCTGAGGAGGAGTTCAAGGACAGACATGTACACAGGGGACACGTGACAGAAGCCAGAAGTTTATCAAAGCGAAAAGTTACACTCTCGAGATATGGGAGCAGGCGGCTCAAGAGGGAAAGAGAGAGCTGTGTCCCTCAGAGACTGGGTTTCTGTCTTTTTTGGACAGTTGTTAACGAGGAGGCAGAATAATCATTACTGGGAGCCGGAAGCAGGGTTTCTTCACCGGCTCAGGGGTTTCCGGTCGTGGCGCCGCCATCTTGGGCGTGTCTGGTGGGATCCGGCTTCTCGCGGACGCTGCCGGGAGGGCCCCTGACCTTCCCCACAGCCGGCCGTGGCCTCCTCCTTGCTGGCCTCCAGGCATCCACTTTGAGCCTCACTATCTGCTTTAACATTTGTTATTTAAGCCATCCGGCCTATGGTACTTGTCATACCCTCCAACTGAGTAAGACAAGAAAGTGCAGCGTTGTTTCTTTAATCCGAATCTCAATTTGTAAGAGATAAATCTGTAAATCAGGGTATTATCTACCCCAACACACAGCCCACACATAACTGCCTTCTCTTAACTATCTGGTCTTACATACTTTGGTCTAAAGTGTGCAAAACTTGGGTGAGGTTGTTCAAAAGAAGCTGTCGGAAGATTTTAGCAGGAGTATCACTATCAGATTTGCACTAACAAATACAAAATGAGAAAGCATAAAACTAGACTTAATTATTCAAGTAATGTTTACAGTAGCAGATTCCTGAATATGGGGACCATAGTTAATACATACTTTTTCCCATGTTAATACATACTTTTTCCCATGTTCGATTCCTTACCCCCTCATCTTCATACCTATTACTAGATGGAGCTGTTGTAATATACACTGGGGATAAGGAACAACTGTAAGGTCAAATCTAATATTGAATATCAAATCAAATCAAATATTTGTACCCCAAAGTAACTGCATGATTCAGGTAATTAATAAGGATAGAATCTCAGGAATGCTTGTGGTTATGGATAATGAGGACGCTTGACTAAGGACAAAAGAATATAACGTTATACTAGGCTGACATCTTTGACAGGGCTTCACTTACCAGGGAACCTCAGTCCCAGGTATGCTAGTCTAAGCACCTGATAGGAGTTCTGATTATTTACAGGAATGCCTGACTGATACCTAGATCCACAATTGGCCATGAATATATGAATTTAAGATCTGAAGCCTTCCCTGGAATAATACGAAGGGAAATACCAAAAGAACTCTGAGGGTAAAATTGCTTGTGCAAATAAATATTATTTGACCTATCCAAAGCCAGCCTTCTTCTCATGGTAGAATTGCTAAACTCATTGATATTTTTGTGGAGAGATCATTGTATCTCCTACTTTGTTTGCTCAAAAAGTTTACGAATTAATAAAATTATCCGACCAGAACTAGAAAGCATTGTCAGGGATCGGCCTGTCGGATTTGGTCCGGTATCACTACTGAATAAATCAGGAGGCTCCCGGAACATACTAGTCAGTCTCCAACATATCCTTTCAGTAGATCAGTTTACGTAAAGAGATAACATTAGAGTTTTTCCATCTCTCTCCCTGGGGGAAGGAGTACAGTGTTACAGTGGTCATTTCGCCCCACTCCACCCTCAAGAACTAACCCAGCACTGTTGTCAGAAGCAACTAGAAATCACAGTGAGCTGCCTCTCTTCCCCCAGTGAATCAGGTAGGACAGTGTGGTGGTACCTGGTTTCCGCATCTGATCAAGCCTGCTGTAATCTACTCTTTGTCTTTTACTACCCAACCAGCGTTTGCACCAAGTGGAGAGAAGTAGAAAGTTTAAGTTTGCAGAAAAGATCTAGAATTCAGAATTCAGCTGCAGACATACTCGATGGGAAATGTCTATGAGACACCCAGGGAATGGGGAGGGTCCAACCAAGAGGCTGAACATCACCTTTGGAGCTGGGGGGAGAGGTCTTGGCTGAAACCCCGGAGTGTGGGTACAACCAGATCTAATCCCCCAAGGAAGTGAGAGAAGGTAGAGAACGAGACCGAGATTTGAGGACTTGGAAAGCATGAAGCATTTTGGCTCTGCTGAGAAGCGTTATCCGGTCAGCTGTCCAGGTACTTCTGAGCTCCCTTGCTTGCATTTTTTTATGGATCTTCAAAATGCCACAGGCGGCCCTAACCCGGGCATCCCCGTCCACACACAATAAAACCAGGCTTCTGTGTTTGGCCACCGGCTGCTGAGAGACGTTGCTTTCATAAAGCGTGGAATTGCATCTGTGCCCATCATTCATTCTGCGGCCAAGCGATATTTTCGCAGAAATAAAGGTGGGGTTGGCTGGGGTGGTGGGGGAAGGGGGGTGCGTCCCGTGGGGCTTCCAGGCCGCACCAGCAGCCCGCGCTCCTCTCCCGGTTCCGGCCGCCCGGGAAGGCCCGAGAGAGAGGCCCCGAGGCGGCTGGAGCCCGGGCGGGCAGCGCGGACTGCGGGCTGAGGCTGGCCCCGCCTCCCGGAGTCCGGGCCTCCAGCAGGTGCGCGCCTCGGGTCCCGGCGACCCCCTTCGGCAGGACGGCCCGCCAAGCTGACCCGTCCTGCCCCGGATGGGACCCGGGCAGGTTCCCCTCGCGGCCGCGCCTCTCCAGCCGGGGGCCAGGGGTCGGAGGCCGGAGCATTTGGAAACGCGGCGCGGCTGGGAGAGGCCGGGAGGGCGGTGGGTTCGTGCGGTCTCGAAGCCCGGGCGGGGACCCCCGGCGTCGGACAGGTCCATGCGGGCAAACTCACTTCTTCTCCCCTTGGGTTTGCCCGTCCGCAGCGCAGCCCTGGGCGGCGGAGGAGGACACGGCAGCCCCCCGGGGGGCAGCTCGGAGGAAGCCCTCAGGACCCGCAGGTGGCTTCCGAGCGCCGATGCAGGTGCTCCTGGGCGGGAGGCCGGAGGGCCCGCGGCGGGCGGCTCCCGGTGGCGCGCCGTGATCGTATAGTGGTTAGTACTCTGCGTTGTGGCCGCAGCAACCTCGGTTCGAATCCGAGTCACGGCAGGGCTCGCGGGCTCCCCTGCGCGACCCCCCTTTTTCCAGCGCGCGTCTCCCGAAGCCGAGGTGCCCTTCACCCCCTGCCCCGCCTCTGGCGTGTGTCTCTCTGTTTTGGGGCTTCTCCCCCCAGCCATTTCCAAGTCCCACAGCTCTGGAGACACCGGCTGGAAGTCCCAAGAAGAAACTGAGGTAATAAAAATAAACCTGGGGATCTTTTCCTTTTAACCGCGAGGGAATAACTGCCGGAGCTGATTCTGGCGATCTTTCCCAGCGCACGAAGGCCTGATTCTGCATCGCACGTGCCAGGTTCGTGGCGGGACCAGGGAGGAGAAATTGTGAACCTCTGGAGAAAATGGGTAGAACTTTTGGGGGAAAACATTATGGCTCAGAAGCCTATCTAACCTTTCCAGCTTCCAGAGCTATTTAGAAAGGGGCTGGTGGACCGAGAAAGGTGGGTATAGGGGAAACCCCGCCTTGCAGATTTTGAAGGCTCCACAAATACTGTCTTCTTTCTCATATTTTTAGCAGCTTATTAAGAACTTTCAGCATGAAGATCAATCTCCAAAAGGCTTCCCTTCTGTAGGCTGGACTAGCCGCGATTGCTTCCCCGGTGGTCTGACACAGATCCTGAAATGCCCAAGCAAACCTTCAGAGACATTGAGCCAGGGCCCAAGTGTCTTACAGTTTGGACGTCATCCCTCTGGTGGCCCCAGCGGTTTCACTCCACTCATCGTGTCGTCCTTGGTCACCGGTATCACCTCTGCCCTTTCGTGTGTGTTCTTTCTCCTCGGTTTTCCATGGGCAAGGACAGGAATCAAGTACATATTGACCCAGAAGGACCAGTTTCTATCAATTCTTTTGCCACCAGTGAACAAGGAAAGTCTGATTTAGAACAGAGACAAATCCCTGAATCTTGGAGTTCTCTAGAACACATTTCCTTCCACTTCTTACTGGCCTGAGGAGCAGGAGGAAGTCAGTGACCAAGGCCCGGAGGCTACCTTTTCCTAAGAGGGTTAGGATCCTAAATCTGGCACTGAATTCACCTATAGCGCCCGGTGAGTGAGGGGCTGAGGCAGACCAGCACTCTGGATTTGCTCAAAAAGGAGAGAGCTCGCTTGACATGTACCCAGTAGTACTCAGCGCCAAGCACATGTCTATATTTCATATATATTATGCAGCTTGGAATAAGCATCAGCAAATCTGGTATAAACTGAGCAGGGGAATTACATGAGAAAAACTTTGCATTTTCCAGGTATCCTTTTATGAATGCACGAAGAGTGATCTGGGATCCTCCTGCACAAGCTGCTAGTGACCTTTGCCCAGAGAAACTCGTGATCTGGTGTCTACACTTCTCTGTGCCTCATCATCGTCATGTCTTATGGAATGTTAATGAGAATTACCACTTTTTGCAGCTGTTCTAAAGACTTAAGGGCCTAAAATGCAGGATGGCACTAGTTCACGGGGGCACAAACCAAAAACACGATCAAATAAGCCATTGTTAAAAAGAATAAGAAATCGCATTGCTACTTCTATGGAAGAAGTCTCTGTGCAGCGGTGAGATTGTAAACATGGGCACAAAACTCAGCATCTTTTTTAAATGACTGCCATCTTGGGCTGTTTTGATGGTGATGTGCTTATTTTCACATGGCTGGCAGAGTTTTGCCCATCCTCCGGATTAAGGCTTATTCCAGGATTTCAGCTAGTCTGTTTATGAAGCTGATCATGGCCGAAATGTTTGCCATAATAGGCTATCAATATGGGGAAGGCACAGAGAGAGGTCTTGGAGAAAGGGAGATGGTAGAAAGAATGGCCACAAGTCAGGGAACCAGGAAAAGGACAGATTTACGTTCAAGGAACTTTCTTTTAATATGAGCAGAAATCCCGAGGGAGCAGGCCAAGCCAGGGGCCTGGGGGACTCATTTCTCCCCAGTACCGCCATCTGTCTATACTCGGACCATCCTTGTATCTCCTTTACACCAGCATGGCTGCTCCTATTTTGGAAAGCTTTTCAACAGGAGAAACGAGGGGCTTTTCCTCCAGGACCTCACAAAGAACCTCAGTCCAGAAAGCTTGAGAAGTATAAATGGGTGCTGGCCTGGGGGTAAGCCAGGAGGCGAGCAGGAGCTCCCAGCTCCCAGCAATGGTAATCAAGCCGCCCTTCACTTGGTTAAGGAATAAAAACTTGGATCTTAACCTCCAGGGGCACATCCTTACTGCTCTGTGTCCTCCAGCCTCCATAGTCTTCCTTCCAAGTGTGAGGCCCAGGGCAGACTCCTATGGGCAGAGGCTGGAAAAGGAGCAGGTCAAGTACAGCAATCTTAACGAGAAGAGACAGAAAGTGTGACTCACGTGATTTCTGCCTCTTGGCTCTTGGTAGACCCGTGGCTGAGGGTTTCTGGCAGTTCCTCCACTGCTTTCGCCAAAATATCTAAAATCTTTGCTTTTCACCTTTTAGCCTGTGATCCACCAATAACTCATTTTTATGTATAAAGTATGGATTTTGCTCCCAAATATGGATAATTGAGTCTGCAATACTTAAAGTTAATAGTTGACCTTGCCCTCTGCCCTGCCCTGCCACCTCGGTCCGACACAGGGTTTCAGTATTTGCTTTGGTCCATATTGTGCCATCCATTCTGTTTCACGGGTTTAGTTATACACTTCTGCAAAAATGCCATATATATTCGCTGTTATCCTTTGGAGCCCCTGTAATACTTACAAGGGAAAGCAGTTCTACCGTCTTTTTCTTCTTTTTAAAAATGATTTAGCTTGCCAAAGCTCTCTACTCCTTCCCCGTATTAGAATCTGTTGGAGGGCACCTGGGTGGCTCAGTGGGTTAAGCCGCTGCCTTCGGCTCAGGTCATGATCTCGGGATCCTGGGATCGAGTCCTGGGATCGAGTCCGCGTCGGGCTCTGCTCAGCAGGGAGACTGCTTCCCTTCCTCTCTCTCTCTGCCTGCCTCTCCATCTACTTGTGATTTCTCTCTGTCAAATAAATAAATAAAATCTTTAGAATCTGTTGGAATTCTGATCGAACCCTCACTTAATATATATTATAATTATAAAGAAACTTTGCATGTTTATTTTATAAAGCTCTAGCTCTCATAAATACGGTGTCTCTCTATATTTACTTGAGCAGTTTCTGGCCTTCCATAACATTTTATAACTCTTCCTGTGTAAATATTATACATAATTTGTCAGACTGTTCCTTAGGTATAATTTCTCAAGCCTTATTTTCTGTAGGCTTCAGAATGAAAATTACAAACAGTAACTAGCAAATGTGTTAAACTCATTTATTGATCTTAAACACTTACCGATTCTCTGTTTTCTCTGTACATACCGTATCATTTGCATCCAAGAGTTCCTTATTTATTCCTTTTCCTTCCTTATCTATTCCTTCCCAGTTTTAAATCGTCCTCACAGACTACAAGCACTCCTCCCACCTGGAGTGAGGAATGTTATTTTTATCAGCACCGTTTTCAGCAGATCTTGTCATTTCGGCCCCAAATTCATCCCCCAGTTACAGATATTTCATTTGGGGCTGTCTACCCGCATCCGAGGTGCTCTCCACTTCCCACCTTCTCGAATTTGTCTTCCCCAGATGTTCCTGACATATAGTCTGGCTCCCTCAAAGCTGTGAACACACCAGGCTCCCGTCACCTTGGCCTCTCCCTTGCTCCTCTCCTGTAATGCATTTTTAGCTCGTATCCTCTGTTTCCAGTCTCCCTACCTCTCATTTTTACAGAGATCCCAGGGAAGGGGGTACTACAGGTAAATCGTACAAGGCAAGGTACATCTGAAAATGTCTCTCTTTTACATTCCTACGCGATGGATACTCAGATTTCACAGAGAACCTAGGGCAGACTTCAGCTTCTTTAAGTTTGAAAACCACTGCTTTGTGGTCTTCTAGCTTCTGGTGTCAACCTTGACAAGTCCAGGTTGTTCTGCTAACAGATCTTTTTGTGACTTGTGTTTTTCTTCCCTCTCTAGAAGATTCTATGTTCCTTCCTGTTTCATCAGTAGTCAAGGATCAGACTATTTTTCTCCATTTGACTGAATATTCAGTGATCCCCGACTGCCTAGAATTTTTCATTTGTTTTTAGGATTCTGATATGTACCTGATTTTTTGAGGTTTATCTTCCTTGCATTTTCCCTAGTGTTTACTTTAGAAGTAGTGTTATTTAGCTATTACACATCCTCGTCTTTTCCTCCACTATAATTTTTTTCTCTCCTTCAGCACTATGTTTTTGCTTGATGTTCCAGAATACCGCACATTTTCTGATCTACTTGTTGAATTTTTTGCTTCCGATCACGTATTTTTGTTTTACAGAAGCCTCTTTCCTTGTGTAGAGAGATACACCTGTTGCTTCCCTCTTCATGCTCTGTCCCACCTCTCTGAGTACATCCGTTTATTCTCAGCCTTGTTCCAACCACGTAGCCCTTATTCCTCAAGTTGCTTTTTGTTTCTGTGGTTTCAGTGCCTTTCTGTCATATAGTCTAAAAATCTGTGACAATTCTGACTTTTCCCTTCTAAGCTAAGATCAGGATACTGGAAAGGTGACTGGCAGCTCGGACCCGTTGATGGCACGGGTGCCCCGGGAGGGGAAGTGGCACTGAAGTGGGCCGGGAAGGCTCAGTGTGTGTTGGCCCGGTTTTCCGCGCAGAACCGCAGGCCCTGGCCGCGTGCAGCGCCCCCAGGCCGGGCACCTGGGCTGGGTCCCGATCCCAGGCTCAGGCTGCACCTGCTCACCCTTACCCAATCCCCTCGCCCGGGTGGACAATCGTAGGAATTCCTGCAGGTGAGCCGCTCGCTGTCTCGGCGAGCAGATCTGTTTCTGGAGCCCGCAGGCTTCCCTGTGACCTTCGGGGCGTCTGGACGTGACAGGAGCAAGACAATTTTTCTGCGACGACCTGATGCTCCGCTCCTGCCGCTGAGCGGCGCAGGAAGGTGCGTCTCCGGAACGATCCGTAAGTCTGTTTCTGTCAGCACTCCCAGAAAGCCTTTACTTGGGGGGAAAAAAAAAGAGAGAGAGAGAGAGAAGAAAAAGAAAAGAAAACGCACCGAAAATAAAACCTAAAACAAACCTGCTGTGCCTTCGAGCCGGGGCAGAAAAGGAAGAGCTGCCGTTACTGGTTCCACTGGGGATCGAACCCAGGACCTTCTGCGTGTAAAGCAGACGTGATAACCACTACACTATGGAACCGCAAGCTGACGAACGCCTGCTTGGCCCCATATACAAAAGCTTCTGGACAACCACGTCGAAAAAAATTCTTAATTACCCAGTCGAGGGACAGGTGACTCTATTTAAACACGGGGAATCTTCAACTGCGTCCCGGGAGCGTCTCCCTGGCGCAGCGGCTGGAAATAGCCAGTAAAGCCATCTGTGAGCGCGCGAGGAAAACTTCGGCAAAACCGCGTTCTCGATGCGTGCCCCCTTCGAGCCGGCCCTCGCCGACTGCCCCATAGTCACCTCTTCTTTCCCAGGCCGCCCACGCCTACCGGGTGCCACGCCCCGTGCAGGTGCTGCGGGTTAAAACCCCGCGGGTGCGCACTTTACCCCGGAAGTCCCGGCAAAGCGGCGGGGCGGCCGCATCTTTAGGTCCCGGACAGCACACGCCGAGAGCGCAGCACTGTCCCGGCCTCCCTTTATTTGGCCCTGGGTCAGAGCTCAGGATATTGATGCATCAGGATGGGACACAAATACGTGTTTTCAACTCTTGGGGTTCAGAGCATGCCACCCCCAAAATATGCGTCTCTGGCATATTGATAATTTTGAGTTAAAGGCACTGAAAAACCAGCAGGTGGAAGAAAGAGCACTCAGGACCTTCCTTTTTCTTCCTGAAAGCGGCGGGTAGAGTACCCCGTGGAAGGAGCCCCTCCCTGTCCCGGGAGGAAGGAAGGCTTCTTATCGCCAGAGCCCTGCCTCCGGGCCCAGAGAAAACTAACCCTTATCTTTCTAGTCACTTGTCCACAGTTAAATGCCCCCCGCCCCCCCGCTTTGTCTTGTCCGGTTTCACCCGATTGGTTCGACCTACTGAGTAGGCAGGGAACTCTAACTGCTTCTTTGAGCCTTTGTTTATCCTGTGAGGGCTGCCCATCTATGTAAAAATTACTTAATGAAATGTCTGTGTGTTTCTCCTATTAATCTGCTTGATGTCCGTTTAATTTTTAGGCCCAGCCAGAAATGCTAAAAGCGTAGAAGAGAAATTTTACCTCCTTTACACAATCTCTCTCTCTCTCCTCCTTCCTCGGACACCGTATGGGTCTGACCGTCTCCTTCAAACTCTGGGCCCTGTTCTCCGGAGCCTTAGTGAAGAGTGAGGAGCCTTTGGAAAGTCAAGTCACTGGTGAGTACCACTAGGCCCAGGAGGTCATGGGCCACATAACCCTTTTGTGTCACCCAAGGTCTTCTCACTTTACATTTTAGCTTAGGATAAAATTCCAGTAGACTTAGAAATGGATGGACTTGGGCAGTTATGCCAAATCCATGGTGGGCTAAGACCATGGTAGAGCCAATAGTGTACCTATTAAACATGGCCTTGTAGGATTTGGTTCCCAAGCTCTGGTGGTAAGGTGCAGGATTATAGGAGAGAGAAAAATAATCAAATTGTCTCAGTGCAAAACAGAAATTCATAGGTTTTCTGGAACCAAGAGGGGTTTGCAGTTCATATTGAAGATGACAAATTAACAGATAGATTATTTGCCACAAGCAAGGATTGGACTCCTGCAAACTTGACGTTCAGCACCTTGCCCATTCATCCATCACAGCAACTTAGAATCTGTCTTCTCATATCTTTCTTGGAAGAAACGAAATATTTGTTTGTAGTTTGGGGAACCTAGAATTGACTTTATAGGACCATGAAACATAGGCCCAGGCTTATAAGAATATAAACAAAAAACCAATCTAGGGAAGGTTATCTGATGGGAAATTTGTAGAATATAATTTGGGCAATTGTTTTATTAAAATATATTCTTTACATTTGATGATTTGTATGGGGTATTAGGAAAGAACTGGATTCTCCCTGACCTTGCAGATAGATATTATGATAGGAAAAATGTATGATTTTATTAAATATGTAATTGCATGAAAATGTGAAAAGGCCACCACACAAGCAACCACACATCTTGGAGACCCTTACCAAACCAAAGCTTTGAGAACCAGAAGATACAGTTTTAATAGATTGTCATATAAAAAACAAACACGCTTATCTAGATGGATAATCTAGATATTATCTAGATGGATACTCAATACTAGATCGATCAACATCTCAAATGTGAAAAAGAAAATGTACACAGCTTTTGTTTTTTAGAGAGAACATTTTTTAACTTAATAACAGAGAAAGACCCTTTAAGCATAACTATAAAAGTACAAACCCTGGGGTGGAAGAGAGGAATCCTTAACAAAATCAAGGATCTGTCATTAAGTTCCTCCACTGACAAGTCAACAGACAGGTAACACATTGGGAGATAATATTGCAAGACCTAAAATTCACAGTAGCCCAATGACCACGGTACACAATATATCCCCTGTGCATCAATGTGAAAGACAAACCAACCTCAATAAGAACATGGGCTCATTATAAGAAAAGAGTCAATGTCATTAAGATGGAGTGCCAGTAGCGAACAGACACATAAACAGATGCTCAGAGTCTTTAGAAACCATAAATGCAAATTAAAAAAAAAAAAACAGTGATGAGACTCATTACACATGTTAGATTACAAAGTAGAAAGCTGAAAAGGGTCAAGCTGTGACAAGGCTGTGTGGACAGGGGGAGTGTGGCCTGGAGACTGGGATTAATTAGCCATTCCACTCCTACATCCCAGTGAAATTTGCAAACACAGACATAAAGGGGGTGGGTGAAAAGGTGGTGTTATTTGGAATTGGAGACAGTGGAGGCAACCTGTGAGTGCACCATTGGGACAGAAGAGAGAAAACACATCGTGAGTACCCACCATGGGATTTTATATAGCAGTTAGGAGCCATGACTTAGGTAGACATGGGATAATTTTGATGGCTCTTGAAGTCATAATTTTAAAAGACATAAAAATATATACCATTTATATAAATTTATAATATATGTCCATGCAATGTCAATTTTACAAAACATACATATTGAAACGATGTACAATAAACAGATTAGCTTATATAAAGAGAAGTATGGCAGCAGGACGTGGGAACAAAGGGAACGCATCAATCTTGAGGTGTTAAGGTGTTAAGAAAGGGCAACTAGGTCAGATACAGGGTAGACTGGAAAAGCCAGAGATGTTCCAGAGGAAGGCAGGTTTATGGAGGATCTGTCCCAGGGTAATCTCCCATGTGATTTCTCACCCCAGTTTTCTTCTGGCTTCTCTGTATCCTCCACTCAGTTTTTCTGTCTTGATGAAGACAGACATCAAGTCCGTTTTAACCCAGCAGGTCCACAAACAGAACTAGACTGTGCCTGAAGTTTCCTCCTGTGGAACTCCATGCTGAGCCACACATCTGTGGAGCTCCAAGCCGTCCTTGAGAGAAAGGGCATGACATTGTCTGGTTTGGGCAAGTTGGAAGCAGGGTGGCTGAAAATCTCTGCGTCCACGTGTCCCCATCTCTGCTCGCTTTCTTGAGCCAAATTAGATAAAATGGAAGGAAGCATGATAGTCTTGTTCAAATACAATAAACTAGCTCAGAAGGTAGCACTGTAGGTGTGTAACCTGGCGGTAGTGGTTACGTCATTGTTTTGTTGGGGGGGGTTAGGGTGGATTATTTACACTTGCTTTCTTTACCTCCGTCTAGATTACAAATTGTATAAGGAAAGCACACATTTGTGGACAAAATGAGTGAATTAAAGCAGAAACCAAATTAAAAGGTGCTGCAATATCCAATATTTCCTCTAGATGGCAATAGTCACCATAAAATGGGAATTTAACCCCTTTTTTTTTTTTTTTTTAATTTGGAATTTTTAAAACCTTGCATTGAAGAATGCATTTCTTAAATGTTGAAGTTTCTGTTTTAGTAAAATCTCAGAAACACAGCTATCTTCCCTCTGCCACAAAATCAAGTAAATTTCTGACAAACTGCTACATTTCACAGAAGATGGTATAAATATGATATAACTGAACATAAATGCAAAAAGGGGCTCTGTGGCTTAGCTGGTCAAAGCGCCTGTCTAGTAAACAGGAGATCCTGGGTTCGAATCCCAGCGGGGCCTTCTTTGTTTCGTTTTCTATTTTCAACGGTGTCCTTGCCCTGGAATATGTTGGAGAGGCCTTGAAGAATTTATATGGTAGGTAAAGCCTATGTTCAATTGTTATACCAACGGGGGAGAGTCTCTTGCGAGGCAATTGCATCCCATCATGAGGGTTGGGATGAAGGGAAAATGAGTCACATTTCTGTAGGTGGTCAAAGCAATGGCTTTGCTGATGATAGGGAAGTCCAGGTTAGGCCCCGAGCACCAGTTCTCTTGCCGTTAGGTGATAGAAAGCAATGTCTCACACTCTGTCTTGGAAGTTCAGTCTCTAGTCTCTGATTCTGTGATGACCAACATTTTCAGCTCAATGACGGAGTCTGGTTGTCAGGGTCAGACCAAGAAGTAATAAGCTATGGAGTCCGGTTTGAGTCAGACTCATGGTTTATGAGGACAAGTAAGGGAGCGCGTGGGACACTTACACTCTCACCGTTCTGGTTTCGGGCAACCCTAAGAGCTGTCATCCTTGTGCATCAGACAAGCCACTGAGTTTGAAGGACAAGACTGGGGCTCAATGACATTTTGAAGAAATAAATCACAAATGGACTGTAGAATCTTCGGTGATATCTTAGTTCATAAGCTAAAACATATGTGTAGCACTACCCCACCCCACGCACTGGGCTCTTCCATCTTATGTAAAGAGATTTCAAAGGTTATGACTGGAGTTCCTTGAGAATCACTGACTATAACCTGGTCCTGCCCCATGCCTGAAATCCCACCTACACTCCAGAGCAAACTTGGTTTCATCTTCCTTTTATTCCTACCTGTTCTGCCCCTTCCAACTTCCAAAGGGATGTGAACAGAAAGATGGTGATGAAGGGCGTCAGACAATACCATCCAAATCTGCCACTTTGGTATACAGATGTATTGTAAGCTGAAAGCAAGTGAGAAGAACCAGATTCCCAAAAAGTTCTCTGCCCCACCCCCAACCTGCCTAGAAGCAGGACAGGGGTTTACACAGAGGTCCCGCCTTCCCTGTCTACCTGAAAAGACAAAGGTTAATCCCCAGAGACAACTTCAGAGCCTGTCTTCCTGGAAATGAAATCACGAACTTTACTAACTTTTATCTTTGCCCCCTTGGCCTGATTCTGCCTTCCTTTGTTCCATCATTTCACCACCAATTTATAGTCCGTTGTTAAAGGTGCTACACGACCTGGACTTCTGGACTTCCGAGCCACGTGGACAGTTACCTGTCTTTCCTGGGGTGTCTCCCACCTTTACCTGGTAAATGTGTTAACAAATTCAGTTTGTTTTCCTCTTCTTCGTCTTTCCTTACAGGGGTTTCAGCTAAGATCTCAGAAAGGCAGAAGGCAGGCAGATCATCTTTCTTCCCCTCATGTAACATGTTACAGGCCTCATGTAACTTTAATACTGCAGTATTCTCTCTCAGCAGAAACTAAATCCAGGGAAGGTTGAAAATACCATTGGACCTATAGATCATATATTAAAGTGTTATTCCTGCCCTCTACCTACAAAAAGCTCCATCAGGGAGGAACACATATGCTATCAGTACCTGTCAATCCTTGTCTAAATCATGAAGCGAACAACCAAGAACCAAATTTGCCTCCATAACACTGCCGGTTGCCCCAAACTTGCAACAGATGAAAGGGAGGCTCCTCCATAATTAATACCATTATTAATATATCCCCAGACCACCACCCTGGCCCCCGCAGCCTGCGTGATGGATAAAAAAGCTGAGTCCTCTCTCCTATGTCTTTGGCCAAACTTAGGAAGGGGAGGAAGGAAGTTAGGAGAAATGACAGAACATATAAGTTTTGCAAGATAATGGATTCAGTAAAGATTTTTTTTCTATAGTGGGCTGACATGAAATATCCCTAGAAAGATAATGACTAAAACAAATTCAAGAAAACAAGACCGGCAGATCAAAATAAACAAATAAAAATGCTGCACACAACAGGAAAAATATATGAAAATAAGTCTGTCTGGCAGTTTATAAGCAGTTGCCTAGGGTTTTAAACAGATTTATAAATCAAATCGTGAAATATGGTTGTTAATGTTTGGTTTATCTATTTCTGTACATGCTGGAACAGACAGATTATTTCTCTTACATCTCAAGAGTCTCCTGTTCCTTTCTTTTATGCTTCGATGGGCCAGTCCACTCATCTGGGGCAATAGTCAGAATTTTGGTATTCCAAGGATCCTTTACACTGGAAAGCTGCTGTTGAAAAGCCCTGTAAACAACTGAATAAACTTAAATCAGAGATTTAAGTACCTAAATTACAAACTTGGGATGCTTATTCTGTTACAAACAATTCCAACACAAGTGTTTACAATCGCTACTGATTAACTCATTTGACAATAACAAAGGGGAACACAACCCATGTTGGGGACAGCTTGGTAATAGTATGGAATTAGTTCCAACCTTGTAGATTCCTGAAGCCAGTCCTGAAATACAGTGCCAAAGTGTTCCAGGATGGGGAAGAGCATAACAAAGGACAGAGTTTGAAAACCTTATTTATTCATCCTCATTTATAATACCTGAGTTTTAAAAGCCATGAACTGTATTAAAATCTAGGAAAGTTTGCTTTGTTTTGATGTGTCTTGATGTTTCTTTGGTTTACTGCTTCTTGCCTTCCCCATAATATGACAGGGTCCTTTTTGGTCTTCCCTTCTTGGAGAGCAAATATTCTGTATTTTAGAGATAACCTTTTTTAGTTTATGCTGACTGTGCTGTCTTTAATCATTTGAGACAACAAAGTTCCCTCATATAGGAATGAGCTATAGTTCTTGACAATCATGTTACCTTCCATGCTTATTTTAAAATGTTTTACTGTAACTTTGAAACAAGTAGCCAAGTGTTTTCTCCAGTAACCATGATCTGATTCTTCTCCTGAGTGTTCAAATGGCCTGACAACTTTTAATTTTTGTCCTCTCCAAATGAAATCCTAAATGTACAATAAAACTTTCAAGATACCTTTTCCACCTACCACTGTCTTTGAGACTTCCTGGGAGGTACCTAGAAAATCTTTCACCCTGCAAAAAGAGAGATGCTGGAAAGAACCACGGCTATCTGATATGTCACTATAGCTAAGTTGCACAAGAAGACTTGAAAATCAGAAGAAGAAGAAGGAGGGAAGAGAAGAGAAGGAGAAAGGCTTAGTCTTCCCTAAGTCAAATTTGCATGGATAAAATGTTAATATAAATATTGCAGAAGCTTTACATCAAATGGGAAATTCCCGGAGATTCATCATTGCTCTTACTGTCCATGAGATGTTTCTATCAACATATAAATTCCTGGTGTTGTTTGGTTGATAATAGACAACAGGGGTAGAGTGTAATCAGTCATAATCCCAGCAATTTCTTTTATGTAAACTCAGTTGCAACTTCACTTCTTTAATTTGAATCTAGCATCTTCTGGGCTACTGAGTTTTAATTGGGGACTTACATCACTTATTATTAATAAGTCTTTAATGTATAAATATGTAGAACCTACTCCCAACTTACCAAGCCTCTTTGCTTCATACTGTGGACATCGTCCTTTTATATTCCTACTATGTGACTTGTACGTTTGTGGCATAGGATGTCTCAGGATTAGCATATGTCCGTTTCAAGACTTTTTCTCTGTGGAAATTATGTTTATCCATTTCTATAAATTAAATGCAGTGTTTTCTATCTTCTTTGAAAATATGATAGGTCATTATGTCTACAACTATTTTATCTAGAACTTCTTTTGGATTGGCTTTGTTATGTTGTTTTGCATGTCACAGAAACAACCAGAATTCCTTGTTAGTGGGATTATGGTTGTTATGAATTCTCATCAGCCCTTTCGCCTTGGAAAATCATAAGTAATAAATCAATCATCACAACATTTAAAATCTTTTGTCATCGCCCTAGACAGTTATTTTGTTGGGAAAGGACTTGCGATCAGCTTCATCTCCAACAAAGAGACCATCTCAAAGCTTCTTAGGAAAAGATGACTATGCCAGATTCGCTTGCTTACACACTCCTGATGGTGTGGCTTCAACAGCTTTAAGACCATAACCATCCTACTGAGTCTGGATTTCCAGAATTCTGCTCAAGAAGCACGTGGGTTCATGAAACTGTGGTGGGGAAAGAAAATGACCCCACCAGCAGAAAGATGCTTCCTTATCAATAGAAGAAAGAGAAGACACGTAATGAAGTATTTACCGTATTTACATGTATTTAGGGTATCACCAAAGTGATGACAAAAGTATAAACACTGACTCATTGTTTACAGCAAAGCTGAAGAAAGAATATTGACTTCTCTTTATCTCCTTGAGAAGCAAAGGGCTGCACCTTGTGAGTCTCCCGTCAATCTCCTGAGAGCGTCCTGACCTAATTCTGGAGGTACATTCTTATATACCTAGAGGTTATTTGGCTCACAACCTTAGAGATACTCTGCATGGTAAAAATTGAAGACCAGACTTCATCCATAGAGACATTGATCTCTATTCCGAAGCCTGGAGTCAGGACTCAGATTCACTACATATCCAAGAAACACTGCAAGGAAGGAGGTGGGGGGGTGGGTAGAAGAAGGGCACTTTCGCTATATAATCAGAGAAAATAATTTCCATTTACCCTTATAATTGTTAACTCAAGATCTGGGGGAGCAAGAATAACAGAGGACTGACTGAGAGGTGACTGGGATATTGTCTGTTTGTCTGGAATATTGTTGATGCTGTTACAGAGTTCTATCTTCTAGATCTACAAAGAAGCTCTTTCTCTTTCCTCAGTCTATGCTGTGACTTGTAACAATTTGATAGACTTCGCTTTTGTGAGCTAAAACAATTGAAAATATCTTATTGTCTAACAACAGGCTCATTTTTGTTCTCTGTGAGTCCTAGTTTTACCTTTTTTTGAAAATTGCCTTTGAATAAATCTATACATAATTTCCTTTGATCAACAGTGTGTTTTGGCGCTGCTACTTTAGTACTATTGGAAATTCAGAGAAAGTGTTTTATTCACATTATAACAGAAAATTAAAGGCGCCCTGTTCCTGCCCTCTCGCCAGCCCTACTTGTATACTTCATGCGTCAGGGGTAAAATGGATTCAAAAGTTCAGCTTCAACTTCTGGCTAGCTGGACCAGTTCAACTGAAAATGGGCTCTGTTTCTATATATATACTATATAAGTATGCTGTTTGAGAACTCGATATATGCTGATCAACCCATACTTCCAAGATACCTCAAGTGAAAAGAGCACGATGCAAAATAGCGTGTACAATGTGACATTTTGTGTAACTGGAAAGGGAACATTTATATTCATATTTACATCTCCACGCATAAGGACATCAGGGAGCATACGCGTGAAACTCAGAATAGGAGTTACATCTGGGAGACGGTGGTGAGCAGTGACGGGTGAAAAAGGTTCAGGCTGGGGACACACCCATTTAGTTACCTACCACGTGAAGCTATGACCTCATCCAAGAAAAACAAAACCCAGGGGCTCATCCGGCCGGCAGGAAGGTGTGGCAGGCCCGGTTCCTGGCGGCAGGTGTGCGGCTGAGACGTCCTGGCAGGCTGTCAGCGAGCGGTCACGCTCGGGTTCCAGCGCGTTTCCGCAACCCGTGGCGGAGCTGCCCTTCATCCTCGAGGTCAGCAAAGGCCTGTCGAGTCCTTGCACAAAATCGGAGTATAGTAGTTAATATACCATGGAGAAGTAGGTATCCTTTATTAATTTTTAAAATAGGTTTCTCAGCCTTTCACTCTGACCTCGGCACTGCTCTCGACGTGAAGGGCGCAGCACTGAGCACACCGGCGAAGCCCCCGCTTTCTCGGATGCACTGAGCATCTCCCACATCGCCCGCACCGCGCTTGAGACACTGCTCACGTTATTACGTAATCAGTGCGGCTAATGCCACTTTGGTGGTACCCCAGACTCTGAAACAGGAGGAAGAGCAGAGCGCGCTGGCAGCCTGCGAGGTCGTGCGCCGGCCAAGGAGCAGCGGGTGGCAGAGGCCCCGGAAGATGCCGGGGGCAGAACGCGGCGGGCGCTAGGACCCGGGGCGGCCCGAGGCTCCCCGCCCCCACCGCGTCCGCCCGGCGTAGACGGAGACGCCGAACCGCGGGGCTGGAACCGGAGTTCTTAAATGTTCTAACGCGCCGTGCGCGGCGCGGAACCAGGCAGCGAGCGGGTACAGTGCCCCGACGCGAGGAGAGAAGGGGCTGCGGCGGCAAGCGCCCCAGCACCCCGGGAACGGCAACGCGGCCCCAGCGCCGGCGGCTCCTCCGGAAGCCTGCGCGGGGCCGCAACAGCTGCGAGCATTCTGTAACCCCCCTGACGCGTCCCGAAAGGCAGCACCTCTCTGGCCCCCCGGACGCGATTTCTTTTTTCAAAAAAGTGAAATTTCCGAACTCACCGCTCAGCAGCGGCGACTCTGGGCTGTCTGTCGCTGGGAGGGAGGCCGCAGAGTCCACGCGGACGTGGCGGACAGAAAAGGGAAAAGAGTGCGCACATGGCCCGTACGGGGATCGAACCCGCGACCTTGGCGTTATTAGCACCACGCTCTAACCAACTGAGCTAACCGGCCGCCTTAGGGCGGGCCTTCTACTTACACTTGTTAAAGTCATGCCCGCCCAGCCCGGCTCACATTTCCCGCCCCTCCCCCCGCTAAGAGGTTAAGAGAAATGCCCTTTTTTTCTATAAAGAAAGAGAAAAGAGGCTTCCCGGCGCCGACAGAGCGGGATGGGCTTCCTCCCGGGAAAACAGACCCCAAACTGACGGCAGCGGCGCTAGAAATCCCTTGCGGGGCTCCCTCTCCTGCACTGGGAGCCGCCCCAACCCGGGCGGGGCCGCCGCCGCGCTGGCTCCACGCTCCTGGGGCCCGTTCAGGGCAGGTCAGCTTCGCCGGGACCCTGGGGACCCGGACCCTGCAGCCCCCGCCGCCCCGCCTCCGCGGGTCCGCGCTCGCCCCGGGCAGAATCGCGAGCGGCGCTGGGAATCTGGAGTGGCAGTGCGGCTTGTGGACGCGTGGTGGCGCTCGAGGACAGGGCTGGCTTCGGCGGGGCTCGAGGACTGGGGGGGTCTGCCGGCTCCAGAGCGCCTGACCCCTCTCCGTCCCAAATGTACTAAGACGCTCTAAATCCGAGACAAAAGAAGCCGAGACCAAGGCGAGTTTGGAGTTGGGGCCTTTATCTTTTCTCTGCCTGGCGCTGCAACCCTCCTATGTCTCGTCTCAGTGCCCTTTGCGGCTTCTGAAGTTCGCTGACCGGTTTTGTACAAACGTGTATCTGAGCAAGACTCGAAAGACACTTTTTCGCTCCTTTTTTTCTTTTGCAGAAAGGAGAGCTCTTGTCTTTCGACAAGGCAGATCAACTACTCATTTGCTTATTTTCCATTATGCCACTATAAATTTGGTTTTTAATGTGAAAATAAAAGCTGTGAGATCATGCTCCTTGTATTTAGTGCGTTTCTTGGCGTCGGCACCCTGCGTGTGAACTCACAGCTGTCGGCACTTGCTTTGTCCTCTAGTAAAAATTCAGTAAAAGGTGAACCGAAAAATCAGATTTTTTGTTCTCTGGTCCCTTTTCTCTTTGCACTTTACTGCAGCTCCCTTAGCTTTCCAAACCCTGGGAGAGCTTTCCTGCTGAAGGGCCGGGCTCTTTGGGCTGCTGGGCAATCTCTTTGCTCTCCAGTCTTCGCTTGGCTATTTTTTTTCGGCCAGGAGATCCCTCTCCTTCCAGAGAGCCTTGGAGAGATTGCTCTCAGCTCTCAGTGCTGGCTCTTGGCTGTTGAATACAAAATGCCTTGGACCGGCCTTACCCCTGCAAGGTGCCTCAATGAATATTTCTCTCCACTTTGTGGCCTTTTCCCTCAGGCCCCTTTTGACTTCTTCTCCTCCACAGAGACAATCAGCAGTGGTTTGGGCTGCATGGAATTCTCTGCTTGGGTCAAGCAGGCCCACCAACAAACCTTAAAAATCTCTTGGAGTTTCTTCCAGTTTCTTCCAGTTGAAGATTCTAATGGGGTCTTCATAGGTTTGTCTTTCTTTGCCCGTCTGCTCCTCTGCTAGGGATAAGGGCAACCAGAGGCCTCTCTTATCCTATGAAGGCCTCCTTGTGGAATTTAGTTTCCTTTGATTCTTTAGTCTGGGTTCAGAAACCTGATATTCTGAAGCCTATGGGCTTGCTTTAATCAGTAGGTTGAGAGGGACACACTGTTTCAACTTTGCACAACTGAACCAAGCAGTTTCCAGATTTCCAGGCCAAAATTGCTACTGAAGCTAGTTCCCTTAAAATATATATGGTAACAGCCTAGCTGCTCTCCCTAAAGAACTCTGCCAGGTGATCTGCATGTCGGATATCACCACACAGAAATGACACAAGGAACAGTGTAATGTGGGCTTGAACGGAACAGATCTGCATATCAACGCGAATTTTACCTATAACTGGTCTTGGCTTCAGCACTGCATCAAAGAAAAGAAGAATGTCCTGAGGGCTGCAGGCAGTTCACTGAAATGTTACTGGAAATGGAAACACAAAGTAAAAATATCCTACAGTATCATGGGACAGGAAGAAAAAGCCCATGTCATTAAATATAGGTAATATGTTTAATTTGTCCTATTGTATTTGTTTTCGTTTTGAAAAAATATTACATGTATGTACTTTATGCAGACACAATAACGTAGTCTACAAAACCGAAATATACAATAAGAAGTTTAAGTTTCTGCGTCAGAGGACAGAAACATAAAAAGAGTGTTATATTTCCTCACATATATTATTTGTTCAATTAGTCCTGCTGTTAGTTACTCAAGGCTACTTTAACCTGGTCCTATTGTTTCTATTAAATAACAGTATTCAGCAACAGAGCAGCAAATAGAATAATACAATTTCAAGTAAACATCTGTTTTCCATACATATGTGTATAATCATTCTTTTTGCATTTCGTGATTGTTCTGACCTGGTACGGCTGTGTCCTAGGTTGGCCCTCTAAAGACTGGGCGACACGAGCCCCCTCGGCTCGCCGGTGCTGGGAACGGCCCGGGAGAAGCGCGCGGAGAGCTGCAGGGCGCCCTTCCCACCGCGAGGGGGCGCGGGCTGCCTCGTCCCCCAGAGCCCGGGGCAGCGGGGAAAGAAGCCGGGGCAGAAGCCGCTGCGCGCGGAGAGCGGAGCGGCGGGAGGGAAGAGTCCCCCGCTCCAGGGGCCGCGTGAGGGCCGCGGTCCCCCCTGCTGCCGCCCGCGCCCCGGGCCGCGCTCCGAGCCCCCGAGAAGCGCGCGCCCCCTCGGCGCCCCCGCAGCACCTGCTCCCCGGCGCCGGGGTCAGCGCATCGGGGGTGAACATCTGTGCCTGCCAAGAAACAGGGGCTGGCGGCTGGGGTCCCTGCCACTAGGCTTGGGGGCGGGCAGGCGCCTTCCGTGGAGACCCGACCCCAAGACAGTGATCCTCCCTGCGTCCCGCTTCCCTCCCCTTGTCCCCGCTCCTCCCCCGCCGCCCAAGGGCCCGGGACCCGCAGCGCAGGGCTCTCAGGAAAACTCGTTTCTAACAAACAGGAAGGGCGACGACTTGACATTTCCCGTGGTTTGCAGAGAGAAGTTCCAATCTCTAGAATCTCTGAAACCAAGTTAAGTGCATTTCAGGAAAAACAAACAAACCGGCGGCTGTTTCCGCCCGGTTTCGAACCGGGGACCTTTCGCGTGTGAGGCGAACGTGATAACCACTACACTACGGAAACGCTGGGTCGCGGCGGTCGCTTCGGTACCTCTGACCCCGCGCGCGTCTCTAAGGCGGTTTGCGTCCACAGGGCCCGGGCGCACTGACTCCAGGCCGGCTCGGGGGCTGGTCGTCGCGCTGCGTTTCTCCCCTTCCTTTCTACTCACACAGAAAGAAAACCCTCATAACCGAGCGCAGGCTTCACCCGGGGCCCCAGTTCTTGCACCAGCTTCAGCCATGAAAAGCCCAGGCAGCATCCTGGAGTACTGGGGGGGGGGGGTCAGACCTGTAATGACCTGCAATATAAGGTGTTTTTTGTTTGTTTGTTTTTGTTTTGTTTTGTTTTTAAGTAAAACTTGACGGAGAGCGCTGTATAAGTTTAAGGAGGCAGCGTAATGACTGGACTCATACACAGACCGTCAAATGACGACCCCAACTGGAGACTTTGATCTCAAGACCTCCCCATGCTGTCTACGGGGTGTCTCGGCCTCTGCAATGGGGCCTGATACTCATCTCTTGGTGACAGAAAATGACTCTTTGGAACCGGAATTGAGCGGCTTGAGCTCAGGAGATGGTCAGAAGCCACAGCCTCTTCCTTTGGAGATAATTGACTAGACACAGCCGTGGGGCTTCATCTCACCACCAGGCTCCGGAGACCCATACAGGAGCAAGTGGAGTGTTTCGAGAACACCATTCGCTGGCACAGAATGCAGATGCTGGAACTCAGAGTCTGGAACTAGTCTTCCCTACAGAAGCATGGTTTCTTCATTCTACTGTTTAATTTGCCGGAATTTAGAGCTGGTACAAACAAGAATCAAGACAAGATTGTCACTTCACACTCAAATCTCATGCTCTCTCCATCATAGCTGAATAGGACACATGACATTAAAGCAAAAAAAAAAAAATTAATATAAGGTATTATGACAACCAAATTGGCAATATTTGGCAACAAAATGTAATGCCATTACTCTTGATGAGACTCAGACTGAGAAACAGTCTTTCTAAATTTATTGTTAAAAAGTAAGCTGACTCCAATACAAATGAACTGATTTTAGGTAAAAGATAAATTCTAATCTTGGGGAATGGGTAAGGCTAGGGTAGTGAAACATGAAAGGAGGAAATTGCATACTAATTTAATAATAGGTGGGTCTATATTTTTTTAGTCAGAGATTTTGCTAAAAATTAGAAATATTGCAAACTTTATTTTCTGGATGAGATAAGCTTAGAAGAAGGGAACTATCACCTGGCTAAACCATATTTAGGGAAATTATTCTACACGTCCAGATTACAAGCCCCTAGTGCTAACTGGTAGAAGCAGACCTTTGACAGCCTGAAGAGGTTAGTGTCCTCTTGTCTGAGATGTTTGTAATGGCCTCGTTGGTACTTGTCTCGCTAAGCTCAGCTGATTCTCTCCAGGCCCTATCACTACCACCTGTCTCCTTTTTTGAGACTCCAGGGGGTCAAGTACAAAGTGTGACCCATGAGGAGTTGTGGTCCACATCAAAATAATTGCATGATTTCCCCCAATTTATATCGACAGATACCTGGCCAGTGTGAATGGGAATGGATCTTAAGTGGATAGGATTAAGGTGGCAGCACACAAAGTTGCATCAGACCAAGCTCACTGACAGTCTCACTTGGCCGAGGGCCCCAAGTCAATGTTTTAACTCACGGGCCTGGGAACAGCTCTACATTTTCATTCATTAAAAAAGCATAATTAATAAATGATTAATATATACAATAAACAACACAATAAAATTGAAACATCAGTTTTTCCTTAGTGTCTGCAGAACAAACTAGGGGTGTAAGGAGATTGAAATTCTAGGATGAATTTATCATGGGCTTCTCCAGAGGAACGTTCACCAAGGTTGTGAGAAAGAAATTCACAAGGAGAGCCTCAGCATCCCCCAAGTTGTTCTGCCAACTTGTTGTTTTCCTCAAGGCCAGAAGTTACAGGGGGACCTGCTGCCACAAGACTGGGACCACTGAACATAATGGACGTGATGGGATCCTGGGATGAAAGGAGCCAAATGTTGGCAATGAATTCCCAAAGACTAGCTGGGCGTTGTTATGGACTCGAAATCCACACGTTTAAGCCCAAACCCCTAATGTGACTGTATTTGGAGGTAGGAACTTTTGGGAGGTAAATAAGGTAAAATGAGGTCATAATGGTAGAGCCTTCATCCAACTGGGCTGGTGTCCTTATATGAAGACAAAGACATACCGGAAATTGCTCCCCGAGTTTGCCCAGAGGAAAGACTGTGTGAGGACACAGTGAGAAAACAACCATCTACAGGCCAGAGAGAGGTCTCATCAGAAACCGTCTCTGCACGTACCTTGATCTTGGGCTTGATTTGCATGAGCTCCCACCCTGGAGCCAGTTTTGAAGATAGAGATGTCCAGTTTCCCTTGAGAAAGCCCATTGACAATTGCCAAAAATTGATACCGTTCTTCTTCCTGGCCTTCCTAACAGGACCTGGGTCTTCCTAGCCTTTCCTAAAAGGACCTGTGTCCTTTTACCAATGCGTGCATTAGGGAAAAGGAAATAGAATTTTCTGGCATTACTAGGAAATGACTCAGAGCTGGCATTAATTCCTAGAGGTACAAAGCAATACTGCTGTCCACCAGGACAAGACTCCATGAAGTCTGCTTCTGGTCCATTTCACTGTGGGCACAGTGGGTCCCTAAACCTACCTGGAGATTATTTCCCTAACTCCAGACAGTATCTTTAACATTGTTTCTTTTATTTATTTTGAGAGAGAAAGCATAGGGGGAGGGGCAGAGGGGAAGAGAGAATCCCAAGCAGACTCCTCCCTGAATATACAGCCAGAGATGGGGCTGGATCCCACGACCCTGATATCATGACCTCAGCCGAAATCAAGAGTCGGACACTTGGCCAGCTGAACCTTGCAGGTACCCCTAATATTGTTTCTATGACTGATGGAGGGAATGCTAGTACCACAAAAAAGGTCAAGCGGAAGCCACTAGAAATTCCTCTAACCATGGCAATAGTAAGCCAAAAGCCACACTGGCGGGGTTGCAGAGTAGTGACATCAGGGACTGGAAAGAGACAAGGGCGGAGATTGCTGCCATATCTCCGCTCAGCTCGCTTACTCAGCTGGAGAAGTCAAGTGCGCTACAGAGAACGACAGTGAGCACCTGCAAGTTTATTTATTTATCAAGGATTTATTCCCATTGTATCTGCTCTTCAGGGACCGTGTCATTAGTAGGAAAAATTAACAGGTGCACTGACGCCCAGTACACAGCCACCAATGTGGTGCGTGCTGTTTTCTCTATACTGAACCAGAAAACCCATCAGCAGCAGGGGGCTTTCATCTGGCTGAGCCAGCCGTCCCCCTTACCGACCCACCCTCACGGGAGATCAGCACTCCGGTCCCATGTCATAAATGAATCACAGAGCCCCTTACCATGTTGCCATGCTCTAAATTTGCAAACTGATCGTTGTCTCACATTTGGACATTTTGGGCAGATGTACATTATGCAAACTGTTCACAAGGGGAATAGACTGCTTTTCCAGAACGGCTCAGTCTTATCACCTCCATTCCAGTCGAGGTCCACTCGGGCTGCCTGGACCAGGCGGCTGAAATGACAAGCACCTTACCTCTCCTTGTTCTGGGAGGTGGGAAGTCCAAGCTCAAGCAGGTGCAGATTCAGAGTCTGGTCAAAGTCTGCTTCCTGGATCTCTTGGCTTCTGAGGACAGACTTCCCCCTGGGTCTTCACATTCAGGAATAAGTCAAAGAACTCTCCACAGTCTCCTTGATGAGCACCTTCTCCCATTCTTGGAGGCTCCCCACTCATGGCCTAATCACCTCCCAAACACCCCTCCTCCAAAGTGGCCTCCCTCCAGATACCACCATCTGGGTGGGGATTAGGTTTCAAAATACCAGTTCTGGAGGAGAACAAGCAGTCTACAGCAACCCTCCAAACATTCCCTTTTATTTTATTTTTTTCTGATTTCAAACTCTGTTTGTCTGGAGTAAGGGGACACCCACGTCCTATGCAGGGAGACCAGGGGCACAAGGGGTCCCAGGCATGACTGGGGTTACAGGTCGCTGCTGACTGTCTCAGTTTTCTTTCTTCTCTCTTGTGAGAAGCATCTTTCTTCCTATATTGTTCAAAGCAGTGATACTGAACCACGACGCTAAGTCTGGCGCTGAAAATAGGTTATTACAACATTTTGAGAGAAAATTATCCTGAGTTGATTCGGCACATCCAGACCTCCTGGGGTCTGCTGAGCCTGAAGATTTGGAGAGGCAACAAAGGAAGCATCTTCTAAGATTCCTCCCACTTCCTGAAACTGAGAAGCATCTTCTAAGATTACCTCCCACTTTCTGAAACTGAGAACGGACATTGACTGAGAAAGTCTCTGGGACAATTTTTGAAATCAAAGACTCTTTAAAGAAAATTATAATAATTCACCAGGCCTTTCTCTACCAACTTTTCCCCTGTTGGGCAGCGTCCACATGGGCTTCTCAGGGTTCCCTGTCCGGGGGTGTCAATCCTGGAGGGAAGAGAAAAGAGCATCTCCTTGGGGGCTGTCGATGGGGGCAAGAATGTGGCAAGTTCCCAGTGGCACAGAATCTGAGAAGCCATTGAGATTGAAAAGAATCTCTGACAAAAGTTAAACTCCCCAGGACAAAGCAGGAAGGACGCGATGAGCTGTGACAGCTCCCGGCTGGTGTCCATTTATTTATTTTTTAAATATTTCATTTATTTATTTTGGGAGAGAGAGCAGCAGAGGGCAAGGAACAGAATCCCAAGCAGACTCCACACTGAATGCGGAGCCCGACCCCAGGACCCTGAGATCATGACCTGAACCAAAACCAAGAGTTGGCAGCTTAACCAATGGAGCCATGCAGGCACCCTGGGTGGTGTCCTTCCAAACAAATGGCTCCTTTCTCTTTTTTCCTTAGGGACTCCTGGATTCCTTGATAGGGTAGAGAGACTAGGAGAAAATCAAGATCTAACTAAGAACCACAGACATTTCAAAGGAGCCTTTGATTTGTGGATGGACTCGATAGTCTTCATTGCAAGATTATGTCAGTCTCTAGAGGGTTCTGTCAAACCAATCAAACTGTCCCTTGGCTAGCCTTGGGTTGGTCCTGGGTCTGTTGCAGAGCTGTGGACTGGATAAATGGCAAGGCTGGGAATGGGGACTGGAGATTGCTACTGAGCGACTGCACTTAGTGCTCTTTGTTCCTAAAGCCAAGAAAGGATTTCCTCTAAAAAACTCCTGGAAACTGTACATTGTAAGGAGGACTGTGCTCTGGCCCAGACAAAAAATACTACTTTCTCTGCAAAAATAAAACACACACACACACACACACACCAGATTTTGGAAGTTGTTACTCCTAGATCCAAAGGAGGAAGTTTAAGCTATTTAAATTCTGTGGTTTGGAACAAAATAGCCCAAGATTGCACTGTGGAGAGAGGACTTCTTCCACTTCTCCCAGAATACTCTAGAATAAATCAAGATGGCTCCCCCAACAAGCTTTGAAATCAGGTGTGCATTCCAGGTCTCCCTGGCCCTGGAGACAGGCTAGAACCCCATTCCAGAGCCTTCCTGCCTTCTCCACTCACTACAGACTGACTCCAAATTGCAGTTCGCTCTCTCTGGGGCTCCAGGTGAAGCCTCTTTCCAAGCCCTTCGGGATGCTCGGTTCTGGAAAGGAAACTCTCCATCAAGCATTCCAGAGGGGGCCTCTGGTAAAAACAGTTTCTGTCCCCTACCTCCTCATTTGTAGTGTTTTCTTGAGGCTTTATTTTTTAGTAGGCACATCCAAAGTCCCAAATGGCAGGCAGTAACTTGCTCCCTCCTGCTCCGGAACATTCCATCTCCTCCATCTCCAGTCCCTCAACCGGTTACTGTTGTCATGAGTTTCCTGAATATCCTTGAGATTTTTTTTTTTTGTAAAATACATATAATCTAACACAAATGTACTTGTAGTGGTAGTAACATTCTATGCCGATCGCTCTGACCCTTGCTTTTATTTTAAAATATATATATATATGTACACCATGATCTTTCTCATTTTCTCTTCAATACACTCCATATGGAGTGCATAGCACTCCACTCTTTAATTATGCCATAATTTATCTAACTAAATAATTCTGAATAATTAGGTTTTTCCCTATATTGTTATTAATGCTGGAGAGACTAGACTTCAGCACAGTATAACCTCTCATGTGTGCCAGTATTTGAAATATTGGTGGTTCCTGACAAATTGTCCTCCCCAGCACCAAAGCCTCCTGGATATTCTGTGACGAGCGTGGCTGAGTAGGATACCAGCACTCAGCACAACTCCTCACTTCACTTCCTGCCAACTATGAAGTAAAATCCTGAAAATCAAGGATTCTTGTGACGCTGGAATATTGCTTTCTCTCGAAGAGCCTTGGGAGTGATTTCTTTCTGGGTCCCACTTAGAGTAAACATGCCAAACGAACAGAAGCAGCCAGCATTGGTAAGATGGGAGTGTGAGAGCCGGGGCCTTGCACCAATGTGAACCCTAGTGTCCAAAGTGCCCACCTGTGTGGGGCTGTGATGGCCGAGTGGTTAAGGCGTTGGACTCGAAATCCAATGGGGTCTCCCGCGCAGGTTCAAATCCTGCTCACAGCGCTTGGTGGTCCCTTTTTCCATCCAAGTTACAAAATCACATTCTCACCAACAGATGTGTTTTCGGCTTTTCATCTTATTCCGCAAACGACTGTAGTAAGGCAGCTTCCTACCTCTCCGGAGGTCTGAACTAAACTAACCGCCACACAACACACATCACACACACCCCGCGGTGTATGCTGGCCCTGGTATCCTTCTGGAAGCTGCGCACCTGTGAATCGCCCGCCCCCGCGCTCGCGCGCTGCTTCCTGAGGCCCAGCGAGCAAAGCCCGAGACTCGGCGCTCAGGACCGTCTGTTCGTTCTGCCCTGGGATTAGGAAATCTGGAGGCAGATCCCAAGGGCAAAGAGAACCAGGAAATTTTATTTCTAAAACTCTTTAATGAAAGGCCTCCGGCTGAAGATAGCAACGTAGGTAAGTTTCCTTAAAGACCTCTGGTGTTTAAAAAAAGAAAAAGGAAAAGCAAGCAAGCAAACCTAAAACAGACTGTTAGGAAACATTAAGGTCTAGGATGGTAAAGATCCATTAGTATGTGTGTGTGCCAAGTGCTCTTTACAACATCGCACAGAAATGAGGAGATGGAAGCAAGGAGGCAAAGAACAATTTGGCCAAGGCAAGAAGCCGCGTGGGGCAGGTGTCAGGTGCTCCCTGGCTGGCCTGGGACCCCAGCTCCTGTGCTTCTCGCCCTCAGACGAGGGGACCCGAGTCACTTAACAGTTGCTCTTGTGTTTCCATGTGACTATTCCACCTGCACTGAGCGCTTTAATTTACTAGCTGATTTAGGTAATGATGGCTCCTAGTCTTTAATTTTATAATTATAAATCCAAAATTCTAGGTTCCTATGTGAATTGAGTTCTTAAAATGTTTACCTTTTTTGAATTCTTGCCACCTTGCTGCTTAATTTGGGAAGGTGGGTGTTTCTGAATGTCTGCTCTGTTGCACAGAGTCTGAAATCACCTCGTTCAGCCCAAGTTTGGCTCTTTGGAGAGTGAGGTGGGAAACATATGATTAATAGACAGTAGTATATTTTATTTCACTTTCCTGGTCATTATATGAAAATTGTAAATGATGCAAATGTATGTAAATGGTGATGTAAATGACAGCTAATAACTGATCCATGCACATAGCCTCAGTATTAAGTACAGAAGAAAAATGCGATGCTGATGGACCAAGGAACCCATTGCATAAACTACTGAACAGTTCACAGATAGAAAAAATAGAAACAAGCATGCATATAAATGGAAAAAAAATGCAAGTGACATCGTGTCACACACATGATGTTTCAGAAATGTAATATTTTACTGGAAGGTACTCATGCAATCTTGCCAACCCCGATCAGCCTGCTTTACTGGAATCCACAAGTCTTTTCTGTTCAACTCGCTTCTCCCCACGTCAAGAAGCAACTCAGTGATTCTAATGAAAAATGAATAATGAACACCCTTTAGACAGGAGGGCCAGTGGCGCAATGGATAACGCGTCTGACTACGGATCAGAAGATTCTAGGTTCGACTCCTGGCTGGCTCGAGCCTCCTGTTTTCTTTTCTCACAAGAATGTCTTTTCGTGTTTCTTCAAGTTTGTAAGAGAAACAAACTCTCCAAGTGCTCTGGAAAGTAATTTATACGATCTGGCTCCTCACCAGGTGGCAGCCTTGGCCCTCGGGTAAGTGGGAGTAAGTGCTCAACGGCTCCTCTTTTGCACGTCCCTTTTGCCATAATGACAGGGACTGGAAGATCTTCGGAAAGACAACTTCCAGATCAAACGAGGTATGTTATTCGGCCATAAAAAGGAATGTTGTCATATATGGTACAACATGGATGAACCTTGAGGACATCTGCTGAGTGAAAGAAGCCAGCTGTGAAGGGCCACATGGTGTGATTCCTCTTATAGGAAAGGTCCAGAATGGGCCTCTCCACCGAGATGGTAGCTCCCAGGAGCTGGGAAGGGAGGGAAGCTACAGAATTTGCTGGGGCTGATGGAAATGTTTTGCAGTTACATAAGGATGATGGTTGCACAACTCTGGGTGCACTAAAAACCACTGAATTGTACACTTTTCCCTGAATTTTATGGTATGTAAACTGTACCTTAATATTTAAAAATCAAAGAAGCGTCAAAGAGAAAAAAAAATCACACACACACTACAAAACAGTATTTTTCTCGCGACGTTTTCCCGCCTTGGGGAGGGCTCTCTCTCTCCCGCACTCTTTCTGTCCCTGAGCATCGGTCCGGAGGAAAGAGAAGGGACATGCCCTGGAGAAATGTTGAAGCAAGAAAGACCCGGCTGTGGACAAACGGAGTCAGAGCCTCGCTTAGACCCTCAATTCGCCGATCTTCGCAAAGATGCAAGTTGACACGCGCGAAAACGACTCAGCCTCCTTGGCCCCTCCCCGCCCGCCCCGCGAGGCCCCCCGCAGCGCCGCCCCCCCCCCACCCCCGCCGAGAACCGACACGGGGAATCTGTTCAGGGTCGTAAAGGATCCCAGACAGAAGTGGAGCGGACGAGAGGCTGAGGATGTGAGGGAGACGAGGGAGCGACAGCCTTTGGCGGGGTCTCTCCAAAAAGGGGCCTCCTCTGCGGGCGCCCCTGCGCGTGCCTCCTGCGGCGGGGCGGCGGGTGGGGGCACCTGAGAAGCAAACGGAGCTGAAGGAGTGGTGGGAGGGGCGGGCGGAGGGGGACGCGGACGAGCGAAAGCGACCTTCAGGGGCTTTATCCTACAATCGTGGGCTGGCGCTGGGCAGCGCGCGTCGTAAGGGGGAGCCCGCCGCGCGTCCAGACCACGCTGGATCCGCCAAGGTGAATTAAAAGGTGGGGAAGGACGAAGAATGGTCCAGAGGATTTGGAGTCTCCTGCAGGAAATGCTTCTCAAATTTCCGCGCGCAGCAGAGTCCCCGCGAGGGAGGCGTGAGCGCAGTTTCTGGGCCTGGCTCCGGAGATGACACCTGGGCTCGCAGGAGGCGGCCGGGGACTTTTTAGCAAGGGGATCCCGGCGCGACTAATCCGCAGGCCGCACTTCACTGCCGGACTCGGGCTTTTGAGTTTATCACCCGCTTTTGACAGCCAACACCACCGCGGAGCTTCCACGGAAGAATGAACAAGAAAACAGCCTATACGGACAGGGAAATCACTGCTGTAGCACTATTCCGCTAGGCTTGAACCAAGGTAATCAGTTCTTTCCCAGGGTCATTAATTTTAAGGTAACCGACCGTTTCTATTCTCAAGATTTTTATTTTCCTCAAGATTTTTGTTATAAACGTGTCAATTTCATCGAATACTTTTTATTTTCCTTTTTGGTGTCTTGTTTTAGAAAGAAGTACATTTCCATCTCCCCCTCAAACAAACAAAAAGACCTTAGATTTAATACTCACAATCTTGAACCTAAAGAAAACTTACGGTGGTTTTTTTTTGTTTTTGTTTGTTTGTTTGTTTGTTTGTTTGTTTTGTTTTGTTTTGTTTGGTAAGCTGCAGGTCGGGAACTTCTCTTCCCCATAAAAACATCAACAGAGATTGTTTTGTGAAGAGAAAATGTTTTTGTTTTCCCCCAGAACGTTCTAGAGCCGCACTGTCCAAAACAATAGTCATTAACACATTTCTAAAACTTAGTTCTAGGGATGCCTGGGTAGCTAAGTCCGTTAAGCCTCTGCCTTAGGTTTAGGTCATGACCCCAGGGTCCTGGGATCCAGTCCTGCATCTGGGCTCCTTGCTCAGCAGAGAGCCTGCTTCTCCCTGTGCTTGCTCACGTTCTCTCTGTGTGTGTCAAATAAATAAGTAAATTAAAAAAAAAAAAAACTTAATTCCATAAAAAAATGTATGATTTCTTAGTTATGTTTTTTTTTAATTGATTCCATGTTAGATTATAATATTTGGGGAAAAAGCATTACAATTAATTACACTTGTTTATACTTTTAACAATAGCTACTTGGAAAATTAAAATTACTTATTATATAGTTTTAAGTCTTACATCTTCTTGGGGTTATTGACGTGGTAACACCAGTAAAGGGCAACCAGTTTGCCAGGATGCCATTCTTTGGGGCAGACTCCGTGGTGGTGTTGCATTCCAAAGAATCTGTTTTTTACTTTAAAAAAAAAAAAAAAAAAAAAAAAGCATGTATTCTTCTCCAAAAGCAATTCTTAGTGTGTGAAAACAAAAAATGTTTTGAACTTAGTTTCTTTACCTGCCTTTTTTTTTTTTTCTCTGCAAGAGGGCTCTCTTGTCTTGTTCCTAAGCAGAGTTGTCTGCTTAGGAAACAGAAGAACCTGGGTTGCAGTTTGGTGAGGCTCTGTCTGCAGGCTTTGTCACTTTGAAAATGTTAGTCCCAGTTTTGTTGCAGTCAGTTTGGTGGATTTATTCTTGAAGCAACCTGAGTTACTCAATTGTTACATGATGTGGAAGACTAAAATCCTGACATTTACTTTATAGATGCCTTCAGTTTCAGAAGGTGGTGATAATAGAAGTGTTCAAAGAAGAGACAGAAAGACTGATGGAAGGTGTTAAAATTTGCATGAAAAAAATCACTCCTCACTGCTCAAGACTGAAGTACCATAAACTATTACCTGAACACCAAAAAATTCAGAATTCTCGTCTGATGACAATGCAATGAGATTATCAGTGATTTGTTTTGCAGTGATTGGAATATTTTGTCTTTGACCTCTGAATTTATCATCTGACAGCTTGTAATAAGAGCTCCAGCAGTTACTGGAAATGCTGATTTTTATTTTAAATGATCCCCACAACTGCTTTTAATTCTTTTCACATCCTGAAAGAGTCACCATAGGTGTGATTCAAACTCACACATCAATAGCTTACTAAAAGCAACATATCCATCTCAGCCTAAATACTATTTGTCCCATAGGCTACCGTCCTAACAATCTAAAAATGATGAAATGCTCATAAATGGGAGAAGAAACCATGCACTGTCAAGAGAAAAACTAATCAACAAAGTGGGATTCAGAGATGTCCCTTGTAATGGAACAGTCAGAAAGGAAGTTTCAAATACCTGTGAGTATCATGTGAGAGGCTCTAGTGGAAAGTAGAGACCACGTATGTCGGCAGATGAGAAATTTCAGTAGATTGTTGGAAACTGAAAGTCAAATGGATATGCTAAATTTAAAAAAAATACACAAGGTAATAGAGCTATAGGATGCTTTTAATGGTTTACAAAAAAAATTGGGAAAAAAAAAAGATCATTGAAGAGTTAGTGATTAATGTCAAGTGGTCTAATATATTTATAACAAATCCCAGAAGGCAAAGAAATAGAGAGTGGAAAAATTATTTGAAGAGATAATGACTGATTACTTTCTCAAAATAATGAAATCAAGCCACAGCCCCAAGACCATAGAAACCTAAGCATTTCAGATTGGGGTGTGGTGTGACCCTATTTACCTCCAATTCAAACTGCTGAAAACAAATAGAAGAGAAAATATTGAAGGCAATGAAAGAAAAAAATACATATTATATATAGCTGAAAAAGATAAAAGTTGCTGCAGACTTCTCACCAGAAATTACATATGTCATGAGACAAGGAAATGACACTTCCAAGTGATGAGAGACCAAAAAATCATAATAATTTTTAAAACCCCAAAAAACTCTTAACCCTGAATTCTCTACTAAGCAAAAAATATTTTTCAGAAATGAAGAAGATATAAAGATATGTCCAGACAAACAACATCTAGCAGACTTGCACCATAGGAAATGTGAGAAGATATTCAAGAAGAAGGAACAGGAGACAAAAGAGATAGGAAGGACTGAATGTGCACAGAAATGATTACAGTGCAGGCACACAGAAGGCATACATTCCCCAATTTTAATCACACTCGATAAGATAGACTCCATAAAGCAGTAGTAACTGCTATACCGTAGACATGAAAGCAAACACATGACAATGATAACACAAACCAGAGAGGGCTAGTCTCTCGCCCCACACAGGGGCAGGGGACCTGGGCTAATTGTACTTGTGTATAGAAAGCCCTAGGGAAGCCAGTCCAGATCATTTTTAAAAACATGAAAGACTGGGCGGGGGTGGGGTGGGGGCTGGTTGGGAGAAGGGGGGTGGGGTTATGGACATTGGGGAGGGTATGTGCTATGGGGAGTGCTGTGAAGTGTGTAAACCTGGTGATTCACAGACCTGTACCCCGGGGATAAAAAATATGTTTATAATAAATAAAAAATAAAAAATAAATTTTAAAAAACCATGAAAAATAATAAGGCAATAGTGAAGATAAAATTAAACCATGTTTCAATCAGAGAAAGACAATTATCATATGATCTCCCTGAAATGAAGGATTTGAGAGACAACGTTGGGGGTTTGGGGACTAGGGAAGGAAAAAATAAAACAAGATGGGATTGGGAGGGAGACAGGCCATAAGAGATTCTTAATCTCAGGAAACAAACTGAGGGTTGCTGGGGGGAAGGGAGTGGGAGGGAAGGTATGGCTGGGTAATGGACATTGGGGAGGGTATATGCTATGGTGAGTGCTGTGAAGTATGTAAACCTGGCGATTCACAAACCTGTGAATAATACATTATTTGTTATACATTATATAATACATACATTAGTTACATATACAATAATACAATAATTAGTATTACAAAGTAATACAATGATACATTATATTTTACTAAAAATAAAAAATTTAAAAAATTAAACCATGTAAATGCTCATAAATTTCAAAGACAGGAAGAAAGATAAAGGAAAGAAACACCTAGAAACAACTTAAGAAGACAGTGGATTTTAATAGCAATATGTCAGTGATGACAGTGATGACATTATATATAGATTACCTGAAGGCATCAATGGTAAAGTCTGTCAATTTCTGGATAATAAAAAACTGGACCCAGCTGCAATACTGGAGCAAACCCCAGCTCTTAACAAGGCAATTCTAGTCTCACCCCTACCGGGAGTGGGGTTCGAACCCACGCGGGCACATGCCCATTGGATCTTAAGTCCAATGCCTTAACCACTCAGCCATCCCGGTGGCACATGCAAGCATTCTTGTCAAAATTACTAAATTAGAATTTATTAGAATTCTTGTCCCTGGGAGGTTATGAATATACCTGAGAAATCTGAGACCAGGCATCCTGGGGAGGGGGGGGGACTAACAAAATGTCTATGTGCAACAACTATTCTAATCACTAATTTGTACCATACATTACAATGGGTGTTAGGGAAAGACTGACACATCCCTGATCTTGCAGACTTGCATTAAAATGAGAAATATTATTAAAGAAAAAGCACAAAAAGAAAGAAGTACTATAAAAGACAAAAAAAAAAGAAAGAAAAAGAATACTCACATTGTCAGATTCAACTCACTTTATCACCACTTACGCTCAAGGGAAGACCCTTCTCTTAGTGGATTTGGAAAGAAATCCAAAAAGGAAAGGGAGTGGAGTAAGAGACAGAGAGAACCCAGCCACATGAACTGTCTCTCTTAACTCTCCAAAGGTGGTCTCTACCCTGCTCACTTCTCATCAGACAACACTAGTTTGCCTGCTGAATCTAAGCCCCCATTCCAAAGTCAATGAATCTGACTGTCCAGGTGAGGGTTTTGGGTCTGGAACCAGAGAACAGTCAATATTGAGACAAGCTACCTTTGGGGTAACTTTAGAAAACCCCACAGTACACATACGGAGTTTGGAGTTTAACATGTGATACTGGTTTAATAAAGACGTATCCTAACCAAGGGTTCTAACTCTCCACTATTGACATCGCTTTCCTGAGTACCTAGTATGTGCTAGGCACTGGGTCAGGTGCATATAATCTACTCAGGCAGTAATAAGACGCTGTCCAGACACTTCAGTTGGGACTGAGTTTAAGAACTTATTAAAACAGGTTCCAGATATGCATTGGTGGGGGTTGTACTGAAAGTCTGTGAAGGCTTCTAGAATCCCCAACAGGGTTCCTTTTTCTCCATATTCCTGCCAACCCTTGTTTGTTCTTATCTTTTTTTATAATAAAAAACATTCTGACAGGTGTGAGGTGATAGCTTATGGGGGTTTGGATTTGCATTTCCCTGATGGTGAGTGATGTTGAGCATTGTTTCATGTGTCTGCTGGCCATCTGGACATCTGCTTTGGACAAATGTCTCTTCAGATCCTCTGCCCACTTTGTTTGTTTTTTTGTTTGATATTAGTTGTGTGAGTTCTTCATGATTTTTTTTTTGGATATTCACCCCATATCAGACATATGGTATGCAAATATTTTCTCATGTTCCATAGGTTGCCTTTTTATTTTGTTGATGATTTCCTTTGCTGTGCAGAAGATTTTAATTTGATGTAGTCTTACCTGTTTATTTTTGCTTTTGTTGCCTGAATTATTGTGATTCTTAGCACAGAGTAGAATTATCTATAGAATTTATAAAATATACTGAACTAGAGAGTGTAAATACCTAAATGTGAGAGGTAAAAATTAATAGAAATGTAGGTAGAGAAATGTCTTTGTGACCCAGAGGTCAGAGAGGACCTAAACAAAAATTCTAAAAGCACAAACAGTTGGTATAGTTTACTTCATCCAAATCAAAATCGTGTTCAATGAAGGCCATAATGGAAAGGTCAGTGGACATGTGTGAGTAAAGTAGAAGATATCTGAAGCATTTAACAACAGCTTCATCCATGTCATGTAGTAAGAAGCCATAAAAATCAGCAAAATCGGGCAGAAAATTCAACATAAAATGGGTAAAGAATAGGAACAGGATGCTCATAAAAATGAAGATAAAGAAGACTCTGAAAAGATTAACTGATTTAAAGCAATTAATATTATTAGTACTCTATGAAAATGCAAAATAAAATGAGATATTACTCTACCAACATAGAGTTTGAAGAATTAGAAGGTTGGATGCACCCATTATTGCAGAAATGAGGATATCAGGACCCTCGTGTCCTGCTGATGCAGGTTCATGAGGAAGCAGCCATCCTGGAGAGCAGTCTAATAATTTTAACTCAAAATTAACGAGATCCAATGATCCAGATATTCTGCTGCTAGGTGTATATGATCCCCACTCCTCATGGCCTCCCCCAAATCTCAGAAAGTCACAGATCAAGTCATATGTGGATACTAACTGCAGCATTATTTTTGGTCCTTCAGAATCAGACTCAGCCATGCCCCCATCATTAGTGATAGGTAATAGATGATCAGTAGTAGACCGGTAAGTGTGTTAAATGCAGAATAATGAATATTATGATACTATGAAATTTAATAGACTAGATGTTCATGTAACAACACTAGTGAACCCTAAAAAGAAAGGCTTTTTAAAAGATACCTAATGAAGTTCTTTCCTTCATTACAGGATTATTCTGCTCCTTGGTCTTCAAAATCCTACTGTTGCTCCCATGATTTTTTTTTTTTTTGTCCTTATACATTTATGCCTTTAAACATCCCTAGTCCTCTTTCTAACATAGGTTGGGATAGAGAGAAAGCAAATGCTGTGCTTATTTCCCCATAATTATAATCAGGTCCATCTCTGACTGACTATGATTTTTCATCAGTATGGAACACAAAGGATTCCTAAAATAGTGGGTGGTGATAGGGAACCACCATTTATATTGGGATCGAAATACTAAAGAGGCTAGGGAAGAATTTTTTATGTCAAATTTCCCTGTTTCTCATTTCACCACTGACCATTTCAATCTAATGAGGTTAAGTTAAAGGAATAAATGTCATTTAGGACATGATCAGAACTTCATTTGCAAGCTGTTTGTTACTTCTGATGACGCTTCCTAAATTCTGACACATGCTGACTGGGCTACCAGTATCCTTTGCCTGTGATTTTTTTTTTTTTTTTTTCTGCCTTGTTTTTTAAACTTGCCCAAACCCACTCAGGAGATTTACTTATTGCTGTCCATCTTTGCATGAGCACCCCCCCCCCCATCTTTCCTTTTCAAACCTCAAGAAGGTGTCTTATTTAGGAGTGTTAATAGCAGGTTGTGAATGACTCTCACCACCACCAAGATCCCGACAGGCTGTGTCCTGCCTGATGAGATTTCAATTCTCCAGATCCTTCAGCTTTCAAAAGAAAAGAGCCTGTGATGTCTTTTGTCCCCCTGGCAGGGAGAACATTTGATACGTTCCCTCCCCCAGGCAGTTTAAAGAAAGTGAGCCCAGCCTGTCCCGGAAAGAGGGCTTGTCCGTGTCCCTCGCAAAGGCTATGGGTAGGAAAGCTGACCATACTCACTCCACCTGTGGCTCGCCATCGCGGGGTCCAGAGACAAGTGTCCTGGGCTCGCTAGTTGGTTCTGGCTCCTACAGGACAATTTTCGGCCGTCCAGAGAAGGGCAGGGCATCTTACACGGTCAGAGACAGCAGCCTATGACATTAAGACTTTTCCCAGTTACCTGCCTAGAATCCCCCGCCCCCTCGTGTCTGCAAAGTGACGGGGGCTCTGGGGTGGGGGGGCACGGGCCTGGCTATGAATTGTCCAACTCCGATATTGTGGATGCTAAGAATGGGAACGTGTAGAGGGGAAACAGCGCCTAGGGCAAGAATACAGCCTCAAGGGAAGGATAAATTCATTGAAGATCAATTTTAACTAATTCTGGAATGGAAAGGGCCCAGAGGCCGTGGGTTTCCGTAGTGTAGTGGTTATCACGTTCGCCTAACACGCGAAAGGTCCCCGGTTCGAAACCGGGCGGAAACAAGGCCCATTGCTTTTCCATAAATTCTAAATTTTGTTCTCCGAATTTTCTACTTCTATTTGCCTACTTTTCTGCCAAGTCTCAAGGTTCGTGCTCCCTTTGCAGCCCAAAACTCTAAGTTACAAGAATGACGTTACAGAGCAGGAGCAGAGCTGAGACGGGCTCCCTCTCCCGGTCAGGGTGCATCCTGATCAGGCTGCGTCCTCCCGGCGGCGTCGGAGAATCTGCGCTGCGCGGCCGGGACCGCTGAGCGAAGGCCTGGTCCGCACCCTCTTGGGGCAGAAGCGACCGGGACCAGCCCTAAGAGGGGAGCGTGGCTGGTGGATGCAAAAAGGCCGAGCGAGCCGAGCGGAGAGTCGTTCCGGGGGAGGCCGACAGGTGGCAGAAAGGAGCCCACGGGTCCAGGGCGGCCCTCTTAGGCCATTGCTGCCTGACTGCGGCCTTCCCCCTGATAAAACAGGAGGACCCTGGATTTCAAGCAGCGAAGTGCCTCCGCGGGTCTGAAGTTTTTTAGAAGGACCCCTCTGCCAGACCCGCTGTGTGCAGCGAACAGTGGAAGCAAGGACATCTGTGAGGTCCCTTTCATCTTGCTGCGGATCAGAGAGAACGGTGGCTTGGACAGGATGGTGGCAGCTGAGTTGGTGAAAAGCAGTTACAGTCTGGATATATTTTAAAGACAGGGCAAAAGAAATTCCAGAGAAAATGGATACGGAGAGTGAAAAAAGTGGAGTCGGTAATGACTTTGAGGGTTTTCTTCAGGAAGGATGGAGTTGCCATTGACTGAAATGGGGTAGACTGGAGGGAGCAGCTTTATTGGGGGGGGAGGGGAAGTGGGAGCTCTGTTTTAGACGTGCCAACGTGTAGATGTCTCGTATAAAACACCCGGGGTAATACTAAGCGATCAGTTGACTACGCACGCCCGGAGTTCAATGGAATGGTCTAGACTCTAGACACAAGTTGGTGAGTTGTAGTCATTAAGCCATGAGAACAGATGAAATCACCAAGAAATGAGTGTTTATACAGAAGATGTCCAGGGACCAAACCCTGGGACATTCCATTATAGAAAAGGGTGGCGGAGAAGAGGGGAAACACAGGATATTGAGAAGAAGAAGACAGGGAAGTAGAAAGACTACCAGGACAGCAATGTCTTGAAAGTCAGATAAAGAAAATATTTTAAGAAGGATGAGTTGCCTATGGCCCCTAAGAAGTCAAGGACTTAGAAGTGATGGTTAATTTTAGACATTTAGAGGCCATAGATAAGAAAGGGAGCGAGGGAAGAAGGAAGGAAGGTCGAAGTAAAATGCTGAGAATATAAATTAACCACAAGCTTATCAATAGCCACCAGAACCAGTCTGTCAATGATAATTGTTTTCAAGGCAGTGAATCACCTTCAACCCCTGCCTTCTAAAGGTCAGCTGGTCAGAGACAGATTCATCTCAAGGCCCTTGAGTGCTAAACAAACAAGAGCCTCTCTTCCCAAAATCATGTTTCCGCAGAGTATATCAACCCGCTCAGCCCCCCGAAGTCCTTGCTTCCATGAGCCCCCTCCCCCAAAAAATCTTCCCTTGGCTCTAGCCTAGCTCTCCCCCTAAGTGAGCTTTGGCTCCATATTTCAAGTTCTGAGTGATGGCTTCATCATCCTTTAAAAATGCAACTTTATCAAATCTGAAACATCTACCTTTCATTTTTTGCTGGGATTTTATTTTATTTTATTTTATTTTATTTTTTTTGCTGGGATTTTATTTTTTATTCATTTCTCATTCCTGCTATCCTTGTGTATCCTGTACAATAATGTGGGCTCTACAGCCATGTTGTCTTGTCACAGACAGACTCGGGCAGGTGTTTGTCCTTTATACAGGTGTGTTAGATTCAGCAAACAAAATGCCAACATTTGAAAACACCCTCTGACAGAAAGGCTTTGCACACTCTCTCCACAAATAACTTACTGAATGCCCAGCTTAGGTTCAAAACTGTTGTAGATCTGAGAGATCCAGAAAAAGGAAAAACAAGAACTCTTTGTAGGGAGCAAACAGGTAATTTTTAAAAAGGAAAGGAAAGGAAGGTACACTTGCGTACGATTTGATTTTTTTTAACAATAGGAAATATGGACTTCCGTGGTGTTGAGAGGCAGCGGGGAGACGGGGGAAGATCAGGTACGTGAAGGGAGGAGCCACGAGATGGGTGTGCGGGACTCAGGGAATGGGACAAGGACACATGGGGGGGGCAGAGGCCAGGCCACCAGATCCTGTGTCACCTCCAGTCCTACCCCTACTCCAGAACCTCCTTTTCTTTACTAAGATTTCTATGCGAAGGCTTTAAGCCACTTTTTCTGAAGATGGTGCTTCTTTTTCTTTCCTTCCCCCCAACCCCACCTTGGAGAGGGGGACAGAGAAGGTGCGTGTCACTGCTGAGGACTAAGAAACAACGTTGACATTTAACCTCAGTTTTATGTTGGAGAGCCTCTTCCCAATGCCTGCGTCGAGTGCAGCAAAATTAATTTTATTTAAACACAGGAACTAACGCCTTTCCTGGACTGTCTGGGGATCAAACCCCCAACATCAGTGTTGTTAGCAGCACCTTCTGCCCACCTGAGCTAACAGCCACCTGGCCAGACCCTCTTCTTACTTAAAAAGTAAAAAGTTGGGGTGCCTGGGTGGCTCCGTAGGTGAAGTATTTGCCTTCCACTCAGGTCATGATCTCAGGGTCCTGGGATCGAGTCCCACGTTGGGCTCCCTGCGCAGCACGGAGTCAGCTTCTCCCTCTCCCTCTGCCCTGCTCTCTCTCTCTCACACACACCCGTTCACTCTACCTCTCAAATAAATAAATACAATTTTTAAAAAAGGCAAAAAGTTTATTGGCATTCTTGTTTTCTTTAAAGCTAAGGGATATCCTTCTCATTTTCCAAAAGAGACTTTTTTTAAGGGTGGTGAGACAGGGGGCTGGGCTAAGGAGCGGAAAGAGGGAGATTGGGAAGCAGATGGGGCAAGACTGGGACAGGGACAAAAGAGAAGAGAAGAGAGTGGCTGAGGACACGCCAGGAGCAGTGAGGAAAGCAGAGCGAGTGGGCAGGGCCAGGCCCGGGGGTGTATGATCTGTAGGACAGAAGGTAGAGGTCAGGCCTAGAAACGGGGAGGCTGAGGGACAGAGGGATGGGAAATCCAGGGGCAGGGAGCGAGCGAGAAATGGATCTCAGGGCCCAGGTCTGCAGGCCTCCACATGCCCACTCCCGCGTCGCTGCCCCGCTGCGGTGACTCCCACAGACGCCTGTCCGGGGAGAAGCGTCCGAAAAGAACCTGAGCTCATGTCGACAGGATATAAGTGTGCAGGCCGCGCCGGACACCTGACGAAGGGTGACAGGCGAGCAGAGCACCCGGAGGCTTGTGCGGACAGCATGGCCGGCAGGCCCGCCCTGTGGCTGGGCCCTCTGCTCCTGCTCTCCCTCTGGGCGTCCTTGGCTCCAGGTAGGAAGACGCTGAGGGTCAGGCAGGGTCTCCCCAGGGGGCCTGGCCTGACTCCTTCCCGGTCTGTGTCCCACAGGCTCCCTCCTGAGACGCCTGGGGGAGCACATCCAGCGGGTTCAGGAGAGCTCGGGCCTGAGCCTGACTTCGAGCCCAGGGGCTGGGGCCCTCCCGAAACAGGGGTGGCTGGAGCAGCCGCTGGACCCCTTCAACACATCCGACAGGCGATCCTTCCTGCAGGTGAGGCCCGGAGAAGGGGAGCCCGCGGCCACCTTCCTTCCCTATCTCTGCCCCCAGTCCCCACATCCCTGGACCCCAGGGCTCCTCCTCTGCCCTCTGTCAGCGCCCTGTGGCCCTCTGAAGAGACAAGCAGGGGAGAAAGGGACACATAAATAAACAAGCCTATTTCACGTACCACCAATAACACGCAGGAAGAGCGAGAAGGGAGAGAGGCTGCGAGGCACCGGGAGGAAAGGAGAGGTCAGGCCTCGCCAGCCTGTTCCTTCTTCCCTGTCTCACCCGACAGCGGTACTGGGTGAATGACCGGCACTGGGCCAGCCCGCGGGGACCCGTGTTCCTGCATCTGGGCGGCGAGGGCAGCCTGGGGTCGGGCTCCGTGATGAGAGGTAAGAAACGAGGATGGGGGAGACGCGGCTGGGGAGCTGGTGGGGGCAGGGGCGGCTTGCGCGCCCCCCAACCACACGCTCTTCACAGGGCACCCTGCGGCACTGGCTCCAGCCTGGGGGGCCCTGGTGATCGGCCTGGAGCACCGGTTTTACGGCCTGAGTGTGCCCGCTGGGGGCCTGGACGTGGCCCAGCTCAGCTTCCTGTCCAGCCGGTTCGCGTGAGTGACTTGTTTGGGGCGGTGGGATGGCGGGTCTGCGTCTCAGCCTCCCTACATCGTTGTGGCCGGTGCATCATTGTGGCGCGGCCTGAAGCGGACCCCTGGGTCTCTGGCTCATGTGTTCTTCTCTTTTCCAGTCTCTCTGGATCTCTGGGTCTCTATCCTCCCTCTCTTTCTCTCAGGCCATACTTGCCTCCCTCTCGCACACAGCGTCCCCACTCGTCTTCGCTTCTGCCCCAGCCCCGCTGGGGCTGTACCCCGCTGGGGTACAGTCCAGATGCGGCTAAGGGCCGCGCACAGCACAGACCCCCTCGAGGGCGTCTCTCACAGGCCTCTTCTCTCGCTTAGAGGAAACGAGAATCTTCGGGTGGCCCCGAGGTCCGCTGTGAACCCTCAGACCAACACTTGCTCCCGCTCTCTGGGCTCCAGCTACTGAGGCCCCGCGGTTCTCCGGACTTTGGAGCACGCTTCCCTCCGCAGGGAGGGGGCTGCCCCCCACGTCTGTGCAGCTCCCTCCCCCTTCTCCCCCTCCCGGACCTGACTTGGTGACCGCCCCTCCCGGTCCTACACCTGCTCCGCTGTTCTCCACTGCTCCCGCAGGCCTGACCTGTCCCTTTCCCGCCTGGCGTCTCTCGGCCTTCCTTCCGCCTGCACCCCTCCCTGTCCCCACCTCGGTGTTTCTTTCTCTCGGTCTCTCCATGTTCCACAAGCGCTACCGGTTTCTGACCCGAAAGTCCGGGTAGGAAGAAAAACACTTGGGATAGGAAAGAGGATGTTAGACGCATCCCAGAGCCCCTTTTAATTGGGTCTGTCCTTCCTCCGCTGGCTTCGCCCGCTCCAGCCTGGGACCCCAGGTCTTCCCGAGTGGCTCTCCCTTTCTGCCCGGACTTGTCAGGTTTCCACTTAAAACGCCTCAGAGTTTTTCCTCCCCCACGTAGTCGGGGGGGGGGGGCGGGTGGAGGCTCTCCCGAGGGGCCTCCCCTGGCCCAGGCTAAGAACCCGGGGCACGGGGATCCCTCACCCCCATCCCGGGAGAAGAGCCCTGGCGTCCGGCCACACCCCCCTCCCAGTCGTGTCTCCGGGTCCCCGCCCGCGCTGGGAGGGAATCTTCGGGGACTTCCGGCAAGTAGGGCCCACCGAGCCTCCCCTCTGCCCCCAGGCTGGCGGACGTGGCCTCGGCCCGCCTGGCACTCGCCCGCCTCTTCAATGTGTCCGTCTCCAGCCCCTGGATCTGCTTCGGAGGCTCGTACGCCGGCTCCCTGGCCGCCTGGGCCAGGCTGAAGGTCCCCGGGACTCTGGGGGCGGGCTGGGGGGTCCCCTTCCGAGGAAAAGGGTACCCGGTTCCCGTTCGCTTCGCCCCGCGCACTCCTCTCCCCCCTGAGGAACTTGTCACCAGAGTCACCAGAGGGTGGGGTCTTGCCTAAGACCGCAGGACGCGGGAGTGACGCGGGGAGGCGGGAGTGTGGGGTCCCCGGTCCCTCGGCCCGCAGGCTGACGGCTGTCCTTCTGCAGTTCCCCCACCTCATTTTCGCCTCGGTGGCCTCCTCCGCTCCGGTGCGGGCCGTGCTGGATTTCTCGGAGTATAACGAGGTGAAGACGGCGGGCGGCTGGTGCGGGAGGGGTCCTCGCGCGGGGAGCCCCCTGATTCCTTCTCCCGCGGCCCCCCTGCAGGTGGTGTCCAGAAGCCTAATGAGCACGGCTGTCGGCGGATCCCCCGAGGTAGGAGATGGGATCAGTCCGAGGGGGTAGGGGGACGGGAGGCCTTGGAAATGGAGGCTAGAGGAAAAGGGGGAAGCTTGCAAGGTGCGGGGGTCTGAGGGAGGCCCGAGACCCGGAAGGTGGGCGGACTTTAGAGCGCTGGACGGAGAGATGCGGCGGGCACCGAAAAGCGGGGCGCCCTAGCAGGGGCGGGGCTGATGCGGGACGGGGCCTGGGGCGGCGACCCTATCAGGAGGGAGAGGCTCCGCGCTTGTTGGGGTGGCTGGGATGGGACGACCCTATGGGGTGGGGTGGGGTGGGGTGAGGCTCGGCTCCCGGTAAGAGGTGGGGGGGCGACCCTCTCAGGGGATTGAGGCTCCGCGCGGGGAAAGGGGGTCCGTGAACCGACCCTATCAGGAGGGAGAGGCTCCGCGCGGGGTAAGGGAGTCGGGAGGGGGGGCGACCCTCTCAGGGGATTGAGGCTCCGCGCGGGGGGAAAGGGGGGGTGAACAGACCCTATCGGAGAGGCTCCGCGCGGGGTAAGGGAGTCGGGAGGGGGGGCGACCCTCTCAGGGGATTGAGGCTCCGCGCGGGGAAAGGGGGTCGGTGAACAGACCCTATCAGGAGGGAGAGGCTCCGCGCGGGGTAAGGGAGTGGGGGGGGGGAGCCTCTCAGGGGGTGTGGCTCCGCGCTGGGCGCCGACCTCTCAGGAGGGAGAGGCTAGCGGGGCGCGGCCTCGGGCGGGCATTCCGGGAAAGTGGAGCGCTCGCGAAGGACGTGGGTCGGGGGCCAGGAAAGGCGAGGCCCAGGCCGGAGTCTTCACCAGCGCGGACCCTCGTTCCCCGCAGTGCCGGGCAGCGGCGTCCGCAGCCTTCGCGGAGGTGGAGCGGCGGCTGCGCGCGGGCCCGGAGGCTCGCGGGGCGCTGCGGGCGGAGCTGGGCGCCTGCACGTCGCTGGACCGCGCGGAGGACCAGGCGGAGCTGCTGGGGGCGCTGCAGGCGCTGGTCGGGGGCACCGTGCAGTACGACGCGCAGGCGGGAGCGCCGCTGAGCGTGCGGCGGCTCTGCGGACTCCTCCTCGAAGGCCGGAGCAACCGCAGCCTCTCCGCGCCCTACCACGGGCTCCGGCGGGCAGTGCAGGTGAGAGGCCCTGCGCACGGGTTGGTGCGGGGGAGCAGGGTCAGTCGGCAAAGGGTGCCTGCTCCTCTGCCAGACCTTGGGACCTTGGGCCAGCGTGAACCCTTCTGAGCTGTAGTTTCCTCATCTGTGAAATAGGGATGACACCTCCGGGCCCTCTAGAAGGTGCAGTGACTTCGGTCAAGGGAAGCATGCCGTTTGCAGGCGTTAGCGACTGTGACTGTTACCTCTTTCGCCCATCTTGTTCTGTCCACTTCCCCGGGCCTGCAACAGAGTCTAGCGCAGCGCAGAAGCTCAATTAGCATTTACAGAAGGAAGGAGGAAATGTAGTAGAGCCGGGGATTCCAGCCACGGAATCCACAGCTACAAAGAGCTCTTCCTTCTCCAGCGCTGTCTGGACCAAATGCTGTTAAGAAGGGCTTCACATATATTATTTCACAGAATCCTCCTGATAGTTCTAGGAGCGAGGCACTGTTTTCATCCCCACTTACAGATGAGGAAACCGAGGTCCAGGAGATGATCACTTGCCCAAGGTCTCACAGCCATCTAGTACCTCTAACACACATGCACCCAGGCACCACTCACTCTGACCCCTGATTCCCACGAGAACTCTGCAGATCTTTGGATTTCTGACCTTTGACTTGCAAGGACTTATGTATGCTTTCTGGCCGTGGGTCCTGACTTGCTGCCAGGACAGGAGGAATGTATGTATGTATGTGTGTATATTGTCCTCTAGGTTGTCATGCACAGCCTGGGCCAGCGGTGTCTAAGCTTCTCCCGAGCAGAGACAGTGGCACGACTGAAGGCCACAGACCCCCAGGTGTCCGGTGTGGGTGACCGGCAGTGGTTGTACCAGACTTGTACGGAGTTCGGCTTCTGTGAGTGACCCACCGCACCCTCACCCCCCAAAACAGTATTCTGTGCTGTGCCCAGAGAAGTTGTCTCCTGGAGGGTCCGGACTGATTTTCATTTCGCTGGCACAACTGGCCAGACTGCTGTGCATTGTCTAGCCTGTGGGTGTGGGTCTAGAAGATAGACACTCCACTGGAGTGTGCGTGTGCCCTGGGCACTCACATAGCTTCTCTCACACAAGCCCTCCACATAGGTGATCACCCCTCCAATCTGCGCTTCATCCGTATCCCTGTCCTGGGAAGGGCCCCCACCATCTCCTGAGTTACCATCTAGAAACCCTGGCAGCCTTTCCCGTGCCTCCTTCCCTTTGCCCCCACAGCCTGTCAGTCCCTGAGCCCTGCCTGTTCACCGCAGCTCCTCTCTGTTCCCAGCTCTGCTGTCCCGGTGGAGGCCCCCAGCCCCTCCTGCCTCCATCTCTGACCCAGCCTCCTCTCTGGTCTCCAGGTCTTCTTTTCACCCATAAAATCTAATTTCCTCACTGCATCGAGAGTGATCTTTCTAAATACGACCTTGTCCTTCCTCTGCTCAAAACCCATGGGTCCTAGAGTGGGATTGCCAAATACAATGCAGGATGCCCAGTTACATTTGAATTTCAGATAAACATTTTTTAGTGCATGACCTAAATATCGCATGGAACATACTTATACTAAAAAGGTGTTTGTTTCTCTGAAATACGAATGTAGTGGAACATCCTGTAATTTCAGGGCTAAATCTGAGTACCATACCCCAGCGTTCAGATCCTTTCCACATCCCTTGAAGGCAATGAAGATATGGTTTAAAGTGAAGTACTCAAGTCCAATTCCATTGTTTCATAGCGATGTGATCTTGTACAAACTTGGGCAAATAACCTAAGCTCTCCCCCTGGGCCTTAGTTTCCACATCTGCAAAGTGGGAATAATGACAGCGCTTCTCTCATAAGGTGGTTTCTAGAATTAAGGGAGTTAATATATGTCACATGCTAAGAATAACACTGGTATACAGCAGGTACTCCCCAAATACTTATTATTATTATCATGATGATGATGATGATGGTGATAATAAGACATTGCATATTTTGACCCCCTAATGTACCAGCTTTCTTGAAACCTCAGGAACTTGGCCCATACTATTCGCTTGTCCTGGATTACTTGTCTTCCTCTCGTCACCCAGTTCACTCCTCACAAGATGCTTCCTCCTCAGGAAGCCTTACCTGATTGCTAGAGCTAAGTCTGCCCCCTGGCTTACTGTCCCACCCCCTCCATAGCTCTGTGTTTCCCCCCCTAGTGCTTTCCACAGTCTTATCATACAGACCTTTTTGCCTGTCGCCTCTGCACTGTGAGCTCTGTCACCTCAGATCCTGGGACTATCTTGGTTTCTGCTGTGTTCCCAATACTGTTCACAATGCCTCTGAGCATACAGGAGGTGCTCAATAGGTGGTGGAGAAAGGAGTGAGTGAGTGTCAGGCTAAGGGAGTTCCATGAAGGCTGGGGTGGGGAGCTAGGGAATTTGAGCAAGGGAGGCGAGGTCCAGTTTGTGCTTTTCACTCCTGTGTCTGCCCCCTCCTCCAACCTATGTGCACGTGCAGGCTCCCCTCTTTATGAGGCTTTCTCTTTTCTGTCTTTGCCTGGTCTGGCTCACTCTTTCTAATTCCTGAAGGTTTTTATCCCTGGCCGGATGCTTTTCTGGAGCCTGTCATGCTCCCTCTGGGATTCCTCCTTCCCGGGGCTTTCTCCATCACAGACTTGACCAGGAACTTACTCAAGGGAGAGTATGGAGCAGATGTGGTCATCACCAGAGAAAGCTCTATAAGTGATTAGTAAAGGGGAGGGCTGTAGGCCCCAGGATGACAGACTTTCCTTTCACAGATGTCACCTGTGAGGGCCCCAGATGCCCTTTCTCCCGGCTCCCAGCACTGCCCTCCCAGCTGGAGCTCTGCGAGCAGGTGTTCGGTCTCTCCACTTCATCCGTCGTGCAGGCTGTGGGCCAGACCAACTCGTACTATGGTGGCCAGACCCCCGGGGCCACCCAGGTGCTGTTCATTAATGGTGAGCCAGGCATTGGACCCTGCCTCCTAGATCCACACCTAGCTGGGGCACAGCACACCATTGTTCCCTTTCTTACCAGGGGACACAGACCCCTGGCACGTGCTGAGTGTAACACAAGCCTTGGGACCCTCGGAGTTAGCCCTTCTCATCCCCGGTGCCTCCCACTGCATGGACATGGCCCCGGAGAGGCCCTCAGACTCCCCTAGCCTCCGCCTAGGGCGCCAGGTAAGAGAGCCCCAAGCTGGGTCCTCAGCATGCTCGTTTGCATATTGCTTTGCACGTGCCTGCCCCGGGCCAGGCCGGAGTCTGACCTTCCCAGTTTTCCCACAGAGCATCTCCCAGCAGCTGCAGATCTGGCTTGGACTGGCAAAGCAGAGCTCTGTAAGCAGTGGGGGCTGAGGGGCCCATACCCTCGCCTCTCCCTGGGTGGCCGCCTCGGTCCTGGACGGACTCACCAGAGGAAGCAAGCAGCTCATGGGGAAGGAGGAAATCTCCGGGAATTGGGTTTTAGCCCCTGTGTCCACAAACGTGGCCGAAAGTGTTGTGGGACCCAGAGTTGTGAAAATATAAATGGAGAATTATCCTCATTGTGAATACTGGTTTTTATTTTATTTTTTAGGGAGCATTTTATTAATCGTTTCGTGGCTATCTTTTTTTGTTGCTTCAAGTATCTTCTGGAAAGCCACTTTGTGTCATAGAATTCTGGGCCGATCTCACACTGATTATTTTCTTCCTACTTCCGAAAACACAGCGATCTTGGTAGGAATCAAGTCAAGCTTGGCGGAGCCCCTTTGGGCTGCTATAAGAGAACATGCGACAGATGTGGTGGCTTAGGGACAAAGCTAGTGATTTCTCATGGTTCTGGAAACCGGGAAATATGAGATCAAGGCATCGGAAAATCAGGTCTCTGGTGAGACCTCGCTCCCTGGTTCCTACTCAGCTGTCTTCTCTCTGGGGCCCCATGTGACAGAAGGAATACTGGTGTTTTTAATGCTAAATGTCAGAGTGATGTGCTCTGGCCCAAGTCCTGCTCAGACCCTGCTCAGACCTCGGACCCCTGAGCTGCCCCTGCCTCTCACTGTTCCTCTCAGGGCCCTTCACACCCCCACCTCTGCCTTTGTCTCTGAGTCTTGTCCCTTCTCTGGATGTCATCATTTCTGTCTCTCTGTGTCCCAGTCTGTCTCTCTTCACTTCCTCTCTGACAGTCTCCACTGCAGTCGGCTTTTGTCTCCCATCCTTGGTCTCTGGGTCACCTGAGTCACTTTCTACCTCATCCTGTATCTCTGCTCTGTTTCCCTCCACCTCAGACTTGTCCTGTCTCTCCTTTGCTGCTTCTCGGTCTCTGTCTCCCTGAGACCATCTCCTTTTGTGTCTCTGATATTCCTCCTCTCTGTTTCTCTTCCTGCCATTTAATCTTTGTCCTTCTCTCTCTCTTTCAGCCTTCCTTCCTAAGCCTTCACTCACCATCACTTCCCACCACCTGATGCCACTTTGGCATCCTGATAGGGATGCCCCGGGTTTGGGGAGGGCAGGAAGGAGCAAGTCAGGGAGACAGCATCTCCAGGGAGCTGTGAAGGGCAGAAGTAAAGACAGGTCCGGACAAGGCAGGGGGTAAGAGAGGCCACAGCCCACTCTCCTGCGAGGAAGTCCCTCCTTGTCTATCTTGACTTCAAACCCCAAGGACGAGCTCTTTCTTCCCTCGCCTAGAGCTAACCCAGCCCTGTTCAGCAGGTGCTACCCTGTACCACTTACTGACCTCGAACCATAGCCCGTTGTGCTGGGGTCTAGCCTCAGTGCCTCCCTTTACATGTTCAGCACGTGCACCACAGTCTGACACATCGTGGGTGCTCAGCACCTGTTGGGAAATGAAAGGATGGGTCTACGCTCAGCTAGTCACACACTTCTGGTTTTCCTTCCACTTGGCTGGATACAGCTTCCCTCCATCTCCTTTGCGAACTTCCTTGCAACTTGACATCCGAATGCGTTTGGATTTGGGGTGAGGCTCTGTTCTCAAGCATTCTGGGCGCTCCTTGTGGGGGGCCTGTGGCGCTGGGCTGACCTATGCAGTATACATTGTGGGGGTGCATCGTGGCTCTGGGGTGGCCAGAGTCCCCAGAATGGCTGCTGGTGTCTGGGCAGCCCACTGTTTTCTCCCAAGATGGTTCTGCAAATAACATTACTGTCTCCATTACAACAGGATGGAAAATTCTGAGCTGTTCTTCCTCCCTGGCCTTCTTGTCCCATACTTGGCCCCTCGTATCTGTTCTTTTCCTGGCAACCACAGTGATGCTTTCAAAAGGTCAGTCAGGTCATGATACCTCTCTGTATAAAATGCTCAGATCGCTTCCTGCTACAACCAGAATAAAGTCCGAATTCCTTCCCATGGCTACAGGGCCCTGCATACTTTGGCTTTGGAAGTCTTTGAACTCATTTCCTAGCACTCTCCATGCTGCAGGCCAACCACATGGCCTCTTTGGTTACTTAAAATCTAGGGCCAATTCCTATCTCAAGCCCTCGCATTAGTTGTTCCCTTTGCCCAGAAGTTGTTCCCTTTAATGACCTTTAAATGACTGTTTCCTTCTTAACATTCAGGCTGAACTCCAATGTCACCTCCTCCAGGAGGCCTTTTCCTGACTGCTCCCAGGTCCCAGTCACTCCCTATCACGTTACTATTTTATGTACTTCCCAGCCACAAACGCTATTTTCAGAATTGAATTCTAATGAAGATAAGCAGTTTTGAGGGATGTAGAAGCATTATGTTCTGAAGACCCCTGGTTTGTTGCAGGCAAATTCCGTCCTTAAACATGAACAAGTAGGGAATCCTTCCTGAGTGATCTGCTTTGGAGGTTTCTGCTCAGGTGCAGATGCAGGCATAACCGTATCCTGAAGCGAGAAGTCCAGGGGCCTTGGGAAGATGCCCTGTCCAGACACCCTCTCTAGACCGTACTGTCAACAGGACACAAACTTCTCATATTGAATCTAGAGAAGAACAAAGGTGGATGACTAGTACTACCTGATCAAAAGATTTCCCATTAAAAAAAAAAAAGATTTCCCATAAAGCTCCAATAATTAAGACACTGCGGTTTGGGCATTACATATAGACAGATCTACCGGGCAGGACCGAGTTCAGAAGTAGATACACACACACACACACACACACACACACACGCGCGCGCGCGATCAATTAGTTTTCTACAAAGATGCCAGTGCTCATCACGGAAAAGAACAGTCTTTAAAACAAGTGATTCTGGAACAGTTGGATAAATTATAGACCTTCTTTCAATCTCTTTTGCAAATTCCTTTGCAACTCATCATCTGAATGGGCCTGGGTTTGGTGCTAGGCTGCTTTCTCTCAGCCTTCTCTGAGCTCCAGAGCTGGGGGGAGAAATGCAATCTCACCCCTACGGTGCCATCCTCAAAAATTAATACAGTTGGATCATAGGTCTAAATGTAAAACCCAAACTATGAAATATCTAGGAAAAAATAGAAAAATTATTTATGACCTTGTAGTAGGCATGTACTTCTTAGGGGAGAAAAGAATAGAGTGAGATACACAAAAAGGGATAAACTGACATTATCAAAATGAAAACTTCTCATTAAAAATTTATCATTAAAAAACATTAAGAAGGGGAAAGACTGAAGGAAAACGTGCACTACATACATTTGGCAAAGGATCTGTGTCCAGATTAAAGAATTCCTGGAAATCAATTTTTTAAAAAGAAAAGCCAGTAACAGGAGCGCCTGGATGGCTCAGTGGGTTTTTAACCCACTGCCTTTGGCTCAGGTCATGATCCCAGGGTCCTGGGATCAAGCTCCGAATCAGGCTTTCAGCAGGGAGCCTGCTTCCTCCTCTCTCTCTCTGCCTGCCTCTCTGCCTACTTGTGATCTCTATCTATCAAATAAAATAAATAAAATCTTTAAAAAAAAGAAAGAAAGAAAGAAAGAAAGAAAGAAAGAAAGAAAGAAAGAAAGAAAGAAAGAAAGGAAAAGCCAGTAACAAACGGTTAGGACAGAAAGCCCCGCTGGGCGCCTTTCGTCAGAATCTTTTCGGGTCAGAATTGGGATTTGAGAAAGATGCGCAAGAGGAGGTTTCGTTCATTTACAGCAAATGTTAAACTCCTCTCTTTGTTCCCACCCAGGGTGGGGGAGCGTGAACTAGGAAGACCGTGGGGATTGATTTCTGTAATGTTCATCCTTCGTGGGTTTTGTTTTGGCCCTTCCCCCGCCCCTTGCCCTCCTTCCTCCTCACGCGTCCCCTTCCCGCCCTCACCCCCGCCCCCGGATTTGAAGAAACCGCGAGGCCCTCGGTTTTAGTTTACATCCTCCGGGTACGGTGGATCCCTGCGGCAGGTGGTCGGTTACTTCGCTGGTTAGAGCGTGGTGCTCAGAACCCCAGGGTCGCGGGTTCGAGGCCCATTCCCATTTTCTGCGCGCAGTTCCCAGGTACCAACCCAGAGACCACCACTGCTGAACCGAAATACTTGTGAGGGCTGTTTTGGCCTAACCTCTTGTTCTTGTTTTGTTTTGTTATGTGTTGGGTGTGTGTGTGTGTGTTTAAGTAACATACGAATGCTAAAATGGAGAGTATTTTTTAAAGGAAATTGAGTAAAGTAGGGCAGGTACAGTTAGGTAAGAGGGGAGTAGCAAGAGTTGGAGAATTTCCTATTTCAGTCGGGGGGAAAAGCTGACATGGTTCTGCCTTGTATTACACTCTCAGCAGGATCGAAGACCGCATCTCACCGTCGGCCGGTTAGCTCAGTTGGTTAGAGCGTGGTGCTAATAACGCCAAGGTCGCGGGTTCGATCCCCGTACGGGCCATTTCTTTTTATTCAGATGTTTATTGCCTTTAGATGCTTAATATCTGAAAAAGTCGCCTCTTAACGTTGAATGTGAAATGCTCTAACCTTTATTGCCTTTTTTTAGATGCTTAATCTCTGAGAAAGTCGCCTCTTAACGTTGAATGTGAAATGCTCTAACCGTTTGCATCATTGATGGCGAGAATGTGCACAGCGGAAGGCCTTGGGAGACTTGAGAAAGGGGGGTGGGGATAACCTCCATCATGTTCAAACAAAGCACGTTCTGCCTGAACTGTGAGCATTAAAGGAGCTGCGAAAGAAAATTATGCATGATTTAACGTTTGTTTTTAAAACTCTCCACGCTTTAGAATGCAATAATTAGCTGTTATTTTGTGTCTGGTAGATCCTGGAGACATATTGTTATGTGAAAAAAGCAGAATCCAAAACAGTTTGTGTAAGATTCTGATTCTTCTATTTTAAAATCAGCTTTATTATGAGATGATTTACATACAATAAAATGCACCTGATTTAAGCATAGAACTTGACATATTTATACACACAAGTAACAAACACCGCAAAGTAGAGACCATTTCCATGATCCCCAAAAGCTCCCTGTGCTCTGTGGTAGTAAGATTAATGCCCTCCCCCAAAGATGACCACATCCTAACCCTTGAGGTCTACAAATAGGCTAGTTTTCATGGCAAAAGGGACTTTGCGCATGCAGTTAAGGATCTTAAAAGGAAGTGATTACCCTGAATTATCTGGATTGGGTCCGATGTAATCACAAGGGTCTGTGAGAAGAGTCGGGGTCATAGAAGGAGACGTGACCCAGAAGCAGAGCTTGGAGAGACGCAGGACTGCTGGCCAAAGAATCCCAGTGGAGTCTACAAGTTGGACAAAACAAGGAAACAAATTTCCCTCTAGAGCTTCTGGAGGGAAATTTGTTTCCTTGCTTTGTTCTGGGAGGAACGCAGGGCTGCCGACCCATTTTGGACTGACTTCCAAGACTTTAAGGTAGTAAGTTTATCTCATTATAAGCCACAGAATTAGTCGTGATTTGTTACAACTGCACTAGGAAACTAATGCATACCCTTTCTGGTGAGTTATACCTTCATCCCAGCCCCAGGCAACTGCAGATCTTCTTCCTGTCGTTTAGGTTCTGCCTTTTCTGGAATTTCTGATAAATCATGGATAATATAGACTTGTGTTCCTGGCTTCTTGGACTCAGCACAATACTTCTGAGATTCATTCATGTATCAGTGGCTTTATTCCGTTTTATTGCGGAGTCCTCCTCCATTGTAGGAATATATCACCATTTGCTTTCTACTCGCAGTCAATGGACATTTTCACTGTTTTCAGTTCTAGCTATTATGAAGAGCACTTGCTGTGAAGATTAATGGAACAGTCTTGGTGTGGACATGTGTTGCATTAGTCAAGGCTCCCCAGAAAAAGAGGGGGGGGGATTTTAAAGAATTGGCCCAGGCCATTGTGAAGGTTGGCAAATACACATCTGCAGGGTAGATCATCAGCAGAGTGGAAACCCAGAAAGGAATTGGTGTTATTCCAGGCAAATGGCAGTCTGCTGGCAGAATTCTCTCTTCCTCAGGAGAGGAGGTCTTTTTTCTTTAAGGACCTCAACTGATTGGACAAGGCCCACCCATATTACAAAGTGTAATCTGCTTTATCCAAAGTCCACAGTTTATGTTTTTTTAAAGATTTTATTTATTTATTTGATAGAGAGAGAGCACAAGCAGGGTGAGCAGCAGGCAGAGGGAGAGGGAGAAGCAGAATCCCGGCTGAGCAGGGAGCCCAACTCAGGGCTCAATCCCAGAACCCCATAATCATGACCTGAGCTGAAGGCAGATGCTTAACCTACTGAGCCATCCAGATACCCCAAAGTCCACTGGTTTAAATGTTAATCTCACCTGAAAAATGTCTTTACAACATCATCTAAACTAATGTTTGACCAAATATCTGGATTCTGTGGCCTAGAGATGTTGACACATAATGTTAACCAACACATATGTTTTCATTTCTTTTTTTTTCTCCACCCATATTTTCATTTCTTTTGGGATAAAATACCTATGAGTGGAATTACTGGGTTTCTTGGTCAATGTATGTTTGACTTTTTAAGAAACTACCAAGTGTTCTCCAAAATGGTAATACCATTTTATATTCCAAACAATACTTTATGAGAGTTCCATTTGCCCCAAACTTCTCCAACATTTGATATTATCAGACTTTTAAATTTTAGACAGTCTACTGGATTTGAAGTATTATCTCATTGTGGTGTTAATTTGCATTTGCTATAACTAATAATGAGTATTTTTTCATAGACATATTGGCTATTTACATATCTTCTTGTTTGAAGTGTGTGTTCAGCTCTTTCATGCATATTTTTCTTGGGTTTTGTTATTTAGTACTGAGTTATAAGAGTCCTTTATAGATTCTGGATACCTGTCCTTTCTTAGTTCTATCTCTGAATATCCTCACAGTCTGTGACTCGCCTTTTCATTTCCTTACTTTTGATGGAGACTATTTGATCAGATGTTTGTATTTTATACCTACATACAAAGATATCCTAAGACATCTTTGCATTTCCCAGGGTCATGATGATCTTCTCCTATATTGTTTTCTCAGAATTACATAAATCAGTCTTTTGTTTTGGCCTACAATTTATTTTAAATTGATTTTTACATATACTATAACTTTTTTGAGACAATTTATTACACAGCAATAGATACACAGATACAGAGTGCCACATCAAGCATAAGACTACTATAAAAATATGTTAATAAAGTGGGGTGCCTGGGTGGTTCAGGGGTTAAGCCTCTGCCTTCAGCTCAGGTCATGATCCCAGGGTCCTGGGAGCCCCGCATTCGCATTCAGCTCTCTGCTCGGCAGGGAGCCTGCTTCCCTTCCTCTCTCTTTGCCTGCCTCTCTGCCTGCTTGTGATCTCTGTCTGTCAAATAAATAAATAAAATCTTTTAAAAATATATTAATAAAGTAAAATCATTACTCATTAAACAATTTAAAGTATGTTTTTAAATTAACCTATGATGTATTATTTGCTTCAGGGGTACAGGTCTGTGAATCATCAGGTTGACACAGTTCACAGCACTCACCATAGCACATACCCTCCTCAATGTCCATCACCCACCTACCCTCTCCCTTCCCCTCCCCAGCAACCCTCAGTTTGTTTCCTGAGATTAAGACTCTCTTATGGTTTGTCTCCCTCCCGATCCTATCTTTTTTCACTCTTTCCCTCCCTACTCCCCACGACCTCCTGTCCTGCCTCTCCCATTCCTCATATCAGAGAGATCATATGCTAATTATCTTTCTCTGATTGACTTATTTCACTTAGCGTAATACCCTCTAGTTCCATCCACATCGTTGCAAATGGCAGGATTTTGTTTCTTTTGTTGGCTGCATAGTGTTCCATTGTATATCTACACCACATCTTCTTTATCCATTCATCTGTTGATGGACATCTAGGCTCTTTCTGTAGTTTGGCTATTGTGGACATTGCTGCTATAAACATTTGGGTACACATGCTCCTTCAGATCATTACATTTGTATCTTTAGGGTAAATACACAGTAGTGTGATTGTGGGTCGTAGGGTAGCTCTATTTTCAACTTTTTGAGCGACCTCCATGCTGTTTCCCAGAGTGGCTGCACCAGCTTGCATTCCTACCAACAGTGTAGGAGGGTTCCCCTTTCTCTGCATCCTCACCAACATCTGTTGCTTCCTGACTTGTTAATGTTAGCCATTCTGACAGGCGTGAGGTGGTATCTCACTGTGGTTTTGAATTTCCCTGATGCTGAGCACTTTTTCATGTGTCTGCAACCAGGATGTGATCTATTCTGGAGAACGTTCCATGTGCACTAGAGAAGAATGTGTATTCTGTTGCTTTGAGATGCAATGTTCTAAATATATCTGTGATGTCCATCTGGTCCAGTGTGTCATTTAAAGCCTTTATTTCCTTTTTGATCTTTTGCTTAGATGGTCTGTCCATTTCAGTGAGGGGGGTGTTAAGTCCCCTACTATTATTGTATTTTTGTTGATGTGTTTCTTTGATTTTGTTATTAATTGGTTTATATAATTTGCTGCTCCCATGTTAGGGTCATAGATATTAAAATTGTTAGATATTCTTGTGAGACAGACACTTTAAGTATGACATAGTGTCCTTCCTCATCTCTTATTATAGTCTTTGGCTTAAAAATCTAATTGATCTGATATAAGGATTGCCACTCTAGCTTTCTTTTGATGTCCATTAGCATGATAAATTGTTTTCCACCCCCTCACTTTGAATCTGCAGGTGTCTTTGGGTCTAAAATGAGTTTCTTGCAGATAGCATATTGATGTGTCTTTTTTTTTTAATCCATTCTAATATCCTATGTCTTTTGATTGGGGTATTTAGCTCACTTACATTCAGGGTAACTATAGAAAGATATGATTTTAGTGCTATTGTATTGCCTGTAAGGTGACTCTTACTGTATACTGTCTCTGTTTCTTTCTGGTCTGTTACTTTTAGGCTCTCTCTTTCCTTAGAGGGCACCTTTCAATATTTCCTGTAGGGTTGGTTTGGTGTTTGCAAATTCTTTTAGTTTTTGTTTGTCCCCAAAGCTTTTTATCTCTTCTCTATTCAGTGAGAGCTTAGCTGGATATAGTATTCTTGGCTGCATATTTTTCTCATTTAATGCTCAGAATATATCATGCCAGTCCTTCCTGGCCTGCCAGGTGTCTGTGGATTGGTCTGCTGCCAATCTAATATTTATACCATTGTAGGTTACAGATCTTTTGTCCTGAGCTGCTTTCAGGATTTTCTTTTTGTCACTGAGACTTGTAAGTTTTATTGTTAGAGATGATGGGGTGTTGTTGGTCTTCTATATCACTATCTCTCTTCTACTTCATTTATCCTAGCAATAAGAGCCTCCTTTTTTTTTTCTTTTAAATATTTGACTAATTTACTTGACAGAGAGTGAGAGCGCACAAGCAAGGGGAATAGCAGAAGGACAGGGAGAAGCAGGCTCCTCACTGAGCAGGGAGCCTGATGTGGCTCAATCCCAGGACTCTGGGATCATGACCTGAGCTGAAGGAGATGCTTAATCATCTGAGCCACCCAGGCACCCCAAGCTTGAGCCTCCATTTTCTATTGCACCTCTTTAATAGCTTTTTTTAATTTCAACTCGATTAGATTTTAGTTCTTTATTTCTCCAGAAAGGGATTTCATTTCTCTGGAAAGGTATTCTCTAGTATCTTCCATGCTTTTTTCGAGCTCAGCTAATACCTTGATAACCATCATTCTGAACTCTAGTTCTGACATATTACTAATGTCCATATTCATTAGGTCCCTAGCCATCAGTACTGCCTCTTGTGTTTTTTGTTTTTTGTTTTTTTTTTGAGGTGAGTTTTTCTGCCTTGTCATTTTATCCAGATAAGAATAGATGAATGTGAGAACAAAATACCAAAAGGGTAGCAATGACCCCGGAAAAATTTACACTATCCAAATCAGAAGAGACCCGAAACTGGAGGGAGAGGAAAGGAGGGGGAAAAATATATATTTTGATATATATATGTGTATATGTGTATATATATATACACATATATACATACATGTACATATATATATATACCTAGATAGATAGATAGGTAGATTATGCATACATATATATGTGTATTAGACTGGTGAATAGAACAGAGCCACACACTTGATTTTGGGTATATTTTGGTCTGTAGAAGAAACTGCCTCCCAAAATTTTAAAGAAAGAAAAACTTATATATATACACCACAGTAAGGGTAAACACGATGAAGGGATAGAATATGACTGTAAAGATGAAAATTTTAAAAGATTCTAAAAAAGGAATTGATAAGATAAGAAGTTGGTTGAAAAAAGAGGAAAGAATGTGTTCATGCTGGAGATTAGAACAAAGCCATGTGCTAGATTTAGGGTATATTTTGATCTATTAGAAGAAATGGTATCCCAAAATTTTAAGGAAAGAAAAACCTATACGTATACAAAAAATAAGGTTAAATACAATGAAGGAATAGAATATAACTATAACAATGAAAATTTTAAAAGATTTTTAAAAAGGTATTGATTAGATAAAATAGTTTAAAAATGTTAAAATAGGAAAGAGGAAATGTTAAAATGTAGAATAATAATTTTTTTTTTTAATTTAACTTTGCAAGACTAAAGGATCATGGGGGAAAAAGCCATGAGTTCTATGTGTTTCATTCCTGTATCTCTGGAGTTCTGCAGTTCTTATTGATCAATGAGCTTGGTCTTGGCTGGACGGTCTTGCTAATCTTCTGGTGGAGAGGCCTGTTGCTGTGATTCTCCGATGTCCTTGCTGGAGGCAGAATTGTACTGCTCTTGGCAGGGGCCAGGCTAAGAAATCTGCGCAGTTTTGGACCTTTTGTTCCCTAAGCGCTTTCCGGACGGCTTTGGAGGACAGGAACGAAAAGGGTGGCTGCCCAGTCTCCTGCCCAGTGGGAGCGAGAGGTCCAGGCCCCGCTCCTCAGTGCGCCCTCAGAGAAAAGCTATCAGTCCTTCCAGTCTCCCTGGTCTTTAGCCACACTCCGAGCTCACCTGGCCTGTGACCGAGCATTTCTGTCTCTGGCGCATGGCCCCATTTGGAGTCTCCAGACCCAGCAGATTCCTGCTGCCCTGCTCCTCCTGGTGAGTCTCCCCAGACTTGTCACTTGTGGGGTCCCTGCTCGAACAGCAGTAGTCCAGCTGTGCTCCGGATCACGGTTTAAGGTAACCCCAGCCGAGAGCCACCCCTCGGCTCCGTCTCTGTAGCTGGCTTCCCCACTCAGATACCTGGGAGCGCTGCTGCACTCAGACGCCTCTGGTCTTTCTGTGACCCCACAGGTCCTGAGACCACACTGTCCCCATGAGGGCTCCACCCCCCACTAAGCCTCTGGAGTGACGTCCCTCAGTGGAACAGACTTCTGAAAGTTCTGATTTTGTGCTCACTGCTCCGCCGCTTGCTGGGACCCCCCCCCCCCCCCCCCCCATCACTTCAGATTCACTTCTCTGCACGTCCTACCTTCTGGAAAGTGGTTGATTTTCTGTTCCTAGAACTGCTGCTTTTCTTCTCTTTGATCTTCTGTTGTGTTTGTAGATGTTCAGAATGGTTTGATAACTATGTAGCTGGACTGCTGGGACCCAGAGATCTTTAGGTCTCCTACTCCTCTCCCCAAGGCTGAGTCTTATAAAACAGCAGGCTCCTGTTAGGACCAGGGTGCTGGTTCTTAGGATTCTGCTTAACGGAACTTACTCTGCATTGGAGCCCCCTTTGTGACATGCTACCTCACCTGAGTTTGTCAATGTTCCCTGGAGAAAAATGCATATTTTCTAGAGGAGGTTATAAATTGGATAAATATCTGTTATGCCCAAATTCCGAGACCCCCCAAAGACGACCACCAGAGTCCAGAGTCAAAGCCAAACAGCAAGGGTCGTTTATTAGGAGTTGGAACCCGGACCTCCGCACACTCGTTGTGGGGGACGTTAAGAGGTCCCGAGCTCAGGATCACAGCACTTTTTATCCACTATTTTTGGGGAGGCAGGGACTTAGCATACATCACAGTATCTTGTAACAAATCGCCACATACCGCAGGAAAATCAAACGGCAACTCTATAATATGACTGGCGCGCTACAGAGCGGGAAAAGGCTGGGAACAGATTACTGGTTAGGTCAAAGTGGCTGTCATTCTTCAGACTGCTTAGTTGGCACCGCTAGGGTATGTGCCCCCTAAGGATTGGCCGGGGTCTCCCTGTCAAGCTGCGGGGTGCCAGATGGTTATTATCTCTTGCACCCAGAGCTGGGTGGGGGGTCCGGGAGCAGTCATTTTGTCACGTACAATTCTGGGTGGGGGTTTCTCTGGCACCAGATGGCTGTTATCTCTCGGCCCAGAGCCGGGTGGGGGTCCGGGAACAGCCACTCTGCCAGGTTCAATTCTGGGCGGGGGTTGTGTGGTTACAGAATGCCTATAGAAAGTCTGCTGGTATTTTTCCATCTCCTCATGGGTTAGCAAGCGAAGGTACAGAAGCAGAAATAGCGGTAATGGTTATAATTTAGTCATATATCCATAAGGTTTACCTTCTTGACTACGCTGCCCTGCTTCTCTACATCCTTTTTTAAAAAAAAATATTTTATTTATTTATTTGATTGAGAGATCACAAGTAGGCAGAGAGGCAGGCAGAGAGAGAGGAGGAAGCAGGCTCCCTGCTGAGCAGAGAGCCCGATGTGGGGCTCGATTCCAGGACCCTGAGATCATGACCTGAGCGGAAGGCAGAGGCTTTAACTCACTGAACCACCCAGGTGCCCCTTTATATCCTTTCTTTTTTTTTTCTCTCTCTCTATATCCTTTCTTATTTGAGTTCTCTTCACCTATCTTGTGCTGAAGGTGTCCTTTTAAAGTCTTTATTATTATTGCTCTGAAACCTATTTTTTGTGTCTTCCATAATTTTTATTTTATAAATGTAGTTGGTACATTCTTTAGTATATAACAATGTATAAGTGTTCTAACTTTATTGGATTCATAGCCTTTAACATTCAAAACCGATCTCTTTTGTCATGTTTAATTTTGGGGTGCTTGAATTCAAAATTATCTCATGTCAAGATCACGAACCCTGATTTTTTATGGCTTTCTCCTGGTGTACCTTATTCTGTTTCTTTTTTTCTCTGAATAATTTTGCTTTGGATGTGTATCTTAACATATTGTTATGTTTTGTTCCATGAGCCAATTTGAAAACATTTTAATGTATGACTTAAGCCTATTAACATATATGATATGATTGATACATTTTTTTTAAGATTTCATTTATTTATTTGACAGACAGAGATCACAAGTAGGCAGAGAGGCAGGCAGAAAGCAGGCTCCCTGCTGAGCAGAGACCCCGATGTGGGGCTTGATTCCAGGACCCTGAGATCATGACCTGAGCCAAAGGCAGAGGCTTTAACCCACTGAGCCACCCAGGCACCCCGATACATTTGTTCTTAACTCTGTCATATTTTTATCATTATAATGTGTATTTCTTGTATTTCTCATTTAAAAAATTTCTTGTGACATCTAGAATGGTTTGAATTTTTGTCCAAGCAGTTACCTAAATGCCCCTGTTTCCCCCATTTTTTACTCTGTCTAACTTGTTTTTCCCCAGTTTTGCTGTTGTTGTTGGCCATTTGCCCTTGCTTACTGTCTATGGGGTCAGTACATTTATTTTGTTTCCTCTCTCCTTTCCTTTCTGTTCCTATTTTTTAAAAAGATTTTACTTATTGATTTAACCCCAATGCGGGGTTAAATCCCAGGACCCTGAGATCACGACCCAAGCTGAAGGCAGAGGCTTAACCCACTGAGCCACCCAGGCACCCCGTTCCTATTTTTATATACATTATAATTTTTGTACCAGAATGGAAACATTTAATATTATGCTCTCACTTTGCCCTTGCATTTATTTGAGTCATCCATCTACCATTAAATATATTTAATGTACACCCAATAAAGTTTCTTTATTTCTTAACTGAATGAATCCATGTTATCATATACTCTGCAAGAAGAGTCCAGTATGTACATATTTAAAACTCTTGATTCTTGATTCTTGAAGATTTCCGCTTGGCTAGAATTCTTGCTTCACTCTCCTATTTCTATTTTTTTCATGCTAATCTATTTTTTTTTATATTGCTCTTCAGAAGTCTGATGTTAGGCTTCCTCTATTTATAGAAACCTCTTGGATTATAGATTTAATTATTATTTATATTTTGTTGACTGTTTTTATTTCTCTTAGGAAATCCAATTACTCATATATTGGAATTTCTTTGCCTGCTTTTTGTTTAAATCATTTTTATCTAACCCATTTTTCTTCTTTCTTTATCTCCTTTTCACTTTCTTGGTGGGTTCTCTTTCTTCAGTTCCCATTACCAAGCATTTGTGTTGTAAATTTATTCTCCTTTGGGTGCCTTGTAATGTAGTCTTCATTTCTGTTGTGATTTTTCTTTTTCTTTTTTTTTTTTAAAGATTTTATTTATTTATTTGACAGACAGAGATCACAAGTAGGCATAGAGGCAGGCAGAGAGAGAGGAGGAAGCAGTCTCTCTGCTGAGCAGAGAGCCCGATGCAGGGCTTGATCCCAGAACCCTGGGATCATGACCCGAGCCGAAGGCAGCGGCTTTAACCCACTGAGCCACCCAGTGCCCCGATTTTTCTTTTTTTCTTGCATTTTTTCCTATGTTCAACCAACTTTCATTTCATTTCTTCCCATTTTTGTGCATGTTTTAGTTTTTTAAATTTCTGACTTAACATGATTTTTTTAAATCCAAAAATGTTTGTTTGAAAATGTCTCTTGCAACCACATGGATGGAACCGGAGGGTGTTATACTAAGTGAAATAAATCAGTCAGAGAAAGACAGTTGTCATATAATCTCACTCATACGTGGAATTTAAGAAATAAAACAGAGGAGCATAGGGGAGGGGAGGGGAAAATAAAACAAGACAAAATCAGAGGAGACAAACCATAAGAGACTTAATCACAGGAAACAAACTGAGGGTTGCTGGATGGGAAAGAGGCCAGGGGATGGGGTGACTGGGTGATGGGCATTAAGGAGAGCACATGATATAATGAGCACTGGGTGTTATATAAGACTGATGAATCGCTGAACTCTACCTCAAAGTAATATGCTATATGTTAATTAATTGAATTTAAATTTAAAAAATCAAAGAAGGGGCGCCTGGGTGGCTCAGTGGGTTAAGCCTCTGCCTTTGGCTCAGGTCATGATCCCAGAGTCCTGGGATTGAGCCCCGAGTCAGGTTCCCTGCCCCACAGGGAGCCCGATTCCCTCTCTGTCTCTCTCCCTCTCTGCCTCTCTCTACCTAATTGTGATCTCTGTCTGTCAAATACATAAATAAAATCTTTCAAAAAAAAATCAGAAAGAGGGAAAAAATGAAATAAATAAAAGGATCAAAAAATGAGATTTTCTTAATTATTAAATGCAGCAGATATTTAGCAAGTACATAATGTTCTTAATGTTCACTTTAGTTTATTGGTGCACTTATCTTTTCCTTCAGTAAATGAGATTCTATGAAGTCTTAAAGTGATAATGTAAAATTTTCTTTAAAGTGTTAAAAAAGGAAATTATTGTATGTCATGAATATTTCTTATATGAAAATAATGGTTTAAGTTAAAATGGCACGTTATTCAATATGATTAGGACTAATAGCCACTTCACATTATTGAAAAATAATATAGATATGAAAATAGTACAATCAAAATGGATTTGTCCCTGAGAAACACTACAATTTGAAACTAGATTAACTAGTTTTTTTATAATAGTTGTCTCTCTCTTTTTTTTTTCTTAAAGATTTTATTTATTTATTTGACAGAGAGAGATCATGAGTAGGCAGAAAGGTAGGCAGAGAGAGAGAGAGAGAGAGAGAAGCAGGCTCCCCACTAAGCAGAGAGCCAATGCGGGGCTTGGTCCCAGGACCCTGGGATCATGACCTGAGCCAAAGGCAGAGGCTTTAATCCACTGAGCCACCCAGCTGCCCCTAGATTAACTAGTTTTAAATACTTTTAAACTAATATTTTAACTTTTATTTAAAATACTTTAAACAATACTTTTAAACTAGGTTACACTTTCAGAATATACTTTTTTATATTATTATTTATTTATGCACAAGTGGTTTTAGATTTTCAGAACATAAACTTTGTGTTAATTTTAGCAGATTATTCTCTTCAGTATAAAATTATAGTTATTAATACTCAATAATGTCATGATGTAAGTTTGTAAATTTGTTTTCATTAAAATTCCTTTTGAAATGCAGAAAAAAGGAAACTGTCTCCTTCAGATGAGAGCTGTGTTAAATTTTTCTTCTGCTTTTTCATTTTTGGAAGAATTTTCAATAGCTACAATATTTTGATTTTGTGTTTTCTTGTAGTTGTTTTGTATAAAGTTTATTCAGATATTGTGTGAAGAGATTTGGGATAATTTACACAACTCCTAGTTCAAGACCAACTGCTTCTATCCCTACATAACAATACAGTGACTTTAATAGATGTCTTTGGGAGAGGGGGTGGGGGTCCACGAGGAAAAATTTCTGTGTCTTCAGATTTTTGTCTCCTTCGGTCTCGCAGGGTTTTGAATCCACTTCTTCATTTTTCTTTTACCATCCAGTCTCCAAAGGGAGCTGGAGCTACTCCCTCTTGTTTTCTTTTCGTTTGTGCCGCTACTGCTTTATTTCTAGCTGACCTCCACATTCCGTCCCAGTAGACAGTGCTTTGATCTACCAGGAGCCCTTTTCAGTGTTTCCTCACTCAGAGTGGAATTTCTATTTGAGGGGAGGGGAATTTTAGCTGATCCTTAGCCTCTCTGTTCTGATTTTCTTACCTCTAGATAGATTTCTGGACCTCCTTTCATTCCCTGCAAAGACTTACCTTTGGGAGCTCCTGAAAGGTAGGTCTGCTAGGATTGGCTGTTTATAGTTCTCCTTATAAGTAACTTGAAGTTTGTAGTGTTCTCTCTTCTAGTCAGGGAGAAGGTATGGTTTTATTGCTGGGTGCGTGTGTTTTAATATGTTGGAAAATTAAGATCTGAGTGATTATTACTATCCTCAGGTTTTAAATCACTACCCAAATTATGAGACATTTAAAAATTACATAGTGCTTTGGGAAAAAAGTGTGCTCTCCATTTTACTTAACAGTGTCAAATTTTCTCACATTGGTAGTGTAGCAACTTTTCTGTCCACAAGCATGTGAATGTTTGTGTTTCCTTGCAAAACCACAAAAAAATGTCTCATCTACCCTCCTTAAAATCTCATTCTGGGGGAAACCACACACATCTAATTACATGAAAACTAGAGACTTCCAGTTTCTGGGACCAAAGACTTGGGGTTTCCTTTAAGTACATTTCTCCACCTTTACTGCTTCAACTTGCTAAAATAGATGCTTGTTTCTGCAATTATAAATCTTTAACATTGTAACTATTACAGAATTAGAATAATCTTTTCAATCAGCCTCTGACTGTGTACTATTTTAAAGTATTCCACATTTGTTATTGATCAGGCGTTGCTTGTAACTGTTTTCTCCCTGGCCATCACGAAATGCAGAGAACTTCTCTGATAGTACAAGCCTATGTGCCCAATCAAGTGAGTGTCCAGAAAGGGAAACTGAGGATGCAACCCACTGGGCCATCTGTTATCTCAGCTTTTGAGGGAAAAGGAGAATTCCCAAATTTCTTTTGAATGGAAGCCAAAGGTAGCCTTTTGGTTCCACTGGGAATTGAACCCAGGATCTTCTGTGTATAAGGCAGATGTGCTAACCACTACACCATAGAACCCAAGGACAATAAGTGTCTCAAAGAGCTCTTACTAGAATCAGGTGAGAAAAGAAGACCAAAATTAGATATAGGTTCTAATTATGACTGAGAATTAACTCCTGTCAACATGGCCCAGGGGGACATGTAGGACAAATGTGCTATCTGCATCTCACATACACAAGCTTGAAAGTCTTTTTTTTTTTTTTTTTTTTAAGACTTTATTCAGTTATTTGACAGAGAGAGAGAGAAAGATCACAAGCAGGCAGAGAGAGAAGGGAAACAAGCTCCCAGGATCCTCAGATCATGACCTGAGCTGAAGACAGCAGCTTAACCCACTGAGCCACGAGGCGCCCCCACAAGCTTGAAAGTCTTAATGAGTACTGTTCCACTCTCTGTTCCACTCTTAATGAGTAGAGTTCCACTCTCCTGGAACACTTAGTCTGGCCGACATTTATTGTTTTTCTACCCATATTTATTGAGAGCTTACTATGCTCCAGATACTTTTCAAGGTTCTGGGATACAGCAGTACATACAAAGGTTACAAAAAAAAAAAAAAAAAAAAGTCCCTTCTTAAGATGACATTGTGGTACTAATCACTAAAAAAGTGCGTTTCTGTTTTCTGGAAACTAATCTTGAATTTAGCAACAGTCCACATTAACTCCTCCTTTGCCCCTTGTCCTGAAACTACTGTGCATTTCAATTCACAAGATTGAAAAAGGCATTCATTAAAATCACTGTCAAGCCCATCATAAATATCTAGTATTACTATGAAATTAGTTTAGAACTTGCAGACCTCTTGAAAGAGTCCTGAGGTTGTCTATATGACTTGCCTTAACTAACAGAAAGTTAGCGGCCTTGGCATAGCCAAATGTGCATTTGGGCTTGTTTCTTTGGGATCCCACAGGCAGAAGAACATGCCTTAGCCAGTCTGCTAACTCCGTGAGGAGGAGGAGGAGACTCATATGGTACAGAGTCCACTCTCCCCCTCCCCCACTCTGAGTCTTCATCAACTGATGCTCAGAAGCTTCAGCAAACCCAGGTGAGATCAGATCTAGCCACCTGAGTCCAGCCTATATCAAGTGACCCAGAGCCACTTGGGAATAGATAACTATGTTTTATGTTGGTGATACTCCAGGTGATTTCTTATGCAGTAATTGCGGATTGACACAGAAGAGACAGAATTAGATTATCCACTCTGCTGAAGACACAGCCATTACACATCACATGTCCACACCTGTTCAGCCACGACCTAATGAGTGATAGATACACTCTCTGTCTCTGTGGGAAATTTCCACTTAGTGTTGAACCAGTATATTCGGTTAACTCTCCAATGGTCTCAGATAGAAACTTTTATTGACCTCTAGGATATATATTAAAATATGCATACCAAAATGAGACAAAGCTATAAAAGAAAACTTAGCACAACATCTCTCTTAAACATAGGCCTAAAAATCATAGGCCTAAAAAATATTGGCAAATCAAACTCAGAAATATTTAAAAAGATAATACTTTATTACTACATGAAATTTATCCCAGCCTGTTTTAACATTCAAAAAATCAATCAGGGAAATTCACCACAATTTTGTAATTCACAATATTAATAGGCTAACTAAATACAAAAAAACCCCAATATGATCATATCAATAGAGGCAGACAAAGCATTTAGTAAAATTCCACATCCATTCATGATAAAAATTCACAGCAAACTAGGGATAGAAGGGAGCTTTGCTTACCTAATCAAATAAAGCCTTTCTACCAAAAAAAAAAAAAAAAAAAAGTACAAACAACATCATACTTAATGGTGAAAGACTGAATGCTTCCTTCTAAGATTTAAATCAAGGCAAAAATGTCCTCTTTCTCACTTTTCCTGATCAAGGAAAGACTTAGAGGTCTTAGCTACTACATTAAAACAAAATGTGCAGATTGAAACAGAAGAAATAAAGCCATCTTTATTCACAAATAATGTGATTTTTTATGTAGGAAATCCCCTACAACCTGAATAGACACTTTTCCAAAGAAGACATACAGATGGCCAACAGACAGATGAAAAGATGCCTAACATCAGTAGTCATCAGGGAAATGGAAATCAAAACCATAGTGAGATATTATCACCTCACACCAGTCAGAATGGCTAGTATCCAAAAGATAAGAAATAACAAGTGTTGGTGAAAATGTGAAAGAAGAGAGCCCTCGTGCACCGTTGGTGGGAATTTAAATCAGTGCTGCCACTGTGGCAAACAGTAGGACAGTTCCTCAACAAATGAAAAATAGAACTACCCTATGATCCAGTAATCCCACTGCTGCATAGTTACCCAAATGAATGAACACAGTGATTTGAAAAGATACATGTACCCCTATGTTTATTGCGGCTCATTTACAATAGCTAAGATATGGAAACAACCCAAGTGTCCATTGATGGATGAATATGTTACACACACACACACACACACACACACACTCTAGAGCATTACTCTGTCATGAAAATGTGTGAAATACCACCATTTGCAACATGGATGGACCCAGAGGGTATTACGATAAGCGAAATAACTCAGATGGACCTTGCTGAATTCTTACCTTTTTTTTTTTTCTCTTTCACGCCTTCATCTGACACACTTTTTTAAAATAGTGGCAAGCATTTTTCTTTTTTGTAAAATAATGTTTTTTTGTACAATAACAATAGCCAGAGACAGGACGGAGTCCTTACAGGTATATCTCATGTTCCAAAATGTGCTTTGTTTCAGACATCCTGTATTATAAAAATTAAGTTAAATTGTGGAGAGGGGTGAGTCAGCAGGGCACTTTGCACTGGAAGAGGAAAGTTAGTCTTTTAGAGTGAAAATCCAGGAAAGACTGCAGAGGCTTTCATCAATGTGCTGGAATAACAACTTCCAAAGCGGAGGCCACTTGAACTTCAGATGCTATCATGAGAAAGATGAATTCTGGAAGAACAGGGTTGCCTGTGGAGCCTCAACAGAGGCCCAGACCAAGAACACCCCTAATCTCATAGAGTTCCCACATTCCCAAAAAGATAGCATAATTTGTAAAAATATGTGACAGAAGAAACTACAGTGCCTTATTTCAGTACTCCAAGGAGGATGGAATGTTTGTAAAACATCACTGAATTTCAAATAGTTAAAATACACTCATACCTACACCTCCTGCCAATCTTTTTCCATTGGGTCACTGCAATAATATTCAGGAGTGAACATAATTTATCAAGGGCTTCACCTCCTTGTTCAAATTCTTTGCTTTTTGTGTAGAATAATATTAGGATCTCTCGAACAGCTGCATTTTTCCTTGATGTGTTTCCTTTATGTAGGAATTCTTTCCCTTGTGTATTTTTATTAGAAGCAGTTTCTCTACTTGCTATTATCATTATTATAACGTGAGTACTTAATTTCAGTCAGTCAAGGCAATTCTGTTCAAGTGAGACCTATAGTTTAAGAAACTTCTGGAAAAAAAATTAAATATAACTACTTTCAGGGTAGGTTGGAATGTTGAAAGTTTCTTTTCTTTTCTTTTTTAAAGATTTTATTTATTTGACAGACAGAGATCCAAGTAGGCAGAGAGGGGGCAGGGAGCAGACCCTGCTGAGCAGAGAGCCCGATGCGGGGCTCGATCCCAGGACCCTCGATCCCAGGACCTTCCATCCCAGGACCCTCGATCCCAGGACCCTCGATCCCAGGACCCTGGGATCATGACCTGAGCTGAAGGCAGAGGCTTCAACCCACTGAGCCACCCAGGCACCCCATGTTGAAAGTTTCTATTGAGGGTTCTTATTTATCTTTTCTGTGCGTCTAAAAATTTTAGATGTTATTCACCAGCTGTAAATATTTGAATGTCTTTGGTGCCTACTATATGCAGAAATGCAATGAGGGAAGGATACTAATGCAATTGGCATGGCTTCTCTGTTTGCAGTAGAATTTTAGAGATAAACACATAGGGTAGAACACCATGATATTGAATTAACTTACCATATCGAAAAACACATTTTCTCCCACACGTGTCAGACTCCACCGAAAATAGGCTAATTCTTTCCTCTGCTACATTTTTTTGCATGCTAGATTAATTTCTTGGTTAATTTCCTGAATGATAGTTGGAATAACATAGGTGCTCTCTTTTTGCAGTGTTTGATCTGTTTAAATTAATAGAATACCAACAAAATAAATAAGTCTACTTAGGAGTTACCATTAGGAATTAAAAACTGTAAGTCTTAACTAAGGATTCCTCCACATTCTCAGGAATATGAGAGACAAAATTCAGGTGGAAGTACAGAGATCAAGCAAGTGCAAAATAGTATTTCCCAAGCTCAGAAGTAGACAAACAGGAAAGTATATACACAAGCAAAAAGACCTTCACAGAACCACATCCATTCTATTGCACGTAAAAATGTTCTAAAGGATAATACAGTTGTTGTTGTTGTTGTTGTTGTTGTTGTTTTAAGATTTTGTTTATTTGACAGACAAAGCTCACAAGTTGGGGGTGGGGAGCAGGCTCACCGCTGAGCAGGCCACTGGGATCCTGACCTGAGCCAAAGGCAGAAGCTTTAACCCACTGAGTCACCCAGGTGCCCCACACAGATTGGATTTTGTTATGAAAGAAATAAATGAATGTGGATATTGGAAACAGCATAAAGCAAATTGCTCTGAGCCTTGGAATCACACATTTGAGCATCCCCTTCTGCCTCTGTCTCGAAACCAATCACTTCCTGAATGAGACAGATGGTTTCTAATGAAAAAGGCATTTAGAAGGCTTTTCCTACATGAGGATCAGTGACACGGTGGGCATGTCTTCTAAAAGGTCAACCCAAACTTTCCAGATTCAACAACTGACTGGCTTGCTCTTGTCCTTTTAAAAAATATCTTTCTTCCTAAATAATTTTGAGCGATCAGGAAATAGGAAAGGAACTGCCTGAACTATTATTCCCTCATCTCTCCCCATGCCGACCCCAAAGAACAGTGGGATGTCAGGTTCACACACAAGACAAAGCCTCTCTTAACCCCCAAATCCACAAGAGAGGAGCACTTGATTTCACCTGTATCAAAAGCATTTACATTTATCTACAGATGAGGCAGAGAGGGAGGTGGTGGAACTTCCTGGTTATTATTGTCATTTATAGGCTGTTCTTTACATTTGCGAGCGGTGCGGACTCTTCAAGCAGCAGATGACTCTGGACCTTCCTGATTTTAAGTCTCAACTCTTGGTTTCTTGATTAGTCACTTTGCTCTGTTTCTCTCGGGTCACTCTTTTCCATTGTATTAGCAATTTTCTCCCTCAGGACGGGCTGCAAATTTTTCAGCTTAGCTTCATCTTTGCAGGACTCGTACTGGAAGTCGCACTTACCTATCTTTTGGGCTCTCTCCAACCGCCTGCCCCCTTCAGCAACACTGGCTTGGGGTCAGGATGGGAGGGGTGATGAAGAGGGTGGAGAGGTAGGGGCAAAGCCTGGTGGAGGGGAGCACCAAGCAGTGATGTCTTAGCAAGGCTGCTCACACGAAAACGCTGTATATTTTTGATAGAAGTTTGTGCAATTTTATTATAGATATGTGTCTGATTGGTGTGTGTTACAATATATTCCTCCAATGTTTGTCTCAAGGATAGGCCAGATGATCTAAAGGATTTGTCTAGTTCCAACCTCTTGGAATGAGAACGTGTGCCTTTTCCAGGTCATTTTCAGTATTTGTTTCTCAGAAAGAAAGGAATCATTATTAGTTTTAATATCAACATCAGGAAAAAGGTGAGAGTAAGAAGAGGTCTATCCAATATCACTTGGTGGGAAAAGGTAAGGAAATGAACATACCAGTGAAGTCTTCCACTGTTTTGATATTTATATATAATTTCTCTTTTAAACAACTTTTTTCCAAGTTTGTATTTAAATTCCAGGTAGTTAACAGACAGTATCATATTAGTTTCCGGTGTCAAATTTAAGAAACTCCATGTATTTTTAATGCATTCCCCTTTGCTACAGCAAATTACCAGTCTCAGCAAATACAGAAAATGGTCAGTTTTACAAGGGATTAAAAGGCAACCGCTTAGCCACAAAGAGAAGAAAACTGCCTGTGTCAGAGCGCCAGCCTTTTGCCAAGTGATTTCTGCGTCATCCCAGGAAAGCCCCAGGGCAATCCTCATTGCTCGAGCCTGTGCAGCCAAGAAGCCCCATCGTCTCCCTGTTGCAGATTCGAAGCTGAATCCACCTTCGTGTGGAGTTGTAAAGGCTCCTGGAGGGGACATAGTCTAGCTGCCCTAGTGGAAGGGGCCCAGGGGCTGAGGAAGTCTCTCTTCCCCACACAGTGTAAAGTGCTGGGCACCTTTCAGGATACAGTAAGAAAACTCTATCAAAATCCTGAGACTTAAAAAAAAAAAACGCTAATAATCCTGATAATGAATCTGGATGCCCTTCTGTTGGTCAAAAATTCTTGGGAACCAGAGCAGCAGAGCAAACAGCAAAGTCACCCTCAAATTCTATGCAAGCGAACCACCCTGTAGCAAGGGCTCTGTGGCTTAGCTGGTCAAAGCGCCTGTCTAGTAAACAGGAGATCCTGGGTTCGACTCCCAGCAGGGCCTTCTAGTGTGAGCTTTTGTAATTTGGCATTGGAGAATTGGAGATACTTTGAAATTTACATCCCTAAAGCCCCAGAAGGGGAAGAGACAGCATCAATTGAAGAATCTTATTTAACAAAATTACAACAGCCAAAAAGAAAAAAGAAATCTGTCCCAATAGTACAGCGATAGAAAACCCAAAATATCTGCTGAGAACTGAAAAACTCAGAGAACTAGTTCTACTAGTTAGGATTTGAGTACTGGAATGGCCTAAAATAAGTAGGGTTTGCTTCCTTGGTCTTTTACCATTTTAGATCAAATGGTAAAGACACTCACTACTTGGGTTTTATGTGATATCTGCAACTGTCTTAATTATATTGCCTCCTGACTCTTTACCAACTAGAACATTGTCCACATTTGTTTTTCTTGAATGGCTCCTTGAATGGCCATTTCCCCCTCCTCCACCACCAGTTTGCACCAATAACTTTTTGGCCCCCTGAATAGTGCATTGAAGCAGAGCCATGGTTCTCAAAGTTTAGTGAGCACAGGAATTACCTGGTGGTCCATTAAGATGAAAAATTTAGTTCCCTACACCTCTGATGGGGCCTGAATGTCAGCCTTCAGACACTCTCCCTGGTGAGTGATATTTATGCTGCTGTTATATGGACCCTCTTCTTTGTGGAAGGGTTAGTGACTTAGTGATCTAGTTTCAGTGGTTGTGCTTTTTTTTTGGGGGGGGAGGTAAAGTTGGCATGTAATATTATATACCTTCTAAGTGCATATTATAATTAGACATCTGTATGCCCAACAGAGTGATCACCACCAGAATGTCCCTTTCCATTCCGTAGTTGTCTTTTCATTTTGATGGGCAGTTTCCTTTGCTGTGCAAAAGCTCTATGGTTTGATGTAGTCCCCTTTATTTTTGCTTTTGTTTCCCCATGCATTTGGGGTCAGATCCAGGAACCCATTGCTAAAACTGATGTCCAGGAATTTACCGCCTATATTTTCTCCCAGGGATTTTATGACTTGAAGACTTACATTCAAGTCTTTAATTCATTTTTAGTTAATTTTTGTGGTTGGTGTAATTGTGGTCTAGTTTCATTCTTGTGCTTGTGGCTGTCCAGTTTTCCCACCACCTCAATAGTTGTGGTTCTGAGTTCTATTCTTTTATATGCTTGTGACCATTTTTCCAAACCCATTAGTAAGCCTGGAGTTGTGTTTATTCATTTGGTTTTTGTCAAATCCAGTTCAAAAGAAATGAAAGAAAAGAACCACGTAAAAGTTCTAATATAATTTAGTGTAAATCAAGTAGTGTTATAACTGTTTTCTCCTTTTCATGTGATATGGGACTCTAAGATACACCAGAAATTTTGGAAGGAGGGGTAATATGATTTGTACCTTTTCTTAAAATTAAAGATTTTATTTATTTATTTGACAGAGATCACAAGTAGGCAGAGAGGCAGGGAAAGAAAAAGGGGGAAGCAGGCTCCCCACTGAGCAGAGAGGCAGTGGGGCTTGATCCCAGGGCTCTGAGATCATGACCTGACCAACCCACTGAGCCACCCAGGCGCCCCATACGATTTGTTTCTTAAAGAGGAGAGGATAAAAAAGAACTAACAGCAAAGCACACAACATTCCTTTAAAAAAATGCTTGAGGCAATTAGAAATAAAAGTATAAACCTGAAAACACTTAGCGCATTTATTAGATAACTCTAAAAAATAATAGACCTGGAAAAATACTTTGAACCCTGAGACCTGAGACTTTCTTGTTTATGTGCTCTATTTTTTCGACATTCCAAGAAATACTTTTCAAGTATTTGTCATATGCCCTAAATGCTCTCCACCCTACTCATGGTGCACAACATCTCTCAAATAATGGGCTTCATTTCAGTTAGTTTCTTGCTTCTCCCCATAGTTGTGTTACAGGTTGATTTCTCCTTTTGTGGGCCATCTGGGAGGAATGTTATCTGTCAGAAGACTAATATTATAGCTCTCTTGTCATGGGATGCTGGCTACTATAAGAAATAAGGGTGATAAACAGTGATATGAAACACTGCTGGGAGAGGTGAGTGCTTAAATATAGTCACTGGAGAATGTTTGTTCTCTACAAATTGATCCCAAATGGGATCTGGAAATTCACCGATACGTCTTTATGAAAGTGTCTTGTCTTTAACTGAAATCCTATTTCTCCACCGACTAAAGTGAATGTATCCTCATCATTCCTAGGTCCCATGACATCTCCCCAACCCATGACCAACCATGCTGCCCCTAATGCCAGATCCCCTGCTTCTCTCCACCTCTCCTCCACTGATGTATTTCTTCATCTATCCAATCTCAGATCAGTGATCACTTCTTTCGAAAGCCTTTCCTAATCACTAGGAGTTGGAAAATTGCCCCGTTCCTATGCTTCTGTGAAAATGCATGAGTATTTATCTCTGTGGTTTCTTTTGGCAATTTTAAAATCCTTACCCTATTTTGTTCAATCATATTATAATAATCAGCGCATGGGCCGTTTACTACCCCAGCCTGTCCAATTTTTGAGGACATCTGGTACCTCCAGAGCCTAGGTCAGCATTGGGCACATTGTGAGCTACTCATTAATTCTTTTAAAGTAAATGCTTAGCAACTTACTGCAAAATGAACTATTATTTATGCTATTGAGTTGATACCAGAAGGAAAAAATAAGACTGGCGATCTTGCCATCTAGGAAATACTGCTTCTCTTCTGTTTCCTGCAACATTGCGACCAGACCAGTTTTGGGTGAAGAAAGAGTGTTTTCCACATTGCCATTTGCAGGAGGCGAGGGTACACCCACACAGGATTTGAGGAAAGATCATTTGGCAGTGAGCACCTTCCAAACCCCTCTGGAAACGCTGGGGAGGAATGACAGTTTAAATGAAGAGAAAAATAACAAGTAGGCAAGGGCACTGCCTGTTAAGCAAATTGGCACCGATCACTGAGCCCTGGCTTTGCAGAGCCGTGGGAGGGACATGGAATCATCATGACACCTCTTTGTCACCTCCCCCCCCCCACAGTGAGCTGGGCACAGCCCCCATCCCCAACGCAGCAGAGATCCCCAGACCAGCTGGGCCCTCGCGGAAGTTTGGGGGCATCTTCAGCTGGCTCTGGTGGTTCCTGCTTCTCAAGGTTAGAAGAGAGGTGGACACCGCAGCCCTGAGAGCCTCTGGTGACCCTGCCTGGAGTCTGGGAAGGAATCTGGACTCTGGTCTCCAGTACCTTTGGTGGTGATTACAGCGTTTCTGTGTTGTTATATTAACAAACAAAAAGTGTAAGGGGAAATAAATACACCGTGAGTGAAGATACACTAAAAGAAAAATCACTCGAAATCACTAGGTTTGGGAGCACCCAGAAGACGCGTGTAAAAATGCCTGCACGCACAGAGAGGTAGGTATCAAGGGGGGTTTCTGTGGTGTAGTGGTTATCACGTTTACCTAACACGTGAAAGGTCCCTGGTTTGAAACCGGGCGGGAACAACCATTTCTGAGAATTTTCTTTCACTTTTGAGGAAATGCCATCTTATAAGTGCCTAATTCTTTGTGACACCCACACCCCTGGGCTGGCCCAACATGAAAAAACACGGGGTTTCCAAGTTACCTGGATTCCAGCAACGCTGAGACTTACACCCTTACCTGTGGGGCAGGGCACAGCTTGGAGCCCCACCTCTGAGAATAGGCCCGTCCTGGAAATCCACCCAGTTAAAATGCTTTCTTCTCATGGATTGCACTTTATGTCGTCTGGAATCAAGAACTTTCCAGCATATCTGTTAGAATATTTTCTTCCAGGCTGTGGCTAGTGTCTCCTCTCTTAAATCAGTCTTCTGATGAAATATGTGTTTACCTCGGCTCAGGTGTTTCCAATCTAATAACCTTATAAAATGAACATCAACACACAGTTCACAGAAAAAGAAATAAAATGTCTTCTAGATTTGACCAGATACTTGACATACTCATTATCAGAGAAATGCGAATAACTACACTATGGAGGATCTCTTCTCACTACCAGAACGGCAGAAGGAAAGCCTTGGCAGCATTGTCTGTTAGGGAGGATTCACTCGTTCAGTAAATGTCTGCGGATCGCCTGCTCTGTCCCTGGCCCTGACACGACCCGCCGCACACCTGGATCCAGGCTCAGAGTCATGAGAGACTCCTGTTTCACTGATGGCTCCGACCCAAATGCTCCTGCTCTCAAGGACGCCCCATTCTAAAATAAGCTCCGCTCAGCAGTCAAACACAAGTCAACCGACCCTCAGCATATGAACTGGGGAGACACTGAAGCCATGTGAAATGTTTGCATTTATACACAAAGAGAGGTCAGGTTTAGGCTCAGGTCATTAAAGCACTTTTACTTCCAAGAAGGTCCAGAAGGACGTTTGTGAGTCCAGTGGAGCTGAGGACAATCTGTGGACTAGCCAGCATATTTTCGGATGAGAAGGACGCCTGACCTCACTTACTAAATGCCAGAAGAACTGGCCGCATTGTGATGACAACCAGAAATGTGTGCACAAAAAATTTCCACAATACTCCTTCATGCTCGTTTACCAATTCTAGGTGTAACTTACCATGAAAATGGGGGCAATTAAATGCTTTCTAGCAAGTAAGTATGAATAAAATGAGTATCTTGGAAATTTCAGAAGTTGGAAAGGCTACTTCCAGGCAGATAATATTTTTTTAAAAATTATTTATTTATTTATTTATTTCACAGACAAGATGATAAGTAGACAGAGACAGAGGGGGAATCAGGCTCCCTGCTGAATAGCAAGCCCCAGATGGGGCTCGATTCCTGGACCCTTAGATCATGACCTGAGCCAAAGGCAGAGGCTTAACCCACTGAGCCACCCACATACCCCCAGGCAGAAAGTGTTTGTAAAGACTGAGAATGGTTAAGTTGAAGGGAAAGATTTTTGGTCAAACAGTTGATTGTAAAATGATAGAACGACTAACATCCTGGACAAGATAGGTTCCCCAATCAAATAATGAAGGAACTCCTGAGGTTTTTGTTTGTTTGTTTTTTAAGTTTGTTTGTTTTTTTAAGTTACATGAAATCTAATTGATTTCTTGTGTGAAAGCAAACCCTCTGGCCAAGACTCAGGAAGTCCGTAATCAGATTCGCTTGTATTACCCACTGAGCCAGTAGGGCACCCTGATAGCAGCAATGCTTTAGAAGGAACCTCAAGTGTTAGCCTTAGGAAGCATAAGAAAATCCGGTAGGCAGCCCTGAAGTCAAAAGGATCCGAAAACAAAGGCCAGATGGCCAGTACGGGGCTCGAACCCGCGACCTTGGCGTTATTAGCACCATGCTCTAACCAGCTGAGCTAACCGGCCAACCCACCGTGAGCTCCTCCCGCTCCAAATTTGAAAGCCCTATCTATGTCCTGCAGCAGCTCTTCATGGAAACTAGACATTTTCTTCCTTTCCTCATTCCACCCAAGCTCACATGAACACAAACACTGAAAGAAAAAAGTCCATCTGCAAGCACAAATAAACCTCACGAGGAAATTTCCTCTTTCTCAAATCCTGCCGTTTGATCAAAATCTCAGCAAATCTTTCCCCACTCCCCACCAACCACCGAAAAGCTAATCTTAAAATCCACATGGAAATGCGAAAGACCGAGGAAGGAAATATAATTTGAAAAAAAGAAAGGAAAGAAAGAAAGAAAGAAAGAAAGAGAGAGAGAGAAAGAAAAGGACCCAAGTTGGCGAATATATTGTTCTTGATTTGAACACCCTATGCTATGAGGCAGTAACCCAGAGTGGAAGAGTGGCCAATAGGGCAGCCGTACAAATCCACGGAACAGAGCAGGGTGGAGAAGTCACGCCACCCACATATGGCCAAGGATAGTCTCTTCAGCAAGGAGTGCGGGGGACAATGGCCAGTCACATGACGAAGCCTTCCTGGTCATTAGGAAAATGCAAATGAAAATCCCAGGGAGGTAGCCTTCTGTGCTCACAGGTATGGGAGGGGTTCTCCTTGGAGCTCTGGGCCCTGCGGAAGTTTGGAAATGTGGCTCCAGGCCCCATTAGAAAGGTCACTAGCGAGCTGTGGTGGGCCTTTCGGTTTAGGACATGGGCCCTCCTGGTGTTGTAACAACATCATGGAATATTGCAGAGGGGAAACAGCCTCCTGCCTGCCTCTCACGTAGGCCACGTGACATCCGTAGACACACTAGGCTCACTCTTGGGCACCGAGTCCAGCCCGGGGCAGTCCGACAGTCTCCTCCCCATGTCAGTCCTCACTCTGCCTGGCACACAGGTGGGCACATCCCCCACTTAGTCCTCAACTTCTATGGGTCCCGCCCCGCACTGCCCCGCCCAGAATGGGCACTTTCCAGTGCTACCTACACGGATTTACTTATACTTTCCTACGGAAGGCGAGCACCTGAGGTTCCTTCTAAACCATGGATGTTATCAGGGTACCTTACTGGCTCCGTGGGTAGCGCAGGCGACTCTGCTCACGGGCTTCCTGAGTTCCAGCCCCACCACCTTGGCCAGAGAGCTTGCTTTCACCCGAGAGAGAAACTAGATTTCACGTAACTTAAAAAAAAAAAAAAAAAAAAAAAAAAAAAACGCTTCCGGCGGTCCTGGGACGGCCAGGAAGAGTCTATCCTGTTTTAGGAGAGAAGCGGCCCGCGCAGGGGTTTCCGTAGTGTAGTGGTTATCACGTTCGCCTAACACGCGAAAGGTCCCCGGTTCGAAACCGGGCGGGAACAGCCATCCGCGTGCAGTTTTGTCACTTTGCGGAGGGAATGCCTTCTTATAATATCCTAAATGCCTGTCTTTGTCCCCGCGCCCTACCCCAGGGGAGCCCACCTGAGAAAATACGGATTTTTCCAGGTTGCCCCCACCTGGCCCGCCCGCCTGGGCACTTGGACCCTTGCCTCCGACCGAGGCCCTCAGAGAATTGGACCTTCCTCGAAATCCAGCCGGCTAACACTAAAGTAGACCCTTTCTTCTACGCTGCGGTGCTCTAAGGGTTCTTTATGGCGTCGGGATCGAAGCCCTTTCCCAGCACTCCTGCAGAGTATCTCCTTCCAGCCTGTGGCCAGTGTCTCCGGTCTCCCGACGGCCTTCGGAGATCTGCGTTCTGTTTTTCGGAAAGTCGGAGCATCTCCCTTCCCGCGGTGCTTAGGGCACGTCCTGGGCACGGATTACCGGCCTTCCCCGCAGGCAGGCAGGCTCCCCCAGGCCTCTCCAGTCGGCTTTCCTGTTTTCTCCCGCTCCGCCCCGCGCGCAGCACAGCCAGGGGGCCGCAGCCCACAGGAGTCCCCGCGGCCAAGCCAACCAGAAGGCCGCCCCAACGGAAAACACTTTTTCCCCCTTGCCAGCAGTATTTCCCAAAACCCGCGGTATAGGCTTCGCGGGTGCAGCGGGTGCAGCGGGCGGGCTGGAACCCACCTGGGGGCGCAGGGTAGGCGCGGAGACCCCGGCGGGCGGAGAGGGTTGCTTACCCCCAGCCTTCTTTCCTTTTTCTCCTGCCCTGCTGGACCCTCGTGCCGCCACCTGTATACCTCAGGCACCCGGTCCGCCGCGGGATCCACGCCGTCGAACCTTCCGGAGCAGCACGGCACCCCGCGGCCTGGGCTTTCCTGGGGGAGGGGGCGGCACCAGCTGGAAGTGGGCTCCACCGTCCGCTCCCGCGAGGCACGGGGCGGTCCCGGCTGGGAACCGAGCGGGGCTAGGACGGTTTCCCGGGGCGTGGGATGGAGAAGAGTCTGCGGGACAGACGTACACGGACTTGGGAACCGGGACCCTCCAGGCAGGGTCCGCGTCGTGGCACCCGCTCCTCAGGGACGTCGCCGCGGTCGCGAGACCCAGCTCCGCTCCTGGACTTTGCCGCGCGGTGTGCGGGATTTCTCTGGAGGGAGGAAGAAGAGGAGGAAATGGCATCGTGGCATGTTGCGTTGATGGGGTGTTTGTTTTCGTCACGGATGTTTTATTTCAATGGGGGCGACCACACTCGGGGAGATGACACCCCGAGGTCTTAGCTGCTGGAGATACCGGCGGACCGCTGAGAACTGGAATTATAGCCGGGGTGGGGAGGAGGGTTGAGTTTGCTGGGCTCTCAACCGAGGCCACTGGGTTTGTCCCCAGGGGACTAAGGGGATTTCCAGGATCCAGATTCTTAGGACTTTTCAGATTGTTTGGGGAAATTTAGCTGGGTTTCAGTTATATTCATAAAGACCAGATCAAATGCTGTGCGAGCTTTGCGAGGACAAAGAGATAAAGGCAGAAACTGGTGTTTCTAGAAGTATTGACTTTCGCCTACATATTTTATGGCTTTTTTTTTTTTTTTTAATCATGTAACCCTTAAGATTATGGCCTGAAATCCTCTCCTTGGCGGGGAGGTGGAGGGGGTTCCTATGTCTTCAGCCTCATTTCACACTTCACTGCCCCTTTCCCTCCTGCCACACCAATCCCTCTTACTCCCCACCGAAGGATTTGTGGACTTACTATTTGTTCTTCCTGAAGTGCTTTTCTTTACCTAGTCAATGTCTCCTCAGCCTTCATACTTGAGCTCAATCACTACTCCTTCAGAAAAAACTTCCCCACAACCTTTTAAATAAATCTTCATATTTCTGTTAGGACTATGTCCCTTTGGTTGCAAAGTTTGTATTAATCTGTGCGATAACTTGCTCCGTGTCCGTCTCCCCGCCGAGAATATCATTTCCAAGAGGGTGGTCTGGTTCATCAGTGAAACCCTGTTGCATGCCTAACACACTCAATAAATGTTCAGGGAACAAATATGTGAACACTTAACTGCGGTCCAACAGGGTAAATGTTATCCCCATTTTGAGATGAAGAGCTGAGGCTCATACGGAGTAGCTCATCGTCTAATTTGCAGAGCTGGGCCCCATCACCCGCAGAAACTTACCGTTTATGATGAGAACTCTCAGTCTGGACAAAAGAAACGGAGCAATATGAGATCACCATGTGTCTATCACCCAGTTACAACGACCATTAATATTCTCCCACTTTTATCTTTACCTTCATCCATTCCTCAGTCTCCTCTGGGTTTTTATTATTATTATTATTATTTTTACAGTTCTTTTTATGGGTAGAAGGTACATGTTTCAAAATGTATAAATCTCTACTACAATCTTGAAAAATGGATACAGTCATGTAACACACATCTCTATTATTATAAACGGACCATTTCTGTCTCCCCAAAAGCTCCCTCTGGTCCTTTCCCAACCACCTCCACCCAGCCCTGTAGATAAAACGACTGTTTTGACTTATTTTTCAAGTTAGTTTTGTCTGCCCTAAAAGTTCACAAAAGTGGAATCATACAGTATTTACTCTTCTGTGTACCCCTTCTTCCACTCAGCATCCTGCCTCTAAGATTCATTCAAGCTGTTACTTCTAACAGTAGTTGAGAGTTTGCCTTTGTGTGAATGAATACACTGCAGTTTTTAATCCACTCTCGTGTGGAGGGACATTTTTTAAAACAAAATAAACGTAAACAGACATCATCCACATTATTAATATACCCATTTGCCCCAAACTGTTCTTTACATTCAGATCAATCTAATCTAAATTCCAACAGGTTTTTTTTTTTATATTGACAAATCTTTGCCTTCTAAAACCTAAATCAAGAAAAATCAAGAAATCTTGACTAGTAAGGACAAATTTGGAGGACTGACACAAGATATCAAGATATATAAAGTCATAAGAATTACATGAGTTGGTTTTCCTTCCCGAATTGACAAAGAGATCAACAGGTGAAAACACAGAAATGATAGTGTTGGAACTGTTGGTTAGCTGTGGTGTGGGGGAATGAACTTTAAGTCCTTCTACACACCATAATTATTGGGATGACAGCTCTGGATGCAAATATCAAAGGTAAAATGATAAAACTTTGGATAAAAAATAGGGGAGACTATCATCACATTATCATAGACAAAAAAAATTAGAGCATGACATAAAAAGCTACAACCATTTTTTAAAAAAAGTTATTAGTTCTTTTCTGTAGGCCACTGATGTTGACTGTAGAGAAATTGCAAAGCTAGACTCTGCTGACACTAGGGCTGAGAGGACATCAGAGCCACCAAAGCCAGTAGTCACGTTTCCCTGTCAGGAACCTCCCATTTATATGAAATATAATAAGCTGTGAAGCTGCAGCAGCCAGGAAAACCTGACTCATCGAGAATCGTGGAAATGTTTCAGGCCCAACTTGTGTCATCAGAGGAAAACAAGGATGAATGATCAGGAGAGTCCTGATCTACCTACGGAGGGTAGTTATGCCAATAAAAGTTGCAATCCCATGTCCAGTTTCTGAACTTAAGAAAGATCTTCAGATTCAGAATCTGCTGAATGAAGAGACACCTCTTGTATCCCCAGGATGCGGCAGTTGCTTGTCTGAGGTTGTACAGCTGAGAGCCGGGAGATAACATCCACTGCTCTGGTTGAGGAAACCGAAGGCAGGCGTCTGGTTCCTCTGTGTGCCGATGAGAAGCTATGATGTACTTTCAGCGGATCCTAAATGGGTGTTGAAAATATCAAAGAAGCATGAAGATGCTACTGAATGAGGACAAGAAAAGTTGTCAAATAGAGGTCATAAAAGAAAAGAGTGATTTCTCCTACAGGGAAAATGGATTTCTACATGCTAACCAGTTGTTATCTTTCATGCAGGGATGTGAGTTAGGGAGTATTTGAATTTCATAAAGGAGAATATTGAGAGAGTAAAAGGAAAAATACGGACTTCAGACCAAATTTATAGAGATCTGGGTTCTGTGGTTGTTTACTCTCAAAGGAACTAGATCAGCACTACTTAAAATATGGAAATGAGCAATGATTTCTGTAGGATCAAGGCAGTGTTTCAGATCAGTGGGAGAAAGAACAGCTGCCCCACAGCGGGGACCAAGGAGAGTCACTGTGCAGGACTCATACAGCACATGGGAAAAAGGACCCATTTCCAATGGGTCACAGATATAAATGTAACATAGAAATGTGAAAATTCCAAAGGAAAACATAGATAAAAGTTTTTATGACAGTAAAGTGGATAAACAGAACTAAAAACCCAAATAATTTTATAATTATAACTACAAAATAATGACCATACTTTTGCAAGGCACAATCGATCCTAAGAGAAGTCCAAAGGCAAATGACAAATTAGAATATTTCAGTTACACCTCATAGACAAATGACTCACAGCCTTCAAATTTAAAGAGATCCTACAAAGCATCAAGACAAAACTAACAATCTTAACGGAAAGATATCAACACACAGTTCACAGAAAAAGAAATAAAATGTCTTCTAGATTTGACCAGATACTTGACTTACTCATTATCAGAGAAATGCAAATAACTAAACTATGGAGGATCTCTTCTCACTACCAGACCGGCAGAAGGAAAGCCTTGGCAGCATTGTCTGTTAGGGAGGATTCACTCGTTCAGTAAATGTCTGCGGATCGCCTGCTCTGTCCCTGGCCCTGACACGACCCGCCGCACACCTGGATCCAGGCTCAGAGTCATGAGAGACTCCTGTTTCACTGATGGCTCCGACCCAAATGCTCCTGCTCTCAAGGACGCCCCATTCTAAAATAAGCCCCGCTCAGCAGTCAAACACAAGTCAACCGACCCTCAGCATATGAACTGGGGAGACACTGAAGCCATGTGAAATGTTTGCATTTATACACAAAGAGAGGTCAGGTTTAGGCTCAGGTCATTAAAGCACTTTTACTTCCAAGAAGGTCCAGAAGGACGTTTGTGAGTCCAGTGGAGCTGAGGACAATCTGTGGACTAGCCAGCATATTTTCGGATGAGAAGGACGCCTGACCTCACTTACTAAATGCCAGAAGAACTGGCCACATTGTGACGACAACCAGAAATGTGTGCACAAAAAATTTCCACAATACCCCTTCATGCTCGCTTGCAAATTCTAGGTGTAATTTACCACGAAAATGGGGGCAATGAAGTGCTTTCTAGCAAGTAAGTATGAATAAAATGAGTATCTTGGAAATTTCAGAAGTTGGAAAGGCTACTTCCAGGCAGAAAATATTTGTAAAGACTGAGGATGGGTAAGTTGAAGGGAAAGATTTTTGGCGAATTGATTATAAAATAATAGAACGACTAACATCCTGGACAAGATAGGTTCCCCAATCAAATAATGAAGGAACTCCAGAGTTTTTTAAGTTATGTGAAATCTGGTTGATTTCTTGTGTGAAAGCAAACCCTCTGGCCAAGGTGGGTGGGGCTGGAACTCTGGAAGTCAGTGATCAGAGTCGCTTGTACTTCCCACTGAGCCAGTAGGGCGCCCTGATAGCAGCAATGCTTTAGAAGGAACCTCAAGTGTTAGCCTTAGGAAGCATAAGAAAATCCGGTAGGCAGCCCTGAAGTCAAAAGGATCCGAAAACAAAGGCCAGATGGCCAGTACGGGGCTCGAACCCGCGACCTTGGCATTATTAGCACCACGCTCTAACCAGCTGAGCTAACCGGCCAACCCACCGTGAGCTCCTCCCGCTCCAAATTTGAAAGCCCTATCTATGTCCTGCAGCAGCTCTTCATGGAAACTAGACATTTTCTTCCTTTCCTCATTCCACCCAAGCTCACATGAACACAAACACTGAAAGAAAAAAGTCCATCTGCAAGCACAAATAAACCTCACGAGGAAATTTCCTCTTTCTCAAATCCTGCCGTTTGATCAAAATCTCAGCAAATCTTTCCCCACTCCCCACCAACCACCGAAAAGCTAATCTTAAAATCCACATGGAAATGCGAAAGACCGAGGAAGGAAACATAATTTTGAAAAAAAGAAAGAAAAAGAAAGAAAAGGACCCAAGTTGGCGAATATATTGTTCTTGATTTGAACACCCTATGCTATGAGGCAGTAACCCAGAGTGGAAGAGTGGCCAATAGGGCAGCCGTACAAATCCACGGAACAGAGCAGGGTGGAGAAGTCACGCCACCCACATATGGCCAAGGATAGTCTCTTCAGCAAGGAGTGCGGGGACAATGGCTAGTCACGTGACAAAGCCTCCCTGGTCATTAGGAAAATGCAAATGAAAATCCCAGGGAGTTATCCTTCTCTGCTCACAGGTATGGGAGGGGTTCTCCTTGGAGCTCTGGGCCCTGCTGAGGTTTGGAATTGTGGCTCCAGTCCCCATTGGAAAGGTCACTGGCGAGCTCCTGAGCCGAGGTGGGCCTTTCGGTTTAGGACATTGGCCCTCCTGGTGTTGTAACAACATCATGGGATGTTGCAGAGGGGAAACTGGGCCTCTCTGCATCTCACGTAGGCCACGTGACAGTCATAGACACACTGGGCTTGACTCATGCGCACCGAGTCCAGCCCGGGACAGTCCAACAGTCCCCTCCCCATTTCAGTCCTCACTCTGCCTGGCACACAGGTGGGCACATCCCCCACTTAGTCCTCAACTTCTATGGGTCCCGCCTGGCCCCACCCAGTATGGGTGCTTTCCAGAGTTCAGTCCAGCAGCTCCCGAAAGTTGGAGACCACAGGACCGTCTAAAGTTAGATAAAACCAAATAGGACCACTTCAAGGAACTTTTCTGAAATCTCCCATCCCCTGAGGCTGCCTAAAATTTCTTCCCTGCTGTAGAAAAGGACTTCTTCCCCAGGGAGAGTTTACTTGGTGTGAGTCATTGACTCCGATATTATTGATTTGAATAAGTAGAAAACCGCAGTAACCTTGATATTTCTTGGAAGAAAGATCAATTCAGTGTTAGGGGACCTGGGACAGCCCGAAAAGTCTGTTCTGTATTAGCGAAGAGAAAAAGGTGCCCTGGAGAGGTTTCCGTAGTGTAGTGGTTATCACGTTCGCCTAACACGCGAAAGGTCCCCGGTTCGAAACCGGGCGGAAACACCAAGACTCCTTTAGGGAGTATAATGTTTTTGAAGTCTCTCTAGAGCCTTGCAGTGGATGTGTTGGGAATGGCACCATTACCTAACGGGGACTGAGTGGGGACCCCTCACCTGATACACCTAGCACGTGGTCAGGTGGAAGGAGGTTCCCCTCCTGGGTGATGTGTCTCCACTCCTTCCCAGTCCTGTCCTTAAGGCCATATCCGCCCCTCTAGGCGAAGGCCCCCAGGGGCCCTCACTCTGCCCAACACTCTGGAAGTTCACTTATCTACCTTCAGTGGGATCAAAACGTGTTCCACTTAGGTCCAAGACTCTCCTGGCTCATTTAAGATGGAGTTAGGGTGTTTCTTTGTATGTATGTGCACTGGACTGGGGTCCTCGCTAAGAACCTCGATACTGCAGATACTCCGTGAACGGCTGGGCGTGGGTGGGGGGCTCTGGAAGAGCCCAAGACCATTCCCGGTGGGAGGAGGGAGTCCACACGCTCTAAATAAGTGGGGCCATTTGCTGCATTTTGGGAAGTGAGGAAGGAGAGTGGGGAAGATTTAATAGTAACTTGGTTGTGCGTGTTAGTCTCATTTTACTCAATACCAACCGTGCACACTGGTCTTTCTTTTCAACTGGCTGACTGGTTGGTGGAGGTTCAACGCCCTTATGTGGGCTTTGAGCCAATGTTTGTTTTTAAGTCGTGTTTGACTCAACAAGAAATTTTGTTTTGCTGCAGCATGAGCTGGACTTAGTAAGACTATGAATTGATGTAAAACATCAGGAAACATCTTCAGGTTACTTGTTTATTTTTCTGCCTCTTAGATGTGAAACTGGCCCTTTGGATTTCAAGCCTGCAAATAAAGTATTTCAGTTGTGAGTCTTAAGTAGGTTCTGCAAGGACTCTCAGTAATAGCTCTACCAGGCGTCCAGCTAACGCTGCACGGCCCGCCCTGGAATACTTCGAGAAGCCGGCAGTGAGGGGGCATGCCTCCGAATGGGCAGGTCTGTGGCTGGCGGACCTGGGCATCCATTGCATTCAGATACCAGAGTAGACGTGAACTCCTGTACAGTGACTAATGGTTTGGCCGATCGGTCAGAGAGATCAGTGTGGACTCCTCCTCTCTGGAGGAGACCAGGAAGCCCCTTGCTTCTTACTAATTACCCAGGAGAAGTGAGCAGCCAGAGTCCTAGAGAAGCTATTCCCAGACAGCCTGAATTCGCTACTTGAAGGCAGTGGCTCTGAGTGGCACCATGGGTGGGCGGGGTGAGGTGAGTGTTAGCCTAGAACCACCCCTTTCCGTCGCAAGGCATTCATTCTTCTCACAGGCTGGAGTGCTGTTTGCTTCGAGCTGGGGCTGAGCTCCCCCCAGCCATGCTCTCAGCTAAAGGAAGCTGAGGGTTCTGAGGTTACCCGCCCTCTCCGGGAGCAGACGCATCTAAAAGAAGGTCTCTGAGTGCGGACAACTCCACTCTTTTGCTTCCATTCACGACAACCCTGAAGAGTCTTTGTGGGGGTGTCTGCATGGCTCAGTCCATAAAGCATCTGCCTTTCGCTCAAGTTGTGATCGCAGGTGTCCTGGGATCCAGCCCTGCCTGGGGCGGGTGGGGGTGGGGCTCTCTGCTCAGTGGGGCGTCTGCTTCTCCCTCTGCCCCTGCCTCATATGTGCCCTTTCTCTCAAATAAGTAAAATCGTGAAGAAAAAAAAAAAAGAGTAATTGCAACTATAGTCTCTCTTAGAATCAGAATTATTTAATACCTTTGCATTATACTCAAAGGAAAGCCAAGTTCCTAAGATCTCCTACAAGGTCTGGCAGTTTCTAACTGTCCACTGCTCCCCGTCTCATCCCTGGTCTCCTTGCTTGTGCTCTGGCCACATGGGTCTTGTTGCCATTCCTCAAGCATTTTGCGCAAGTACCCACCTTGAGCTCTGTTCCCGGGGGTGCTCTCTGCCTGTAATTCCTCAGCACCTTCGTCCGGTCAAATGCTACTACAACGATGCTGCAAAGTCTGCACCAACAACTCAATTTAGAATTCCAACCTACTTCTAACACCATAGCCTCCTCCATTCTCTCAATCCCCTGTAATTTTCTTATACATTCAGTCATTTTCATGTTATGCTAGTATTTATTTCTGTTTTCCTCCCTAGAAGGGTAAAAACTTTGTCGCTGGTGGTGATAGCGTGTCCTTGCCCTTCGTTCCCTAATGCTTCCTAAGCACGTGAAGCTGGGTGATCTTTTTAAACCACAAATCTGTTCATATGACTTCTCTGCCTAAAATCGCCCCATGGATTCCTACTACTATTAGGATTCATTAAAAAATCCTTAACTCTGCCTATAAAGAGTGATCCAACTCCTTAGTTTATACTTGATGTGGATCAGCTAATGCCTGGTAATTACTGTCCGCACCCCGTTTACCAACAAAAGTACCCAGATTTAGACGTTGGATTCTACTAGAGGGTCCTGTGTCATCGACATGTCCTCTCCCCTCTGTCTGGTATCCTACTCTCCCCACCAGTCTTGACCTCCAGACACCCTGGCCCGCGTGGTAGCCCCGCTTTCCTCGGAGTTTTTGCCCACGAGGTCCTTTCTGAGGTGTGAAAACGGAAGCCCCTGTGGACCCGTTCTCCCGGCTCTCACCCAGCCCCTTCCTGTCCCATCTGCTTCTACCACATTCTCTTTGTCAAACCACTGATTGCACCCCCAAAGTCTCACGTACCTGAGAGAAGATAATATTTCTGAACTCAACATGCACCCCCTGTAAATTCCCCTACATCTTGGCTGTCTAGTTTTGCTTCAGACCTGTAGCATGCAGCAGGGAATTCAGAAAGGAGAGCAGGAAATGTGACCAGGAACCCATTGATGTGTCCTCAGTTAGAGTTAAACACACACACACACACACACACACACACACACGGCTCTGCCCTTAAGCACAGTGGGACAGTGTCTGTCAAAATTGTCAGTGCACAAATTCTTTGACATAATTTCTGTATATGCAGTGCACAAATTCTTTGACATAATTTCTGTATGTGTGGGCGGCATCATGACAGGAGATACGGCGTGAAGTGGCGAAGAGAATATCTGAAGATAAAAAACAGCAACAATTACTCTGAATTTAGCACTTAAAAAATAAAAGTAGGGGAAGGAAGACAGAAAATCTACCCCCCCACATACCCCCTCAAGCAGTGGCAGATTAGCTCAGTTGGTTAGCGCGTGGTGCTAATAACAGTGCTAATAACGCCAAGGTTGTGGGTTTGATCCCTGTACAGGCCACTCACTTTAAGTTTTTGTTTCTGTTTTCGGTTTTTCCCCTCTTCAAAGACAGATGCTTAATTTCTGAAAAACCCCCTTCTTGTGTGCAAAAAAAGCAGGGAGTAATGCACAACGGTCTACGGAGTTCTCAGTCCCTCAACATCAGTTTCCTTTAATCCACTCCTAACTCGATTCAGCTCCCGGGTGCATCTAAGTTTGAACTTGGTGCTTTCTCTGTACTCCCATGACTGCGCGCGGCTGCTCAAGGGCCACAAGTACTGGAAAAGAGAGACAGGCCTCTGCCTTCCTTCCTCCTTGCTTGCTTGCTTGTTCGGTTTTAAATTGTCTTTCCAAAGTTGTTTCCCAACCAACCTCCTTTTTCTGAAAACATCAAGAGATACACAAAGTAAAAGAGAAATTCTTAAAAGGTTGTTATTTCGATGTTTCCAAACTAAAATGTCACTGACAGCTGAGATTGGCTGCTGGTGGAGGGCTAATTCAGGACAGCCCTTCTCTCTACCTCTCTATCACTTTGAACAAAAAACAGGCTTCCTCCCTTCTTTCTTCTTTTCATTTCTTTTCCTTTTCTTTCTTTCCTTTTTTCTTTTCCTTCTTTCTTTCCCTCCCTCTCCCCCCCTCCCTCTCTTCCTCCCTCTCTTTCTTTCCTTTCCTTGTCTTGTCTTCTGAACAGGAGTTGAACCTAGATTCTTGAAATCAATAGACATATACCTTGTATCATTTCTCCTGATCTGAAAGGACAAGCAAATATCACAGTTACCTCTGATCTTTGTGGATGGTTCATTCCCAGCTGTGTATAGTTACCGCCTTGCCTGAACATGCTGATCATTATTCTCCTCAGTGGGGAATTCCTTCTAGAACTTTCTCTCATCACAGCTCTCTGTCCTGCCAACTCCAGCTGTCTTAGTCTCCTGGATCTCAGCAACCTCTCATAAGCTCAGGTAGTTTTTCAGCCTCTCCCCAGGTCCCTCAGGTCTCATGATCCCAGGGTCCTGGGATCACATTGGTCTCCCTGCTCAGCAGGAAGCCTGCTTCTCCCTCTCCCTCTCCCTCCCCCAACCCCGCCCTTATCTTCCCTCTTTAAAAAATGGATGATCTTGGTTGTCCTAAAATCTTATACAGTTGAGAAGCTTTATGTTCAAGCTTTATTTCAGGTAGCTGATTTTCTTATTTTAAAGTGTATCCAGAGATAATCTGATTTACCATTTTTACTACATGTTCAGAAAACTTCCTTCACTGAGAATCATTTCAGGCATCTCATTTTGTAAATCAGTGACCTTTTCTGAAACAATACGGATTTTTTTCTAATTTTATTTACCGTTCAGGTTATTCTTGATGCAAATAACTAATTATATTTCATCCAATGAAAGTAATATGAAGATTCATTTTAGAAATAAATCTATATAAGAAATGTTCTATGAATGGACATAAAGAAATCATATTCAGTACATCAGCTGTAGGGGCGGAGGGCAGATAGCCCAAAGATGGACCACTGTGGCATGAAGATTATCCTGAGCTGAAGGCAACTGACACTTTGTGGGCTCAAGAGAAACTTTTGCTCCTTCCTTCACTACATAGACGATTCTAAATCGGAAATCTATTCCAAAGTAAAGGTCATTGTCAGAGATGCACTTTATCTGAGTGACCCATCTACAGGACAGAACGAACATCTAATTACTGAGCATCTTCTCTGCCTCTCATTGCCCTGGAGTTGCCCTGAAGTCCCCTACCCACCCCCCTCTTCCTTAGTCAGGATGACATATATACCTCAGTTAGACTCTCTTTGGAATTCCTATATCTCTGTGGATTCCTCCTGTTAAATGGGATTTTTTTTTCTGTTAATTTGTCTCATGTCAATCCGATTCTTATTCCAGCAAGAACGACCTTGATGAGGACAGAGTTACTTGCTCCCCAACACAGGCAAGGGCTGGCTCACAACCATTTTCCAGAGCTGGGAAGGAGCGGGTTGGAAGCCCCGGGCCCAGCAAGATCCATGGCAGCTGCTCACTTCTCTCTCGCTCTTTCCTATCACCTCACGCCCCTAACAACTGAAGTTCTCACCAGCCTGCCCCCTCTCAGCCTTGAACACAAGGAGGACCCCCTTCCTGACCTACCCTGGCCATTACAATCTACAGTCTGGCAGGGCAGATAGGGTCAGGGTAGGGACTGAATTGGAGAGGGGGGATCAGGATCCCAGGAGAGGGGGAGCCAGGAAGACATCTAAGAGATGAGTACCCCAGCTCCACTAAGCAGGCTGGGGGACAAAGCAATGACACTAGAGAGGGAAGAGTTAGAGGGAAAGGAAACCCCTCTCACAATTTGTTAAACCTTGTCTGAGGTCAAGTTCACAGAATTAACTTCCGACACCTCTGGCAGCCTCCCCAGACTTCAATATGTGGGCCAGAGACAATTTTCTACAGCCGAAAGGTGTAAAATGTCAGTGTTGGGGCTTTCCAGCCTCTCACAAAAGAAACAAGGGTGGGACCCAGGGGTCAAAGTTCCACCTGCAGGAGGACCCAGCAGCAGCCAGTGAGGGACAGACAGGTCGACCCAGAGGTCCAGCAGGAAGTCCTAGGAGCTGGGCATCTGTGTGAGGGCTCAGGGGTCAGCCTTGGGAGGGCAGACAACAGGTGACCGGCCCAGGGCCACAGAAACTTCTTTAGGAGAGAGAAAAAGTACAGCGATGATGATGTAGAGTGTGAAAGCTCTTACAAATAGCGGGGCCTGTTTGTGCTTCAGCCTCAGCGCCCCGGAAGGGGAGGGGAGGGGAGGCTGGTGGGTGGGCAGGGGGCGGTTCGCCCTGACGTCTCTTTGGGGGTCTCTCCTGCTTACGTGGCCGGTTCCTGAGCGCTGAGCAAGGGGAGGATGGCGGTTGCGATCCGTCCCTCTTCCCGTCTGCTTCCCCACCCCGAGGTGCTCCGGGCGCCCTGGGAGCCTCATCCAGCCTCGCAGCGCAGGCACGTGGACTTCTGCGGAGGCGCCAGCGGCTCCCCCGGTGAAACCTTTCCAGAGCGCGAATAAGACCTGATAACGAAGCGAGGGACCTCAGGGCTCTGCCTCAGCTTCCTCACCCCTGAAACAGGGACAGGGCACCCCATCCCACAGGGCGGCCGAAACACCTGTCACGGAGCCTGCACCTCGGGAAGGGCTGGGTCTCCGTCACCGCCTTGCCTGCCCCCTCCCGGAGCACCCAGCTCCGAATGGTGCAGGAGGAGATTCGGGGACGCAGGGGAGGATGTCTGACGTTTGGAAGTCGATGTTTTCTATTAAGACTCTGGTTTAGGGACGCCTGGGTGGCTCAGTTGGTTGGACGACTGCCTTTGGCTCAGGTCATGATCCTGGAGTCCCGGGATCGAGTCCCACATCGGGCTCCCAGCTCCATGGGGAGTCTGCTTCTCTCTCTGACCTTCTCCTCGCTCATGCTCTCTCTCACTGTCTCTCTCTCAAATAAATAAATAACATTAAAAAAAAAAAAAAAAAGACTCTGGTTTAGATGGTGTGTGACAGGTAGCAGCCCATCACTTAATCCTACAGGACGGAAAGCAGAATGCTCCCACTTTTCAAGCCACTGGATCTAAGGAAGGACAAGCAGGTCAACAAAGCCTTTAGGACCAGGGGGTTGGGTCCCATGGTGTAATAGCCAGCACTCTGGACTCTGAACCCAGCGATCCAAGCTCAAGTCTTGGTGGGACCTCTGTCTGGTTTCCCCCTGGATTTCGGACACTCAGCTCCTTTCTGAGAGCCATGCTCTACTTTCCATGCAAATCGCTCTTCTTTCCATGCAAATAAGGCCAAACTTATTCTTGCTGCCACCCCCTGTGAGCCAACAAGCTGGGGCACTCCTTCAGGGCAGACCGGCTCAGTAAGACAACGACGGAAACGTTTACCAACCTACTCTGAAGCTGGCTTTTTGTCGTCCCACCTCCCCCCGTGGACCCCGTTGTGCGGATTGGACAAGCGCAGTCACTCTGGGTATTGCCGGGGACGTTTGTTTTTGGAAACAGGCTCTTTCGTTGGGTTTTGGAAAGAGGAGGAAAGCATCTCGGAGAGAGGCGAGGAGCAAGGAAATGTGGTGGGAAAACAGCCGCGCTCGTGTTAGTGGAGATCCGGGAAGCTGGGTCAGAGAAGCCGGCGCGCCCCGCAGCAGAGGCTGGAGATCGGGAGCCCGCGGGACCGAGCGAAACACTTCCCGACAGTGCACCTGCGCCAGCACGCACCTGCTCCTGGGGGGCGCGACCCTCTCCGCTTCCCAGCCCCTCGCCAGTCCGGCCGTTGTGTTACTTTGCACGCGACAGCTAGCTGCTGCGGCCTGCGACCTGGGGGCCGAGGCGGGGTGGGGGGGGTTTGGGGGGGGGGTCGGGGAGGATGATATTCCCTGTTGCCAAGAAGGAACAATTGGTTGGAAACGCTGGCGTCTCCGATATTCTGTATATATTGTCTGTAAATGAGACCGAGGGCTGCGTCTCAGTGGCATGTTCTTAAGGGCCTCTTCGCGGAGGAGGTGACAAATTTCTCATCCCCTTCCGACTGACAGCACACTAACGCGGAAGGGAACGCACGTATCACGTCACGTTAGCGCTTTAATTTTTCTACACTTACTCAGACTCTTAAGAAAACGATTCTACTTGACTTTTGTCCAAGGAAATAGATAATCATACTTGGTGAAACTATACTTAGGTGGTTGCAAGTCCCCTCTTCGCTATCCCTGTTATTTACTAGTAAATTTAGTAAATAAACTATTTACCGTTTATTTACTAAATTGAGATGGAGGAAATGTACCGAAGAGAATGCACCTTAAACAATCATGAAAGCACCTTTTGTAAAATGTCCCATACTTAGAAGCACAAACTAGTGGTCTTTTTGCTGTTAATTCCCACTAAATTCTTCTTATTCCTCTGCGGACACATGACTTGGGGGGAAATATTCCCAGCCCTTTCACTGAAGAACGCGTTTCCAGTGCAATCCTACTTTGCATGTATAATAAATGACCTATGCACAAAATTATCTCTGTGCATCTTTTACTGTGTGCCACGGCTAAATGCGACAGCTATTCAAGGCAGAAGGAAAGTGCTTAAATAGATGCATCGTCGCTGGAAATAACTAAAATTTGGATTTCAGTGTATGCTGTTTGTTGCACAGTGGCACGAAAGGATGTTTGAGCACTAAAATACATCATATTAGGATAAAATCCTGTAGCAGGTATGCAATGAAAATACATTTGCAAGGGAAAACGTTTTATCGAAGAGTCTTCAACGGTAAAGCCGCAGCAAGTAGGGCGGTAAGGAAAACTGGGGGCCGGGGCTGTCGGGCCTCAGAGGAGATCGGAAGGCTGAGCAGAGACTGAGGGTGCAGCGGGTAGAAAACGAGGTTATGGAGTTTGGTGGTGGCGGGGGGGGGGATAGAGAGAATCTCTCGCGACCGGAAGGCAAGTGCGAGCACGAAGGAGGGATGACCGCCGAGGCGGGCGACCCGGGCGGGTGTGGCAGGAGCCTCCTAGTGTGACAGGTTCCCCGGGGAGAAGGTGGAGGGAGCGGTCGGGTGTGAGAATTCTCTGGGACAGCCGCAGTTTGAAAAACAACGCCACGCCTCAGGGTCAAAGTGCAAAGCTTTGCTAAAAGGGAGAATTAAGAGAGTCTTCAAAAAAGCGCAGGTACCTGTGGGACGAGGTGGCCGAGTGGTGAAGGCGATGGACTGCTAATCCATTGTGCTCTGCACGCGTGGGTTCGAATCCCACCCTCGTCGGCGGGTGCTGGTCTCGCTCAGCAGCGGGGGCGCACGTTTTGTACCTCACGCGTCCGGCGGGTGGGCCCCTGCCGGCGGCCTCGGGCAAGACCTCCGCGCGCGGGGGCTGTTCCTCGCCCGCATCACCGCGGCTCTGCGCGGAGCCCAAGCCGAGGTCGAGGCCGGCCACCCTCGGAGAACGGGTGCTCCCTGGGAACTGTGCCCTGGATTTGCTTCAAAATGCAGCTCGACGGCGGTGGAGGCAGAGAAGGACGTCGGCAAAATACTGCAGACCGTCCGCGCTGCGTGGCGGGACCTTGGGTGTTTGTGTTACTATTCTTTCTGCCCTTTGTCGAATTGCCATTACAAGGATCTTTAACATTTTACTTGGAAGTACCTTCAAACGTGAAGAAAACTAGTAAGACTAAGAATAGTACAAAAACAACCGGTATACCTTTTTTGGGGGATTCACCCCTTAACACTGGAAACCATTCCCTTCCTCTCCCTCCCTTCGCCCCGCTCCGTCCCCCCCGCTCTCCGACTGTCTCCATCTTCATCTTTGTGTTTCTCTATTTGTTTTCAGAACCGGGTAAGAGTAAATTCTATGTTTCATGGGCTTTTGTTCTCAAATATTTAAATAGATATTTCCTAAAAATAAGGATATTCTTTATGTATAATGAAAGTATGTGTCAGCTTCGTGTATTTCACAATGGTGTTATTTTTAAAATCTCTGGTCTGTATTTCAGTGTTGTCTGTTGATCCAGTAATGCCCTGGATAGCATTTCCCCTCCGGTACAGATTAGCTGTTTTATCAGTCGCCCATATCCCTTTTAAAAAATTTTTTTTACGATTTTATTTATTTATTTATTTGACAGAGAGAGATCACAAGCAGGCAGAGGCAGGCAGAGAGAGAGAGAGAGGAAGGGAAGCAGGCTCCCTGCTGAGCAGAGAGCCAGAGGCTTTAACCCACTGAGCCATCCAGGTGCCCCCCAAATCCCTTTAAAAAAAAAATGTTTTTATTTAAATTCCAGGTAGTTAACATCAGTTGTCCATATCCTTTTAGTTTCCATTTATCTAAAACATCTTCACAGCCTCTTTTTGTATTTTATGAAATGCCATTTTAAAATAGTACAATAACTGCTCCCTTTGTGTTCTGTGTTCTTGTTGTTTTTAAATAATACTTCTCATTTGCACTTTGTGGGATTTTTTTCCCCCTCATAATAAGGCCCAGATTTTGCATCCCTGACCACAACACCACGTAAGTGGTACTAAGTCTTTATCGGGGCAGAAAACTCAAGAAGCATGCAATGTTTATTGCCCCTCATTAATGTGGTTAATTCTGATCACAGTCAAGGTCACACATGAGTAGGCTTTCCCCTTTGATGATGAATAGGCAGTTTGTGGGGAGACATCTTAAGACCACACAGGTATCTTGCTCCAGGCAGGAAGAATTTCCTCTGCCCTTGAAGCTCCTTCAAGAATCAAATTGACATGAGAAAGATTCACAGGAGAAAATAAAGTTTAACCTTGTTCATAGAGGGAACACACAGAGACATGAAGTTCCAAGGACAGCCAAGCAAAATGACGAATACATGTCATTCTGAACTAAGAACTGGACTGTAGTCTGAGACTTGAGGGATGAAACGCAATTCTCTGGAAAATGACAAAGAGCAAATGTTTGGGACACAAATATTTTCTGGGCCACTCAAAAACAACAGGACACAGAGGACCTCTTAGATTCTTCTCAGACCGACTTCACAGTATAACATAGTTCTCTGCTGTAACAGCTCTCTTCCTGGAGCAGGTTCTCTACCAAATTTCTTTTTAGCCATTTGTAGGAGAGATAAAAAGCTTTTCCTGAATCTGCTGGGTTCGGATGGCTTTTTAACTCAAAATAATCTTCACACCAAAGTGGCCCATCTTGGGGCAGCCTGGCCTTGGCCCTGCAAAGTTACCCCTCGGAGTTATCATGTGTTGAAAACCAGTCTTTACTAGATGATGGCATATCAGCTCCTGCCTTCTTGCACATTCTACTGTGAGTCGAAGTGCGCACCCATGAACGTGAGGTATCAAAGCAGCACCCCCCACCCGGGCCGTCCCTGGTCCTCCAACCCCCCCACCCACTTTATTTCCATTTTTCCATGTGATTTTTTAAAGCAATTTTTCTTATTTCAGGTGCTTATTATAGGAATTTGTATTTTCTTTTTATAAGAAACTCACTCCAGAGTACTTTACTCACAAAACTTTTCTCAAAGACACATTTTTGCAAATGTCTTGCTAAGACTTCTGTTTTGTTTTGTTTTGTTTTCTGAGTCTGTCCATGGGATCCTGATGCACAAACTTCTTTTGTTGTTAACAAATCCCTTGCATTTTTCTCTACTATTTCCCATTTAACTTCTTTGCTTCTGTTTTGCCCATAAAGTGCCTACAAATGGTGTCTTCATGATTACTGCAACATGTCTTGCTTTAGGAAGGATTCACAAAGCACTCCCGTTAACTTGATCTGATAAATCACGCATCAGACTGAGTAAAGAAATGAAAGAAGCAGGAGACTAGTGCCCAAGTGAAGTGTAATAGAGGCACCAGGCAAAAATCCCCAATAAGAACATTTTTCTTTAAAGTGTGAAGGAAATATAAAATTGGGCACCTGGGTGGCTCAGTGGGTTGAGCTTATGCCTTCAGCTCAGGTCTTGGTATCAGGTCCTGGGATCAAGTCCTGCATCGGGCTCTCTGCTCTGAGGGCAGCCTGCTTCCTCCTCCCTTTCTGCCTGCCTCTCTGCCTACTTGTGATCTCTCTTGTCAAATAAACACATAAATCTTTTTAAAAAAAAAAACATAGCTAGAAACAAGTGTGTATTCTGAAAGACATAATGCTGATCCATTGGAAAGTAAACGTGAATTTGTCACCTCGTCCCAAATAAGAAGGGAGAGAGATTTGTTTCTTAACCATCTGTAGAAATTAAATAGTGTGGTAAGGCATCGTAGGAGGGGTCAAAGGAAAACTAGATTCTGCAACTTGCCCATTCCTCCTGAGATCTGGGAGGGAAGAAATGCAAGGATCCTAGCAGAGGAGAGTTTTGACGCATCAGTCTCTGGGGTATGGGCCCAGCATGCTTCTGCTGTGCCGCTCTGCTGGCGGGGCTTTAACAGATGTTGTTTCTCCTAACTATGGACATGATCAGGCATCTCATTTCCTTGCACTATATAGGTGAATTGTGATTTGTTTATAAAATAGAAATCTATTTTCAATAAAAACAATACATTTCTATCAGTTCTGTTGTATATATAACAGCACAGTTAAATCTCAAAACCATAACACCAGGCAAAAAATGCCACACAAGGCAATGTACTATGTGATTCCACTTATATGAAGTTCCGGAGCAAGCAAAACTGTCTGGTGATCGAAATCAGAATAGTGATTAGCCTGCAGGATGCAGTGTTGACTGGTAAGGTGGCCTAAGGTAGCATTCTGGAGTAAGGGGAATGTTCTTGATCTTGATGTGAACGGAGGTCACACGGGATATACATATGCAAACCTCGTCGTTCTGTCTACACTTGAGATCTATGCATTTTACTGTGCGTAAAAGAGCTAAGGCAAAAGTGGCCACGAGAGGACAGCTTCCCAAAATAATTTGTAGAACCAAGAAGTGGTCCTTGGGAGCAGGAGAAAACTCACAGCACTCATTGGGAAGAGGGCTGAACCTTGGCAGGATTCCTCACCACCCCTCATGCATGAAAGAATGACATTCTCAGCAAAGTGCTGACCCTAAGAGACTTGAGAGCATTCTCCTCAACAAGTGAGAGAAAATTTACTTTCCAAGTATACTTCCAGGAATTCATTTCCTTCATATCAGTTTGAAGAGTGTATTGAGAGAGATCAGAACTAAAATATGGACATTTTTGTTCTGGAAAGCACATTCTTCAACAGGTCGGAATTAGTCCTTTCACCCAGTTAAATATTTTTCCACGACTTCTGTAAACAAACAACAGACTTGGGTTTTCTCCATGTTGTCTAAGAAGTCACAGTTCTCCGCATGGCCACCCTGCCTTCTCGCGCTTTCCTCTCTAACCTAGCCCCAGTGATGTGAATAGAAAGCGTACCCCTGCCACAGGAAAATGCTGGAATTGTATGAGGTAGCAAAGCTGAGCCGTGGGCTTCATCTCTGGCCACACCGGTAAAGATAGTACCACCTTGGTTAGAATTCCCTTCTTTCTCCTTCATATGAAACTTATTTGTATTGTTTTAATCTTTTTTTTTTTTTTTAATAGGCTTCACACCCCACGTGGGGCTTGAACACATGACCCTGAGACCAAGAGTTGCAGGCTCTACTGACTCAGCCAGCCAGGTGCCCCTAAACTTATTTGTATTTTCTATGGTACAGTCCGGACTGCTTTAAAATGAGCCCCCTGAGATTAAAAAAAAAAAAAAAAAACTTGTCTTCTGCATTCGACAGATACATGTCTCAACACTATAGATACATGTCACTACTACTCAACAACTCAACACTACTGGGGTAGTCTGCTGGAGCAGAAACCTCATTTAGACTGCAGAAAAGCATAATAAAAAATGAGAATTTACAATCACAATGAAAATTTTCTTTTCTCAAGAATAAGAAAGTATGGGGGTATCTGGGTGGCTCTGTCTTGGTCTCAGCTCAGGTCCCAATCTCAGAGTCATGAGTTCAAGTTCCGTGTTGAAGCCTAGTTAAAATAAATAAATAAATAAGTTAGTCTGTTTCATGTTCCATCTCCCCTCTTACCCTGCGGTCTCATCTCAGCCAGCAATCAGAATAATACTACCTAAAAGTGAGTTGACCTGTCATTTCTTTGCCCCAAAGGGCCCCCCCCCACCCTGCAGCCTGGCACCAGTTCTGGCCTGGAATCCTCTTCCCTCGTTCGCTGGCATGTGAATTCACGTCTATGCTCAGTTGTCCGCTTCTCGTAAGACCGCAGATGAAACTCCGGCCCCGTCTCAGTCCTTCTACGACCTCTATTTGGCTCCTGCCATTTACCATCTCGTTCACGTACTCATTACTTTCTGTTGTGTTGATGGTTTATTGTTTATCATTACCCAGAAGAGAAGCTCGGACAAGAATAGGAACTTTGGGGGGCGCCTGGGTGGCTCAGTGGGTTAGGCCACTGCCTTCATCTCAGGTCATGATCTCGGGGTCCTGGAATCGAGTCCCACATCGGGCTCTCTGCTCAGCAGGGAGTCTGCTTCCTCCTCTCTCTCTGCCTGCCTCTCTGCCTACTTGTGATCTCTCTCTGTCAAATAAATAAATAAAATCTTAAAAAAAAAAAAAAAGAATAGGAACTTTGTCTGTTCCTGATGCATCCCACGTGTTAGAAGAGTGCCTAGTAACCAGTCTCGGTCAGCCCATGGTTTGTGAGCAAGTGATTGAAGGGCCTGCAGAGGTTTCCTTCCCACCCAAGTCATCTCACAATCTATGCGAAATTCCGTGTATTCTGCCCAGACTGTTCTCCCCTCTTTCCAAGCCAGACGGCTCAGAATCCATCTTCTTCAGCAACCCCTTTCCCTCATTCTGCTTCTCTCCTCCTCCCACAACCATGCAATTGGTTACCAGTCCCTGCTCCTCGATTTCTGCTCTCTCTCTGCCTGGTGAGCAGTCACTGCTGGCTACCTAGTTTGAACCCATATTTTTAACATTTGCAGGTGTCTTCACACTCTCCCATGTCTCTAAGCCTCCAGTCTGTCCCCATGTGATTCCTCCTCACGTGACAGCCAGAACCATCAAACCCAAACTTGTCTCTTCCCTGATTAAAATCTTTCTGAGGCTCTCCATTGTGTTTGGAACACTGTCCATGCTGCACGTGGTTTGTAAGCACACCCAGGATCTGCCCACGATGTGCCCACGATCTGCTCTGTGATCTGCCCACAATATGCCCACGATCTGCCCCACGATCTGTCCAGATCTGCCAGGGCTTCTCCCCAGCCACACCTGGAAGTTTCCCAGTATCTCCTTGGAAGTTAACCCAAGAGATCTGCTCTGTCTTCTAGACCTGTCCGTGAACATCTGCCTTCAGCCTGCAATGTCCCTTTCCCCTTGGTGCTCCAAACACATAAAGACAGAATTGAAGTTCTGAGTCCTTTTGTTTGTTTGTTTGTTTAAGTTCTGAGTTTTAAATAAGATGACTTGCTCCGCTACCATTCCCCCCAGCATTTGTACTGGACTTACGGGCTAACTTACCAATCCCCCCACCCCCCGCCTCAGTTTTCCCAGACAGGAGTCGTCCTTTGCCTCTGAATGTCTGGTGCAAAGCACAACACAGGGCATATGGTCATGACTAGATAAATATTAAATTATCATGTAAAGAACTCTTGCCCCCCTCTGTAAGATGGCACTCTTGGGTCATGGAATGCTGTAAACATCTGAAACGGCATGGAGATTTAATCAGACATGCCTGCTATACAGCTCTAGCTCTGGGGACCTGCTGTAGTGAGGGAGAGGTGACCACAGACCTTGGAACCATGAAGTTTAAAACCCCACATTGGCCTTCACTAACAGGGTGGGCTTGGGCAAGTTTCTTAATGTCTTTCTGCCTCTCTATTGATACGAGTTTAACAGTAATTCCTGTAGCATGTACTTATTTCAACATTTATTTTTATTTTATCAACCAATAGAAGATTGCTTGTTGTTCCAATTGGACCTCTTCCAAGATATCCATAAAACAGGAGATAGATGTGTTCAGGGAGCCATTCTTGCCTCCCCGCACACTAGGAAATGCTAAGGAATATGTCACAGTTCACTTACAGACCTCCTGTTGGTTCCAGAGCAGATGTCTGCTGACATGTCTCCCTTTCTCCCATGTTCTCAGGTCTAAGAGGCTTCCTGCCCTGCCTGTCCTCTCTGGGAGAGATGTGAATGTGGAGGTACAGATTCAAAGGAAACATGAAGTGTAAACTTTGGCTCCCTAATTGGGCCTTTCTGGCTCATACTGTAGGATCATGACTATAATGTAGAGAGAAGAACATGTCCTTCCCTCTCCAGGCCCTATTACTTCTTGAGGAGTCCGCCCTTGAAGTCAAAACCCTGTTGTGAGGTCAGGAATCAATATTTGCAGCCATTAAGTGGTCTTGCTAGCCCTAGACAATCAGCCCAGCCCCAGAAACTTCTCACAGGGGCTCTGCTCGCTGGGAGTAACATCACTCCTCCAAGCCATTCCTCCTCCAGACTCAGCTCAAAGTACAAAAGGCACAGTTGTGTCGACAAAGTGATGAGAGCAAGTCTCAGAGACACACTGGAGAGTAGATAGCAGAAGGCCAGGAGCCTTGCTCCAAGCCTGGAGGGACATTGGCCGAGAGCTTCCCTTTTCTGGAACACGGAGTGACCTCTGGGATCTGACAGACGGGACTTTCCCGTCTGTGAGGAGCTAAACTGGCAGGGAAAGGAAAGGGCCAGAGCACCACCTCTCCCAGGAAAAGATTAAAACCGCTTAGGTGGGAGGAAGTGACAGCAAGTGCAGCCCTCAAGGGTTGATCCATCAGGGACAATTACACCAGATTTCATCGAATTCAAGTCAAGGTCAAATTACATCCAAAGCTCCTCCAAGCGCTCACTGAAGAAAAAGCAGTGAGAGATGAGGGGGCGCACCCCTGTGGGACGAGAAAGGGAATGAGTTCTTCCGGCCAGATGAGAGCAGGCTAAGTTTTAGAATCTGTTCCTCCCCCCAAAAGATGCAAGAGTGCAGGATGTACTTGCTGCCTTCCTGGCATGTCTGTTCCCGAGGAGAAAGTCGGGGCGGTGTCCTGACCACTCTCACCCGACAGAGAGAGGAGTGGGTGAGAAGGGACAGTTCTTTAGTTGCGAAGGTTCGGTCCTACTCGGTTTCATTCTGCCGTTACTGCTAGATACCTTGGCTCTTCACCTTCTTCTAAGGTTGCAGATTGGGACCCACACGGTGAATATGTAAAGTTCTAGCCTGAGATCTGGGAGTCGTTTGCTGTAGAGAATTGGAAGACCCACAAGGCTCTTCACAATCCTGAAGTCCAGATCAGGGGAGGGGGACACAGGCTATTTCCTGTGGGCATGCCTTCGGGAATGCCCTTGGTCCCGGTTCTTTGGGGTTTTTGATTTTGCACCAATGGAAAATGAAGAGGCTGGTGATCTGAAAGTTCCTCTCCCGGCACAACCCTGGGCAGGTGGAGAAGTCATCCCAAAGTTGAAGCTGCTGCTTGTTGTTACTGGCCCAGGGACAGGGGTGCTCTGAGCAAAGGGGGCCACGCAGGGGCCCCCAAACATAGATTTTCCTGCAGAAATGCTGGCCCTCCCCAAGACAAAAGGTGGCCTCTGGTTGGTCAGGCCTGGACTGTTCTGGCTCCAGCCCTTTCCAAAAGGTGAGATGGCGCCATGGGTCCCACTTGGCACTCCTGCAGTGCTGAATGTCCCGGGATTGGAGCTCCTGTCCGGGCCAGGCCCACTGACCCCAGAGTCCCCACAGTCCATAGGGGTCACTAATCCCCCAAAAGCAAAAGGGGGTGGGGCTGTGCTGCCAAACACAGAGCCACAGGCCACATTCTGGTGCATCTGGGCCACAACCCCCAAACCAGTCTTACTTGCTTGGCCAGAGGGAACCCCTGCTGCAGTGCTGCCAAAGTTTGGCCAGATGCCGGCAGGGAGGGGACAGGCGGAGGCCAAGGCGGTCAAACCCCCAGAGGGTGACTTCGCAGTACTGCTTAAGGCCAGCTGAGCCGGAGCCGGGGTTGGGGTGGGGAAGGCCGCAGCTGAGTTTCCAAAAATGAAAGGGCTACTGAGGCTTGGGCCAAGGGCTGGTTGTGAGGCCCCTTGCCTCTGCCCACCTGTAGCCCCCAATGCCTGCTGGAGAGTGGCTCCTGGGGAGCACGGGAAGAGTGGCCCTGAGCCAGCCCCTGAGGGATACCCGAGTGTGGATATGGGAGCGGAGATGCTGGATGGTAATGAGGGCTGGGGCGAAGCTACCAGGGCTGAAGCTGACAGAGGACAGCCCACACCCTGCAAGCTGGCAGTGCTTTTACTAGGGGATATCTGCACAGCGCTGGAAAGAACCTGGCTAAAGATGGTGACCGTGTGCACGGTAGGAACAGTAGTACGCGGGTGTGCTGGGAAGATGAAGCTTGTGGTCGGGGTGAAGCTGGCCCTGAAGGCACAGGTAGCCCCAAGAAGGAAGGAGTGGCTGGTCGAAGGGGTGGAGTAAGTGTTGCCGGGGGTACCGGTAACATTCACAATGGCCAAATCCAATGGTGGCACGAAAGAACGGTCTTTGGGGGGGGTGGCCATGATGCCAGAGAGAGCCTTGACTGGGCCATGGAGGAGGTGGGTTGAAGCAGGAGAAGCTAGAGGAGAGGTCTGCTCGAAAGCGAAAGGAGCGATCATGGGCAGGGGAGTCAGGATGCTTGAAGATGTTGTAGTGGCCACTGAAGTTGTGGCATATGAAGAGACTCCGATCTCACTCTTGGGTGGGAGCCCCAACATAGGGCTTGACGTGGGGTCTGCAGAAGCTGTGGCTTCGGGAGGTGCAGAGGCAGGAAGATGGGGCGCTGGGCTGCTCATTCCGGACAGAGGACTCAGCCCGGGGAGCACCGCAGGGCTGCCAGCAGTCCCCTCGGCCTGAGAGGATGGAAGGGGCCATGTGGCATCAGTTGCCGGTGATGTGGGAGCAACAGCGGTCAGAAGGATGAAAGCTGACATGGGTCTGGAGTCTGAAGAGGTGCCTGAAAGGGGCTCTGACCCTGAGCAGCCCTGGGACGACAGCGGGCCGCCCTCCTTCAGGGAGACTGCCTCTCCCGTGGCTGGTGGGAGGGCCAGGGGAGACTCCCGCATTTCTGTGAGGCTCTCCAGCTGTGGATGTGGGTTCTGGGTTGGAGCAGGGCCAGCAGAAGGCAGGGCGAGAGGCAGGGAAGGCTGAAGAGCAGAGCACGTCTCAGGGACAGAGTCTGTGGTGAGATTGGTTGTCTCCTCTCCGGCTTTATTGCTCCCCTGGAGTTCACCTTTCTCCCCTAACGCCAGTTCCTCTCCAGGGTCTGCATCACGAAGATGGCGAGGTGGGGTCGGTGCCAGCAGGTCCCCAGGACTAGAGAGCAGCCCAGAGCTGCCAGATGCTTCTGGGGACCCGTCTGATTCCAGTGAGACTGGAGAGTGAGACCGATGACCCTTTTCTGCCTTTTTTACTGGCCATTCTGGTGTCTGTAGGGACATTCTGGAAACATTTCTCTTCCAGAGCTCAGAGAAAGTTCTCGCAGAACTATAAGAACTTGCGATCGCATTTCTTCTGGAGCCGAGCAGGCCACCTGTGTGTGTGCTGGCCAAGGAGCTCAGGTAGGAGCAACTGGGCCTCTCCGTCAAGCTACGATCCGAACTCCAGGGCTTGAGGCTTCTCTTCAGAGGCCCAGGCCTGGGCACAAAAGAAGTGAGAGCTCCGTGTTTCACCAGGGGCCTAAATGCGGATGCTCTGGTGTCTGGACTCCTGATTTCACTGTGTGAGTCCTCGGGAAACAGTGGCTCATCAAACCTCACTCTCCCTTTCTGGCACTCTCCGAGGGCCCTCAGCACCGTCTCCTTTGCACACGGGTCTGGGGGCTTCTGAGAGGGTGAAGACCCTGCAGAGTCCATGTCCTCTGCGGGAGAAGTGGTGGGAAGCGCTTTCCGCTCAGGAGGAGCTATCTTGATGGTCACCGGGCTCCCTGCTGCCCTGGGGTGCCGAAGAGACCAGAGAGTCCGCTGGAGGTAACTGTCCCACCAGTCTGAGGGAAGAGGCCCCACGATGGAATTCTGGGACCTCTCCATGGGAAAGCGCCTCCAAGCCTCATGGACCGCCCACGCGATGGGACTGGCCGGATCCCGTTTTGGCTGCCTCCTCGCACGTCGGTGCCGCAGGGCCGGGTGGGCGCGGTGGACGGTCGGAAGCCGGTGGACTTGACGAGGGGGCTGAGCCCGCCGGCGGTTCCGCGGCCTCTCGGTCGAGTCCGTGCGCGCCTGCGCGGGAGACGACGGCTGGGACCCCGGCCTGCCCAGGTAACTGCCCATGCGGGGCGCCGAGGCGGGTCGGTTCCCCCGGTTTCTGACGGACTCAGCCGGAGTCGGAGCGCGCCGTGTTCCGCTGACGGTTGGGATCCTGGCGCGAGGAAAGTGCGAGGGTCTCGGGGCACTCGGCAGCCCCCAGGCCCGGCACCCACAGGTCGGCGCCCCGTGGGAACAGAGGAGAGGGGCCCCGGCAGCCCCAGGAGCTTGCGGTGCGGTTTGTACGCTTCGGCGGGGCGCTGGGGCCTGTGCGCTCTCGGCTGCGGCTGCGGCTGCGGCGCGCGCCGGGGAGGGGCCGGGGGGGCAGCGCGCGGCCTGGCTCCGCGCCCGCAGCGCCATCCGGGACCGCGCGGCTGGGACCGTGAGGCCGTGAGACCTGGCTCCGCGCCCGCAACGCCGTCCGGGAGCCGTGGTCGAGTGGGCGCCGGGTCTCCAGGCTCTGGCTGCGGCCACTCGCGGGTCCAGGCGCGCGGCCCCGGAGTCGGGGCAAGCCCCGCGGGGTGGGTGGGGGCGGCGCTCGGAGCGCGCAGGGCAGGGGAGCCGACCGGGGCCCCCCCGGCCGCCAGCAGCCCGGGACGCTGATTTGGGGGACTCGGCGGGCGTTTCCCCCGCTTCTGCGTTCCCGCTGCCCTTACCTTTTCGCCTCCAGGGCCAGCCTCCGCCGGAAGGACGAGCTCCTGACGCCGCCACCTCCCGGACCCGTCCCGGCTCTTCTCCCCCGGGCCGAATCCCGGTCGCCCCTCAGTTGTCAGCGGGATGACGGGAGGCCGGTGGGGAGGGGCCGAGCGCGGGAGTGGCTCCGGGCGCAGCGGCGGTGGCGCCGCGAGGCCAGGGCGCTGCCGTCAGTCCCCGGTAGCAGCGGGTCGGGACGGAGAGACTCTAGTGACAGGTTGGAGGGAACACTCTTCCCTGGTGCGCAATAGTTTCCCTTCTCGAGCCCTTCCTGACTTTCTGTGGTTGAATCTGCTCCTGGAATTTCCCCTGCCGGCGATTTCAGGGCCCTCGGGAAAGAAAAGTCCTCCCTGCTCCATTCAGTACAAGGTTCTGAATAGAAGACCCGAGAGGCAGAGATGAAAGGGTAGAAGTCTTCTGGTTCCCAGGAGTCAAGGCCCGAGACTGCTATCGCCCCCTCTGCTGGGCGCCCAGAGGCCTGGGTGGTTCCAGATCGTGACTTTCAGACGGGCTTCCCGGAGGGTTTCTGCGCTGTCAGCCTCTCTAGACTCCAAAGTATCCTGAAGCAATTTTTCACAGATAAAGTGACCACAGGGTCAGCCCTAGGGCTCCGAGCAGCCATTAAAGTTAACCTGGGAAGTTCCCTGCTCACTTTCCAGGACAGAGAGAGGGGGAAGGGTGGGTAGGATCCAGCAGCAGAAGTTCAGCCTCGGGGGAGTTGAACCCAGGGTAGGAGCAGCACAGAGAAAACCTTGAGACTGGGCCCTGAATTAGTGTTTAGGGGGCAGGCTGAGCAGGTGATGGGCCTGGGGAGGGCAGAGGACAAGGGGCAGATCTTGGGCATAGGACAGGAGAGGGTCCATGGGAGGATTCTTTTAAGAAAAAGAAAACAGGGGAATAACCAGAATGTCGGCAAACGGAACTTAGTTAAATAACTTAGAGTACAGCTGTAAGATAGGATAACAAAGATAAGGCAGACCTTTATATATTAATGTTTGTCTATGTCCATGATACATAAGGCTTCTTCCTAACCTCATATAATTTTAAATTCTAGGCTTTATTTGTGTGAAAACGTAGCTGTAGATTTCTAAGTATAGATGTGGTCAGCAAAGAAGGGAGGATATTGACCAAAGTACTAACATGCAGTTATCTCAGGTGTGGTACTGGAGTTGATTTGCAACGAATTCTTTTTGGTTTTCCTGCACTGTGTCATATTTTCTACAAGATTCTATCTCATTAAAAAAAAAAAACTAAACTATTTCCGTTTTTAAAGAGAAAGTTTAAACAGGAAAAAAAGTTAGTTGCAAAGATGTATTTGAACTCAGTATCTGGAGCCAGGAGATAAGAAGGAGGGTGTTGAAAGAATTCAGGATTCCAGGCAAAAAGGCCTAAGTAGGGATGTGGTCTTTGATCCTTTGACAACCGCTTGTCGGGGGGTGCAGAGAGATTGAGAAGAAAGAACAGAAGATGCATGATGGCTTGACAATAGTGGCACTGAGTTAGAGGTCCCCGCCCGCCCCGTAAGGAGACAGTATTAAACATCTTGGTGTTGAAAGAAAACATTGATCAACTGGATTTCATTAAAATTAAAAACTTCCATTCAGCCAAAGATGCTGTTAAGAGAATGAAAAGACAAGCCACAGACTGAGAAAATGTTTGCAAAACCTATCTGATAAAGAACTGGTATCCAAAATATACATAAACCTGTCAAAATTCACAATGAGTTTTTTAAAAGTTAGTTTAGAAACGGGTAAGTCACCATGGAAGATACATGGATGGCAAATACGCTTGTGAAACGATGCCTGACTTCAGACATCAGGATCAGGAGAGAATCGCAAAGGCAAGCATCAGTGAGATACCAGGACAGCCACGTTAGAGTGGATGCAATCCAGGACACTGGTGACGCCAGATGTTAGTGAGGATGTGGAGCAACAGGAACTCTCACGCATTGCTGGTGGGAATGCAAAATGGTACGGCTACTTTGGAAGACAGTTTGGAATAATAAATAAATAAAACAGTCTTACCATGCCCGCTGGCAATCAAACTTCTAGGTATTTACCTAAATGAGCTGAAAAGTTTTATTCACACAAAAACCTGCACATGAATGTTTGTAGAAGCTTTATCTATAATTGCCAGGAATTGGAAGCAACCAGAAAACACTTCAGGGGGAACGTGATAAACCATGGCACAGTCATACAATGGAATATTATTCAGCACAGAGCAGAGATGAGCTAGCAAGTCATGAAAAGACAAGGAGCCTCAAATCTATATTGATTGCTTCCTGAACAAAACCAGTCTGAAGAAGGCTACCTACTGTGTGATTCCAACTACATGACATTCTGGAATGCACAAACCTATAGAGAGTAAAAGGATCAGAGAAAGTTTTATTCTCTATGAAACTATAATGGGGGATACATGGTGTTATGAATGGCAAAACCCATAGAGTGTACAGCAGGAGAGTGAAGCCTGATGTAAACTGTGGACTTTAGTTAGTAATAATGTATCAATGTTGATTCATCAGTTTTAACAAATGTCCCACACCAGTGCAAGATGTTGTTAAGAGGGGAAACTAGGAGTGGAAGTGGGGGGAGGAGAAAGTATATGGAAACTTTCTGTACTTTCTGTTCAGTTTTTCTGTAAATCTAAAACAGTTCTTAAAAGATAAAGTCTGCTAATTTAAAAAATTAAGATAAATTTTCCTTGTCTTGGAGTTTGGACTTCCATGCCTCACTCCTCTTCAAATTGCTTTGCAATTTGTAAAATAGTGCCATAAAATGTAAATCCCAGGAATGTAATTATTTTGTTGTTTAAGCAGGTAATGCACACATTCAGCACATTATCAGGTATGCAAGAAATTATGGCAATTTTTTAAAACAGTTTTAGTCCACAAAACTGACAAGCAGTTTAGCGTAGCTTAATTTACCCATCTGCCCTCTTGCATGACTTAGTCTTCCCCAGGACCTAGGCCCAGCGCCTTGGGGTGAACTGTGAACTCAAATTGGTTTTGAGGAAGCTCCCAGCAAATATGTTTTAAAGAACCAGTAACTAGGGGTGCTGTTACCATGTCCACTACTATTGGGTGGCAAGGCAGTGGGGGTAAGGAACATGGATATAACCCGCAGAGTGGCTGGAAAATTTTCCAGAGGCACAAGATTGATGTCGAGGAGGTACTGGGTGGGCTGTGTGGAGAGAGACCAGGGAGGGGTGCTGCCTAGAAAGAGGACAGATGGTCAGTCAAGGCCACTTCCTGAACAGAAGATGGTAGAGCCCAGAAGGCAGACCTGAGGGGAGGGAGGCTGAAGGTAGCCAGGATGGGGGTGGGGCAGGAGTAAGGCCTTGGAGGGCAGGGTTGCTGGAAAGTAAAGCAGATTTGGAGTAGGATAAGATGGAGGGAGGCCAGGCAGAAAGCCACAGTGGGGCAGGGGTGGGACACAGGGCCCTCAGGCTCTGACCTTGACCAAAGGAGTCCTCTAAAAGAGGGGCCAGTTTCTGTGCATAGAAAGATGCTATATACATTTGAAAAAAAAAAAAAAAACTTGTATGTGTTTTGGAAAGTAAGTAAAAATAAAGCCAGTTTCTGGACTCAGGACAGAAGAAGTGGTGGCTTCCACTTCTCTCTTGGGATAGTACTTCTAGGGAGCCACAGTGTTAGAATGACCGAAAAGGACCTGAGCAACTGCAGGGCAGCGTGGCACAGAGCCGAGAGAACACAGCTGCAGGAGGCCTATCCAGCAGCCGGAGAAGATAAAAGATTGGAGGCAGGGACCCAGGTCCTCAGAAGAGGTTGCTGGCCTGCTGCACTGTGAGCCTGAGGGTTTATAATGAGGCTAGTTTGGGGAGTGTGGGAAACAACCACAGACATCAAAGAAGTCGTTGCTGCTGGAACCTACTAGTGTCAGAGTGTGTGGTGTGGGGATGCCGAGCACCTGCAGGATGGTGGCTCTCCCTTCTCCCTACTTCCAGGCTTCCAGCCTCCCCCAGGTCACCAGGGCACAGCCAAGGAAGAAAGAGGAGTGGAGGATGGTTTGAAGTCCCAGCTTCCGCTTCACAAAGCAGACTGCGGGAGTGTTAACACCATCAGTGTCAAGTTCAGAAACCCACAAAGGACCTATCTCGTGAGGCAGAGCTGTGTGGAACGTCTGTAAAGAACAGCAAAAGAACGAGGGACCTAAAATAGTAATGCCTGTGGGTACAAAGAAAAGATGAAATTGAAGAGGACGATATCTGAGGCACTGGCAGTGTTTGATTTTATAAGCCATGTTGTGCAAATCCGTGTGTCCGTTTGACTTCTCCCATACAGTGTGTTGTTGAAGGCGAGAGTAGTTGTAGGCGTTGCCATTTTCACAGTGAAATATACTGCATCATATTAAATCTTATGTTGCTGAAGGCAATTAAAATACAATAAAAAATTTTCAGTCCTAAGTAGGTCATCTTGTACATATCAACTAATACAGGTAATAGGGATGCTATTAACATTTGGGGGTTAGCTCATGGAAAGAAACAGCATTTCAGCTTGCTTTTTAATACAACTTCAGAAATAGAAACCCACTCGAAATGTTCTGCTGCCACAGCAGTTTTCTAGGGATAAAAATTCCCTGGGAAACTGCAGGGAGGCCCGCGTAAGCTGCTGAGTGAAGTTCGTGGCTGAGTCGGGTCAGAGTCCAGCCCTGGGGAATACAGTAAGGCGTGCCTCATTTGTGTTGGAAAAAAGCATGTGTGCCCAGGGGTGAATCTTCCAATTTTAATTAATGATTTCTATTTGCCAGGAAGACGTGGCGTCTGGAAAGCAGTCTGTGGCTCCTCTGGACACATCAGGGCAAATCCACTCCGCAGAGACATGTTCCCCAAGGATGACAAGTCCGAGCCAGGCCCAGCCTTGTCTGTGAGTGCGCTGAGCTGTCTGGGCTGCCCTGCACAGCTTGAGGAAGCGTCTGTCTATCTGCAGCGAGGGCAGAGGCCTCCTTTGGTGAGTGTTCTCCAAAGCCTTCTGCTCTGAGAATTTGAGGGAGGCTTGCAGCTGCTGGAAGCTTTTCTTATTCCCATTTAGCGTCGGCCCATGGGTCCAGCCCTGTGTTTGGCTTATTGCTTTGCTGTCCTCATCTTGAAATTCCTAATGCTTTTCCCTGAGGGGTCCTGCGTTTGCATCTTGTGCTGAGACCTGCCAGTTTATTAGCCCGCACACCCCTCATCAATCTCTCCCTTTCCCAAATTAATGTGCTTTACCCTCACGTTTTTCTCCTGCTATTTCAGTGTTAGCTCTTATTAATTTGGGTGTACCACACACTGATTCTTTTTCTTTGTGTTTCGCTTTATTTTTTTCTCCCTTCCTTTATTTCTCTTTTTCTTTTCTGCTACTGGCTTGCTACTTGCAGTGGCGGGCAGTGGATGGATGTGAGAGGCTGCCTGCCTGGGGTCAGTTCCGTTCCTGCTGTGGATTAACAGGGAGCTTCCGGGCTGGTTTCTCAGTCCCTCTGGTCCCTCTCTGTAAATTAGAAAGAATTATTGCACATATCTCATGGATTTTGTGAGAAATAGAGTATCTGTAAAGTATTAGGACACTGCTCTATGCAGAATAAGTGCTAAACACGTATTTATTAAATACCTCAATAATCTTCTCATTCCTATAATGCACTTGGCTGTGTTTAAATCTACTCAAGTTTCAGTTAACACTTTCTCATTATTTGTTTTCACGATTCCTCTCACATTGTATTTTACTTTTTATTTTATTCATTTATTGTAAAAATAATATTCTGTGTTTTGTTATTTTCTTCTTATTTTAAGTCATTTGGACACCCAGCGTGAGGCTTGAACTCATAATCCTGAGATCAAGAGTTAGAGGCTCCCCCCGCTGAGCCAGCCAGGTGCCCCATCCTCTCACATTTCAAATCTATTTTGGCATTTATCATTTTGCTCAAGCTTTACTTAATTCCATTCATTACATCCCTCTAATTTTTTTTTTTATTCTTCTGCTCTTCTTTGTACTTGATACAGTAAACGACTTCCTTAAAAAGATCTGATTCTCAATCTCCTTTGCTGGGTCACCTGCCTTCTGTTATAACTTCTCTTGTTTCCCTCGGCTTCCCGTTCTATTCATCTTTATTCTGCCTCCGTTTATTTCTCATTTAAGGGTTTGCATACTTCCCAGATATTTTACATATTCTCTTTATGCTTTTTACAACCACTTGTGGACAGAACCACCCTCCTGTCTCCTGTAACTAGATCTCTAACATCCATAAGTGCTTCTGCTTTTCTCTGATTTCGCAAGTAAATGTGTGGAACTTTTCTTCTTCTTCTCTCCGATAGCCTTTAAAATTTTTTTTCCACAGAATTCTTCATGTTCTAGCATTCTCCTTTTTCCTCATACTGTATCTTCTTTGAGCTTCATTTCTCCCATTACCATAGCGTTTATTTCTTATTTTACACTTTTCCTTCACGGATTTATATGCTACATTTTTATTTTCTCTTTCTTTATTTTTACTCCTCTTTCCACTCATCCTCCTTAATTTCTTCTTTTCCCTCTTTATGTATGCTTATCCTTTATTAAATATTTTATATTACTTTTTAATCCTTGTGTGTTAAACAAGATTTCTAGTTTTATTTTAATCATAATTCTAATAATTCTGTAAATTTTCTCTCTCTCTCTCTCTATATATATATATAAAATTCACCTTCTCTGAGCAGCTTTAGCTAATGTGTATTTTTATTTATTTTTTATTTTATTTTAAAGATTTTTATTTATTTATTTGACAGACAGAGATCACAAGTAGGCAGAGAGGCAGGCAGAGAGAGAGGAAGGGAAACAGGTTCCCCGCTGAGCAGAGAGCCCGATGTGGGGCTCGATCTCAAGACCGTGAGACCATGACCTGAGCCGAAGGCAGAGGTTTTAACCCACTGAGCCACCCAGGTGCCCCAGCTAATGTGTATTTTTAAATAGTTTCAACAAATGCCACCGTGAATGATGCTCCATCTTGAGGGGACCGTTGCAAACAAAGGTCGCTGTGCCATTCTCTCAGAGAACCACCAAACAGGTCAGAACGCAAAACCACAAACTGTATTTTACCATGCAGTCTGTATTGCCTCCCCCTTCATTTCAACAAGCCACCCCAGGAGTACAGAGAGCGTTGAAGCTGGAAAAGGCGGGATGGTAGGTGGGTAGGCAGAAGGGCCATAATACTTTCCTAGAAAAGCAAGCACTCTTTTTCTCATTAAGCGCTCCCCATGTTCCTCCAAGTTTTCTGTTAGATTTCAGATTTCCAAAACTGTTGGTTCTATTCACTGTTGCCAGTGGTTGGCCATGGTTGCTCCCAGGGAGGGAGTGATTCTTGGAGCCCCCAGCTCTGACATTTCCATGATGCCCCTCCTGTGTCTTTATCTGTAAAGCACATTTCGTGCAGGCGGATTGTAACTGACTCTTGCTTTTTTTCTTTTTTTGGTCTTGTCGGACAACCTATACCTTTTAATTGTTATGCTTAGCCTAATTACATTTGATTTATGTAATTTGTAATTTAGGCGGCTATAACGCTACCATCTTGTGGTTTTTCTATTTGTCCCCCTGGTTATTTGTTTCTCTCCGCCCACCCCTTTTTGGCCTTATTCTGGATTGGTTTTAAGCAAGGATGTGACACAATCAAACACAATTATTTTCCACATAGTAAAAGAGTTGAATGGCAAAGTTGAGCAAGAAAATTGAACTAATTTGGGGCGCCTGGGTGGCTCAGTTGGTTGGACGACTGCCTTTGGCTCAGGTCATGATCCTGGGGTCCAGGGCTCGAGTCCCACATTGGGCTCCCAGCTCCATGGGGAGTCTGCTTCTCCCTCTGACCTTCTCCTCGCTCATGTTCTCTCTCACTGTCTCTCTCTCAAATAAATAAAAAATAAAAAATCTTTAAAAAAAAAAAATAAATAAATAAATAAATAAAATCTTAAAAAAAAAAAAGAAAATTGAACTAATTATAAATGTACCACAAAAGAGATTTTCAAGGCATGAGTTAAAAAATAAATGGGGATGGGGCGCCTGGGGGGCTCAACTGGTTCAGGGTCTGCCTTTGGCTCAGATCGTGACCTCAGGGTCCCAGGATCGAGCCTCATGTGGAGCCTATGTCGGGCTTCCTGCTCAGTGGGGACTTTACTTCTCCCCTCCACTCATGCTGTCTCTGTGTCTCAAATAAATAAATAAAATCTTTTAAAAAAATGTGGAAGAATGAGCCAGGGAGGGCTATAGTGCTTATATGTAGGGAATAGAATCAGTATGACATTTCTTTGAACGGAGAAGTAGGAGTTATAGAAAATCTTTTTTTTTGAAAAAATTTTCAGTTTAAAGATTTTATTTATTTATTGGACAGACAGAGATCACAAGTAGGCAGAGAGGCAGACAGACAGAGAGAGAGAGGAAGTGAAGCAGGCTCCCTGGTGAGCCGGATACAAGGCTCAATCCCAGGACCCTGGGATCATGACCTGAGCTGAAGGCAGAGGCTTTAACCCACTGAGCCACCCAGGTGCCCCTAAAATCTTAAAATACTACTACTTTCAGCTCTAAACTCAATGCTAATTCCTGAGAGTGGAGAAACAAATCTGGATTATGAACTCATGAGCAGAGTTTGGGAAAGGTTTGCGAGTGTGTGTCTGTGGTCAGTAGTCCTAGAATTCAGGAGGAAAGTGTTGGGTAGAAGCCATTACCAGATAATAATGAGTCACTACAAGTTCCTAAACATGACGGGATTGTCCAAACTCAAGGCTCTTCACATGTAATTTCTCTTGCTTTAGATGTTGAGGATACTTTTTCTTAAGACTTTAATTTTGAGGGTGCCTGGGTGGCTCAGTGGGTTAAGCCGCTCCCTTCAGCTCAGGTCATGATCTCAGGGTCGTGGGATCCCATATCGGGCTCTCTGCTCAGCAGGGAACCTGCTTCCTCCTCTCTCTCTCTCTCTCTCTCTGTCTGCCTGCCTCTCTGCCTACTTGTGATCTCTCTCTGTCAAATAAATAGATAAATAATCTTTGAAAAAAAAAAAAAGGTTTTAATTTTGAGTAATCTCTGCACCCAAGGTGGTGCCTAAACCCAGAGCCCCAAGATCAGGAGTTACACGCTGAGACTGCCAGGCAGCCCTGGGCATAGAGGATATTTCGGTTGAAGTTGAAATCATTGGAGTAAATGGGATTGCCAGGAAAGAGCATGCAGGGAGGGCAGAACCCGTGGGAACTGTGTACTTCACATGGTTATGAGGAGGCGTGAATGAAGTGTCGGACAAAGTATCAGACAAGTGCTGGTCGATAGATATTTAGGAAAACTCTTACTATTGAAGGAATTTTATGGAAAAGTCAGGAATAGATTTTAAAAGAAGAGAATGAAAAAAAACCAAAAAGGACATAATTTTTTAAGTTAAGATTTCTACATATACATTGTCCTTAAAAAGGGATAGTTACAGGGCGCCTGGGTGGCTCAGTCATTAAGCTTCTGCCTTCGACTTAGGTCAGGATCCCCGGGGGATCGAGGGCCCCCCAATCCCATTAGGGCTCCCTGCTCAGCAGGAGGCCTGCTTCTCCCTCTCCCACTCCCCCTGCTGTGTTCCCTCTCTTTCTCTCTCTCTGTCAAATAAATAAATAAATAATCTACCCCCCCCCAAAAAAAGGATAGTTATGGAATTGCTAGGTGGTAATTCAGTGTCTGGAGAAGGGCTGTTTGTTGATTAAATGATAGAGACTTTGTCAACCCTGTGGCCTGACTGGAAAGCAAATTTGTTTTTTTAATTTTATTTTACTTAAATTCAGTTAATGAACATGTAGTGTATTATTAGTTTCAAAGGTAGAGGTCAGTGAGTCATCAGTCTTATGTAACACCCCGTGCTGAGTATATCACGTGCCCTCCTTAATGCCCATCCCCCGTTACCCCACTTCCCCCCCTCCCCCCACCTCTTTTGCCTTCAGCAACGCTCAGTTTGTTTCCTATAGTTAAGAGTCCCTTATGGATTGTCTCCCTCTCATCTTATTTCGAGGAAATTTGCTTAATACCTCCTTAAAGCATCTGATTAACCCTCACTATATCTGTAAACATATTAAATATGTTCCCTAAGCAAAGGATGTTTTTTATAACAAGCAAAATTAGCATTTTAACAGCAGAAACTATTCAGTACTTATTAACAATGTGGTCTAAATATGTTTTATGATTCGTCAAAGAACAGTGTGTGGCAATTATCCTTCTGAAAAGTGGGATTCTCTCCATGTACTGTGAGTTACAAGGATTGCTGTCCATAAAAAGGACAAAATAATTAAAACTAGGAGTTTACAATTAAAAAACAATATTAGAATTGGAAGAAAATTTGCTTTTTATTACATGCAAAATTTTCCTGGAAAATGGCCTAGAACAATGGTAAAAGTAGGCACATGGAGCTCCACTGCTCATAGCCCTAGACTCTCCTGCAGACATTCCAACAGTACGCAGTGTCCAGCCTCTGCAAGTGTCACAGATGCGCTATGAATTCCTCAGACAGTTGAGCATTTGAACCTTCGGTCTGAGGCCTCAGTGGCTAAGTTTCATATTTGAAATATACTTAATGGGACTCTTTAAGCTATGCTGCTTCAGTGTCAAGTTCCAGAAAAAGCCACGAATGTTTTATTTTCAACTGAAGCAATTTGGGGAATTTTTTTCTCTTTCAAACTGGCATTGGATTTACGGGCAACTTGCTGCCATTCATTATATATATGTACATTTTATTCATTCAGCCTTATCAGAAAAAGTCATTAGATGTGATTCTCACTCACCTAACTTTGGCTGATGTTAGGGACCCCGTATATGATGACATCCTTTGGAATTAGAAATATATTGGAGGACATTGGTTGTAAAGCAGTGACACGGAGGGCTTGTATTTGTACTTCTTCGCTACTAAGTCCATCTCAGGCCATTATTATCAGTCCCGCTCATTCCAGGTGGGCACAGTTCAAGCCCAGAATCTTCACACACATTCTGCCCTTGTTCATTCATTTCCTGGATAAGCAATAGCTAATCAACATGTGGGTGATTTTAAGTTCTCCTGCTACTGGCACTTCCACTGATCTTGGACTTGTGTATTCTCTGATGTTCTGTGAAATAAGACAACTCACATACCATTATGCAGTGTTATCTCAAAATGTCATGTTTATGCACGATTTCTTCTTTTTGTTCTTCATGATTTGGACCAGTTTCTGTATGGCGACTGTCCTGTTCAGGCATCACAAGACAGCCATGCTTATCCACAGTCCCAGCCTCTCTCCACAGTCTTTTCCAGAGACAAAAAGCCGCCCGTACTGTCCTCTTGCTAGTGAGCTGCTTTGTTTTCTTCTATGGGACTAACTCGGGTCTTTCCATTCATATGGGCTCTGTATATGAGAAAAACCTGATGCCAGAGAACATCACTGGTTTTCATTCATCTTGCTACCCAACTGTGTGTGCCGTGGTGTTGATTAAATATGATAATAGAGTTTCCAGATCTACCTGTGCCATTTCATATATGATCATTTCTGCTTGCTTACAATGGAGATTTCTCTTGCATCTAAAAAATACTGATAAAAATGATTTTAATTGCAGGAGAGCATGGTTGTAGAATCCTTATGACTGCAGACAGTAGTCCTGATTACCCCTAGATAAAAATTTGGAAACTATTAATCCCTTTAGAGTCAATCTACGAAAGTCTCATCAAGAATAAAAGAGCACATTGTAGATGAATACATACAAAATAATGTCCATAGAAATTCTAGCAACAGAAACTACATCAATAAAAAATTCTAATGTAGTAAAAATTTTTAAAATGTCACCACGTGGTAAAATCAAATTCAGGGTCTATGAATTCAAGCCCTGCACTGGGCTCCATGCATGAGGCCTACCCAACAAAGCGAAAAGAAGTTAGGGTGATGGTTCCTTTTCAGAGAAAAGGGACTGACAGGTAGACAGTGGTTGTCTCTGAGGTGTTGGCAGTATTTTACTTCTTGAACTAGATAGAGCTTACTTGTGGGTTTTCTGTGTGGAAATTTATTGACCTACATTCTTATGATGTGTGTGACTTAAAAAGTAATAAATCCACTCTTTTAAAAGCTTGAGAGTGTTATAAATCAATATGTATGCTCTTAATCAGTTCTGTAAGAGCTCACGCTAGAAGGACACCTGGTTGACTTAGTTGGAAGAACCTGTGACTCTTCATCTTGGGGTCATGAGTTTGAGCCCCATATTGGGTATAGAGATGACTTAAATAACATTTAAAAAGAAAAAAAAGAATTCATGTTAGAAAATGACAATAAGTAACATTAAAGAGGCCCAAGGGACGCACAGAAAAAGAGCCTAGAAGGAAAAGAACATAGAGCAGCTCAGCATGATATGTCTCTAGAGCGCTTACTCGGGGAGGCAAAATTGCACTTCTGTTTTGGCAGCTGCTACCTTGAGGCAAAGTGACATCATTGGGAGCCCCTCAAAATGGAGAACAACCTATATTATCACCATGTGTCCCCCCAGTGTGTCCTCAGATTAATGATGACCTAGAGAGAAAACTCAACCCTCACTCCCAGTGAACTGCAGGGAAAATGCTCTGGTCCCTTGGGAAAGCTGTGGGGTAAAAGAAATGGAAAACATTTCTGGTCCTTAGAAGCCAGAGCCCCACAGTGCACCTCTGAGTTGATGGGCATCCTGAATGCATTTCCTGAGTAGTTCAGGGAGCCCTAAGTCCCAAATGTAGTTTGAGCTTTGTATTACTCATTTCTCTAACAACTCCAAATTCAGTGGTTTAGAAAAAAACAACATTATCTCGTGGTGTCTAGAGGTCAGAAATTGAGGAATGTCTTATCTGGGTAGTTCCAGCTTATGGTTTCTCACGAGGTTGCAAACAAGAAGACAGCTAGAGCTCTAGTCATCTCAGTGTTTCACGGTGGCTGGAGGATCCTGGGCCCAGGGCTCCAGGAGGTGTTGGCAGGAAGTCTCGCTTCCTCATGACCTCTGCCCCCCATAGGCGGCTCCAGGCTTAGCAACTGGCTTCCCATTGAGCCAGATCCATCACATAAGTTTGGTCACAAAAGACCATCCCTGATACAGTGACCTAGAGAGCTGTGCAAGGGCATGAATATCAAGAGGTAAAGATCATTGGCAGTCACCTTTGAGGCTTCCTCCAGAGCCTGGCCTCTGGCCACCAAGGATCTACATCTGTTCCCTATGCAAAACACACTCACCATTTCTCAAGAGGCCCCGGAGGTCTCAGAATATAACATTTAAATCATATGGGCCTGGGGTCGCCTGCTCCCCTCCCCCCTCTCTGCCTGCCTCTCTATTTGTGATCTCTCTGTCAAAATAAATAAACAAAATCTTAAAAAAATAATCACAAGTAGATAATAAATTTGAAAACCCTTTTACTGGAAGATGTAACAGAAGTAAATACAGAGTTTGTCACCTCCTTCTCTGTAAGACCACCTCAGCTGGAGGAATACTCCAACGGTTCCTTTATTGGACACCCTGGATAGAAAGAATTTTACAGTTCCCAGAACTTCAGGTTGGTAGAAACTTTTGAAAACTGTCTTCCGGGAGACAGTATAATTTCAAGGAAAGCTGGGGAAGAGGAATCCAAAGATGAAATGAAAGATCTAGGAACTCGTTTATGCTTTTGTCATAGCCTAATGAATAAAACTTGGCACGAGGGAAGCAGGCATAAAAGGCTTGTAGCAGAGGATGGTTTCGATCCATTGACCTCTGGGTTATGGGCCCAGCACGCTTCCGCTGCGCCACTCTGCTTGCGTTCTCTAGTTTCCTGTTTTGTTTATTAATGATGAGGATGACGTTTTCCATGTTGGGAAAATGATCCTCTTCCCCTAACTCTTTCTCTTCTCATGGGTTTGGTCACCCTCCTCTCCCCGTGCGGGAGAACCGCTCCCTCACGACCAGGTGGCCAAGGGCCGTCCGCCCCGGGGGGTTGCGCTTTTCCAACCTGTCAAAAGAGTGTCCAAGCTCGGGAACTTTTTTTTTTCTTTTAATTTTATTAGCTTTCTGGAGCGGCTCTTTGCTCAGAGAGCCGAGGATGAGCGAGCCGAGAAAAACCCGGTAGAGCCTTTTTGGACGGAATCCGAGCAGCCGGAGACGACCCTGAACCACCATCAATGAGAGAGGAATCGTGTTGACCGCAGCGCTTGCTTCCTCTCCAAAAGTCTCAAGGACAATTGTTTGGATCTTAAAAAAAAAGTTTTGTATTTGCTTGCAAGGCCGCAGACTTCCACAAGGACGATGCGCCCGGAATAAAGGGAATGAACCCAACTTACAGCTCAAGTGATTACATGGTGGCCGCAATGTCAGTTGGACCTCGTTTGCAGGCGTTGTGACACAGAGAGAGAGAAAAAAAATAGACTAATAAAGACAGGGGCTTCCATCTCTTGTGGCTTTTATGGGAGAACAGAACTCGTTGGGACGTCCCCGAACACCAGCCCCCGTTTGTCCCTGCGTCTGTGAGGACGCTCAGTGCTAGGGCCGGTCTGCACCGCTGTGAACCTCTTCTCTTTACCAAGGTCAACTCGCGGATGCGGCGCGTCGGGGAGCTCGCTCAGCCGCACGGCTAGGCCGCGGCTTGCACGCTGGTGTCTGCCTTCGCTCCGTTTCCCCGTCCGCGGTTACAGTGAGGGAGCGGCCTCTGCGGCGTTTTACTCTGGGAAAGAGTGGCGAGCGCCGCGGCGGGCCCAGGCGACCATCCGGCCCCGATTCCCCGCCGCGCGCAAAGCCCTTCCCCGCGCAGAGCTGGGGCGCACGCTGCCCTTTCCCCGGGCGCGCACCGCACAGCGCAGCGGGCGCAGGCGGGTGGGGGACGTCGCGCACTGCCCTTCCCGGGACGGAGCTGGGCGCACGCGGCCTTTCTACAGGCAGATCTGGGGCGCGCGCGGCCCTTTCCCGGGCAGAGCCGGGGCGCGCACAGCACAACCCAGGGGGTCGCGGGTCGGCGGGGGAGGTTGCGCACCGCAGTTCCCGGGGCAGAGCCGGGGCGCGCACCCCTCTCTCGCGCGCCCCGCTCCTGCTGCTCCGGCCGCGGCCTCCGGAGCCGGGCAGCTCCCAGACTCCAGCGTCCCCTCGCGGAGACAGACGGAGAAACATCGCTCGTCACTTCGGCCCATTTCAGGTTTCCCTCGCTTCCAGGGAGGCCCTCGTTTGGGCCTTCTTACCGCGGTCGGGGTGGGACGGAGCTTCCGTTGGCGCAGATTTCCTCACGCCAAGACGGGGACGAGGGTGATGTGAAATTCAGGTTTGTTTCCCCAGACTGCACGTGAAGAAGGAGGAAGCCCAGAGGCAGGAATCAGACCGCGGGCAACCTGTTCCCCTTAAGCCCCCAGGGATACTCGGGATCCGAGACAAAACGTGATTCCTCCTCTAGGGCCTTTACCCTCCAAGATCTACCTCATCCCGTGGAGATGCCGCTGTCTTCAAAAGATGCTGTATTCTCGCAAAGAGCAGTTATTACAATATTTCTGACTGCAACCCGGAGTCAGAAATATATTTTAAATCACAGCTTAATACCGTACGAAAACAAGTATGTGTCTCTATAGAGAGTATATTTAACTGCATCCATCTAGAGAGAGAAACCGAACTTCACCACGCAACATTTTACTATGGGGTCCATTCTGATATTTTCTGTTCCTATTGTATTCTATTTCATTTATTCAAATACCAGCCTTGACCTTTTTCCAAAATATTGACTTTACACTCATTCACTTCTGAGACACAGGATGAACTGAAAAACACTGTCGCCTTTATAATGGTATCAGAAATGCCTTGTCCTCTGGGGTGGGATAATGGAGTGGAAGACAGTGACCTTTTCCTGAGGGCGGGACCAGCAGTCAAAGAATTAAGGAAAAGTTTGGTTTCCACCAGCTTTTCTTTTTGGTATAACACAGTAACCGTGTTAACTCTCTGAGAGTCTATACCCTGTGTGCCTCTCTGTGTGTTTATTCCTCAGTGGGTAAAGGAATATTGCACATTCTAAAGAAGTCCTCTCTGGTTCAGCTTTTTCCACCTCTGTCCTGTTTGTGAGGTGCTTTCTTTTCCCCTTCATCTCCAATGCATCCATGGTTCCCTCTACTTAGAGAATTCTTACCTCATATATCTATAGGATTTACCCCCCCCCCCATGCCTTCTTCAAGCTTTTGTGCAAATGGCAGGATCAATAAACCCAAAGGCTTTGGATAGATGCCACCCACCCTCCATTTTCTGTGAATACCTTAAAGATGCTTGTGTATTAATTTCCCTCACACTTTCCCTAGGATGAGTACTTCTCATCTTCGGTTACTCTGTGTGTATGTGTCATTCTATCACTCTGTCACTTTGTTGTAAGTGTAAATTTGTGTAACCACCACTGCAACCAAGATACGAAACCACTGTGTTACCACAAATAATCTCTCTCATGCTCTCTCCATACTGACACCCACCCGCTGCTCCCTACCATCCTTCACTTCTGGTCACCACCCATCTCTTTTTCCTCTCTGGAATGTCATTTTGAGACTGAAATATATACACGAATCTCAAAAAGTATGTGACCTTTTAAGATTGCCTTTTTTCATCTAGCACAGGGCCCTTGAGATCCATCTAAATGGTTGTGTATATCACTGGTTCACTCCTGGTTTTTACTGCTGAGCTGTATTTCATGGACTAGATACCACAGTTGGTGTAAGCAGTCACCCGCTGAGGGACCTGTTGGTTGTTTCGAGTTTGGGCCATTACAAATAAGGTATCTCTGAAGAATAGTGCCTGGTTTTTCTGTGGCCTAAGTTTTCATTGTTCTGGGATGGATGCCAGGCAGTGGAATTGCTGGATCGTAGAATGAATATTGTGTGTAGTTTCTTCAAGAAACTGCCAAACTGCTTTCCCGAGGGGTTGCACCATCTCCCATTCCCATCAGCCATGGGCGACAGATGCAGAGTCGCTCTGTCGTATCCAGCCATAGGCAGTGTCAAACAAGGCTTATTCATTTGGATGCCTGGTGGCTCAGTTGGTTAAGCATCTGCCTTCAGCTTGGGTCATGATCCTAGGGTCCTAGGATTGAGCCCCATATTGGGGCTCCCTGCTCAGTGGGGAGTCTGCTTCTCCCTTTGCCTGCTTGCTCTGTCTACTTGTGCTATCTCTCCGTCAAATAATAAAATATTTTTTTAATTGTTCTTTTACCTCTTCGAACAGATGTGCAGTGATACCTCATTATGGTCTTAATTCGCATTTCCTACCTGAGTAGTATTATTGCATATCTTTTCATGTGCTGTTTGTATATCCTCTTTGGTGAAATGTCTCTTCGTGTCTTTTGTCCATTTTCCAACTGTTGTTTTAATGTTGAGTTTTGAGAGTTCGATGTATATTCTACTGTGAGTCTTTTGCCAGATGTGTGGTTTACAAACATTTTCTCCCAACTGTAACTTACCTTTTTACCCTCTTAAGAGGGTCCTTTGCAGAGCAAAAGTTGTTGATTTTAATGAGATTCAGTTGGTCAAATTTGTCTTTTATGGGTGTGTTTTTGGTGTCATGTCTACAATTCTCCGAGCTGAGGTCCTCCAAATTTTCTCATTTTTTCCCCTAGAAGTTGTATACATTTATGTTTTACTTTCAATCTATCATTTCCAGTTAATTTTTTAATAGAGTGTGAAGTTTAAGTTGAAATTAATGCCTTTTTTTCTTTTTTGTCTAGGGATATCAAATTTCTCCACCACCATTTTTTTTGAAAAGACTAAGATTTCCTCCCTCTACTAAATTGCTTTTGTACTTTTGTCAGAAATAACTTGGCTGTAATGTATTCGGTGACTTTGGGGTTCTCTGTACTGTCTCACTGACTTGCATGTCTATCCTTTTGCCAATAATGTACAGTCTTTATTACTGTCTGTCAAACATCTTGAAATAACAAGAGTGATTTCTTCCACTTTCTCTTTTTCTCAAAATTTGTCTTAGTTATTCTAACTCATTTACCTTTCCATATAGATTTTAGAATAGTGAGGTTCATATCTACAAAAATAACTCACCTGGATTTTGATAGGAATTTTGTTCAACCTGTATCTAACTTTGAGAAGACTTGACCTATCTGAGTCTTCAGTCAGTGGACACAGAATGTCTATTTATTTAGGTCCTCAATTTCTTTCATCAGCCTTTTGTGGTTTTGTATTTTTCAGCACGTCCATGTTCCAGTAGATTTGCTTCTAAGTTATCTTTTTAAGCGATGTATGTGGAACTGTATTTTAGTTCTGGTGCCCACGTGTTTATTGCTGGTGTCCAGAAATACAATTGATTTTTGTATTTTGATCTTGTGTTCTGTGACTTTGCTGAGCACACATAATTGTTCTAAGAGGATTTTGTTTGTTTTTGGTTCCTTGGGATTTTCTATGTAAGCCATCATACCGTCTTCAAAGGGAATGGGAAGTACAATCCTTAGCCAGAGAGGGAGGGCAAATGTATGTTTCTAGAGAAAAATACAATCCACTGAGCAGTCTGCACCAACTCACAATTGGCCCAGACTGCGGAAACGTGACCCTGTGTTTCTGGGGATGCTGAGTATTTCACCTAAGACCTTACTACAGTGTCTGTCAAGTAACGCAGTACCCTTTGTCTTATATTAGAATGTGACATCACCAGGACTTGGCAGACAGATCTCCCCATCTGCCAAGAAGCTCAGTTGTGAGTGTGAAGGACTGAAAAGCTAAAGGTCCCAGGTTTTGACACAGTGAACACTTCACTCAATAAATATCGTTTCCAGATCCTTTTCAAAAACACCCTGGAGGGATAGCTGGAGGGATAGCTTTCTTATACTCCTTGGACTGTAAGCCTTTGTACTGTGGTCCTGGGGAAATCTTTATCAAGAAGCACTGAAGTCCTTTTCTGCTTGGAAGAGAATAGCAGATCTCAGCTACTTTGGCTTAAGGTTGCAGGTGACTGACTTTTTGGTGTTTTCTTACTTTAGACAGATAGAAGTTGTCAAAGTGGATCCCAAATTTCTTTTTTTGAAAGATAAAACTGAACAATCCTCTGATCCAGGGAAGGTAAGGACCACAGTGCCTGGACAGGGACTTGAACCCTGGACCCTCAGATTAAAAGTCTGATGCTCTGCCAACTGAGCTACCCAGGCCCCAGAAAGGGCTTCTCTTCCAGGCACATAAATAGGATCGGGCTTAATAGCGTGGCAGATTCATCCTTGCATCCAGGAAAGGCAACTGAGCAGGTGTTTAACCTCTATAGTCAATGCACCCAGCCCTTGTTTATGTTTTCTGTAGGTAGGTAGAGAAGGAATGTAAATGGCATCAAGAAAACAATCCTTGGGGCACCTGGGTGGCTCAGTGGGTTGAGTCTCTGCCTTCAGCTCAGGTCATGATCTCAGGGTCCTGGAATCAAGCCCCACATCGGGCTCTCTTCTCAGTGGGGAGACTTCTTCCCCCTCTCTCTGTCTACTTGTGGTCTCTCTGTCAAATAAATAAATAAAATCTTAAAAAAATAAAAGGAAAGAAAACCCTTATTTTGGTACTTGTAGAAAGGGAAAATAAACAGAAGAAACCAACCAATGGCTCCCAATAAATATTTATGGAATGCGTAGTGAAATCTGTCAGCTCTCATTTACTGGGCACCAAGAAACACCAAAAAGGAAACACAGAGGAACAAAGAAACAACAAAAATATAAATGAATAATAAAAAACAAGAGAAGAAACATGGAAAGCAACCAATGGAGAACAATGGTAAGAATCTGCCAAATTTGGTAACATCTACCAATTTTTTTCTTGGTGCAAGAAAAAAGCAAGACATTAAAAAGGAAGGGAGATGTCTGGTGACCATGAATGGCCCAATGTTGCACATTTCACTGATGTTCTGAACCCCTAAGAGAATTTTTACAACTTGATATTCCCTCTTACAATTTTCCCTGGACACGTAGCGCTTTTCTTCACATGTTCAAATTCTTCTGAAGGGTATTGTGACTTGTATCAAAGGAATCTAAAAAGCTCAATAATTTAATACTTAGCAATATCCATTGAGAGAGAGGGAGGGAGATAGAGACAGAGGGAGACCCCTTCTTTAATCTTCTGTGGAAGATTTCGCATTGATCCTTTATCTCCTTGAATTTGTATTTCCATTCCGTGTCTCTCATAGATTTTTTTTATCTCAATACCGTCATTTTGTATTTAGTCTTTCTCGATATTCCTACCATACTTTTACGTATCCAATATAAGTATAAACATTAAAATCTGACGTTATTTCCTGTGACCCCAAATCTATGTTAAGAATACTTCTTATGGTGGCACCTGAGTGGCTCAGTGGGATAAAGCCTTTGCCTTTGGCTCAGGTCATGATCCTGGAGTCTTGGGATTGAGCCCCTCGCCAGGCTCTCTGCTGCTCAGGGAGCCCGCTTCCTCCTCTCTCCCTGCCTGCCTCTCTGCCTACTTGTGATCTCTGTCAAATAAATAAATCAAATCTTTAAAGAATACTTCTTATGGATTGGGTTGTATTTGCATCTACCTGTAGTGCAAAGTAATAGATAATTTGAAGACCCTCTTTCCTGGAAGATGTAATGGATGTGAATGTAGAATTTGTTTTCCCCCAGTTACAGCCCCCACAATGAAATTCCATAAGAGGCCACCTCAGCTGAAGGAGGCATCTGACTCAGTATTTCCAATTGTTCCCACATTGGAAATCCACAAGGACAGCGTTCCCACAAATCCAGGCCAATGTGCCACAGTCAGATGAGTCTTCGTTTACAGAAATGTCTTAATTTACCAGAAGGGTGAGATTTTTCTGAGGAAAGTGAGAATGTGGGATTTAGAGCTGTACTTCCCTGGCAGACTGATTCTCAGAAGGTGAATTTTCTGTCACCCTTTTTAATTAAATAGGAAAGATCTAGAAGTAGATTTAGTTAAACTGTTTGGATAGAGTTCAGCAGAAGTTGCTTATAAAACTGACGGTCAAGGACGGCTTTGACTTGTTGATCTCTAGACCCCAAGGCAGGTATATCCTCGCTAACATGCGATTCCAGTATCATGATTAGTGTTTCTAGTGTGAAAGTGATTTCATTCCTTTCCCTGAGTCTTTTTCCTTCGTCCTTCCTCGTTCATTTCTTCTCCCTTTCCTCACTCAGCCTCTTGAAACCCAGTCCCCTTGAAAAGCAGGTGGTTCCAGTAGCTCCTCCAAGTTCATGCCTTCCCGATCCACCCAGGATGCAGATCCCGAACCCGCTTCCTAAAGCCCATATGGCCCCAGAATGGTCCAGGAATTGCATGGCCCCGTGCCCCGTGAGAGCTGCACTCTGCACACACCTGACTGGAGGCTGTAAAATACTGCCCACCAAATCCGGATTTGAAATCTCTCCAGTGCATTTCCCCAATCCTCTGATGGAGACTGTGACAGAGAGGCTGGAGCGCACAGGGACAGTGAGATTCCTGTTGTCACCTGTCCTCTCCTGCTTTCCCACTTGGCAGGGCTGGCTGCCCTCGAATTCCTGCCTCCTTTCCCGTTTGCCAGTCCCTACTTGTTCTTTGGATCTCAGTTCCCACGTTACCCATGACCTCCTGCTAGAAGCTTTTGCTGCCTCCTCAAAACCAGCTTTTGAAGCTCCTGGAATATCCCAGGATGCCTGAGATTGTCTCAGTTTGATGAATAGCACTTATTGCGTGTCATATTATCACTCTTGTATGTTCCCTTCCTGACCGTTAGCATGCTCAGGGCTCAGTCCTTCAGCACCACGTACAAGCAAATGTCTCTTTCCATCGTGGGATGCTCCCTCAAGCTCCACATTCACTTATGCACCTGCCTTCTTCTCGGGAATTTATACCTGACCTTGTCAAAACCCGAACTCCTGGCCTTCCCCATCTGCCCCATCTCAAGAGGCAGCCGCTCCAGCTGAAGATGCTCTTTGGCTCCAGTCCTAGAGTCCAGCTCCCAGCTCCACCCTCAAGATGTATTCACTTCCCCAACTTTGCTTCCTCCTCCTGTTGCCATCACACGAGAAATCTACCATCACCTGTTGCCTAGATTTTGGCAATGGACTCCGCTGCTCTCCGGCTTCCTATTTCCCCTTGCCCCTTTCCTGTCTGTTCTAAACATAGAATGAATGGAAAACTCTCCAAGGGCTCTGCTCCGATTCCAGGATGGAAGCTGAAGTGCTTCCAGCGACCTGGGCAGCCATCCCCGCTCCCTCCTCCCCTTCCCCTGCCGCACAGCCTCCCCCTCCTACTCGCCTGTGCTCCACGAGTGCTCCTGCCTGGAAACTCTCCCCACCCCTCCTCCCAATATATGCCTTACTCATTTCTTCCTGTTTTAGAGTTTTGCTCAAATATCACCTTCTCAGGGAAATCTTAACCTGTTCAACACATTTAAAAACACTTTTTAAGGAGTCATCCCTATTATCTTCCTGCTTTATTTTTAATGAGGACGTATATATTTTTCATTCATTGGTCTGAATTTCTGATAAGAACGCAAACTCCACAAAGACAGAGATTTTTGCCCATTTTGTTCCCAGCTATCGTTCTGGTGTCTAGAGGCACACATGTAGCTACTCGCTAACAGTTTGTTGAGTGAAGGTTGAATGAATGGCCGGTCACTTACATAGGAAATACTTGACCAGTGAGGCTTCTGCAGGAGAGTGTGTAAGCAAATTTCAGGAGCTTAACCCTGAACGGGGACAGAAATGGGCTTTTCATAGGTAAAGCGTTCTAGATTCTGTTTATAGGGCTCCTGGTTGGTGTATAAACCTGGGTGGCTAACGGTGGGTCTTCTGTCTAATCGCGGGGTCCGACGTGCTAGCCAGTGTCCATGCAGGGGTTAACGCTCGCTCGTGCAGGGTTGAGCACCTGACATCCCTAGTCCCATCTGCAGAGCCGCAGGCTCATTAATTCATTAGTTCATCCCCTTCCCAAACCTTCAGACTGGGCCTGCATAAACCCTGACTTCTGAGCCCCTGGTGTCCAAGGATAAGGGTATAAGGCATGAGGCCCCAAGGCATGGCAAACTGTTCGAAAGACGACATGTCCTGTGAGGCTTCCGAATGCTGCGTTGAGAGATTTTACTCATTTGGTTGTTTAGTATTTGGGAATAGTAATGGACTCCCAGAGTTCAAAATGATTACACAGTGACGTTTCCCGTGTCACCTACCTACCTACCTGGTTCCTACTTTGTCCCCCAGCCCCCACAGGTTCTGCTGTTCTTCACTTCCAACCTCTCCTTCTGGAGTTTACCCACATTCGTGTAACTTTGTTCACTTGTTCTGGGCCTTGCCTTTGGTACTTCACAATACAGGTTGGAAATCTTTACGTGTTCATTCAGAGGAAGTTTCCTTGTCTCTCTTCATGCTGTTTTATATTTTTAGTGTGAAATATAACAGGTAAATAAAATCACTGTGCTTAACCAGGAACATCTGACTGTCACTTGCGATGGTGATCGGTGTGTGCTGACACCGAGAAGTTGTGTGTGTCTCTTCCCTATAACCTCTGTCCTCCATGTGCTCCCAATGCCCCAGAAAAAACTCAGTCCTGACTTTTTACATTCTTAATACATTTCACCATGTGCACATATATCCCTCAACAATATAACCTAATTTTGTCTGGTTTTGAAACGTACATAAGTATCATCATCTTAAATGCTTCCTTTGTGTCTTTCACAAAAATCTCTTTGTAAGGCTCATCCGTATTATTTTCTGCAGCTCAGACCTGTTGTCAGCTGCTGAATAGCACTGGACACTGTTTATCCGAGTGAGTGCAAATGTTCACTCCGGTTGTTCCCAGTTGTTGGCTCTATGGACAACAAACACTACGTGAAAATTCTCCTACGAGTTTCCTGCCATACACGTGCACTTACTTCTCTTGGGGAAAGATCTAGGACAATAGGGTATGCACATCTTCAGCTTACTAAAGCCCAGCTGTTTTCCACAGTCTCGGTGTCACTTTAGACTCTCAAGAATAGTGATCAAAGTCATCACTTCACATCCTTGCCAAAAATTAGTACTTGTCTATTTAATTTCAGCAATTGTGGTGGAAGATCTGTAGCATCTAATTATAGCATCAGTTTGCGTTTTCCTGATTTCTGACAAGGTTGCTTGCTGACAAGGTCGTTGTTTTCTAGTAGGTCCACAGGGGCGCCTGGATGTTGGTTTTGACTCAGGTCATTATTTCATGGGATGCCCGCTCCACAGGGAGTCTGCCCGAAGATTCTCTCCCCGTGCCCCTCCCCCAGCTCACATGCAGGAGCACATGCTCATCCTCACTCCCTCTCTCTCAAATAAATAAATAAATCTTCAAAAAATAATAAAATAGGTCCACAAACTCTGTGGCACTCCTGTCATCGGAAGGTGGTCCGAATACCCTCTCCTTGCCTGAGGGTCACAGTGACCGGCTTCTGAAGAGCAGAGCGAACAGAAGAGACACTGGTGACATCGCAGGCTAACCGTTCTCCGCCGGGCTCCTGTCCTCCCTCACAGACATCACAGTCATAGAAGCTCTTTCTGTATTCCATGTTCCGTATTCTCATGCTAGTCCTGTCAGTTATGTATGTGGCAAATGTCTTCTGCCATTTTGTGACTTAGATTCATCCTTTCATAGTGCTTTTTTTTTTTTTTAAGATTTTCTTTATTTATTTGACAGAGAGAGATCACAAGTAGGCAGAGAGGGAGAAGCAGGCTCCCTGCTGAGCAGAGAGCCTGATTCGGGCTCGATCCCAGGACCCTGGGATCATGACCTGAGCCAAAAGCAGAGGCTTTAACCCACTGAGCCACCCAGGTGCCCCCAGGAATTAGTTTTTATGTATGGTATATATTTTTTCCATGTAGATATGTACATGGCACATATTTATTGGAAAGTCCTGCCTTTCCATATTCTTCTCTATCTACTTCCTGTTATTACACACAGAATGTGTTCCTTCTTGTCCCATTGAGCCATTTGTCTGTCTTTGCACAAACACTGCACTGTCTGAGCAGTTAAGGTTTTTTATTTTATTTTATTTATTTATTTGATAGAGAAATCACAAGTAGGCAGAGAGGCAGGCAGAGAGAGAGGGAAGCAGACTCCCTGCCGAGCAGAGAGCCCAATGCGGGGCTTGATCCCAGGACCCTGAGATCATGACCTGAGCTGAAGGCAGAGGCTTAACCCACTGAGCCACCCAGGTGCCCCTGAGTAGATAAGGTTTTAAATGAAGTGTGATTTGTTTTTTGGTTTGTTTGTTTTGAGGTAAAATTGCTTAGATTTTAGAAAACAGTAGTTTAGAAAACATTAGTTTCAGGTGCACTGCATAATAATTTGATTATCTGTGCACCATACCAAGTTATCACAATCCTAAGTCTAGTTATCTTGCCTCATGACACAACTGACACCCTTCGCCCGTCCTCCAACCCCCTCCCCTCTCTCAACTGCCAATCTGTTCTCTGTGTCTGAGTTTTGTTTTGTTTGTTCATTTGCTTTTTTTTTGGATGCCACAGAGAAGTGAAATCACACAGTCTTTCTCTGGCTACTTAGTTAACTTGACCTGTGTGGAATGTGCTGGGTCCCCTGCAGTAGTGAAGCTGCCAGGAAGCTTTGAGTGAGGGGCTGGCGGGGACTCAGGGATGAAGAGGGCTGGGGACCAGGCCTTGGTGCGACAGGGTCTGGCTGTGCCTCCGTCCACACTAGCCAGGCAGAGGAGCGTGCAAAGATGGCACTCGCCTTCACCTCTACCTCTGAAGGAATTCGGCGGGCTCCCGTCCTCCAGCAGACACTTTAAGATTAGCAAATGAATCTCCTTCACAGAGAATCCTGCCAACTCTGGGAGGAGTGAGTCAGCCTGGGGGCCCTGGACAGAGCCCCTTTAGCTTCCAAAGCCAGATGTTTGGGGGCCTCCATGCCCTAGTGTGGGTCCCGAGGTGGGACACAAACCCCTCTCTCCTCAGAGAAACTCCAGGCCTGTGAGCTTCCTTCTGTGTGTGTCTGCTCCCCAGAGCTGGGGTTTTGGTGAGACTGCGTCTATGCCTCTCCTTCCCATCTGCGATGGCCTATTTATCCCTTGTGGAGGAGGGAGTTAGGCTACCTCTTAGTTCTTTTTCCACGGGGATCGTTGTGTTGGCTTCCAGGTAAGCTGGACTAAAACCAACGTTCCAGTTTCGTGGACAGCTTTGAGTGGAGAACACATGAGCACATGACAGCAACGAACCTTCGCCTGGCTTGAAACCAGACTTAGATTTCCTTTGTAATGTGTTTGCTTTGGGGATGTCCCTGCTTGGCTTAGAGCTCAGATCTGGGCACATCACTTGAAGGAAAGGCCTACTTGAAGGTAATGAATTAAGAAATAAGCTCAATTCCCCCATTTTGCTTGGGGAGCAAGCTCACACTTGCTGACCGTGGCCCACACCTTTGGAGAGTGTTCCTGGCCTACACTCTCAGCTTTCTACTTCCCGTTATTGTGGGGGCATCTAACCTGCCAGCCCACCTTCCAGACCAGATTCATGGCCCAGGAGCTTATGAAGCCAATATAACTGATGGCGGACACCATCACGTGACATCTGCTGGCTGTTCATTATCATTCTCCCCTTTCAAACTACGTTCGACTGCTCCTTCTCCATCTCCAGGACATGAGATCATATGACCCATTTATGGTAAGTGGGATAAGAATAAAATAATACCTGGGACGCCTGGGTGGCTCAGTTGGTTGGACAACTGCCCTCGACTCAGGTCATGATCCCGGAGTCCTGGGATCGAGTACCGCATCGGGCTCCCAGCTCCACGGGGAGTCTGCTTCTCCCTCTGACCTTCTCCTCGCTCATGTTCTCTCTCACTGTCTCTCTCTCAAATAAGTAAATAAAATCTTAAAAAATAATAATTTAAAAAAGAATAAAATAATACCCAAAACTTCCAAGTTACAACCCTACTGGGAAAGAGATGTCTTTTCCTTTCTGCTGGCTTGAAAAGGGATAAGATGCCTGGATGTCAGACAGAAACGTGCTTCGAGGATTGTGCAGCGACATGATTGAGAGCCTATGTGACATGATTGAGAGCCTGACATCTTGGCGTTCCCATGCCCAGGTAACCCGGGGCTGCTCCTGTCCACAGTCTGGATAACCACTCATCTGGGCCTGTTGTAAGAGATACTCATAATCCTCATGGAAGCAACCTCTTTGAATATAGAGTTGAACCTGACTGCAAAGAGGTCCATAAAGAAAATCAACCATGTATATCAATTAACCTCAGTATGTTAAAACTCTCAGGTAAAGAGAAAATGGAAGCAGTGATCTTACATTTATAAAAACTAACAGGGCTTCTGTTGTAAACAGAGACAGGAAACTGATATTCAGCAGAGACCGAAGTGAATGAGTGATTCAGTAAGTTAGCAGTTATCTCCAAAGCAAGCTAAGAAAGAAAATGCCAGAATAACTATGTATGAAAGTCCGGCATCCAAAACTGAAATCCAGCGTCTAGTTGCTGGAGAAGATCGAGGATGTCAAGTTAAAAAACTCCCAGGATAGTGGTGTTCAGTACAGACATTAGAAATTATTGTGGGGAACCATATCCTGTTTGAAAATAGCTATATGAAGAAGAAAAATAGGACTGCTATACAGTATCACTATAATCACTATACATTTTAAATTCATTTTACATACATACATTCTAAAAAGGAAGTGCGGTTATATACCCATGGCTGGAACAAAACAGAGAGCTGGAAGAGTCTCCTTGCAAAGATAAAGCACCTGTGTTCGTCGTGGTCTTGTTACTACAGCACGCTTCCCTGGTCAGTGAAGGTTTACTGAGCACGAACTCTGTTTCTCCTTCTGCTTAGCTTCCACGAAGTGAGAAAACTCCAAGGGTGAAGCTTACCTTTAAGGTGATTATTGAACATCAAGGAACCACTAAGTACAAAATCCCATGTGAATAAATGCTACAGAAATTCAAAGAAAAAAGAGATGAGTGCTGAAAGCAGCTGATGAAGGCGAATCATCACCACCAGCCAAGGCTATGTGTGTGCCAAACCATAACATCGAGTCTGAGAGGCAGGAATTAGGAAGGAAAGAAGGAAGGTATTCCGATTGGAGTCAGCATATGGTCAAAGTGTTGGGAAGCGGGCGAGAACGTGGGAACCGACCGGCTGGCTGAAATGTATCTCAAAGGGCGCGTGGTGTCTGCTGTCCAAGCGAACAGGCTGAGAAAGCAACACGAGCAAAGTCATAAGGTAGCAGCTCAATGACAGGCTCTTACACTTGGGCTCCAGGTTTTTTTTTTTTTTTAACATTTTTTAAAAAGATTTTATTTATTTATTTGACAGACAGAGATCATAAGTAGGCAAAGAGACAGGCAGAGAGAGAGGAAGGGAAGCAAGTTCCCTGCTGAGCAGAGAACCCCTGAGATCATGACCTGAGCTGAAGGCAGAGGCTTTAACCCACTGAGCCACCCAGGTGCCCTGGGTTCCTGGTTTTAAATCCATTGCATAATACACTAAAGTACGTTCCTTTTCCAAAACCATTCAATTTGTTTAGTTATCAAATGCTTTTCAAAAAGGCTTCCAACTCCAGCACATGAGGTCATATGACCCATTTGTGGTTAACGGGATGGGAGTAAAATAATGCACAAAACTTCCAGGTACCCCCCTGCTGGGAAAGAGATGTTTTTTCATTTCTACTGGCTTGAAAAGGGGTAAGTGATTATAAAACAATGCAGAGGCATCACAGGAAATTTGGAAAAGAGTAACTGGTCAACTTAAAATCACAGGTTTCTGAGATAAATCTTCATATTTTCAGGCCATTATCTGTAATTACAGGACAAAGACAAGAGACCAAGAGACTTTTCTAGATGTATGGAATCTCAAGATTTACTCTCATTCACATGGTCTTTACACATTTAAGGTATGGAAACAAATCCATTTTCCAGTTTCATCTTTTCTTGGTAAGCTGCTCAAGACTTTACAACTGTTTTCTAGTTCCTTTTCACCCGAGACATGACAGAGACCAGTTCTACTTAATAGAGACGATGTACACTGCAACATTAAATTTGGGTGTCTTCTAGGTAACCCAGCCTTTACCAACAGTTTGATTCATTCTTTTTGAGGATTTATCAAACACCATATTCTTTTTTTTTTTAAAGATTTTATTTATTTATTTGACAGAGGGAGATCACAAGTAGGCAGAGAGGCAGGCAGAGAGAGAGAGGAGGAAGCAGGCTCCCTGCTGAGCAGAGAGCCCGATGCAGGACTAGATCCTAGGACCGTGAGATCATGACCTGAGCTGAAGGCATTGGCTTAACCCACTGAGCCACCCAGGTGCCCTCAAACACCATATTCTTAATCAAGACCCCAACCTTCCTACTGCAATAATTAGCACAATTTACACTATTTTATCTCTTTATCTCCTTGAATACTCATGGTATCTTTAATCTTGGAGGACCAATACAAAGATAATAAATAGCACGTAGTCTATATCTTTACTGAACTCCTAATGACTACTACATCTTCACACTGTAAATCAGACCTGTTGTAGAGTAATTAAGTCACAATTTGAGAGTCACATCTATAAAAACCTGCACTGGTAATAACTGGATCTTAACAATCAATGAATCAGGCCTCCCAATATTTCAGGTGAGTGAATTAAGGCAAGAAGAGGTAAAGTGACTTACTCTAAAGCAAGTAATAGACCTGGTTGGTCAGAGAGCTGAGATTCGAACCCAGGACCTCTAAACCCCAGACATTTGCTCTTCCCACTAAATCAAGTGGCCACTCTAGTGAACAGTTTTCATGATCCTCCTTCTGTTTCCCTGGGGAGGGTCTCCACAGTCACCAGATCCTCAAGGCATTCAGAGGGTGAAAGATGCAAGATTTTTCATGTTGAATAGAGGAGTTTTGTCTAAAGGTTTTCCTACACTCAGTATGTATATTTGCTTTCTCTCCACTATGAACTTTCTGGTGTTTTGTGAGATACATGCTCTGGCTGAAGGGTTTTCCACACTCATTACGTTTGTGGAGTTTCTCTTCGGTATGCGTTTTCTGATGTTTTTTAAGGTCTGTCCTCTGGCTGAAGGCTCTCCCACATTTACTGCACTCATAAGGTTTCTCTCCAGTATGAATGATTTGATGTCAAATAAGGCCTAAGCAGTAACTAAAGGCTTTTCCACATTCACTGCATGTGTAGGATTTTTCACTGGAATGAGTTTTCTGGTGATTTGTAAGGTTTCTACTCTGAAGCCTTTTCCACATGTTACATTCATAGGGCTTCTCTCCAGTGTGCGTTCTCTGATGCTGAATAAGTGTTGACCTCTCACTAAAGGCTTTTCCACAGTCCGTGCATTTATAGGGCTTCTCTCCTGTATGAATTCTTTTATTCTGAATAAGAGACAAACAGAAACCAAAAGCTTTCCCACAATCACTGCAGTCATACAGCTTCTCTCCCGTGTGAGTTCTCTGGCGCTGAATATGCCCTGAGCGACCCCTGAACATTTTCTCACATTCATTACATTTGTAGGGTTTTTCTCTGGTATGAATCCTCATGTGTCATGTAAGGAATGAACTCTGGGTGAAAATTTTCTCACATTCCTTACATTTATATGGTTCATCACCTGTAAGCCTTCTCTGATGTTGAGTAAGGTATGCATTTCTGCTAAAGGTTTTTCCACATTCCTTACATTCATAGGGCATCTCTCCAGTATGAGTTCTCTGATGTCGAATACGAGCTGAATAGTTTCTAAAGGCTTTTCCACATTCACTACACTCACAGGGCTTCTCTCCAATGTGAGTTCTCTGATGCTGAATAAGGGCTGACTGATCACTGAAGACTTTCCCGCATTCACTACATTTCTATCGTTTCTCTCCAGTATGCATTCTCCGATGTTGAATGAGGTCTGAGCAGTAACTGAAAGCTTTCCCACAGTCATTACATTCATAGGGCTTTTCTCCTGTATGAATTCTCTGATGTTGGGTATGATGTGCACTCTGACTGAAGGTTTTACCACAGTCACTGCATTCATAAGGCTTCTCTCCAGTATGAATTCTCTGATGCAGAGTAAGACGGGTGCTCTGGCTAAAAGCCTTTCCATATTCCAAACACTTATAAGGCTTCTCACCAGTGTGAATTCTTTGGTGCTGAGTTAGGTATGTGCTACGACTGAATGTGTTGTCACATTCAGGACATTCATACAGTCTGTCCTCACTGTGAATCCTCTGATGTTGAACAAGTACGGAGCAGTAACTGAAGGCCTTCCCACATTCATTGCACTTGTAGGGCCTTTCTCCTGTATGAGTCTTCTGATGGTTTGTTAGGTGGGACCTCTGGTTAAATCCCTTTCCACACACATTATATTTATAGGGTCACTCTCCAGTGTGAGTTCTTTCATGTTGAACAAGAGCAGTGTGGTCTCTGAAGGTTTTCCCACATCTACCACATCCGCAAGGTTTCTTTCCATCACACTTCCTTTGTATAATTAAGTCTGAGTTTTGTTTGAAGATTTTTCCATGTGTACCAGGTTCATGAAAACACTCTTCTATAGGATCACTCTGCTCTGAAACTACTGACTGTATAGTGAAAATGCTTCCAAATTCATTAGATGCTGCATCTCTTTCTTTGGCAGGTTCCATACAGGTGACTTTTATTTTGTCCCAGATACTTCTCCTGGTTTAAGTGCTGATTCTTACACTGTTGTCTAGACTTCCAGGAATCTCCCAGTAGAGAAGTTCTTCTGTGTTTACTCCTTGGGATGGGCCATCTTTGAAAATGTCCTGCTGCTCTACTTTTGATTTCTTGGCTTTAGGTCCAGACGTGCCATCTAAAAGACATAAAAATACAAATCTGCTATGTGTTCAATGCTGAAAGAAAAGAAACCATTCTATGAGGAATGGGGTAATGAAATTGTAAATACTGAGAACATACAACACTGGGGTTATAAATGTAACCTAGTAATCTAAGGAGGGGTTAGCTGGAAATGCCCGTGGTGTGAAAGGGTCTGTCTGATTTAAAACAAAGTAATCAAAGAGAATGGAACAAACACTGTCAGGTGAGAAGGTGATTTGGGAAAAGGCTTAACTGTAGAGATTAGAAAAGAGAAAAACATGAAGATGAGCAGGTATTTAGAAAGGAAAACCGTTATCAAAGAGAAATGGCTTTCATGAAGTCTTCTATGAGAAAACTTACTTCATCAACATTCAAACTGTTATCCTAAAGCTTTAAAAAATATTTTCTTTTGGGGGTATCTGGCTGGCTCAGTCAGTGGAATGTGCAACTCTTGATCTCAGGGTTGTGATTCAAGCCCCACACTGGGCATAGAGATTATATAAAAATAAAATCTTAAGAAACCCAAACTTTTCTTTTAAATTTGGTTTCTTGACTTACACAAAGCAATACGTTTACAACTTCCTCTTTGTTGAATAACTGCTGCTGATGTTGTTGCTTTATAGTTAATGTAAGAAGTGCAGAAACTAGGTCTAAAAAAAAGAAAAGGTTGAAAAGGGAAAATATTACTTTTTTTGAAATGAAAAATAATTCTAATGGCTTTCCAATGACGTTTCTTTTTTACTTTCAGTCATGGACAGTAAAGATAAGAAACATTAAGCATAGATGGCGGGCAAAGGAGAGATGACCCTTCTTTTTATGTATCAGCATACCTGGAAGTTGTCTTTAACTATGGGTTCATACTTTTTTTTTTTTTTAAGATTTTTACTTACTTATTACTTGTCAGACAAAGAGAGAGAGAGAGAGAGCGCAACCACAGGCAGACAGAGTGGCAGGCAGAGGCAGAGGGAGAAGCAGGCTCCCTGCCAAGCAAGATGTGGGACTTGATCCCAGGATGCTGGAATCATGACCTGAGCCGAAGGCTGCCGCCCAACCAACTGAGCCACGCAGGCATCCCTATGGGTTCATACTTAAGAGTGAGTCACTCACATGCTGATTGAAAGTTAAGTGTTCGGGTGGAAGGACATGATACACAATGAGTTTCACTGCAGGATTGCTGGGCAGGGACCTGGCTGTTTTAATAGATGACCCTGAAATGTTGGCACCTACAGCATTTTATTTGGGGCCGGTTAGTCTCCCCAAAATGAAATATGCGGACCTTGTACTTAGGGAGGAGGGGGTGGGAATGTGGAAGCCTGACTGCCCATCTTCTGAGTTAACTGAAAAGAAGAACTGGGTGAGTAGATTTTTTGAAAGATTTTACTTATTTATTTATTTAGAGTGAGCACTGCAGGAGGAGGGGCAGAGGGAGAGAGGATCTCAAGCACACTCCACGCTGCACACAGAGCCTGATGTGGGGCTCGATCTCATGACCCTGAGATCATGACCTGAGCCAAAACCAAGAATCGGCCTCTTCATCGACTGAGCCCCACCCCAGGTATCTCAGGAAGCAAATTTTTGCTTAAACTTGTTTTCAGTGCAAACCCTAGATCATAGCATGAAATAAGCAAGCATTAAGCACGAGGAATTAATAATTTTAACATTCGACATTCATTTCTCATTCACTAGTTTATTATTGCTTCTCCTGCCCCCAAAGCCTTTCTTGCCTTCCTTATTCTGCCCTTCTAATTCTTTATTTTTTTTTAAGATTTTTATTTATTTATTTGATAGACAGAGAGAGATCACAAGTAGGCAGAGAGGCAGGCAGAGAGAGAGGGGGAAGCAGGCTCCCCGCTGAGCAGGGAGCCCGACGTGGGGCTCGATCTCAGGACCCTGAGATCATGACCTGAGCTGAAGGCAGAGGCTTAAACCACTGAGCCGCCCAGGCACCGCATGCCCTTCTAATTCTTGACTGTATCTCAGAGTCCCACTAAAATTACACTAGTCCCATGACATTCCTAACTCTCATTTTCCTGGTCTCCCACAGTATTTACTGTACTGTTTTAACTTCTAATTCTAGTCTTTAAAAGCAGTGCCTTACACTCTTTACCCATTATGTCATGTGTGCCTATGTGTGTCTCCAGAGTTGGCGTTCCATGTCTTGGAGGAAGGAAACGTGAATGACTCGTGTGGGTGTGGGGTTAATACTTAGTGAGTTTATGCCAAGCCGACTCACCGTATTGGCATGGTTAATCCTCCTAACAGCCCAGAGGTGGAAACAGAATCTTCATTTCGGGAGAGGTTCAGGGTGTTGAAGTCACGTGCCTCAAGTTACAAGCTGGAGTTCCAGAGTCCAGGCTTCAGCTCCACTGGCCCGGGAAAAAGAAGGAGCAGATGATAATGATTAAAGACACAGACAATCCCGAGTTTTAATCCCAGCCTTCGACGACCATCTGTGTGACATGAGGGGAAGACCCCCATTTGGCCTCTTTCCAATCCTCAATACCACTTATAGCGCGATTTTCCCCCCCAAATACTTAAATTGTTCTCATACTTTCCCGATACACGTCCTTAATGTTTTGATCCATGCCTACCCAGCCTCACCGTTTGTCACTTACACGTGCCTTACATCCCACCACACCGGGTTTACTTCCTAGTCATTTATCACACTTCTCATGTCTCCCGGCACATGCTGACCTTTTATCTAGAACTCCCCGTCTACCACCTGCTGATAGCTGAGCTAATTCCTGCTCACTCTTCAGGATTCAGTTCGAACATCACCCACTCTAAGCTCCTTATCTATATTCTCATCACCTCTATAATAATAAAATAATTGTTCCTATAAATAATAACAGCTAATATTAAATAAATGCTTGTCATGCTTAGAATCATCACTGTTCTAAGTACTTTACACATATTTAATCACTAATCCCTACTGGAACTCCAGCAGGTAGAAGCTATTATTATCTTCATTTTATGAGTGAGGAAGAGGGACATAAAATTGTACAGTCCCATGCGGTAACCTCCAGCCCCATGCAGCTGCTGCGCACTAGAAATATGCCTACACCAAACTGAGGTGTGCTGCGAGTGTAAAATACACACCAGATTTTGAAGAGTCAAGAAAGAAAGGGCAAATATCTCAGTAATAGGTTTTTTATATTGATTAATCATTAAAATGTTTTAGGCATCTGAGAGTCAATCAAAGATATTCTTAAAATTAATTGTACCTCTTTTTCATTAGTTTTCTTAAGCTTGACTACCAGAAAATTTAAAATTACACATGAGGGTTGGATTTTATTTCTACTGGTCAGTGCTGGCTTCGAGAGATTAAGACATTCGTGCAAGGCTGCAGAGCCAGTATGTGACAGAGCCAGGATTAAACCCAGCCTCAGAGCCCCTCTTCACCACTGCTCCCATGCTGTGTCTGCATTTACCCATCACAGCACTCACCAGTGTCTTTACTAGCCTCTGACCTTCTGGAAATTAGAGACTAAAGTCTTTAACCTCTGAGCCCTCAACTCCTGGCACAGTATCTCACACACAGAATATGCCTGATGAATGTCTGGTGAGTGGACAGATGCTGGTGGTTTTCTTATGAGAATGCCGCAGTGACAGCAGGGGTTTTTTAAAATTATTTTTTAAAAAATTTATTCATTTATTTTAGAGAGAGAGTAGAGGGAGGGGCAGAGGGAGAGAATCTTCACGCAGGTTCCCCACTGAGTACAGAGCCCAACATAGGGCTCAATCCCATGACCCAAGAGATCACAACCCGAGCTGAAACCAAGAGTCCAATGCCCAACTGACTGAGCCACCCAGGTGCCCTGACAGGAGTTTTTGAAGATTAGTCCAGCCAGTGTGTGTGTGGTTTTTTTTTTTTAAGAGTTTATTTGTTTATTTGACAGAGAGAGATCACAAGTAGGCAGAGAGGCAGGCAGAGAGAGATGGGGAAGCAGGCTCCCCACCAAGCAGAGAGCCCAATGTGGGGCCCGATCCCAGGACCGTGAGATCATGACCTGAGCCGAAGGCAGAGGCGTGACCCACTGAGCCACCCAGGCACCCCAGTTTTTTTTTTTCAACTAAACCCTGGAAATTACTTAAAGAAAAAAGGTGAGATAAAGCCACCACTCTAATATTTAGAACAGTAAGTGATAGTATCTACTTTTCAAATAATTACAGGCATAAAAGCTAAGAGGGATATTCAACCTGTAAACCAAAACAACCCCTGAGGAGACAATTCTTCACAGATACCTATTACTAAGAGGCACAAACGGAAACCATGAAAGGAACCCGTGGAGTAGTCAGAAAATTAGCTGAATCAGAGCTTCGCACTGTCACGCACAGCCTGAGAAGATGGCTTCATAAAGGACAGCGAACTGGATCGATTTTTTCTGAGAACATAAAAGGGGGTTAAGGAAAGGCCATCAGATTCTTCTGGAAGGAAAGGAGTAATGTCCTTTATAAGCATATTTACAGTACAGTAGTGAGAGACAAACACAAATTATAGAGCACAGATAGGGCCGGGATGCTGGATTTAGGACACTGGGGATTTACAGCTCCTACGATCACTGTGGCAAGCACGCTCACGGATGAAGTAGACAACATGCAAGAATAGGTGGCCAACGTAAGGAGAATCAAAAAAAAAAAAAGCTAGACATTTATTTTTAAGGTTTATTTATTTATTTGAGAGACAGAGCATGAGCAAGGGGAGGAGCAGAGGGAGAGACTCTCAAGCAGACTTGGCATTCAGCAGGGAGTTGGATGCGAGGCTTGATCTCAAGACTGAAAACCAAGAGCGGAAATCAAGAGTCAGACGCTCAACCAAATGGGCCACCCAGGCGCCCCCTAGAGATTAAAAAAAAAAACTGTAACAGGAATGAAGAATGCCTCTGATGAACTCATTAGTAGATGGGACACAGTCTCCTCTCCAAGAGGATACATCACTAGAACTTTCAGAAACTGAAAAGCAAAGAGCATAAAGACTGAAAAGAAAAAACGTTTAAGAACAGACACTTGTGAACCTTGTCCTACGTATGTCTTCATCTGTCTGTTCATCTGTAATCTTTATCACATCCTTGATATTACACTAAACCTGCCAACAGATGTGTTTCCCTGGGTCCTGAGAGCTGTTCTAGCAAATGAAGGAATCCAAGGGGGGAGGTCATAGGACCCTCCAATTTGTTGCCAAATCAGACAGAGGTGGTGGGCGATCACATACTTGTGATTGGCATCTCGGCTGGGGGCCGTCTTATGGAGACTGAGCACTTACCCTGCAGAGTCTTTGATAACTCCGATTAGTGTCAAAACTGAAGTGAATTTTAAAATGCTCAGTTGGCATCACAGAAAAGTGCTTGGTGTAGGTAAAAAAATCCCCCACATTTGTGTCAGAACTGTCGTGGGTAGGTCGTGTGAGAGTTGGGAGAAAACCAGGAGTGTGTTTGTTAAATGAAGTTGGACCTACATCCTATGTGTCTCTACTGTCTGAAGAGACTGCCATTACCAGTTTGTATCACAGGAAAAAATCTTTTCCTGGGCTGCAACACTCGTCACAAACAGGACTGAGTTGGCCAGTACTGCTGCTCAGCACTGTATTGTCAGTGTTTAGCACAGTGTTCAGTCAATATATGTAGAAAGAATAAAAGTTCATTAATTCAGTCATTCATTTACTTAAAAACAGAGATATCCTAAAGATGCTTGTTTTTTGTTTTTTTAAAGATTTTATTTATTTGAAAGACAGAAATCACAAGTAGGCAGAGAGGCAAGCAGAGAGAGAGAGGGGGAAGCAGGCTCCCCACTGAGCAGAGAGCCCTATGTGGGGCTCTATCCCAGGACCCTGGGATCATGACTTGAGCCAAAGGCAGAGGCTTTAACCCACTGAGCCACCCAGGCGCCCCTCTCTGGGTTTTTTTATGTGATTAAATTTTCCAGGATGAAGGGAAATGATACTGGATGGAAATTCTGGTCCCCCAAAAGAACTCAAGAGTCTTAGAAACAGTAAATATCTGGGTAAATTAAAATGTATTTTTAGGAGTTTGTTTTTATTTTTTTAATTTAATTTATCATATATGTGACCATTTAAAGGAAAAATCATAACCCAATTGCCTTGTACAATTAAAAACACATGTACAAGTAATACAGGAAACAACTAGAAAAAAAGAATAGGGTGTGGTAATGGAAACTATATGGTTGTAAGTTTTCAAATTTTTATTTATTTATTTAAGATTTATTTATGTATTTTAGAGAGAGAGCGCAAGTGGGAGGGGCAGAGAGAGAGGGAGAATCTCAAGCAGAGCCCAGAACCCCATGCAGCACTTAGGCTCATGACTCTAAGATCATGACCTGACCCCAAACCAAGAGTTGAACGCTTGACTGACTGAGCCCCCCAGGTGCCCCTAAGGTTTCATACTTTAATGGGAAGGGACATCACAGAAGCCTGTGAAGATACTGTAATCCCTACAGGAACTACTAAAAATAATAATGGAAAGGAGCACAGCCAAAAGCTAATAGGAAAATTTAAAACAAATATTTAAAAGTATTTAAGTAGTCTGTGAAACAGAAGGAAAAGAAAATCAGTGGAAAACAAGGCGACAAACACAAAGCAAATAATAAAACGGTGAGACAAATCCAAACATATCAGTAATTACTAATGTAATTCAGTCTAAACCAGTGGCCAACAATTTATGGCGCCCAGGGTCAATCTGGCCCAATGCCGGTTTTAGAAAATAAGGTCTTACTGGATCACAGCTGCACCCATTCATTTATATACTGTCTACTGCTGCTTTCCCTCTCTTTACTCTTTTTACAACTCTTTACAAACTAAATGGCCCGTGAAGTCTGAAATATTTCCCATTTGGCTCTTAAAGAAAAAACTGTTCAATCCTCATCTAAGCCCCCTGATTAAAAGGCAGAGATCATTAGAATAGATAAGACAAACTCTATGCTTTCACAAGAGACATATTTCATATATGAAGAAACGGGACAAGGGTAAATGGTTAGAGACAGGTTTACCATGCACACTGTAGATTTCAAGACAGAATATTATCAGAGCTGAAGAAGGACATTTCTTAATTTTCAACAGCCATCTCTCAGCAATTGACCAAGGGCAGTTAAAAAAAAAAAAAAAAAAAAAAAAACAGTAAAAACAGAAGATCCGAATTACACTCTCGAACACCTTGACCTGTCTGATACTTAGTATATGACATCCAACTGCTGGATTCACAATTCTCTACGTCCACACGGCACAGTCCCCAGGACAGACCAGATGTTAGGCCAAAACAATTTTCAGTAAATTTAAAAAGATAGGAATCAGTGTCCGGGCTAAGTCCCGCGGTCCAATAACTCAACAAACCGAATCCAGAAACAACCACAGAAGGAAGTTTGGAAGTGAATCCTCCCCTGCTTGAGCCTTCAGATATGATCACAGACCCGGCTGATACCTTGACTGCACAGCCTTTTGCAAAAGACCCTGAGATAGAGGATCCAGTTAAGCTGTGTTCAGATTCCTGGCCCTGGGGTAATAAATTCGTGTTGTTTTAAGCCTGCTAAGTTTTCGGGGCGATTCATTACATAGCAATGGATAACTAAGACATCCAACATCCAACAGACTGCCTTGAGAGTTTCCAGGCAGTGGCACAGAGTTAGGGAATCCGTACATAAGAACTGACCGGATGGGGATCATGTGGCTGGAGTTTGCAGAACAGAGTACTAAGAAAGGAGACACATGTAGAGAGAACTCTGGAGATCTGCAGAGGGGCCCCCGTGTTAGCAAGACACAGATCACCACATGCCTATGAGGAAACTACTCAAGGCCAGGAAAAGAACTACTTACCAGTATATTAGTGGTAACAGTGCTCAGAGCTCAAACACGGCCCATTCTGACAGTCATACTAGAAAACTGCATGTTACATGAAACACTGGGTAGAAAGCACAGAACAGTCATGTTATATGAAGGGATAAATAGCTTCTGGCTGAGAACTGCTTTGGTCCCACTTGACAAATTTTTTTTTTTTTTTTTTTTTTAAGATTTTATTTATTTGTTAGAGATAGCGTGCAAGCACAGGCAGACAGAGTGGCAGGCTAGAGGCAGTGAGCCTGATGTGGGACTCGATCCTAGGACGATCCCAGGATCACGACCTGAGCGGAAGGCAGCCGCTTAACCAATTGAGCCACCCAGGCATCCCCCACTTAACAAATCTTAAAAGCAAGGACCTGAAAGGATCAAAGTGTTTCCAAGAAACTTAACTGCATCTCAGATAAAAACTCATAAATATTTTTAGGAATACAAAAATACCTAGCACCCAAAAAGATAAAATTCGTGCTGTCTGGCATCCAAACAAAGATTACTGGGGGGGAAAAAAGAAAAAAAGACTGAAAAAGAATCAGTCAATAAGAACCAATCTGAAAAAACACGTGAGAATTATAATCGATAGAGCTACATTCCACGTGTCCAAAATAAGTAGCGAATAGCGGGCAAAATTTTTTTAAAAAGGCTCAAAATGAACTCAGAGATAAAGACTAAAATGATCAAGATGAAAAAGGCACTGGTGGGTGTAAGGGCCTGCCCCTCCCAGAGGAACTTACTTGTAAACCCCGGATGTAGGGGCGGGGCAGGCCGGATGAAGACATCCAATCAGTGGGGCGCGCGTATATCCACTAGGGTGAATTGAAATTCAATTGGCCACCTGTGTGTGGGTGGGGCTCAACCACCCCCATAAAGGTTGGTCTGCGAGGCTGTCGGGGACAGGAGAGCTGTCAGAGGAAGAAGAGAGAAGGAGAGTCGGCGCGAGCAGAAGAGGAAATAAGGAGGAGAGTTGGCGCGAGCAGAAGAGGAAGCAGCAGGAAGAGGAGAGTTGGCGGGAGCAGAAGAGCTTGGAGCAGAAGGAGAGCTGTTAAAAGCTGTTGTAGCTCTTCTCAGAGCTTTAAGAGCCGCTGGCGGCAACGGCCTAGCCGCCAGCAGCCTCGCCACCACATTGGAGCGGCCCCGCCGCCGGTGCTTCGAGGGGCCTAGCTGGCCTGAGCCTTGGCCTTGCTCTGAGCGGTCTCGCCACCCAGAATTGTGCCGCCCCCTCCCTGTGAGGGGCCTAGCTGTGGCGGTGTGATTCCGGGGAGCGGCGTTGTCGGCGAGCGGCCTCCTGGGAGCAGCTTCCTCTGGAGTGGCTTCTTGGGAGCAACTTGGACCGGGGAGTGGCCTTATCTGCAGAGCAGCCTCGTCAGGAGCGGCTGCCATGGGAGTGGCTTTGTCAGGGTCACCGTCATTTTTCGTAAGAGACAGCTGTGACCGGTCAGTGAAATTTGATACTTGGTGTGAAATAAAGCGGTTTGATTTTTGCTTTCTATCAGTCTCATTCCTTTGATCACGGACCTTCATAGTGGGTTAATGGCAAATCAGACCTTGCAAAGTAAAGATTGGTGAAGTTGAAAACCAATAATATATAATCTCTTCAAAAGAAGGAGTTATCAGTGAGCTGGGCGCAAATATTTGTGCAGTTGAAATATACAAATTGGGGGAAATGGAGCAGGGAAAAAACACTGGAAGAAATAGTAGCTAAAAACTACAAATTTGATGAAAACTCTAGACCTACAAACCCAAGAAGCCCAAAAAATTCTAAGCACAGAAACCTGGAGAAAACAATCTATGTAATAATCAAATCAGTCTGAACTAGTGACAAAGAAAATCTTAAAATCCGCCAAAGAGGAAAATGACCCATTACAAATAGAAGAACACAGACAACACATCAGAAACCAAGCAATCTAGAAGACTGGAGCAACCCCTTTAAAGCACTTATAGAAAGAGAAAAATGTCACCTCAGAATTTTATAGAGGAAATACCTCTCAAAAATGAAAATAAAATGTGCATCTGGGTGGCTCAGTTGGTTAACGTCTGTCTTCAGCTCAGGTCACGATCCTAGGATTCTGGGATCGAGTCCTGGGTTGGGCTCCCTGTGTGTCTCCCTCTGCAGTACCCAATACATAAAACCTTTTTTTTTTTTTTTTTTTAATAACTAACTGGTCTGAGCTCATCACAGAATAAAACTCAAACCAGCACTTAAGTTCAAACCAGTTTGCTTTTCAAAACCCGGCTGAATGAAAACTTACGTTCATGGGAAAACCTATACATGAGCATTTGGAGCAGAACAATTCATAATGACCCCAAATTGGAAAAACGATCCAAATGTTCTTTAATGGGTTAACAGATTAAAACAACACCAAGAGTGGCATATCTGTTTAGGGGAATGTTACTGAGCAATAAGGAACTCACACAAAACAAAGCAATCTCCAAGGCATGGTGCTGAGCGACAGTTGCCAGTCCCAAAATGTTATACGTGTAAATTTCCGTGTATATGACAACCCGGAAAAGACAAACGAGAGATGGAACCAGTCCGTGGCTGTCCGCGGTTAAGAGTGGGAGAAAGGTGTGAATATAATAATAGAAGAGCAGGAGGCCGGTTTCTGGAGTCAACGAAACAGCTCTGCCTCCTGGTTGTGGCGGTGGTTGCCTATTCTCTACAGTTTAGAACTGTACACCCGTCTCCTACCAGTTTTACTGTCTGACACCTTTGAAACTAAACAAACCAGGCCCTTTTCATTAAGCCACGATGGATAAAAGGCTGGCGTGGGAGAAGGGGTCACGGTGAGTGACACAGGAGCGGCTCTCCTCCCAGTTCCCAGTTCTGCCTGTGCTCCCTACGGACCCACAGGCCAGGGGGCCTTCCTCCCACCTGCTCCTACAAATGTCCCTCCCTGTGCGCTCTAGAGGGAAGGGAAAGCTGCGCGTCCTCACAGCCCGGCTGCACCTCGGCCCCTGTTCTGTACAGAGAAATGTTTTTGTGGTTTATCTCATAGAACCGACCTCCTGGACTTGCAGGTACACAGGAAGGTTCAAGAATGCGGTTTGTGAGATTCGGGGTGTGTGAATAACCTTGGGAGTTACATGATCTGGCCTCCAGGTCGGAACTGGCCCTTCTGCTCCGAACACCAAGAGCTACAAATCTTGGCTCGCGTCCCCTCCTGCTCCAGGGAGGCCGGCCCCGCAGGGCAGCATCCAGGAGTGGGGGCAGACACATAGCCGGGCTCCTTGATGACACAGAAACATGAGAACCTGGAAAGGCAACTCGCTGCAAACTGCACGTCGGCGAACACATGTTTCACTTCAGACCCCGTCACTCACCCTGTGAATGTGGCCCCTATGGTGACGATGAGTGGAAGTCTCCGCCGAGGGAGGGACGCTTCGTCCAGGCCTCAGTCAGGACCGCAGCCCGGCTGTGTCCACGGGGCTTCCCTGGCCGATGCGGCTGCACGTGCGAGGACCCGATCCGATGTAACTGTCTTACCCTCCTTCACTGCTTACTAGTGCTCCCATCTGTGTGCAGAACACCCCCGCGTCCCACCGGGTCACTGTCTCACCTCTCTCCCCCTGCAAAGTCGTCGCTGCCACCCTGGGGTACTGCGGCTGCCGGGCCATCCCGCGGGCTCCGCAGCGGCGCCACCGCTGTCGGCTCCCCTAGTGGCCTTCCCTGCGGACACCCGCCTCCATTGCGGCCTCTGGACCCCAGGCCGGACCCCGTCACGCTCCGGGGAACGCCGAGCGCCGGGCTCTGAGGCCGAGCATCCTCCGAGACGCACCGCAGACCCGCGGCCTGCAGGGGCGTCCGCACCCCGACCCCCGCACTGCTCGAGGACAATAGCAGCCGCCCCTGAGAATGTGACTCTTCGCCCCTTCCGACAGTAAGGCCCTGCGAAACTTCGGGACCTGCGAGGCCTGACCCACCGGCCCTGCGCTGCGTCACTAACTACCCGGTCCCGATCCCAGTCCCGGAGGATCTACGGTTCTGAGGCTCTTGGCCGGGTGGGACCGGCTTCCGCGGGGACATTTCCAGCAACGTCTGCGGCAACGCGGACTAGGGGAGGGGGCGGGGCTAGGGCGGTCCACGTGACTCCAGCTGGGCGGGGCTTCGGGGCTTTGGCTGGTCTTGGTCTCTAAGACGCCGCCGCAGCGTCTGCCGAAGGGCCTCAGTGTTGCAGCACTGACTTCTCTAGCCAGCAAAGGAGAAAGGCAGGTTCCTGCCATCTTTTCTCGTCATATGTTCAAACACTAATGAAAGATCGGAGAGCCACAGGAAAATCAAACTCCTTTATTTCCGGAGAGCGAAAGACAGTGACTGTTAAACACGTAGAGGGTGCTCGGCACCTCTGCTAAGCACCTTCCATGTATTATTCCATTTGCAAAAGCAAAACTCGGTTGGGCCATAGACCAGACTCAGATGACACAGATAGAGCCTGCTGCAAAGTTAACAGCAAATCTTTCTCCCAAAATCATACTGCAGCTGTAAAGTTTAACCAACATCCTCTTTGAATAATTACTGCTTTCTTATCAATGCTATCTTTGCCTTGCTACTCCCAAGGCAAAAATTTTTTTTAAAGAGAAATCTTTGCTAAAATCAGAGACTGTCAGAAACTGTCTGACATCATTGTGAGGATAAGAAAATGTCCCACTCTTGGGAGGATCAGAGCCATCTTCAACGGAAACAATCTCTCTTCCCAGCTAGTTGTAGAGCTTCATGTACAGCATTTTCACACACAACGTGTCCCATTTATAGTAACCTTGAGATTTCAAAGACAGATCAGGACCCTGAGACTACTTTTTAATTCAGACCTGCTGGGGCTCCTGGGTGGCTCCATTGTTGTGCTATGGGCCCTACTACTTGCCCAAGATAGGGCACGCTTCAAGTTTCACAACTAGCAAATGGCAAAACTAGGATTAGAGTCTGTGTCTAATCCCAGTCCAGTTATTTTCCTACGCTACCTACTGTGGTATTTGTGTATGTATGTATGTGTGTATGTGTGTGTGTGTGTGTGTGTGAGAGAGAGAGAGAGAGAGAGAGATGTAGATTCTAGCTCATCTACCTGACCTTTTATAGCTTCAGTTATTTACCAATGACAATATCTCTGAGTTCCAAATACAGTCATATTTCAGATGGAAACTGTCAGATTGCATCCCTTGGTAAGGTATGGCCTTGATGCTAGTTGTTCATTCTGACAGTGACAAATGTGAGGAAAGGGGCCTAGCTCTGAGAAGCACATTGGTAGTTGGAAGAAGTCAGTACTGAGCAGAAAAGTGCAGTGCCTGGTGCTGAATTGAGTGCTTATGGTCTACATTTCCGACAATGTCCTCGGCTCTTGTTCCTTCCTAAATAGACAACCTGAGAAGCAACATCAGTGGATTTGTCTGATTGTCTCTCCACACTTCCTGAGACTTCTATCCTTATATCTAAGCAAGCCTCTCACAACCCTTTGGTTACGAATGGGCAGAACTCGGCATTCTCCTTTGGTGCATTTCCGAGATGATTCATGTGGTTCCTTCCATAGGTTGTTAGGAAGATGAAATGTATTACTGATGTGATGCTGCTAAGAACCCAGCCTGGCAAATGACACAGGGAGCCTCTCAAAGAAATTGGGAACAGTTACGAGCAAGTCAAATAGAACTCAGAATTAAATATGTAGAACATTAATGCTCTTCAATGAAAAACTGCCACAAAGATTCAAATAAAGTAAAATTGGAAAAAGACAGGCAATTCTATCTGGAAAAATTAAAAACTAGAAAATCATTGTCAAAATAAGCTGGGAAAGATTAAAGTCCATGATCTTCAATGATGCAGCAAGACAGGGAAATATATACATATATGGGGGTGTATGATGAGTTTGCGGAGAGAAATAGATGCGTCTGAGCTTGAATGTGGATCCTGTAGATTCACAAATCTAAATAGAGAGCTAGGTTTACAAACTTCTCAGGAATGTACACATACTGTAAAGAAAAAATATATGACCTTAAAGAGAAATAATAGAAATTAATGGTCTATTCGCATAACATTTTTTCAAATATTTTTTGAAAGTATTTTAAGTATACAGGTGAATGACTGACAACTGTAGACACTTGAGTAACCACAGCCCCAGTCATGATACAGAACATGTCTGTCCCCCCAGAAAGTTCCCCTGTGCTCCCTTGCAGGCAGTATCCCTGTGTACAACATTTTAATTATTTCCCATTAGGTAGATGAAATCAGAAATTTTTTTATTAAAAACATATTTGAATCGTTAATTCTATAATAAAAATTTACATACTACTTTGTTTGAAGTTATGTCTCTTGGCATTTGTTAACTTGCTTTGATTGATTTTGCAAACAAAAAATAGCCTTATTGACTTTTGGGTACTCAACCTGTCCCAGGGGCCAGTTGTTAGCATTGTACCAAGATCACCCTCATGTCATTAACCCATCAGTGGACAGATTAAATGGAAGTTAATGGAAGTTTAAACCTGTGTTTTCCATGTAATCTTACTCAATACTGACTTAAAGATTTAAACAAGTAACTTCTGTACACTGCCACTATTTCTGATCTTGATGCTCGGTTGTATTGTAACTGTTGCCATACAATTTAGAGTATATTTTAAGTTGTATTTGTACTTACACTGATTAACAGCCAACTCAAACTAGATAAAAGTGAATTTGCGGGGAGAGGAATCAAGTTTCACAGTTTCATCGTGTTTTGGTCATTTCTGGTTTCTTCCTCCTCTGCTGTGGGATTTCTCAAGGGAACTTGGATTTACTATCATCTTATTTTCTGACCTAAGCCCAATCTACTAAAGTGAGGTGACCTCATTTAATATGGATAATTAGGTTCACTCATGAAGCATGATAACATAGTGCTCTTTTAAAAAGATTGTATTTATTTAATAGAGAGAGGATGCATGTGCACAAGTTGTGGGAGCAAGGGTCAGCTGGAGTGGGAAAAACAGACTTCCCAGTGGGCAGGGAGCCTGATGTGGGGCTCGATCCCAGGACCCCGAGATCACCATCCACTTCAAAGGCAGATGCCCAGCCGACTGAGCCAGCCACGTGCTCCAGCATGGTGCTTTTAAAACCAAGTGCCAAGTAATAAGGAATAGGCTCAGAGGTATAGTATCTGCATGTCTTTCCGGATCCTCTACTTCTGCATTGGTATGTTCAGAGGCGAGAAAATAAACTTCAAAAAGTACATGTCTATATCCTGTAGAAATGTATTCTTATGAAACACATCTTGAAAATCGTTCTCTTCCCATCTGTCTTTCCTCCTTGGAAAAAGTCTTATGCTGTTGGGGATGAGGAAGTGAAGAGAAGCCTAGTGAGGAAGTGAACAGCTCTGTTAAAGGGTTCAGTTATTTAAAAGGTGTCCCTTTGCTTCTATCGGTCCTCTGGAATCCTCTCTGTCACCGCCGAGAGGGCGTACGTGATAGATACTTGGATTCTTAGCTTCTCTGTATAGAACTTGTGGATATAGAATTTGGGGTGGTCTTCCAATGAAAACATTTTCTCCATCCTTATTTGGGAGTTTCTATTTCCATTTGAGGCACTATTCTTTTTTAAATTTTCATTATTAAAGTATAGCTGACATTCAAGGTTTTATTAGTCTCAGGGATACAACATAGTAATTCAATAATTCTATATATCACACAGTGCTCACTACCTTAAGAGAGGTTGCCAGCTGTCACCATACGACATTAGTACAGTATTTTTTACTATATTCCCTGTGTTGGACTTTTTATCTCCATGACTTACTGGTTTTATAGGGGAATTCCTGTTTTTTAAGGTTTCAGGAAGTTTCTGAAGATGAGGACATAAAAAGACTGACCAAAAATGTGTTAATGAAAGATAGAAGCATTACATGGAGTATCTGTAAGAAACACTGACAAAAAGTTGAAATATCAGAACCACACAATATCTGTCCTCGAGTATCTTACAAAACTTACTTGGTAGTGTCTTGCGCACAGCATTAGCTTGCTGGCTTTTCATGTCAAGTGTCATGTCAAGTCTTAAACTTTCCTTGTATTCGAGCGAAGCCTTTGATCTCAGGGGATGACTGATGTTTACCTGAAGTCAATACATTTATCACATTCACAGAATTTCTAGGGAGTGTGAGTTATCCGATGCTGAAAAGGATTCTACCCTGGGGGTGTGACGCGAGCAAAACCCCTGCGTCCCGCCAGGAGGTCGCAACGTGTAAAGAAGAGATAGAGAGATGGATATGATATGATGTAACTCACTTGATCTTTATTGGGATGAGGTCCGCACCACTATCGTGGTCCGGTCACGGTCCGCTGAAGTTGTCACGGAGAAGGAGACATCACCTCACAATCTAGACAGAGAGGTCACCGCAGAAGTTGAGATTGAGAACCAGCGAGTGGTCGGCAATGAAACTGTCAGGGCGTCGGTAACACTGGCGATGATGTTCTCCTGACAGGGAACTCGCTTCACCTCAGTCCAACCCGATGCCTCTTTATATACTGTGCTAAGTCTCCTTCATAAGCACATTACATCACTTATTTTTCTCATGCTTACACACCAAAAACACACACGTCGAAAACATGTTTTGGTCTACGATATTTTGCATAAGTTAAAAATATTTACAACCTGTTACTCCGCGCTAATCTTATCACTACACGCATATGGTCTAGGCTTACTTGCTATGTGGTTAGTTTGCAATTTGTTCCTGTTTTTCATTTAGTAGGGGTTTGCACTTACTATATATTATTTATTTATTCATTTATTTATTACACTTTATTTATTAAAGGTTCGTACTCATTACAGGGTGCCAGGGTCGTGTGGTCACTCTTGGTTTCAGCTCATGATGTCAGGGTCCAAGGATCAGGCCACATGAGGCTCTGTGCCCAGCTTGAAGTCTGCTTGAGAGTCTCTCTCTCTCTCTCTCTCTGTTGTTCCTTCTCTCTCTCTCTTTCTAAAATAAATAAGTCTTGGAACGTCTGGGTGGCTCAGTTGGTTAAGCCGCTGCCTTCGGCTCAGGTCATGATTCCAAGGTCCTGGGATCGAGTCCCATATCGGGCTCCTTGCTCGGCGGGGAGCCTGCTTCTCTCGTCACTGCCTCTGCCTGCCTCTCTGCCTGCTTGTGTGTACTCTCTCTCTCTCTATCTCTGGCAAATAAATAAAAATCTTTAAAAAATAAAATAAAATAAATAAGTCTTTATTTTAAAAAGGATTGTATGCTAGCTTTTGCAGACTGATTATGTCCGTAAGGTCTTTCTGCAGTGGGCAGTCTTCTGATTTTTGGTGAGACTTGTGCTCTGGGTAAAGATTTTGCCACATTCACCACTTTGGTATGGTTTTTCTCTGGTATAGGTTGTCTGATGTGTGATAGGGTGTCAACTCTGGCTGAAGGCTTTCCCACACAGGCTACATTCATAGGGTCTCTATCCAGTATTTTTTCTCATGTTTGGCAATATTGGAACTCTGGCTGGGGCGCCTGGGTGGCTCAGTTGGTTAAGCATCTGCCTTCACCACAGGTCATGATTCCAGGGTCCTGGAATCGAGTCCCACATCCCCAAATCAGGCACCTTGCTCAGTGGTGAGTCTGCTCCTTCTGTCCCTCCCCCGATGTGTTCTCTTTCTCTCAAATAAGTAAGTAAAATCTTTTTTTAAAAAAAAAAGAAGTAAGAGGCCTTTAAAGTGAGAAAAAACTTCTAATTTATCCAGGAGGTGAGAACTGGATAGTACAAGGCATCTCAGGGTCTGAGGGGTGACCTTGAGGGCTCTGTTTGGGAGGAAAAACAAACAAACAGTAGCTTCAAGAAGGACTGAGAATCCCATCAGTCTGGTGGCAGAACTGGCTCTTAATATGTTGTCTACTTATTTTGCTGACTCTTCTCTTTTCCCTTCTGTTGCGTAGTCCACGGGAATACACATTTCTGTTCAACTGTGTACACTGAATAGGACCTAGTAAACAGGAGCACATACTAAACACATAAATGAATGGATGATTGCCTTTCCTTTATTTTCTTAAGCTTATTTATTTTTTATTTAAATTCAGTTAATTAACATATAATGTACGATTGGTTTCACAGGTCAAGGTCAGTGATTCATCCACCTTATATAAAACCCCGTGCTCATCACATCACACGCCCTCCTTTATGTCCATCCCCCCATCACCCCATCCCTCCACCAACCTCCCCTCCAACAACCCTCTGTTTGTTTCCTGTGATTAAGAGTCTCTTATAGCTTGTCCTTCTCTGACTTTGCCTTGTTTTATTTTTTCCTCTCTTCCCCTTTGATCCTCTGTTCCTTAAATTCTACATATCATTGAAATCATATGGTAGTTGTCTCTCTCTGACTGACCTATTTCACTTAGCATAATAACCCTATAGTTCCATCCTGCAGATGGCAAGATTTCAAATTTTTGATGGCTGCATAGTATTCCATCGTAGATACATACCACATCTTCTTTATCTGTTCATCTGTTGATGGACATCTCAGCTTCTTCCATAGTGTGGCTACTGTGGACATGGCTGCTATAAACATTGGGGTGCAAGTGCCCCTTCAGATCACTACATTTGTATCTTTGCGGTACATACCCAGGAGTGCGATTGCTGGATTATAGGGTAGCTCTAGTTTCAACGTTGTGAGGAACCTCCATGCTGTATTCCAGAGTGGCTGCACCAGCTTGCATTCCTACCAAGAGTGTAGGAGGGTTCCCCTTTCTCCGCATCCTCGCCAGCATCTGTCATTTCCTGACTTAATGTTAGCCATTCTGACTGCCATGAGGTGGTATCTCATTGTGGTTTTGATTTGTATTTCCCTGATGCCAAGTGATGTTGAACATTTTTCCATGTGTCTCTTGGCCATCTGGATGTCTTCCTTGCCTTTCCTTAACTCATATTTTTTCTGACAGCTTTGTCTATCTGATGGTTGATTATGTATCAGCCAGTTACTTAGCTGACTTTACCTTTTTTAAAAAAAAAAAAGATTTACTTAGTTATTTTAGAGAGAGAGGATGATTAGGAGGAACAGAGGGAGAGGGAAGAGAGAGAGAAAAAAATCTCAAACAGACTCCATGCAAACCATGGAGCCCAGCATAGGGCTTGAACTCAGGATCTTGAGATCACATCCTGAGCTGAAAGCAAGAGTCGAACAATTAACTGACTGTGCCACCCAGATGCCCCTGATTTTACCTTTCAAAGAAGACCCACTATATGCCTAAGTTGCAATAAATATCAAAGAATTGAAATCTTACACAGAAAATATTCTGACCAGCAAAACTAAATTGGTAATCAGTAACAGTATATTATCCAGAAAAGCCCGAGACATTTAGAAATTAAAAGCACACGTTTCTAGGTGACTAGTGAGTCACAGGAAAAATCACCAGGGAAATCAGAAAATATTTCAAATTAAACAATCTCAAAAGTGTAATTTAGCAAAATGTGCAAGATCTAGCTGAACAGTCTACTAGAGGGAAGTTTGTTCCTTTAAATGTTTATACTATAAAAGAAGGTTTAAAATGTTATCTAAGTATCTGGCTTGAGAAGCCAGAAAAAGAACACATTAAACCCCACATAAGCAAATGGCTGTTAAAGACTAGAAGAAAATGAAGTAGAAAACAAGGTTTGAGAAAATCAACAGAAAAAGTTTCTTTAAAAATATTGGTAAAATTGGTACTTCCTAGAAAAACTGATCAAGAAAAAAAGAGAGTACACAACTTGTCAATATGAGGAATGGACAGGAGATATCACAGATTCCACAGACATCAAAAATAATTAGGGTATAGTATGAGCAAATTCCTGCCACTAAACCCAACTTAGAAATGGACAAATTCTATGAAGAATGCAATAAAACTAGCACAAGGAGAAGTAGAAAATATGAATAAATAGCCGTGTGCTTGTTAAAGAAATTAAATGCATTATTAAATTGAATTCTACAAAACAAAACAACAACAACAACAACAAAAAACCTTCTAGGCCTTGGGGCGCCTGGGTGGCTCAGTGGGTTAAGCTGCTGCCTTCAGCTCGGGTCATGATCTCAGGGTCCTGGGATCGAGTCCCGCATTGGGCTCTCTGCTCAGCGGGGAGCCTGCTTCCTCCTCTCTCTCTCTGCCTGCCTCTCTGCCTGCTTGTGATTTCTCTCTGTCAAATAAATAAATAAAATCTTTAAAAAAAAAAAAAAACCTTCTAGGCCTATATGGTAAATTCCATTAAACACATAATGAAGAAATAATACTATACTTCCCCTAAATCTTTCAGATAATGTAAAGGAAGGGAACGGTTCCCAGGTTGACAAAGTTATTATGATAAAATTATAGATCAATATCCTTCATGAACATAGATGCAACAATTCTTAAATGTATATTATCAGGGGCGCCTGGGTGACTCAGTGGGTTAAGCCTCTGCCTTCAGCTCAGGTCATGATCTTAGGGTCCTGGGATCAAGCCCCGAATCAGGCTCTCTGCTCAGCAGGGAGCCTGCTCCCCCCTGCAACCCTAGCCTGCCTCTCTGCCTACTTGTGGTCTGTCAAATAAATAAATAAATATCTTTTTTTTAAAAAGTGTATTATCAAACTGTTTTTTATTTTTTTTTAATTTTATTTATTTTTATTTTAGAGAGAAAGAGTGGGGGGAGAAGGGCAGAGAGAGAGACCCTCAAGCAGAATCCATGCTGAGTGCAGAGCCTGACATGGGGCTTGATCTCACAGCTCCAAGATCAAGAATCCATCCATATTTAAACAAAATAATATGTCAGAATCAAGTGGGATTTATGCCTGAAATATAAGGTATACAAAACATTTGAATAATCAATGTAATTCACCACATTAACAAAATAAATGATAAATGATCTTACATGATCTTTTAAATAGATTCAAAAAAAAGTGTGGCAAAAACCAATACCCATTTAAAAAAAGAACTTTTAGCAAACTATGAATAGAAACAAAATTCTACAATCTGATACAACTAATATATTTAATGGGGAAATATTAGTTTCTACTTACAAGATTGGAAACAGAACAAAGACATCTGCTGTCATTAGGTCTCTTCAGCATTGTACTGGAGGTCCTAGCTGGTGAAATAAAAGTAATAAACACATATGAGGAATAAACAGAAAATAAATAATAGAAGATATAATAAAAGTAATTAAAAAAATAAAAGGCCTAAAGATTAATGCTATTCATAGTCAGCATTATTATTTACATGGAAAAATCCCAAGAAACCTACAAAACAATCACTGAAATAAGTAAACATAACAGGGTGACAGAGTTTATTTATTTTTTTTTAAGATTTTATTTATTTATTTGACAGAGATCACAAGTAGGCAGAGAGGCAGGCAGAGAGAGAAGGGGAAGCAGTAGCAGTCTCCTTGCTGAGCAGAGAGCCCGATGTGGGGCTTGATCCCAGGACCCTGAGATCATGACCTGAGTCGAAGGCAGAGGCTTAACCCACTGAGCCACCCAGGTGCCCCAAGAGTTTAACATCAGTATAAAAAAATCAATTGCTGGGGCACCCAGGTAGCTCAGTCAGTTAAGTGTCCAACTCTTGAGTTCAGCTGAGGTCATGACCTCAGGGTCATGAGATGGAGCCTTTGCATCAGGCTCCATGCTCAGTGCAGTCAAGATTCCTTCTTCTTCCCTCTGCCCCTCCCCTACTTGAGCATGTGCTCTCTATCTCTTTCTAAAATAATAAATAAAATCCTTAAAAAAATCATCTCTCTAAATGTTAGTAACAAACAACCAGAAAATAAAAGGCAAATAAGTCCATTTCTTTTTTTAAAAAAAATATATTTATTTATTTGAGAGAGAGCATGAGCAGGGGGAGAGGGAGAGGGAGAAGCAGGATCCTCATGGAGCAGGGAGCCCCATACAGACTTGCTCCCAGGACCCTGGGATCATGACCTGAGCCAAAAACAGACACTTAATGGACTAAATCACCCAGGTGCCCCCAAATAATTCCATTTCTAATGGTACAAAAACCATAAAGTATTTAGGGTTAATTTAACAAAACACATATATGATCTTTAAACAACTGAGAAGTAAATAGATTGCTCAGAAAAGTAAAGAAAATGTAAATAAATTGAGAAATATATCATGTTCATAAAGTGAAGACTGAATATTGTCTAGATAGCAACTCTTTCCAGAGGGATACATTTATTTAATACAACCCCAATCAAAATCCCAACAGGAATTAAAACAGGAGCTGAAGTTAGGGATTCAGGTGCTTATATGTTCATAGCAGCACTCTTCACAACGGTCAAAAGTCACAGCATTCACACTATTCGCAAACACCCCAAGTGTTGAAGAAGAGATGAATGGATGGTGCTATAATATGGGTGAACCCGGGACAGGATGAACCTGATACACGCTATACCGTGGATTGGCCTTGAAAACATCACGCTAATTAAAAAAAAAAAAAAACGCTAAAAGATAAATGTAGGATTTGACTTATACGTGTCGTCTAGATGGCGTAAATTCATAGCGACAGGAAGTGGAATGGAAGTTCCTAGGGACTGGGGAGGGGGGTGATGAGGAGTGGGTGGCTGCTCAGTGTGTTCAAGGTTTCTTTTGGGGTGAGGAAATGCTCTGAAATCAGACGGTGGTGGTGTTCGCACAACATTATGAAAACACTAAAAACTTTCTCGTGCACTTTCAAGTGGTTCAAAGGGGAACTCTGTGGTCTGCATATTTTAGTACGATTTGAATTTCAATTACAAATATAATGAAAGGGATGAACCTAGACGGTGTCCCGGTCCCTTGCAGCTTCACGGTTTGGCTCCCGGTTCTCCTGGATTACGCCAGGCCCGCGCGCAGCCGCCACACGCCCAGCCACACGCCCAGCCACACGCCCAGCCACACGCCCAGCCACACGCCCAGTCCGCCGCTTTGCACGCGGTCCGGTCGTCGAGCTCGTCGGTTCTTGCCGGCGTCGCCCCTGCTGTGCTCTCCGTGGTATCCCCTAAGAGCCAAGCCGGGCTGACGCCCCTCACTCATCCCGCAGGCTCTCCCTTCCGAGCTCCAGAACAAACTTAGGGATTTCGGTGCGATGACAGAATCCTGATAAAATTGTGTAGAAAAGCGCCCTCCCCACCAAATCGATGCTGATTTTATACAACTCTACAGCTCTCGATAGATGTTTTGTGTTGTTACTAATTAATTAATTTGAGAGAGAGAACACAGGCAGGGGCGGGGCCGAGCGAGAAGCAGGAGCCCGAAGCGGGACGCGATCGCAGGACCCCAGGGCAGCTGCTTCCCGACGGAGCCCCAGCTCCAGCGGCCGACGGCGTGAAGCAGCGAGGCAAGGAGGCCGGAGTCCGCAGTGAGGTCGGGGACAGCCTGCCCCGGGATCCCGGTCGGCCGCGCCGCCTTCCCGCGACCCTCCTCAGACCAGGGCGGCGACCCCGGGACGCTGTTTTACCCAGTTTTCCTGGGACGCTATCCACAACCACACGGGTCGGCGCGGTCCTCCGCGGACCGCGGCTCTCGGTCACCGACTCCCCGGCACCCACCGCGGCAGGGGCTCCTCACAGCGAGCGCCGCGGAGCCCCAGCTCTCGGGCGCAGGCGCAGAGCCCGCCCCCCCCCCCCCCCCCCCAGCGCCGCTCCGTGCTCCTACCGCGCGTCTGCGAGCCGCGGGGATCGCGGGGCTCCCGCTAATCCTTCCGGCTGCCTCGAGCGCCGTGCACTCGCGTTCCGTCGCAGCGCGGGCCCGGCCCCAGGTGTACCCGGGTGCGCCGCTGAGGCGGCCGGTGAGTGGAGCGCGCAGCGCGCAGGGCCGGGCCTGGGCGGGTGGGCCTGCGGGCTCGGGGACAGGTCATGCGGCGTAGCGCCGCGACCCCGGGCGGGGCGGCGGGGTGGCGGGGTCGCCGGCTGCGCCTGTGGGCGGCTCCGCCGGGTCCCGGGGCTGCGCGGGGGGCGGGCGGTGGTCCCCGGGGGTGCGCGGCCGCCACCTGCAGCCAGGCGCGGGGGGGCTTCTGGAGCCGGCTGTGCGCGTCGCCGCTCCTCGACTCTGTACCCGGACTGACCCCTCTCACCCTCGCAGGCGCCCCGTGACACGCGCGTTACCCTCCCCAGGCTGCGGGCGAGGACACGGAGGCGCGCGGCGATGAAGCGCCGTCCCGGGACTTACAGAGCTCGCGAGTAGCAGCCGCGCGCTTCTGCCTGGCACGGGACTGCTCGGGACCGGCTTGGACAGTACGCGTTTACCTGCTGGTGGAGCCGCCGGCCAGGTCTGCGGATCCGTTTTCTGTGTTATTCTGAGCCAGTTCCTGCCCACACTGTTGCCTGAAGACCACCTTTCAGGACGTCTCGGGACTCGGTCGTCTCTGCTCTGGGGTCGAACTGGGGCTGCCGAGCCCTCGTGCTGATTGCTTTGTCCATCAGCAGAGGCTCCAGCGGGCCAACCCGGGCCTGAAAGCAAGCACCCGGAGAAGAGTATTCCAGACCCTTCCGAACCTGCTTCCTTCTGACCGAGATAAATTCTTAATGCTTAAGGCGGTAGAAAGAAAGGAGAATTCTTGCTGAATTCTTGCTGGAAGAGGCGGTGACATGGTCCAAAAAATTTCAGATGGTTAGGGTCACAGGAGGTGCGTGTCGCTGGGAAGTTGGTCCCATGAAAGCAGATAGGTTTGGGGGGCTGCGGCCCTTATGACCACTGGACTGGGGAGAACAATGACTGGGTAGGATGCAGTATGGTTGTAGCAGTAAAGTGCTCCAAGTAGCTGAAGCAGGAGGTAGGAAGGAGGAAGAGAGGAAAGGACTTGCCACACCATGGTGCGTGAGTCCTCGTGGGAGCCTGAGCAAGGGAATGGCTCGCAGCCTCTCTGAAATCCGTTGGAGGGTTTGCCTTCCAGCGCGTCCTTCAAGACCAGGAATAAGAGCTCCTCTGTCCCCGCTCTGAAGCAGCAGCTGCTGAAGGCAGCCTCACAGATTCTCGGAGCATCTGCTTTACAGGTACACCCTCACACTGTTAAACTGAATTCATTTGAGGTACGCCCAGCAATTGTATCTATTTACGTTGTATGTGACTATTCTTTATTGTAAACGCTTTGCTGTTTTTTCACTTGTAGCTCTGACAGAAGCTTTGTGAGAAAAGACACGCAAGTTCTAGCTGTGCCATTTTACCGTGTGGGACCAAATTCTCAGAGAGGTGAGTGACTGGCCCAGGGTTGCACCACCCTATGGTGCCAGAGCTGCTTCGGCAGCCTTCTAGTTTGGATCGTCAGGAGGAATGAAGAGACTGCTGTCAAAGTCCATTTGAACTCCTGTCCCATGTGGGAAAATTGACCAAGAGCCTGGATTTTATGCCTCAGATCACCTAGAGAGTTCAGGGAGGGTCTAGACCTGACCCAGATCCATCCCTTGTACCTTTTATCACTAAGGAACTAGGGACTTCAGGACAGGCATCAGTGTCTGTTGTCCTTTTCTCTGCGTCTGGGAGGAGGTAGGATTGCTTTTAGGCATTTGTTTTACCTCGACCTTTAAGGGTGCATTCAACGTAACACTGCATTCACATGTGCATTCAGATGTGACATTACCAGACCAGTGATCCTGGCTGCCTAGAATAAGATCTTTGCCAGCTTTGCCTTTGACCAAAAAGAAAGCCAAGAGGAGGTACACATACTCTTCTAGTGAGACAGCCAGTCTCACTAGAAGAGTATGTCCCATGAAAGTTAAGGATTCTTCCTCTTTTTCTGAATGGGTCATAGCACCAAACAGGGCATACATTTATTTTTCTTTTCACAGAACTTCCCTTAGGCGAGTCTGCCAAATTTTGCCCAGGATGGGACTATTCGTTGCTTGGCTGCCGATTGCTCATAATGTCTTCCTCAACACTCCTTTCTCTGTTTCATCATTTGGTGATTGAAGAACATCTTACTGGCCTGAATGGTTTCATCTGAAACATGGACCTTAAGCTTTCACATGTCTCTGATGATTTGAAAAAGACTAGGATCATATTAGTCTAATGCCTTTAGTGTAGGCAGATAGGTACGTGCCTTAGCGTTTGGGACTTAAACTCCCTGAATCAGAGAGCTTTGTACCAATCAAGTCCAACATCTTCATTTGACAGATGAGGAGACATAAAACCGAAATTGGTTATTTTCCCCTGGGCTTTATATAGTTATCATTATATCACTATAATCAAAATGCAGATTACTGGGGTGCATGGGTGGTACAGTCAGTGGAGCATCTGACTCTTGGTTTCGGCTCAGGTGATGATCTCAGGTCTCGAGATAGAGCCCCATGTGGGGCTCCTCTCTCAGAGTAAAGTCTGCTTGAGAATCCCTACCTCTCCTCCCGCCCCTCCCCTGTCAAACAAATAAATAAATCTTTTTAAAAAATATTTTATTTATTTATTTGACAGAGACACAGCAAGAGAGGGAACACAAGCAGGGGGAGTAGAAGAGGGAGAAGCAGGCTTCCCATCCAGCAGAGAGCCCGATGCGAAGCTCGATCCTAGGACCTTGGGATCATGACCTGATCCGAAGTCAGATGCTTAACGACTGAGCCACCCAGGTGCCCAATAAATAAAGCTTTTAAAAATCCAGATTATCTGGTAAATGCTTACATCACAGGGCCTCTATGTGATGTCCACTGATTCGTGCTGAGGACACCAGCTGCACTGGGGTGTCTGGAACATTCCATGTTCAGCTGACATAGATCGGGCTGTCGCATTAGCACAGCCTCTCAGGACGGTCACCTTTCAGAGGCAGGCACTCTCTAAAGCTCCATGGCACTCTGCAGTTAAGGTCATGCTGGTATCCTGGGATCAGTGGGGTTATTTTCTTGGCCATTTAGGGCCACAGGAGTGGAAAGTGCAACTCAGGTTTTATTCCCTAGTGAGTCTGAGTCCAGGATTTAATGCTTGGCTTGGGGCCAAATTACTTCACCTTTCTGTACCTCAAGTTCTTCATTTGTATCGAGGGGATAACAGTAGTACCCTTCTCACTGTTGTGAGGCATAAAGGACTCAATACTCATAAAACGCTTATAAAAGACAGATGCAAAAGACCTAAAGAATCTCCCAAGTTAGCTTCCTTTGTTTTAATGTAGAAGCTCTCCCCTGTGGGGTTTCTCTGTCTCTATCATGTGTCACATAAACAAACAGAAAATGCATGATACAGTTATACATGTAATGAACTTCTCTGTAATGACAAAATAACTACATTTTAGGACACTTGTACTACACAGTATATATACGAATTGAATTCTGTAGATCAACTGATATCACATTGGCTTAGATTACCAATTCCCAGGATATTAATGAGCATGAGGAGGACCCTCCACCTCAAACTGTCCATCTGTCTTTGAATCTGTTCTCATTCTTTCTCTGTTCAGGATATTCTGCATACTTTTAGGGAGCCTAAGTTTTCATGGATCTAAGAAGACAATTTACAAAGATCTTCAAATTTCGGATCTTTCTGGTTAAGGGGAAAACCTAAACCACCATAAACTTAAGCATCCTCGTAACAATATCTCTTCCCCAGGATGGGATATAATGTGAAATAATGTAGTAACATTCTACTGGGAACCAAAGTCCAACTTACCATCCTGTAGTAAAACTGACAGATAGTATTAATTACTTATAGATACAATTTCCAAAATATCAATGTCTTACCTAACTCTGATATAAAGGAAAGTAATTTATATTAGAATAGTGTGTATAGTTCAGTGTGTACAGTTTGGATGAAATGGATATCTGCACCTGTTCACAGAATCACTGTGAATACAACAGTTAGAAATATGGCCTGATAGATGAATGTCGTGTTTGTGAATCTATTACTGTAAGTGGTTTGATTTTCCTGAAATGGTGAGCAAGTCCTAATAGCATCCAAAGAAAGAGAAGTTTATTTCCCTAATTTTCCAGTATATATCAAAGCTGTGCAAAATATTTTGTATCTCTACGTAAAGTAGTGTTAGGTTCTAGCCTTAGGTAACTATTAACTTTTTTTTTTAGAGTGGGGGAGGGGCAGAGAGAGGAGGGAGGGAGAGAATCTCAATCAGGTTCCATGCCCAGCATGGAGCCCCATGCAGGGCTCGATCCCAGGACTCTGAGATCACGACCTGAGCCGAAATCAAGAGTTGGATGCTTTAGCCAACTAAGCCACCCAGCTGCCACTATTGCCACATTAACAACCTTTTTAAAAAACCTTAACAGTCTTTTTTTAAAAAATTAACATATTATATATTACTTGCCCCAGGGGTACAGGTCTGTGAATCATCAGGCCTACACAATTCACAGCATTCACCATAGCCCATACCCTCCCCAATGTCCATGATCCAGCTACCCTTTCCCTTGCCCACAACCCACCAGCAACCCTCAGTTTGTTTGTGAGATTAAGAGTCTCTTATGGTTTTTCTCCCTCCCTGGTCCCATCTTGTTTCATTTTTTCCCTCCCACCCGCTACGACTCCCCGCCCTGCCTCTCAAATTCCTCATGTCAGAGAGATCATGTGATAATTGTCTTTCTCTGTTGACTTACTTTGCTAAGTGTAATGCCCTGTAGTTCAATCCACATCGTTGCAGATGGCAAGATTTCATTTCTCTTGATGGCTTCATAGTATTCCATTGTATATATACCACATCTTCTTTATCCATTCATCTGTTGATGGACATCCAGGCTTTTCCCATAGTTTGGCTATTGTTACATTTGGGGTGCCCCTTCGGTGCACTACATTTATTAACAACTTTTTGAAAGTCACACAGGGGGCACATGGGTTAAAGCCTCTGCCTTCGGCTCAGGTCATGATCCCAGGGTCCTGGGATCGAGCCCCGCATCAGGCTCTCTGCTCAGTGGGGAGCCTAATTCCTCCTATCTCTCTCTGACTGCCTCTCTGCCTACTTGTAATCTCTGCCTGTCAAATAAATTAATAAAATCTTAAAAAAAAAAAAAAAGAAAGAAAGTCACGCAGGATCAGGAACATTTTTTTGTTTTGCAGGAATGCCCATTATTCCTGATCCACACTAAATTCCAGTAGCACCATCCAATCAACATTACAGTCCAGAAAAACCCCTTACCAATTCCCAGACCTCTCCCTGGGAGGTAGTACCGCTGCCTTGAGAATTACTGTCACAAAAGAAATAACAGTGAGCTGTCAACAAAATCATGATGGTGTAGTTGGCAGGGTCTGTGCTGCAAGAATGCAGGCCAGCCAGTCCAGCAATATGGCAAATTCCCGCTAAGGGATGAGGGCGCCGTGAAGTATAAAACCGGATTGTACAGAGACGTTCTAAATAAATCAGACTCTTAGTCTAGTGGTAGGTCTTACGTGTTCCCTGTTTCCAGTCGGAAGGCATATTTTTGGCAAAGCTGGATACAGACAACATCATCCCATTGCCTTTGAGGGTCTTCTCCATGCATGACTTCTTGGAGGATGTCCTCCACGGCGCACCTGTACATGTGGGAGGGTTACTGGTCTACAAGAAAGGAAATACCTCTGAAACCAGATCATGTCCTAACCCAGTGGATCCCAAATTGGGCTGTGAGCAGAAGCATTAGGGGAAATGGTATATAGTTTGTAGCTGACTGTCAAGCACAGGGGCTCAGATGAAGCCTTAAGAGAATGGCTTAAAGAAAAAAGCTTTCGTGGGGAAAGTTAGAGTCCAGAGATGGGCGAGGAAAGGCACAGATTCCCATATCCTCCCATTCTCCCAAGCCGAAAGGCTGCTGTAGAGGGACGCTGTGCTGGTCAGTTTTCCAGGAGACGGCCTGCTGCTCCTCCTCAGGGGCAAGTGTAAGAACAAGTCCGTCAGTGGGGAGCTAAATAGACCGCTTGGGGCCAGGCAGCCTGAGTGTGGGGTGCTGGCTGTGTAGTGGGCGTGTCTGAGGAAGTTGGCTGCCTACTTCCTGGGAATCTTGGGAGCCTTGGGAAGTGTTGGCCCTGCTGGCAGAAGGGAGAAGCCGCCGGGCTAGGGGAAGCGGAGTGTGTATTTGAGACCTTCCTGCTCCGAGGAAGGTTTTTCAGGCAATCTAGAGTATGTTTCTAGGGTTCTTTGTGGACGGTTCTACTTGTCAGGTTATATGAAGTTATTAGATACAAATGCCTGGGCCCGTGTCATACCTGCTGGGTCTGAAGCAAGGCTCAGGTATCTCAACTAATAAGTCCCATGGGGGATTCTGATGTGAATGTGTATAACCTTCTGGAACCCAATTTTGACCCCTTTCAGAAAGCCATTTTCGCCAGGCCATCCTCCCACAGCTTCTGAAAGTTCACACCATCTTTTCTATAGATCAAGGCTTTAAGATTGAGCTCTGAATAGCCCTGTGTCTCCACCACCCAAGCCTTGAGTTAAATCCTTTCCCATCAGCTGGAATCCCAGCATGTGACTTGGACATTGTCATTCGGTCGGAGGAAGGACAGCTGAGGACGCTGGATCTTCAGGCCCTGAAGAGGGAAGTGAGCGGAAAATACCTGTCTGGGTGACTGATCTCATGAAAAGACCAGCAATTCGCTATTTAGGAGACACAAGTTCCAGTCTAAGCTCTTGGAATTCAGCGGATGACTTAAGTTAGTCTGCTTGCTATTTGTCAAGTAAGTGAGCGGGCCTCGGTGACTCCGAGAGTAGACTTGTTTAGAACACCTAGATTAGTTGGAAGGGGGGTCGGGGAGCATGTCCAGTTGCAGTGTTGTAGACAGCATTTCTGAAATTCTGTTCTTTCTGAATCCCAAGAAAATGATTGTATCCAAGCTTGACAGAATCACCCTTAGTGTTTGCTTTTTTTAGAGGGTGTCTTTTCTACACTTAAAAGTCTGTTCTTCTCATCCCTTTCCTTCCTCCCTCTTACCACCGCTCATTGGCTCTAGTAACTAAGAGCTCACTTTACTTTCTACTCCCCTATTCTCTGTTCATTGGCTGGTATATCTGCTCATTCCATTTTTTTGGCTGAGTCCCGTCACCCTTCCCAGAGTTCTTGATGTCTCTGTGCTCCCCATGCCTGTTATAAAAACTCTGTCTGTTGTCTCTTCTGCTCCCATTCCCTTGCCTTCGACTGTCTCTTTTTGTTTTCTTCCCATATAAAGTTGCTAGTGTGCGTGAATAGCAAATTTGCTTTTCTTTTCTTTTCTTTTTTTTTTCTACTGCTTTATTTATCTTTCTCTCTATACTAGATGCAGGTGACATTTGCACTTTAAATCTCTTTCAGATAGGGAGCTGTGAACTGAGCCAAAGCAGCAACACCAATCAGGCTATTTCTGAAGAACCAGAGTTTTCAGGGTCAGCCATGGAAAGTCTCAGAGGGAGTACTGCCCAAGGTCCTACGAATGAAGAGGCCTATAAAGGTGAGGGCCGGTTATCAAGGCAGACAAAATGTCCTGCCCGGAAGACATCTTTTGAGAAAACATCGATCAGGAACGTGTCGATGACCCTTAAGGAAATTTTTACTAGGGAGAGAGTTCCTGAATCTAGTGAATTTAGTCTAAGCTCTAAAGTTAATACACAGCAGAACATTCCAAAGGGAGCTAGATACCCCATATCTAGGAAGAACTCCAAAGATAATTTGGACTTCATTAAACACCAAAAAATCTTCCCACAAAAGAAACCTTGTAAATGCAATGAATGTGGGAAAGCCTTCGGTTACCAATCAGACCTTATTGTCCACAGGAGAACTCATGGTGGAGAAAAGCCTTTTGAATGCAATGAATGTGGAAAGACTTTTCGCCGAAGTACACATCTTACTGAGCATCAGAGAACTCACACTGGAGAGAAGCCGTACGAATGCAGCGAGTGTGGAAAAGCTTTTAGCCGGAGCACTCACCTGAGCCTTCACCAGAGGGTCCACACAGGAGAGAAGCCCTATGAGTGTGGTGAGTGCGGGAAAGCCTTCAGCCGGAGCACGAACCTCAGCCAGCACCAGCGAACTCACACTCAGGAGAAACCTTACAAGTGTACCGAGTGTGGGAAAGCCTTCAGCGACCGCTCGACCATAATTCAGCATCAACGAATACACACCGGCGAGAATCCCTATGAGTGCAGTGAATGCAGGAAGGCTTTCAGCTGGGTCTCCTCTCTCATCGAGCACCAGAGAACACACACGGGCGAGAAGCCCTACGAATGCGGCGACTGTGGGAAAGTGTTCAGTCGCAGCTCTTCCCTCGCTGAGCATCAGAGGAGCCACACCGGGGAGAAGCCCCACGAGTGCGGAGAATGTGGGAAGGGCTTCGGGCGGAGCTCGTCGCTTATCATTCACCAGAGAACTCACACAGGAGAGAAGCCGTACAAGTGTAATGACTGTGGGAAAGCCTTCAGCCAGAGTTCAACCCTCATCCGACACCAGCGACTTCACGCTAAAGAGTAACAGTCGAGCTTTTTCCTTAATGTGCACGTAAGAGCACACAGCACTCGCATCCTGTTGCTGCAAGGAGAAACAGATTCGTCTGTAGAGTTTTCTTCTCTACTAGCTAGCTGTAAGCCAGTGTCAAGGTAGCCTTCCTTCCGTTTTGTAAACTAGATGCTGCAGTCAGTGATTAGTACAAGGGGGTGAGTCTAGGAACCGAACATACTCCCTCTCCTCCCCGAAGGACTCCCCTTAGAGTGTAGACCTGACATCTTGTATCTGCTCACCTGTCTGTTCCCTGGGGCTCCGATCCCTGCGCAGTCAGTGGACCATGTTCCCCGACCACAGAAGACCCTTTACTTTGAGAGGAAGCCCTGAGTGACAGAGTGTGAGTGTGTGTGAGTGTGACGCTGGCTCCAGTACCAGAAGACAAGGAGCTGGCTTCAGAAAAGGACAAAAATCTTCCCACCAGTTTGCTGATAATGGTGTTGAGGCAAATCCAGTTTCTGATTTTATACGAACAGATTTTTCTGTTAAACCTTTTTGTTGTAGTGTGTTTTCTTCAAAGTATAAACCATGTGCCTAACTAATCCTAGTATTTTTTTATATATCCTCATCAAGAATGACCTAAAACTTACATTGAGTTCTTCTATGATTAAAAAAAAATTGCTTCCCTAGTTTTTAATTTTCTTCTGTTGGAGGGTTCATAAAACTTACACCCTCTGGCCCTAACTCTCACCATTCCTATATTGTAAGCTCATCTCTCAAGGACAAATTCCGTGACTGTTTCTTAGTCTTTTTTCCCACTTGACATTTGCAGAATTGACTCTTTGGCCACTCTTATGCCTTAAAACTTGAGCTTCTTCTGGCATCCCCAATTCTGTGCTGATCCACACTTTTCCTACCTCATGGCACTCTCTGATTAACAGTGATCAGCTGTATAACTTTGGGCAAGAGTTAAACTGGAGTGATCTCATTTTATTGGGCTGTAATACTTGAGGTCGCTCAATTAGATTGTAAACTTCCTGAAGACAAGTTCTTTTAGATCCCTGTGAAACATGCAAAGGGCAGAATGGTCACTAAATGCCCTGTAATTGCTGCCTACTTTATCCCGGGTAAATGGCCTGCTAGATTTCATCTGAAATGGTTTACGAGTTGATTTCTTGCCCTATTCCTAATGCTGCTGCTCGGTGCTCGGTAGTCGGGGCTCAGATTATGAGAGTCAGCAGGGCTTCCCTCGTCTCCCTGCCTTTAGCAGCCGACTAAACGACCGTCTTGTCCAAAGAGTTCACGGTTCCCAGGACAAAGATCAAACTCTCTCACTCCAGGGCCTTCCACACTTAGGTCTATTTACTTATTTTCCATTACTCTCCAGTACCTGCAGCGAGGCCTGTCCTCGGTGTCTGTTATACCCTCTTCTCACACTTGGCTTCTTTCCACACGGTGTGTGGCCCGCTTTTACATGTCCGGCATTCCCCCCGTGTCTCCAGAAATCTCATCCGCACGTTATGAAAGGCCTTGCTCAGGTCCTGCCTCCTCTGACACCTGGGGTCTCCCACCTTAGAATTCCTGTGCAGTGGTGGTTTGCCTTGATTTTCCTGCATTACAAATGTTCCTGTTCTGTTTTCTGATTCGCTCAGGTGCTTTTTCCCATAAGCTTTTGAAGTTAGACATTACCTTAAATCTCTCAGAAGCCCCATTTAATGCGTGGTATAATGCAGGTCTAGACTCCAGTTTTAATCTAAACAGGGAGGGTTTAATTGAATCGTGTAATCTCTTAGGCTTTTGAATGGAGGAAGAGCCTCATAAATATTTATGTAAATTCACTCTTGGGACTAATTCTCCATTTGAGCTCCTGGGATGCTGGCCTCTTGGCTTTCCATTTCATGAGACCGTTGTAAGGAATAAGTGCGTTTATTCGTGTAAAGTGATGAAAACAGTGCCTGACCTAAAGTGAGTGCTCAGGAAATGCTCATTCTAATGACTCTGCTGCACATCAGCCCACAGCCTTTCATTTCCTCCCCTGCAGGGTCTGTAAGTCCATTACCAGCAGTGGAAAACTAGGGTTACCATCCATTAGGTTAGAAGATGTTTATGCTAACTGTGGCAACAGGTGATAGCCATCCATCTGTATGTCTGGCACGTATCATGTGTCAAAGGGACTCAAGATAGCTTACAAGATAGGATAAAATGGAAAACCAAAACACATAAGAATCAGCATTCGGTGGCGCCTGGGTGGCTTGGTTGGTGAAGCATCTGCCTTCTACTCAGGTCATGATCTCAGGGTCCTGGGAACGAGCCCCGAGTCAGGCTCCCTGCTCAGTGGGGAGTCTGCTCCCTCTCCCTCTGCCCTTCCCCTGCTTGTGTGCGCTCTCTCTCTCTCTCTCTCTCTCTCAGATAAATAAATCAATAAAATCTTTTTAAAAAGTCAGCATTAGAGAAAGGGGATAGACCAGAAGACCAACATGAGGACAAGTATGGTATGCTGTAGTTACCCAGATAGAGGTGTAAACTGAGCATTCTGGTAACCGAAGGGGGATGGTCATTTGGTTACTTTGTATTTGGAAAGAAAAAAAAATGCCCATTCTTCAAGGAAAGCTTTCTTTTCTTTTTTTTGAATACTCAACTGTGGTCATCTCTTCTCTTGTTTATGCCTTTTTTAATTCTTTGCCATCATTGTGATGAAGTGTCCAGAGAAAGCAGAGATAAGCACAGGGTTCATTCTCCATTTTCAACCTCTCAGCTCCGTCCCCCATCTAATCCCCCCACTCCCCAGCCCCACATGACAGCCTGACCTTTGATGTGGCCTTCCCTGCCCCTTCTCCACCAGCCACCTCCTGCAACCACCCTGTACACCCAAACCCAGGGCCTCTCTCTGCTCCTCACTGGCACCTTAGCCGCCCCAGAGAGGGACAGTGATAGATGGGCAGGTGGACTTCAAGTTCTTTCTACTCAGGTTCTGAGTCAGGGGTATCCCAGGCACACTGTGCTCTTTCCTGACTGGGCCTTTGCAGATGCTGTTCCCTCTCTCTGTTTCTCTGAAACCCCTTCAGCCCCATGTCTCCCTAGTGGGGGTTTCTACTGGTCTGCAGGCTGGGACCCCTCTCCTGGGAAGCCCTAAGAGGTACAGACAGAGCTGGTGTTCTCTATCCAGTTCAGCCATCACAGCCAGGATCTTATCGCAGGCTACGAACATCTGCATAATGGGTGTGGCACCCGTCCCCCTCGCCAGTCTCCCCTGACCTCCCCAAAGCTGCAGCAGGGCAAGAAGTCATCCTTGCCGTGTTGCATGATAAAGCAAGGAGTTCTTTTCTTCCCAAGTTGGCTCAGCCCTGGGAAGGCACTGAGGCCAGACGGATCCTCTAACATTCTAATGACCACACTACACCCAGCTTAAAACCCATTCATGGCTACTCAGTGCTGCTGGCCTGCCTGGCCCATGCTGCTTCCGTGGGACCAAGTCTCTGCTCCCTGCCCCCACCTCATTTTTCTTCCGAGAGAGCCTTAGTCCTCCCCGTCTGCTGGCTAACTGCTGGGAGCCCTTTCTCTCCCTGCACAGCCAGCCTCTTCATAGATCTTGTCCAAAAGCTTTCCTAATACTTAGATTTAAGATGAATGATGAATTTTTTCATTTGTCTGCATGTAATCTTACAATGCATTTGATAGCAAAAATTAAAGAATAATGTATTCTCCACAACATCTAGCATATGTAGGTTCTCCAGTGAACAAATATTTAGTTCATAGCGGACAGCTCAGAAAGGAAGGGGTGAAGATTGTTCTTGGCGTGGAGTGGGGTCTGAAGGAGCAGGGCATAGAGTAGATAACTGCGTGATAACTGGATGCTGTAAGAAAAGCTCTTTTCACTCACTTAGTCATTTAATTTCTATCTCATGGGATGAAAAAGCTGGTGTTTTGGATGTGAAATAACTTACAAAATATCACATTTGACCCCAGTTCTGCTGACCAGTATTGGACCTCTTAGGATTCTATTTATTTGAGAGAGGGAGTACAAGAAGGGGGAGGGTCAGAGGGAGAAGCAGACTCCCCATTGAGCAGGAAGCCTGCTGTGGGACTTGATCCCAGGGCTCCAGGATCATGATCTGAGGTGAAGGCAGCTGCTTAACCAACTGAGCCCTCCAGGCACCCCGTACTGGACCTCTTAGGGCGGACCGTGGCAAGGTCTGGAAAAGAAAGACCGTGAGTAAAGGTGGAGAGGAGGGAAAAAGTCCTGTTGTTCCAGTACGTTAACTGGACTGTGGCCGGGAGTTCAGTGAAGTCAAGAATGAGAAGGCGGACTCGGAATTGGGTTAACTTGGGGATGGCCACCTCCAGTCCAAGATCGTGTTTGGGGTTAACAAGGGAGTCACAGGAGGTGGCGGATGATGGTGATTAAGTGTGGTTTCAGGGAGAGAGAGTAATCTGGGAGAGGAGTCAGGACGGCTTGGAGACGAGAGAGAGAGAGAGAGAGAGAGAGAAGGCAGAAGCCAGGTGAGAAGCTGGTCTTAGGATGGGGGTATTGGGAATCGAAGAGCCGCGGGTGGATGAAGAAGTGGTGCCCAGATTCGGGCAAGGGAGGGGAGGGCCAGAGGCTACATTCCTTAATTGCTGTGGTTAATTCTCCTGTGAGTGACCTGCACCATCAGGGAGGAGCTTCGGATATGCTCTCAGGGGGTAACACAAATGTCCACTGATAAGATTATCTTGCGTCTTCTCAGTCACTGTGGCCCCAGAAGCGTTTGGATTTCCCCTGGGAAAGTCGAGCCAGAGAGGGGCATGAAGGGGAGACGTCCGCCTTTCTGCGCGGACGAGCGGGGGGCCTGCTCGCACATCGCTGCGCTCCGCGGCCGCGGACACACGTGTCTGGCGCAGTGCGCCTTACGTCCGGATGCGCACGTGCGCCTGCGGCGGGGGCCTCGCGTCCTTCCGGTGTGGTCGCTCGCTGGCCCGGGCGCGGCGCGAGAGCGGGAGCATGCGCGCTCTGAGGGCCGACGCGCCCCGGCCCTTCCCGGCCCCCGTAGGCAGGCGGCGGCCGAGGCGCGCGACTCTGCCCCGACGTGGGCGCGACGCCGCCGCTGCCCTAAAGCCCGCGCACCCGCGTCAGGTGGGCGCGGCGGAGCCCGGCCGGCCAGAGTGGCGGGAGGACGCAGCGTCCCATGAGGCACCCGCCGAGGGGCACAAAACACCTGACCGCGACGTTCATTGTTGTCTACGTTATTCTAATGCTTTTTGCTACAGGGATGCGGGATCGGACTCTAGATTCTATTTTGATACATAGTTTTTACGAAGAAAGTGCATTGTTGACCATGGTTGTTGAATTAATATACCTGATTTTCGGTCCCGTTCTTATGCACAGTTTTGTGTAGAAATGGTGCTGGTGGTTTTCTGGCTTTCCTCGCATGTGTTAACTTGTTCTTGCAAACTAATCAGAAGGTTTTGCATTTTCATCTTTTTAAACAGAGAAAAAAGGACGGACTTTGAAGTTGCGGAGGAATAGTCTTTGCCCTAATTCCTAGTTGAGGGCTCCTTGTGCAGAGTTTTGGGACATGGAGGCCACAGCTGCTGATCAGTTTAACTTTTACATCACATCAAAGCCATGTTTTTCTCGTCATATCACCTTTTGCCTTTTCTCTCCCAACACCTGATGCTTTTCATGTGTGGCTATGAAAGGAAATGAAGGAGGTGGAAAGGAAGGCAGTCCTCGAGAGAGATTTAGGAAAAGGGCTTAGAGGGGAATCAAGACTCCAAATCTGTACTGAAAGACCCTGGATCCGCAACCAAGAAGCAGACACCAAGCCTCCACTGGATGCAAGTTGCAAGAGGTTTATTGGTTACACAGGCACCTGCGGACGCATCAGCCTTTGTGGGCTGAGTGCGCTGGGATAGATTGGGGAGCAGATTATATAGGGCAAGGGTTGGGGTGGCAGGAAGCGAGCTTACAGAAGCAGATGCTTGGTGGCACCTGGGTGGCTCAGTGGTTTAAGCCGCTGCCTTTGGCTCAGGTCATGATCTCAGGGTCCTGGGATCAAGTCCCACATCGGGCTCTCTGCTCAGCAGGGAGCCTGCTTCCTCCTCTCTCTCTGCCTGCCTCTCTGCCTGCCTCTGATCTCTCTCTGTCAAATTAAATAAATAAAAATCTTTAAAAAAAAAAAAAAAAAACAACTGAGGAATAGAGTGTACCTGGGACTTTCCAGAGTGCTGAGCCAAGGCCCACCAGAACAAACCATTGCGTTCTTGCCTTAAACCCAGTGCCTGACAATGCTTGATTTAAGTTAACCAATCAGATCCCTGTAACCAAGCATCTGCTTCTGTAAGCTCGCTTCCTGCCACCCCAACCCTTGTCCTATATAATCTGCTCCCCAATCTATTCCAGCGCGCTCACCACAAAGGCTGATGCGTCCGCAGGTGCCTGTGTAACCAATAAACCTCTTGCAACTTGCATCCAGTGGAGGCTTGGTGTCTGCTTCTTGGGTGAGGATACAGGGTCTTTCAGTACCTTCTATGATTGCTTTGAATTTTTATCTCAGAGATCATAAAACCAGTCAAATCCACTTTAAACTTGTTCTCTAGGAAATAAACTGATAAAACATAATGTTCACTTCTAAAAAAAAGTACTGAAATTTTGCCACAATTTTGGTTTATTTGTCCATCTTTATTTTATTTTGCTGACTTCAAAAATCTTCTTAATTTAAATTCCAGTATATTTAACCCACAGTGTTGTATTAGTTTCAGGTGTGCAGTACAGTGATTCCGCAGTTTCATACAACACCTGGTGCTCATGATAAGTGCCCTTCTTAATCCCCATCACCTGTTTCCCCCACCACCTCCCCACCTCCCCTCTGGTAATCATCAGTGTATTCTCTAGAGTTAAGAATCTGTTTCTTCATTTGTCTCTCTTTTCCCCCCTTTGCTCGTTGTTTTTTTTTTTCCTTAAATTCCCCATGTGAATGAAATACTATGGTATTTGTCTTTCTCTGATTTATTTCACTTAGCATAATACCCGCCAGTTCCATCCATGTTGTGGCAAATGGCAAGATCTCATTCTCTGTAATGGCTGAGTAACATCCCATTGTGTATATACACAGCGCAGCTTTATCCATTCATCTGTCCGTGGACACTTGGGCTGCTTCTGTAATTTGGTTATTGTAGATAATGCTGCTATAAACATTAGGGTACCTTTATCCCCTTAAATTAGTGAATATTTGAGGTAAATAGTACTGTGATTACTGGATCATAGAGTAGTTCTATACTTAACTTTTTTTTAAAAGATTTTATTAATTGAGAGAGAGCACGAGTGGGGAAGGGATAGGGAGAAGCAAACACCCCACTGAGGGGGGAGCCTGATAGGGAGCTAGATCCTGGGACTCCAGGATTGTGACTAGAGCTGAAGACAGGTGTTTAACTTACTGAGCCACCCAGGCACCCTTCTATACTTAACTTTTTGAGGAGCCTCCATACTGTTTTTCAGAATGGCTGCATCAGCTTGCATTTCCACCAACAGTGGAAGGACATTCCCCTTTCTCCCCATCCTTGCCAACATCTTTTGTATGCTGAGTTTGGTTTTTTTTTTTTTAAGATTTTATTTATCGGGGCGCCTGGGTGGCTCAGTGGGTTAAGCCGCTGCCTTCAGCTCGGGTCATGATCTCAGGGTGCTGGGATTGAGTCCCGCATCGGGCTTTCTGCTCAGCAGGGAGCCTGCTTCCTACTCTCTCTCTCTCTCTGCCTGCCTCTCTGTCTACTGTGATCTGTGTCTGTCAAATAAACAAATAAAATCTTTTAAAAAAAAGATTTTATTTATCTATTTGACAGAGGTCACAAGTAGGCAGAGAGGCAGGCAGAGAGAGAGGGGGAAGCAGGCTCCCTGCTGAGCAAGACCCTGACTCGGGCTTCAATGCCAGGACCCTGAGACCATGACCTGAGCCTAAGGCAGAGGCTTAGCTCACTGAGCCACCCAGGCGCCCAAGGTTTTTAATTTATTTATTTATTTATTTGAGAGCACGAGCTCACAAGGAGGCGATCTGCAGAGGGAGAGGGAGAAGCAGGCTCTGCACTGAGGAGGGAGCCTAATGTGGGGATTGATTCCAAGACTCTGAAATCATGACCTGAGCCAAGGCAGATGCTTCACTCACTGAGCCACCTACGTGCCCCCTGAGTTGTTAATTTTAGCCATTCTGACAGGTGTGAGGTAATCTCATTGTAAATTTGATTTTCATTTCCCTGGTGATGAGTAATGTTGAGCATCTTTTCATATGTCTGTCAGCCATCTGGTTGTCTTCTTTGGAGAAATGTCTCTTTATTTCTTCTGCCCATTTTTTAATTGGATAAATTATTTGTTTTTGGTGTGTTAAGTTGTATTTTGCTGAGATATTTTAAATGAAATTGAAACATCATGTAATTTCATCCCTCTCTGTTTCTTTATGCATTTCTAAAAACCAGGGACCATTTCCTGTGTTACCACAATGCTACTATCAGACCTAACAAAACTAAGAGTAATTCCTTGGATACCCATCATTTTGTAGATGAAATAAACCTGAGCTACATATTCTGTTTTGGCAAGTACAGAGGAACTGAGGTAGCCTGGCTCTGGATGTGGATCCATGCTAAGTTTAAGGGTTGAGACAGGACATATCTTCCTTGTGATGCTCACCTTTTATCCTAACTCCAAGACCCTAGAGTGGAACTGCTGTAACAGAGCCTGTTCATTTTCTCAGAACATTTTGCGTCTCTGGGTGCCTGGGTGGCTCAGTCAGTTGGGTGGCAGGCTCTTGGTTCAGCTCTAGGCGTCCTGGGATCTCAGGGTCCTGGGATCAGAGTCTGCTCTCCCCTCTCCCTCTGCTCCTCACCCTGTTCTCTCAAATAAATAAAATCTTAAAAAACAAAACTGGTGTCTGGGGAGCTAAAGACTTAAGTCCTTGAAAACCATCGTCTAATATTTTTCCTCACTTTCCGTCTTCTCTGATAGGCATCTTCCATCTTATAACTTGATAGTCTTAAAGGACTCTTAGCAATGAAAATCTGGCAACCAAACTTAAAAACACAGCTTATATCCAACCCAACAGCAAATCCTGTTGGCCCTACTTCAGAATGGTTCTGGAGCCAAACTATTTCCCAGTCTGTCTTCAACACAGAACCAAGAGGGATCCTTTTCCAATATTTGTTAAACCCTGTCACCCCTGCTTAGAACTGTTTGGTGGCTTCTCATCTGGCTCTTTCTGACCTCTTAACTCTCGCCTCCTGTTTCTCTCCTTGTCATGCTTGTTCTTTTGTCCACTCTGGCCTTCTGGTTGTACATAAACCCTCCAGGCCTCTCTGGCCACAGGCCTTTCACATGTGCTCTTTCCTCTGCCCGGATCCATGTGGCTCCCTTTCTCACCTCCTGTGCCATCTTCTCGATGAGGCTGTTTCTTGTCACCCTATTTAAAATGCATTCTCTACCTCCCGTCCTGCTTTATTTTTACCTATGGCATATACATTCTACTTTACTTTTTTACGTTTTTATCATCCATCCTGTCAGTAGAATGCAAGCTTCATGAGAGGAGGGATTTCTTTCTTTTATTTACCGCTCTATTCTCATTATTGGAAAGAGTAAGCACTAGAAGCATGAACATAGAGAAAAGCTGATTTTTGTCTTTTTGTTTACTTTAGATTCAGGGATGAGGACTTAGACAAAGTCCATGATTTCAGAGCAGAGCATTACAGAATGAGCAGTACCAGACCCCATCCAAGCAGAGGGACACTTTGAAAACCTTCCTCAGCACCCTTTGTATGAAGAATCATGTGTGGGTGAGAGTAGGAGAAATTGCATAGGAATACTCACTAGAAATGCCTTTCTGAAGAAAGGGGCTTCATGAAAAATACTACTTACCAAAAAACCCCACTGTGCAGCCAAATCATGAATGTAATAGGTTCAGCAAAAGCTAAGACAGTAGTCACTGAACAGCAGAGAGTAACTCTCATCAATTCAACTGATAACAACTCATAAATTATAGTATATATGAGAAGAGCTTCACATGGAATTCAAAGCCAGTAAAACATCAGATTATTTTTACTAGAGGGAAAATGTACTGTTGTAACAATTCTGGGAAAGACTTGCGTCATCATTCCAATCTTATTCAAGAAAAATTAAAGAATTTGTAACCCCTAGTTATCAGAGAAGCCGAAAGAACAGAGGTCTCATACATGTATTGAATGTGGCAAATCCTTTACTCTGCATGTTGTCTTGAGCCAATGTCAAATAATGCCCATGGGATGAGGTCTTAAAAATGCTCTATATGGAGAAAAAAAAAAATGCACTGAATGGGAAAAGGCATTTCCTTGAAGTAATTCCCTTCCTGTGCAAGGTAGAATTCAGTTACATTCAGGGGCTATGGGTACAGTTTTTGACAGGGATCTTCTCTGCCTTTCTCTGTCCCTCAGCATCTCCGCCTTGCCCTGCCCCTCTCTCTGCCCATCTCTCCTTCTCCCTCCTTTCTCCCTTGTCGGGGCAGCTGTGTACATAGCAGACAACATGGCGCTTGCGCCTGCGGCCAGGCAGAGGACCTGCGCACCACCTGAAAGATGATTGGCTATGCCCAGAACAGGAAGCCCGTGGACACTGCGTGCTGTCTGTCATGCTAAGTGTTGATCACGCTCCCTTTCACGTGCACAGCCTGCTGATTGGAGGAGAGGGGATATAAATAGGGGTAAACATCCGGGTAAGGGGAGAACAATAAAGATTCGCAAGCTTGTCACTCCGTGTCTCCTGGTCGCTCCCTTACTTTATCAGAACTACTGGGGAGAAACCATATAAATTCAGTAAATATAAGAACACTTTTAGTCTCAGTTCACATCTTGTCTAACAGGAGTGAATAGGCGAACTCTTTCAAACCAATTTGTACAGCTTATTCAGCCTATAATATAGTTCTTGCTGGAGAAAAGCTGAACAAATAAAATAACTATGGGAAGGTCTTCAGTTCTGCACACTTTATCAAACGTCAACCTTTGTCATTGGGAAAAAACCACACAACTATTGTAAAGAGGAGGAGACCTTTAAGTTCTAGGGCCCCAAGATAGGCCACTTTGGCATGAAGACCATTTTGAATTAAAAACCAGACCCAGGAGACACTGGAGAAGCTCTGTACCTCCCCCACAACTGCCTAAAAAGAATTTAGATGCAGGTCCTGCTCCGGGAAGGGAGTTGTCACCTGGGGTAACTATGTTAAGGTATGACTGGGGACAGTGGACAGGGAAGAACCTAGCAAGGCTGGTTTGAGCGAAGTCTTCTCTGTGTCCTGTTGTTTCCGGGTGGCCCAGGAAACATTTGTTTACCAAATAGTTACTCTCTCTCATTCTTGCTGAGAACTGCATTCCTTCCCTTTGAGTCCCAGGCCTCTACCCTCTTCTCCTTAGTTTAGGAGGACATTTGTACTTCATTTTGCTCGACTGTGCAGTTTCCATGTCTGCGTGGATTTCCCCACATATGCTGTTAAATTTGATTTTCTCCTGTTAATCTTTCTCATGTCAGTTTGATTCTTAGTTCAGTTAGAAGGATCGTCAAGGGGACAGGGTATTCTTGCTCCCCAATAAAGCATAACTTCTCTCTCAGTATCTCACTCTCACACGCAGGTTAAAAACAGTAGTCAGCGTAAGAAATCTTTTTGGTTTTGTTTCATCTCTTCCCATCAAAGAATAAGTATTAGAAGTCATATCAAGATGTCACATGTGGAAGTATCTTCACTCAGCACACGTCTTTCACAGCAACAGAGATTTCTGAGGGAAAACTCAGGAGAAGTTCTGTTCTCATAGCACTGAAACTCCATAGCATACAGTAGAGACTTCTGGTTTCCAGGGCAACATGTAAGTGATGAAGTTCTAGAACCTAGGTGAGGTTCGGTGGGCTGAGGTCTGGAGCCGATGACCAAGAAAGAATTCTTGAGACCTCTTTGGTGCAAAATGGTGGTTTATTAAAAGCACGGGGACAGGACCCATTGGCAAGAAGAGCTGCTGCCCGGGGTTGTGAGGGATGGCAGGTTCTGTACCCTGCGGTTGGGGGAAGGTGAGGGGAAGGGAGGTGTCACGGAGTTTTCCGAGGCTAAAGAGGGCCTACAAGGTGCTGGGGGGAGGCATTGCCCTTATGGCTTGATCAATGTCGTCTTTAGGTCAGGCACTAACATCAAGATAGTTGGGAGATTCTTGATGGGGTGTTATGATCCTGCTGTCATTTACATTCCCTTCTACCTCAGCCGCCTCCAGTTTATGGTGGGGAGGGAGACATTAGGGCTTCAGGAACTCTGAGTTATTTGCCTCTGGAAATTTGTGCTATTGATAAGGTAACCTCCCTGTTTAGATCTCTAGGACATCTGTAGAGCAAGAGAGATTCCTGTTCTGCAGGATTGCGATCCCTGCACGTTAACTATTTATCGTTTTATGGCAGTCAGGGGTGCCTGAGGAATGCTCCACATAATACGGAGGGGAGCAGGTGGAGAGGGGGTGCGAGGCTCCAGCTTTTGCTTTGTTTTCAGCCAGCCTCCTGCTCCCTCATCACACACAACATTCTGTTTTGATAATTGCACCTGCGCTGCCGTTAGGACAGCGAAGCCTGTCCCATTCTGTGGGACCACCATGTGCGTCTGTGTGACTTCAGTATTGAGTAAGGGGGTGCTATTTAGTGAGTCACTGAGTGCTTTCACCGTGTAGTTATGAAGGGCTTCTACCTGCCAGAGGACGTCCTCTCGCCCTACAGATGGAGCAAAAAGCATGTGAAGTGATCATATCATTTAAAAACAGATTGTGTCCATCTTTGCTTTAAATTGGGGAGATTAGCTGCAGTAGTGTTGGTTGTAGTAATACATCCGTGAATCCTGGCAAAACCTAAGGAGCAGCGACCTATCCTCACCCCGGAGAAAGCCGATGCCACAGGTAGTTCCACAGATCCAGTGGGTTCCATTTGGAGCTGGCTGTCTGATGCCAAGTCACCTCCCCCAATCTGTAGCAAACCAGTTGGTTGCCCAGAGTACTATTATGTGGGAACATGTTTCTTTCTTTTTTTCTTTTTTTTTTTTTTAAGATTTTATTTATTTGACAGAGATCACAAGCAGGCAGGGGGGGGGGGGGAAGCAGGCTCCCCGCTGAGCAGAGAGCCCAATGTGGGGCTTGATCCCAGGACCCCAAGATCATGACCTGAGCCGAAGGCAGAGGCTTAACCCGCTGAGCCACCCAGGCGCCCCTGGGAACATGTTTCTAACGATAGCCATCCCAGACGTGTGTGTTATTTGCCCAAGTATCATATGGATGTCTTTGCTCCCAGCATAAAACTGCCTTTTGGCTGAGCTGTCCGATGGTGGGTGTGAGCCACCAGTATGTATCCCAAATTTGATACATGCCCTCCTCAGGACCACGGTTAATAAGTAGGGTTTTGTAACTTAGGCCCTGGTAGGTAGGTGTTAATTTGTGGTTTGTAAGGTCAGAGAAGATTTTAATAGTTTGAGGGTATGAAAAAGTTCGGTCATGTCCTGGTGAGTTCCATGTATCACTGATCACGGGCAGGAAGAAACATTTTGATTAGTGACAGATTTATCCTGATACCTACTATCTCCACATATTATTTCTGAAATATTATCATGTAGAGAGCACCAGTCAGTGCCCTGTAAAGGGGAGACCCACCAGGGTAAACCAGATGTTCTTGACATGGGCAGAATCCCCCATATCCAACAACCCGTTTGATTTTGTAGTTCAGCATAATGCTGTACCCACCGTAGAAAGGAATTGTCAGTTAAGAGAGGTGAAAGCAACATAAAGAGAAGATACACAGCCTTCATTTTCGTTTGAAGAGGAGTTTGAGGTCTCCTGTGGGTACACAGGAGTAAGAAGGCACACTAGTTTGTTCACTGGGTTCCTGTGAAGGTGGTACAGGTTTTATTCTAGATATACGAGCCCATGAAGGATGTCCTTCTAGATTTACCACAGAGGGAGTACATAGTATGACCCAATATCGACCTTTCCATTTTGGATTGAAGTTCTCTGCTGTATTCGACTTCCAATTTTTTTTTTTTTGAAAATTTTATTTATTTATTTATTTGACAGGCAGAGACACAGATGGGGGGATGGGGGAAGCAGGCTCCCTGCTGAGCAGAGGACCCCCCCCATGTGGGGCTCATTGCGGGGCTCGATCCCAGGACCCTGAGATCATGACCTAAACTGAGGGCAGAGGTTTAACCCAGGCACTTCCGACCTCCAATGTTTTAAATAAACCATGTCTCCGTGACTTACATGGGGTGGGTTTTCAGTTATAGGTAAAATCAGGTTTTGGGAGTATATGATTAATGTATTCATTTAGCATCTGTGAATTAAACCAGGTTCCAGAAAATAATATAATAAAGCATTATAATCGTCATCTAATAACAGATCTGCAGAAAGAAATGGTTTCCGATGCAATAACTAAAAAGGACTGAGTCCTAGAGGTTGTTTTGAAGCAGTTCTTATCCTGAGAAGTCCTCTTGGCAAGAGAGTGACCCAATTTTCCTGGGTTTCTAGACTAAGCTTAGCAAGATGGCGTTTTAAAGTATGATTAGCCTTTTCTACTTTCCTGGAGGATTGTGGATACCGGGCTGAATTTGGGAAATATTTAATTTTTAAGGCTTGGGCCATTTGTTGAGTTATTTGAGCAGTAAAAGAAGGATTGTTGTCACTCTGGAGAGAAAGAGGAAGGCCAAATCTAGGAATAATCTCTCGCAATAAAATTAGTTACTTCTAAGAGTAGATCGGCCACCCAGTTTAGACACTTAGTCTCGTCCGAGTGATGGGGTGGGACAAGACGGGAGGACTAGAAAAACACAAGTGACCATTTGACTTCTGTATTTACAGTATAAGGGCCTTGTCTGCCGGCATGTTTCAGTTTCCCCTTCTGTGCCAACAATTATAAGGTTAGAAAGACAGGTAGGGCTGGAGTGCTGAGTAAGAACAGAGTAAGGGGCTCCAGTATCAATAAGAAAATTGATAAACTCACCTTCCACATCCAGGGTAACCCGGGGCTCAGCTGTCTTGATGTCCGAGGGAGCCGGACCAGCCAGTTCTCCAGCTCCGACTCTCCGCTGGGGAAGGGAGTTCTTGTCTCCCTCTCTCTAGAGATGATGACAGTCTCCCTTCCAGTGCCCTGTTTCTTTACAGGCAGGACATGGCCCTTGTGGAGAGGCCTTGCCTGGACATTCCATCTCTCATTGCAAGCTCTTCAGCAAACTCTTTTGCTCCCTCCCAGATTCGTTTCTTTTCCTCAGGTGCAACGACAACTTAAAATGATGTATATATCCTGCCAGGTCAAATCAGACATTATAGATACTTCCTGAAAGCCCACAGTAAATCCAGAGGGATGTGGGCCCTCATTGTGCCCGCTTCTCCATTAGAAGCTTCCCTAAGAGGACGTGCCCACCCTCAGCCAGAGCTCCGGGAAGACAGGGAGTCCCGCTCCTGGTCTTTCCAGTGGGGCTGGGAGCGGAGGGGTCTTGGGGTTTGTGAGGAGGAGGGAGAGCAGCAGCGCCAGTGTCCTCTTTCTTTGGACTGGCCGGCCATTCCTCCAACATCCTGGGTTTGTTGAGAGCAATCGGCCTGTTTAGACAGTCACCATGCAGTATGTCTTGGGCGGCGGGGGGCGGGGGGGGGGTTCTGTTAGCCGGGCTGAGGGTGAGACTCACTCTACAAGAGGCCCGCAGGTCTGGATCCCGATCTAGGGCCATAAAGGCTTGGACGTATGGGACTTCAGTCCAGTTGCCTTTCTCCTTGCAAAAGAGGTCTGATAGATTGAATTGAAATTTAATGTCCCACTTACGGGCTGCTTCTCCTCATCTCCTAAGGTGTACTGATGCCATTCAGCATTACAGATCATTTTTTTCTTCCTTAAATCTTGCAGTCTGAGTTTATTCCAATGGGTTAAAAGGCATCCCAAGGGCGAGTCCTTGGGAACAGAAGAGGATCCCATGTTCCTAGAAAAGTCAGGAAGGTCCATTATCACAGTCCCCCCTGACTCCTGGGTGGTGTCCCATGCAGGATACGTTAGAGGTTCCAGGTGTCAAAAGCGACCAGAGGTGTCCCTCACACAAGACCTCGCTCCTGAGCACAATCCCGCCTTCCCGGGAAGGCGTCCCTGCTGTAACGGGCCTGGAGGGGTGCCGGCGTCCCTCCTCTTCCCCATCGCATCCTAGACTACCGATGGGTGCCTGGTGGAGGACGAAGATACTGTGCTGTCCTTGACCCTGGAAGTCATGTTACTGCCCTGCCATTTTGATCCCATGGGAAATACCAGAAAGGTTTTGATGAAGTCCCAGAACCCAAGTCAGGTTCGGTGGGGTGAGGAGGTTCGGAGCCGACGACTAAAGAAAGAATTCTTAAGATGTCATTGGTGCAAAATGGTGGTTTATTAAAGCACGGGGACAGGACCCGTGGGCAGGAAGAGCTGCTGCCCCGGGTTGTGAGGGTCGGCATGTTATATACCCCGCGGTTGGGGGGGAGGTGGTGAAGGAATGGGAGGTTTCAACAGAGTTCTCACATGTTAGGGAGGGCCTACAAGGTGCCGGGGGGAGTCTTTGCCCTTATGGCTTGATCAATGTCGTCCTTAGGTCAGGTATTAACATCAAGATTGTTGGGAGATTCTTGGTGGGGTGTTATGATCCTGCTATCATTTGCATTCCCTTCTACCTCAGCCTCTTCCAGTTTATGGTGAGGAGGGAGACATTAGGGCTTCAGGAACCAAGAGTTATTTGCCTCTGGAAATTTGTGCTATTGATAAGGTAACCTCCCTGTTTAGGTCTCTAGGACATCTGTAGAGCAAGGGAGATTCCTGTTCTGCAGGACTGCGATCCCTGCAAGTTAACTATTTATCGTTTTATGGCGGTCAGGGGTGCCTGAGGAATGCTACACATATGGAGGGGAGCGGGTGAAGAGGGGGTGCAAGGCGCCAGCTTTTGCTTTGTCCTCAGCCAGCCTCCTGCTCCCTCATCAGTTTTACTAGGGGAAATTACCCCGTTTTATAGCTTTAAGTGGTTAGTAGAGGACACGGAAAAGAAACAGTAAAGATTGCAATCCATCACGGTCTAAGCAGAATTCCAACACACATAATCCCTACAGCCACCTTCCCTAGGAAACGGTCACTGATTGGGTTTTAATTCAGTTGGGTACTGGTTTAGGCCGGCTCCCAATGGAGGTCCCGTGGCCAGAAGTGGCTAGAGCAGGGATGTGGAGGGGATCACATTAGAACAATCAGGAGGAAACCTCACATGGGAGTCTTAAGACTGGCAGCTGTCCTGGTGGCTTAGGTGGCTGTCTGTGCCCAAGACAGACAACTTTATATAAGAACAGGAACAAAGAGAGGGCATCAAGTTTCTGGGTCTTATTACCATTCTGGCCGGGTACAGACTTCCAGCCAAAAGGCAGACGTTCTCCTCCCTGTAGAGCAGCCATGGGCTAGAGGACTTCAATCTGAGCAATCAACATGCAAGTGTTCCAATAAGACCGCACTCCTTGAAGGGCCCTGAAATGAGAGTCAGGAAAGAGGAGAGAAAGTGATGAAGTTCTAGAACCTAGGTGAGGTTCGGTGGGCTGAGGTCCGGAGCGGATGACCATGAAAGAATTCTTGAGACATCTTTGGTGAAAAATGGTGGTTTATTAAAACATGGGGACAGGACCCGTGGGCAGAAGAGCTGCTGCCCCCGGTTGTGAGGGATGGCAGGCTGTGTACCCTGCGGTTGGGGGAAGGGGAGGGGAAGGGAGGTGTCAGTGGAGTTTTCATAGGCTAAAGAGGGCCTACAAGGTGCCAGGATGTCCCAGGCCTACCCGAGGCCTTTCCTTTGCAGCTGGATCAATGTTGTCTTTAGACCAGCCATTAACATTAAGATAGTTGGTAGACTTTTTGGTGGGATGTCACAATTCTGCTATCAATCATCTTTGTTAGTGAGATTTAGGACATTTCTAAGCTAAGGGAGATTCCTGTCTAGCAGGATTGTGAGCTCTGCAAGTTAACTATTTGCTTATTGTTCATGGCAGTCAGGGCTGCCTGCGGGATGCTACACATAGGACTGAGGGGGAGTGGATGGGGGGGGTACAAGGCACCAGCTTTTGTTTTGTCTTCAGCCAGCCTCGTGCTCCCTCATCAAAAGTACTCACCAGTTTTGCACCGAAGCTCAGAGACCAGATGTAAAGACTCAAAGCCCCATGTTCGGGCGCTGAATGATGACGTTTTAGAATGTAACTGGGGGTTGGTGGGGGTGGGGTCTGTAGCTGAGGACTGAGAAGAGAATTCCTAAGACAGAAGCCTCTGGTGCAAAATAGTGCTCTATTGAAACGCGGGGGCAGGTGCATGGGCAGAAAAAGTTGCTGCCCCAGGGTTGTGGGGGTGGTGATTACAGACTATGGGGTTGGGGGAGGTAAGGAAAAGGGATGTTTCGAAAGAACTTTCATGTATTGAAGAAGACACACAGGATACCAGAGGCTTTGCTCTTTGTCAAGTTCAGGTTGTTTTTCCTTTCATAAGGCATTAACAGACAGTTGGGAGCTTCCTGGGGGAACATCCCAGTCCTGCTGTCACATGTCCTTGTCAGTGAGCTTTAGGTTTAGAAGAAATTTAACCTTATTTACATTGCCTTCTGCCTCAGCCTTCCTCAATTTTAGGGAGGGGAAGATGGTGTTAGGGCTTCAGGAACGGAGTCATGGGTCTCTGGAAGTTGGGCTGTTGGTAAGAAAGCCTCTTCCTTGTAAATCACTAGGACATTTGTAAATGCAGGGAGACTCCTGTTCTGCAGGATTGTGATCTCTACAAGTTAGGTTTGTTCTTCCTTTAGGGCACCCAGGAGTACCTGAGGAATGTCACAGATGTCACAAGGGTAGGGGGCAGGTGTAGGGTGCCAGCTTCTGCTTTGTCTTCAGTATGCCTTCCATTCCCTCATTATTAGGGTCAGGCTAGGATTGCTTTTGCCCTTTGCAAAGTGTCAACATCAAGGCAGTTGAGTCCCTAGGGAAATGTCACTCTGCCTGTTTCAAGGACTTGTCTGTGGGGTGTAGGAAGTAAGGAAATTTAATAATTTTTCTTCTGTCTTTGTTTCCCATATCAAAAGGACCAAAAGAATTTCTTGGAGTTATTACATCCGAGAATTTTTCAAAATAAATAAAAGATAGTATGTAACTGGGGGGAGGGAGGCAAGCTAACGTGAAAAGAAAACTGTCGTATTTATTGTTGTGCCCGAGTTTTCACGTCCAAGAGACCACCAAGGAGCCAAGCACTGATGCAATCACATGATGGCTTATTCGGCAAGCTTAAGCTTGGGCCCAAGTATACCCGACACAGTGGAGTAGGAACTTGGACCCCGAGATTAGTTAAGGCAGGGGTATTTATGGGTTCCTGTTACTAAAGTGATGAGGGAGCAGGAGGCTGGCTGAGGACAGAGCAAAAGCTGGCGCCTTGCACCCCCTCTTCACCCGCTCCCCTCCATATGTGTAGCATTCCTCAGGCACCCCTGACTGCCATAAAAGAAGAACAAATGGTTATCTTGCAGAAATCACAGTCCTGCAAGGCAGGAGTGTCCCTTGGTTTGCAAATGTCCTTGAGATTTACAACAAAGAAGTAACCTTATCAATAGCCCAATTTCCAAAGACACAGAACTCAGTTCCTCAAGCCCTAATGTCACCCTCCCCTCCATAAAAAACCGAAGGAGGCAGAGGTAGAAGGAAAAGTAAATAAAGTTAAATTTCTTCTAAACCTAAATCTCATTAACAGGGATGCTTGATAGCAGGAATGTAACATTCCACCAGGAGACTCCCAATTGTCTTTACTTGATAGTAACCAGGCCTTCAATATCCTGATGGTATTCTTTGCCCCAATAGCCCTTCTGAACACCCCCTTTGTCCTCACCTACCCAACTCCTGTGTATATAACTAGCCACTCCTCACAATCCGGGGCAGCAGTTCTTCCTGCCCACGGGTCCTGTCCCCGTGCTTTAATAAACCACCATTTTGCACCAAAGATGTCTTAAGAATTCTTTCTTTAGTCGTCAGCTCCGAACCTCACCCCACCAAACCTGACTTAGGTTCTGGGACTTCATCAAAAGCAGGGGGGGGGGGGGGGGTCTCTGGAACCAAGGCAGAGTGGGGCTTCCTAGAACTAAAGTAGGATGGGGAAACTTCATCCCTTGGGCACAGGGATCTGAAATGGCTGTACTTAAGCTAAGGCTAAACCTGAGGTGGGATGGCCTTGATTTTTTTCAGCCTCCACATTTATCATTTTGCAAAACAATTAAAATATATCAGAAACCTTTCCACTGTTCAAATAAAATAGTAGTAGCTACTCAAAGACCACTTTATGTGCATTTAACTTTCCTAGGACAGTCTTAGGCACCAAAGACCACCTAAATAGTATAATTACTACCTTACACATTTATTCCTCTTTGTGAGCTCTTTGGGCAGAGCTGAGGGTAACTTTCGGAACAGATTACTTGATATATTTTTAATCCCAGGAGTATTGATTTAGCAGAGCTATTTTAAGGAAAGAGGTTTGGAGGCCTTAGAAGTAGGTAACGCCATCCTGCTGTATACTTACTAGATAAAATGATGCAGTTCGTGAATGGAAGAGATGTGGAGGGCAAGGTATAGGGGAAGGGGCCCAGAGCTGCCACGCCCTCTCCTGGTACTGCGATGTAGTCACCGACCTGGAAACCCTCAGAACCGCTAAGGTTAGGGATTTTAATGGAGGTTCCATTACATTGGGACTGATGGGTTAAATCACTGGCCATTAGTGATTCACTCACCTTCCAGCCCGTCTCCCCTTCTGGGAGTGGGGCCGGGAGTTTCAACTCTCTAATGCAGAATGAATGCAGTTGGTTCCCCTGGTAACCAGCACCACCATACTTAGGAGCTTTCCAAAATCCGCCTCATTAACATAAACTCTGGGTGGTTGGAAGGGGCTTTTATGAAAAACAAAGGATGCTCTCCCGTTTTATCATTCTGGAGCCGTTTCCAGAGCTGGGGACAGAAACCAAATACAACAGATGATGCTTCCGTTGCTTTTGTTACTTAGGAAAATGCCAGGGTTTTAGGAACTCAGGACCTGGGACGAGACCAGATATATATTTCTTAGCGTAGTATAATACCACAGCCAGAAACATAGAGGTTTGGAAAAGAAAGAATTGAATAAAAAAAAAGAAAAAGAATTTCAGATATAAAGACTACAAGGAACAGAAGAGCAAGTAAACAGAAATAATATATCAAGAGAAATAAGGCAGAAAAATATTTAAAATCAGAAATAAATAAAGAGATAATTAATTGAGGCAATGATCCCCAGTGGCTGACATTATTGCCATTATGCACCTCTAATAGATATATGTAAAAACTACCCCCCATGGGGTGTGCTTCTGATGAAGTTCTAGAATCTAGGTGAGGTATAGAGCCTACAGTTAAGAAAGAATTCTTAAGACGTCTCTGATGCAAAAAGGTGATTTATTAAAGCACGGGGAGGGGACCCGTGGGCAGGAAGAGCTGCTGCTCCGGGGTTGTGAGGGGCGGCAGGTTTTGTACCATGGGGTTGGGGAAGGTGAGGACAAGGGAGGTTTCAATAGAACTTTCATATGCTAAAGAGGACCTACAAGATACTGGATACTGGAGGTCTTGCCAGTGTCAAGGTTGTTTTTCCCTTTTAGCAAGCCATTAACATTAAGATAATTGGGAGATTCTTAAAGAATGTCAGATATGTCCCACCCAGGAGTGGGGGTGAGGGGGAGAGTGCAAGGTATCAGCCTTTTGCTTTGTCCTCAGCCAGCCTTCTGTTCCCTCATCACTTCCTGTCAAAAGAAATAGATATATAAATAGACATAATTAAATATATCTGTAAGTTATATGTAAATATAAAAATATAGATATATCTGGTTAAGCCTCTTGGGTCTGTTGATTTATAGGAAGCACAAGGGACAAAGGAAATCTGTTAAATGACACCAGCAAAATTCAGTACAATGATGGGAAACACTATGACAAGCAACCTAATTCACTGAAAAGTTGCAAGAAAAATAAACACAGAAGAAGACAGTATAGATTAAAAAGTCTCGAGACTTGGGGTGCCTGGATGGCTCAGTGGGTTAAGCCTCTGCCTTTGGCTCAGGTCATGATCTCAGGGTCCTGGGATCGAGCCCCGCACTGGCCTCTCTGCTCAGCAGGGAGCCTAATTCCACCTCACTCTCTGCCTGCCTCTATGCCTACTTGTGATTTCTCTCTGTCGAATGAATAAATAAAATTAAAAAAAAAAAAAAAAGTCTCGAGGCCTGTCACCCAGTCATAATATATAATCAGCTTACTAGAGCGAGTTAGTTAGGTTCTAACAAGATGCCTGGAGGTCAGCCAAGAGGAAGTCCTGGCCAGCTCTGGAGAAGTCAGAAGCCAGTCCTGGCAGCACTCCAGGACAAAGCCACAAGATGTTAGATCCAACCAGACAGGACCAAATGACTGACAAAATTGGCCAGAAACCCCTGACCAAATAAGAGAGAAAAGGCACAGAATACTGCTTCCAAGAAATCCCCCCTCAAATAATGAACATTCCACCACCCTGTTAACAACTATCAGTAGAAGATAGAAATCCAAAGCCTACTGCACACAGCATGTGGTCTCCATCTCTTTCTCTCTCAATCTCTCTCTTTCAGCTTTTAGATAAGCTTCCTTCACTTCAGGAAACTTTCTTGCTTCTCTGCTGTCTTGTCTATCCGTGAATTCTTTCTTGTGGTAATGATGAAGTTTTAGAATATAAATGGTCAGTGGGCTGAGCTCCAGAGCCTGTGACCAAGAAAGAATTCTTGTGCTGTCTTTGGTGCAAAATGGTGGTTTATTAAAGCACGGGGACAGGACTCTTGGGCAGAAAAAGCAGCTGTGTCAGGGGTGTGAGGAGTCATTCATTATATACTTGCAAGTTGGGAGGGGGTCAGGGATGGCACAAGTGTCTTAAGGAATTTTGGAAGCAAGGTTTCGAGGACCTTGAGGGGCTCGGTGTTGTTGGGAAAAGGTCATTTATTACTGTCTAATAAAACCTTAGTCATGAGGCCCTTCAAATATATATTGGTGGGCCATATGCTTGGGGGATGATTGCCAGCATGTATCTTGGAGGGTTTAGAGATAAAGGAAGTTTCCAAAGGAATTTTTATATGTTGAACAGACTTACAGGATCCTGGTTGGAGGTAGGGGTCAGTCAGGCTAGGATTGCCTTTTGCTCTTAGCAAAGTAGTAAGCTAGAGGCAGTTGAGTCCCTGGACTGCGCCAGTGCACATGGCCACCCTCCGACAGAGCGTCTGTCACCAGCATCGGCGACATATCATACACTCCTCTGTCTACTTTCCATGAGCACCGTAACTAAAATCACAGTTTTCAGTCTGAATAAAGACGGGCATTCCAAACTCGGCCTACCGGGTCTGCTGAGGCCTTGTGAGCCCCTTCAGCCTCTTCCTGTCCTCTCAGACCCCTGTGCTCCTGCTCCTCTGGCCTTCTTCTGGCTTCTCAGAGATGCCAAGCGCTCACCTTCTGCCTGACAACCCTACCTTGTTTTCTTTGCCTCGGTTTTAAAATGTAGGTTTTATTTATTATTCAGGTGTGGTGACATCAAGAGATGATCGCCACTGACCAGAGACCCTGTCACTCTCTGTTCCTGAGGCACACGCATGCCAGGCCAGGCAGAGCCACGTAGGGGGGAGCACGGGGGTTGGTCAGGAGGCTGAAGAGATGGAGAATGTGGGCAGAAGCCTTTACTATGGTTTCTGTATGGAGAAGGACGGGAATGAGGGTAGGCAGGTTTAGAACTGGCTACTTTGAATTATTTCAGTGGGGGAGTGTAGAGATTTGGGGTGATTAGTGTTGGGCTGGCAGGAAGGGCTACTAAAGATGGCGAAAGTTCCCGCCACAAGACCTGAGCTCAGACAGGAGAACAAAGGCCCAAGCAGGAATCTGAGACCCCCGCCCCGGGCTCCAGTGGACCAATGGGACCCCGACGAGCAGGCGGGATATCCGAATAAGGGAAACTTGCCAAAAGACCCCTGAGCTTCCTCTGAGACCCCTTAAAAGCCCCCTCCTCCCTGCCTTGGGCGCGACTTCTGCCACTCTGCTTTCCAGAGTCGCGGAACCTCGCCCGAGGGTGCCCACCTCCTCCCGGCGCAACTTTCCTGGCTCCCCTCTCCTGAGCCCTGAAACTTCGCCGGAGAGCATTTTTAATAAATCTTGCCTTGCACCCACTTTGCCTGGTGTTGTGTTTATCTCGCCGGAAAAAACTTTACAATTAGGACAGGGGAATAGCGGAGTAGGAGCCAAAGAGGAGGCGGGGAGGGGCGTGGTGGGCCCCTGGATTGGTTAGTTTGCAAATGAAAGATGTGCTGGGGGACAGGCAAATTGTTGGCTCCCTCTAGGACTAGGCTAATTCTGGGAAGCGACAATCCCTCTCAGGTTTGTGAGGTTCCAAATATCAGAGCATCCCAAGGAAAAAAAAATAATGTTATGGTTAATACAACCTGTTAAGTCTTCCTTACCCACGAACTCTCAACTTGTGTGTCACTTCAGGGGACTCCCAGAGTCCCAGACTAGGTCATTTTACTCTCACAGCTCCTTCACAATTTCTAGCTTATAGGATTATTTGGTTAAAGTCTGTCTTCCTAATCAAATCCAGCATGAAGGCAGATAATTTTTTTTGTCCACCTTTGTACCCACAAAGCACGAAACAGTGTTTAGCACACAGGAGATATTCAAGAAATACCTTATCGAATAAATAAATGAATGTCTCTAAGCCTTAGTGACAGCCACACCAAAATGAAAACCTGTAGGAACTTCCCTCTTACCTACAAGTTAAATCCCCAAGACCAGCAACTTAGAAACCATTTTCCAAGGAAATAATGCTTGGTGTTTAGGGAGCTAGGTCGAGCTTAAAAGCTTACACAATGAATATCTGGGATGTGCCTGACTCACAAACCATTGTAACAATGTGGGAAAAATGGATTCTGAGTTCCGGGCATGGGAAACCAGAACTTTCTTATCCGTGTAGTCAGGGCTGCCTTCTAAAATCAGTCAGGATCTGGAATGAGGCTCCATCTGGTGTGCCAGTTCGCTTTTCCATAGCGCTGTCTTTAATCTCATACTGTATACATAAGAACAAATCATAATGATGAGCTTTCTCCTAAGATGTTTTGAAACATGCAAAAATCATCTTAGGGCTGAGAAATTTCTTTCCAGGCCATCCAGACAGAGGTCAGTTTCTCTGTATAAACTGAGGATTGCCTGAACCTGTTACTTGACTCTCTCTCTCTGCGGCTTTGTTAGCTTCATAGCTACGAGCTGGAGGAATGTGAGAAGGACATCACCGTGTGGTGATCGAAAGAATGGTCCATTAGATTCGGCTTCTGGCCCCAAAGATGCTACTTACTCCCTGAACATTAGGCAACCATTCAGTATGTTTCCTCCTCATTTCCACTTATCCCACAAAGCTACTAAGAAATTTAAAACATAGCAGTGCAAAGAGCAAAATGCTCAGATCTTATTTTAATAACTCGTAACAAAGTGATGACTGACGTTGAGTGCTTATTTATGAGCCACTGTTGTCAAGCTTTGCAGAAATTTATTGAATCTATTGATCCCTAACAAAGACATCCATGTTGTTATCCATGTTTTAAACATGAGGATGGTGAGGCAGGGATAGTAATTTCATTGGGGTCCCAGAGCCAGGGTTTGAACTTAGGGAGTCTGGGGCTGGGGAGCACATTCTATGCTACCATGCCTCCCTACAAGGAAGTAGCTTCTGGAAAGCAGGCTCAGGGGACTCGGTAATTGCATTGTTCCCTCCCCTGAACTATGGGAGGCAAAGCAAGCACTTGTTTTCCGGAGGGCATAGACCTTAGGGGCAGAGGCCTCAGTGCTGGAGGGAGACAGGTGGTCTTCTGGACCTGATACAAGCGACGTCACACCAAGGACAGACGAGGACAGACATTCTCTCCCCAGCCGCCTTTTCCAGAGTTCTCTTCCCAGACATGTTTCTCACCTTTTCACCCTTTGGAGATTGATTTTGTCTAATCTTGAATCTCATCTTGCTGTTCTCCCCGTCCTCCTTTGAGGCTGTGATACAACCCAGCACTCACCATCCCTTTGATGCGGGGGATTTGGCGGTTTCACCTTAAACACACACACACACACACACACACACACACACACCCCACCCCACCCCCAACCCCCGTTTCCCTGGTAAAGCAATCAGGAATGGCTTCGACTGCCCCAGTTAGGATCTACTCCTTAACGCGGCTCTTCTTCCCAAGATCTCGGGCTGGAAAGCTGTAGGTCAGGCTGGTTTTTCGCAGAGTCGCAGGCCCGCGGCGGGCTCAGCCGCCCCGTCCCGCCCGTCCTGCCCCGCTGCCCCGACCGTGGGCCGGCTGACAGCCGCCCCGAGCCCGCGCGCAGACCGCCTCCCGCAGGAACTTCGGTACCAGGGCTTGCTTCCTGTGGGGCACCCGGCTCTCCACAGCCTCACCGCCTTTCATGGCCGGCAAGGGTGTGTGTGCGGAGCCTCGCGTTCCTCCTCCACAGTGGAGGTGGCCTCTGGACCCTGCCACCGTGCTCGCAGCAACCCCGCACCCTCCGCGCCCGGCTCCGAACCCACCGCGGAGAACTACACTTCCCCGAAGGCCCCCAGCCGTCCCAGCTTCCGGACTCCATGTCCCAGAATTCCTGGGGACAAGCCCCGCCCCCACGGGGAGCCCTGTGTGACGTCACTCCCCCTTGAAGCGCCTGCGGGGCGTGGGGGGGGTGGCTGCTGCTGGGATGCTGTGGGGGTGCGGGTGGGTCCTGTTTGGGGCGGGCGGCGGGCGCTGGGTCTGTCGCTGCCTTTTCTAAGGACGTGATAAGCCGAGTGAAGGCTTATTTGTTCTGTCTGGTTGGCTGACCGTGTACTTGCCACGCGGGCTCGCTGGGATCCGCGTTTCTGACGTGTGGACAAGGGGTGGGTGGGGGTTAGGATGCAGCAGGAGACCCTCCCCCGGGTGTGCGTTCAGCCTATCACAGGGGCCGCAGTCCTTCCCCCCGGCCCCGCCACACTGGCTGAAGAGCCAAGGTGCTCCTCCGCGTGGGCAGAGGCTAGTACTTGTGCTTCAGCCTCCGTTCCTCCCCGATCATGTCTGTCTGTACCTACTCTGAGTCTCCTACATACGCTGATTATGGAGAGAGACGGGTATCTGTGTTTCTACATAACGGGTTATACCTGTAACACTGTGTATACATCATCCTGAACTTCCCCCTGTGAATGCTTTGCGTCGTAGCTTCTAATACTACTGTCAGAGACCTGTGCCTGCATCAGCTTTTCTTTCCAGGCTTTCTAAACACCACGGTGTTTATTTTGCACCCTTAGCAAATGCTTCGGTCACTTACTCCCAAAACAACTTTACAAAATTATTACTCTTGTTAGTTGTGAAAATGGCATTATGGTTATGTTTTAAATGAAAGAATAAGTCCTTTATGGTTTAAGAGATACAACTCCTATATCTGGGTCTTACTGATAAATACTCCAGGAATAACTAAAAGTGGGGAATGAGGGGGTGATCACTAAACAAGACCGGCAAAATATTGATTATTGAAGCTGAGTGAGGGATGCATTGGGGTTCACTATACTATCCTGTGTATTTGAACTTTTTCGTAGTGATTGTTCTGTGCACCAGCATTCCTTGTGGAACAGTGAGGTGCACTGATTCCTTCCTGCCTCATGTCAAAACGTCCTTTCACCGCTGACCAAATGAAGAATTTTCTCCTCCAGTCCTCTCTGTGATGCTAGTGATTCCTTTTCCTAGGACCCATCTTGTAGTAGATTTTCCACAGTACCTCTGAGGCTAAAGTAAATCTCCGCTTATCCCAGAACATGCCTTCTAGCTTCATGCTCCCTGACTCTCTCTCCTCCCGGTCTCAGACATACGTGACCTTGGCATCTGGCTTACATACTTCTGCCCGGTTTCCTGGTCGCATTTCATTCTGACTGACATCAGTGTGGCTCACAGGGTGAATGTTCAGTAATTATTTGTTGAATGTTCGTGTCCACATGGATGAATCATCCAGCAAACATTCTGCCTTCTGTCCGGAACCCTGGGGTCTTGCGGTAGGAAGCCCCATGCCTGGGGCCTGTGTAGCATCTGCGCCTTACGCTTTTCCTTTCCCACCGCTGAATCCAATCCTTCCCTTTTTAATTCTTGTTCCAAAGTTCTCCTCCTCCTCTGCCTTTAGAAGGTGCCTGCCGTCTGCTCCCCACCCACCAGCTTCTGTCTCCACACTTGCTACACCCACCGCTTAGCTCCTACCCATCCCGACTTTGTTGGCGATCCACTCTTTTATGTCTCCTTTCTGACTTTGCTCTCACACTCCTCGATTTTCAGTCTCTCTGGTTCTGGTGACTCATTATCACTTTAAACAAGTCTAATAGATCTCTTCTATTTGAAGATATCTTCACTAAACCCACATGCTGCTCTAGCCACCGAGCAAATTCTCTCCTAATAATTGCCAGATTTCTGTCCCTTTAGACTACCTGCTTCTTCAGTTCTACACCATACCATCATCCACGTGTTCCCTGGCCCCTGACATTTGACCTGTCCCCTTGAAACTCAGCTGTGTCTGCTCACAGAGAAAGGAGAACTGGAACTGCATGGGGCTGTTATTTTCATCAGTCAAACTGGCAAAAATTCCCAGGTTTGATAGCATGGTTGTTGTCAAGGCTGTGGGGAAAGAGTCAGTCTCCTGCATCGCTGGTAGAAGGAGCAACCCCGTGAAGGGGGAGTTTGGCAGTGTGTGACGATCGCACGTATCTGCACATACCTAAGGTGACATGTATCTGAGGTAGTTCACTGACTAGTTTTAGTAGCAAAAAAATTGTTAATAAGCTAAATGTCCTCCATCATAGAATTGGTCGAATAAATTCTGCCCATCCATCCTGTGAAATACTGTGCATCTTGTGATGGTTAATTTTGTGTGTCAGTTTGGCTGGGCTATGTGCTGAGTTGTTTGGTCAAAACCCTAGATGTTTTTGTGAAGGTATTTTGTAGATGTTGACCATTGAGTAAAGTTGAGAACCCTCTGTAATGTGGGTGAGCCTCATTCAGTCACTTGTAGGCTTTAAGACAAAAACTGAGGTTGCCCAGAGCAGAAGGAATCCCGCCTCAAGATCGTGATGCGGAGATCCTGCCCCGTCCAGCCTGCTGGCTTGCCCTGGGAATTTGGGACTTGTTGGCTCCCACGTTTGCATGAGCCAATTTTTAATAATTAATTTCCATCTTTCTGTATCAGAATCTGCATGTCATCTGTATAGGTTCTGTTTCTCTGTAGTGACACACTATATACCCCTATAAAAACAAAGCAAAGATACTGTGTTGTAGAAAGAGCTCTAGAATATATTTATGAATGAAAAAAAAAAAAACAGGTGAATAACATTTTCTGCGACATATCTGGTGTTAAAGAATTAAAACAAGAGGGGCGCCTGGGTGGCTCAGTGGATTAAGCCGCTGCCTTCGGCTCAGGCCATGATCTCAGTGTCCTGGGATCGAGCCCCACATCAGGCCCTCTGCTCAGCAGGGAGCCTGCTTCCCCCTCTGTCTCTGCCTGCCTCTCTGCCTACTTGTGATCTCTCTCTCTCTGTCAAATAAAATAAATAAAATCTTTAAAAAAATAAATAAAAATAAAAGACATATTACCTAATCCCCAATATGTAGTTTAAAAAAAAAAAAAAAAAAAAAAAAAAAAGAATTAAAACAAGAATATGAATTTATATTTGCTTTTATCTGCACCACAATTCTAGAAGGGCACACAAATTAATTAAAGTGGCTCCTTGAAGGGGACTTCTGGACAGGTGCAGGGCAGAGGTAGGAGTGACAGACAAGTTTAATGTATTTTTTTAATACCTTTGTGATTTTTGAGCCATGTGACTATTTTTAGCTACTCAAAAACCTGCATTTTCTGTGGATTTCATGAGCTCCTAATTGCCATACACAGTCTTACCCTGGAATTTCCTCATTTCACTTGTCAGAGCTTTGTCCCCCTCCTAGTACTCGGACTTGCTTTCTCCGTTTCTCTGGCTCTTCTGTTTCTTCACTTTGCACATTCTCCAAAGTTCTGTCTTCAGCATCTTTCCTCTGGCTCTCGTCTTTCTGTGCAGCTTAAACCATTAACTCGGAGGTCGCGGCTGCATCTCAGCTCACAGCCTTCCTCCCGAGTGGAAGACCTGCATTTCTGCCTGTTTCCTGGGGGTCTGCAGACCACTCTTGTGTTGGCGCTCAAGATCAATGTGTGTGCATTTTCAACCCTGCTTGTTGGACTGATTCCTGGGCCAAGTGGTGTCCCCAGCCCATTAGAGGGCACCTTCATGGTCACAGTGACTGGGGGGTATTCCTTGAGTTTAGTGGGCAGGAGTCCGTGATGAGAAACATCATACAACGCTTGCGGCAATCTGGCACAGCGGAAGCGTTCCCCTCCAAAGGCCACTAGGGTGATGACCTCACTTTCCAACCCAGCATCTTGGTTCAGAGTATGGTGACATCTACCGCTCTTCTCTTGTCCTGTATTTAGCCCAGCCCTGTTGATCCTACTTTTGCTGCTCTCACTGGCTTAGTTCACATACAAGCCCTCAGCTATAGCTTTGCAAAGGGCTTCCTAAACCCGCCTCTGCCTCTGATCTTCATTTCCTACTCTTCGAATTTGCTGTTATCTTCCCCCAATATGTATCTGATCCTGGTACCGGTCAGTAAGGAAAACACCCCAGACTGAGCTTTGCCAGCTTTCTCTCCACTCCTGACCTGTGTGGGTCAAAGCATTCCTTTCCACCTCCTCTGTGCTCCCCAGAAGGTCAAATATCTGATTCAGCAGCTCCTAGGAGTCCCATGCAAAGAAATCACCATCCTGGGGCACCTGGGTGGCTCAGATGGTCAGGCGTCCATCTGGCTCCTTGAGATTGTCTTTCTGCCCCCCCCCCCCCCGCCGACCTCCCCTCTCTGTCCCAGGCACGCTCTCTTAAAAAAGCAAAAACAAAAAACCACTATCCACCTGTTTCTTGGAATCTCCCTTTCTGTACAAAGATAAAAGTCTACCTCCTAGGACTTAGGGTTGGACCAAGGACAGAGATCAAGAGCTGGTGGATGAAAAGTCACAAGGCCCATATTCTGGATCTCTGCAGCCGCCCCCATCTGACTCAGACTGCACTGCTTAGCAGGAGACGCTGCTGTGAAGCCTGCCTGACCCAAGCATTAGAGGAGACCAGATACTACCTTACTTAACAGTTGTATGGAACTAAAAGATAGTTCTCTCCAAATATCTTAATGGGCCACACTCCCCCTTCTTGTGGTGGTGAGGGATGAGGGACTGTCCTGGATGAGAGGATGTGACGAGAAGGACATAGGCATTGTGACGTGGCCATAGGCTCCTACTGACCTGCTGGTTTCCCTGAAGGAAGGCCATCTGCTCTGGACAGGGGTTGAGCCCTGGGAACTGGCACCATGGGAGGCAGAACCGCAGGCCGGGGGCCGGTGTCTGAGCCGGTAAGTCAGCCGGCACAGGCGTCCGTGCTCCAAGCAGGTGCTGTGCTAAGCTGTCACCTGTTTTGTCCTGTCTGATCCCCGGGACAGACAGCTGCCGCAGTGAGGTCCTGTAGTAGCTTGAAAGATGTTTTATTTTGTTTGGTTGGCTTTTTCAAAAGATTTTTATTTATTTATTAGAGAGAGGGAGAGAGAGAGATCACAAGTAGGCAGAGAGGCGTGGGGGGGGGGGAGCAGACTCCCCGCCAAGCAAAGAGCCTGATGTGGGGCTCCATCCGAGGACCCTGAGATCATGACCGGAGCCATCATGACCTGAGCTGAAGGCAGAGGCCCAACTTACTGAGCCACCCAGGTGCCCCTGAAAGATGTTTATTGACGCTTTGACTCCCTGCAAACAGTGGAACCCGGCCCTCCCCTTGAGCACCCCTGAAATTGAATGATGGCAGTTCACAGAGGGAAAAGGTAATGGACTGTTGGGGTTTTTTCTCCCTCAACACTGATTCGTTCTGCCGTATTTTTGCATCCTGCAGCAACTGCCAGCGCTCTCAGAGCTGACAGACTGCCGTATGGGAGCACAGGGAGCACAGGAGCCACACGTGGTTTGACAGCTGTCATGTTCCCGCCCGGCAGACAGGCATGCTCTTCGTTTTCGTGACTTCACTGTAGAGCCGGGATTTTCGCAGACAGGCGGTTTGATTCCTAACACTGAGGCGTGCAGTTCGCCTGCTCAGACCCGAGCCATGTCCATGCAAGGACGCAGGCAGAGGTGGCGGCTCGGTTGGTCAGAGGTCAAGACTGATGACCCCACACAGGCCCCAAGACAGTGTGAAAGTGAGACTTTCTGGGGAGAGCCCAGTGAGCTGCCCGTGTGGTCAGAGCAGTGTGGGGGGGTTCCTAGCGTGGGGTTTTATGGTGGATGGGGGGCTGGGATGAGAATTCCCACACGTGAGCCGTGATTGTGTGGGCTGGACGGAGCCCACCTAGGACGTCCAAGGAGGAAGAACCAGGACTGGGCCAAACACCGGGCAGACAGCGGGGCAGGCCGGGGGGTGGGGGGCTTGAAAGCTGCCCAAAGGCAGTAATCAAAAACAAAAGACCCTTAATTGCTGGTGGTTTCTGCATGAAGGGTCGAGAACCTTCCAGGACAGAGCTCACGCTCAGTGGGGTGAGAGTGTATGATCCAATGGGGAGGCAGAGGGTCAGGAGCTGATTAGGGGAGGATTCTGAGCTCCACTTGCTGTCTGGGGTTTAGACAATCCTCTTTCTCAGTCGCTTGGATTGTAGAGAGAAAACAGTAATGAAGATCCAGTATAATTTGTCAAAGAACTCTTCTCCAAACCTCCGTATTCTGGAAGGGGAAGGGGACGTCCAGGCTTGCAGTGCGTGTTACAAAGGATCGGGTGGGGATGAAGAGGCAGTTTCTGGGGTGGAAGGAGAAGCTGGGCCGTGAGGGGTCTTCTCACCTTTCACGACCTAGAGCTGGAAGCCAAGTCACTTCTGCTGATGCTGCTCAAGGAGGCAGTGACCGTCCCACCCAGGTGGGGAGGTTGAGTTGGGAGGAGAGGCCTTCTGGAAGAATGTGTAGGACCTGAAGTACTGCTATGGCCATTTTTGGAAAATAGTGTTTGCAACCAGGGAAAGATTGATCGGCGACATAGGGCTTGCCAAGCAGAAGCCACAAGGACCCCTCTCCCTCACTCACTTGCAGCAGTCACTCCCTTCCTCGGATTTCATATTTGTAGCAACCAGATTGATAAATTTTAACAGTTTGTGGGTGATGGGATCTGGGAGGCTACTTTTGAGTTCTTCTGTGTTTTTGAAAGTTGATCTCTAGAAAATGTTGCCGTTGGTCCCTCCGTGCTGTAAATGGCAGAGTAGCTCTCAGTTTGTTTTTCTAGTTCATAGCAGGAGCGTGGCTGTTTCATACTGAAGAGAGCACCGTAGAATTTAGAACTTAGAATGGACTGCATGGGTCAGCAGCTCTTGGGAAACTCAGACACCTTTCCCCGGCCTCCTGGAGGAGTAAGAAGCTCCCCCGTGATTCCTGTACTTTAAAGTCTGAGAAGCCCAGCCCTCACTGGCTCTTCCGAAAATCCATGATCGACGTCTGTCAGAGTACTACCAATCCTCGCTGAGGGTTTGGGTTTCGGAGTCTAGTTTTTCTTGCATAACCAATTAGAAGATATGACTACTTTATAATCTTTATTTCTCCAAGCTGATTGATTTTTTTCATTTCATTTCATTTTTGTATGCTAGAAAAATGAGAATTGCCCAGCTAAAATTTTACAGGAATCTTAAAAAATACTAGAACTCATGTATCCAACATTTTGACTTTCATCATGGCCTAGTTCTTTTCCCACTTGATCCAACTGCAACTTTATATATATATTTTTTTTGTAAAATAGATTAATTGATTTTTCACCAAATTGGTCACACATTGATTTCTGTCTAATTCACTTATGACAAACTGATTTCGAATGAATTGGCCTGATTCCGCAGGAGGAAAGCTCTGGTGAAGGGTGGTGAGAAGTGACTCAGGCACCCAAATGGTACCCACTTCATAATGCTGTTGCTCTCTGATGTGTAGACGGGTTAAAAACCTGTAGTTCTGTGTTTGGTTATGATATTTAATTTCTGGGCCAAATGGTAGCGGTATTTTCTGTCCATTGCTTCATGATCACTACAGTATGGACATTCATTTAAAAAGTATTGATCTTTTTTTTTAATTGAGGGTAGCCTGAGTCCTCTGGTACACCAAGGCAGTGAAGTTTGCCTTGATGATGTTGTGATTTAGATTTTCAAAAGCTTTTGACAAGGCGCTTCATCAAAGCTTTTTAAATTTTTTAAATTTTATTTATTGATTTTATTTATTTATTAGAGTACAAGCAGGAGAGGGGCAGAGAAGCAGGCCCCCCTCTGGGAACCTGATGCAGGGCTCCATCCCAGGACCCCCGGGTCATGATCTAGCTGAAGGCAGATACTTCACCAGCAGAGCCCCCTAGGTGCTATGGTTGTTATTTATTTTTTAAAGACGACTCCTGTGTTTGGGGAAGCGTTTGACAGGGAGAATGTCACGGAGCTGGAACGCTGAGTCCATAAGACTACAGTGGAGACTGAAAGAGGTGCACGGCTCTGCCTCTGACTGGAAGAAACTGCTGGGCTCAGCACTCCGGGAGGGCTTCCCTTTGGTGACTACTGGCAGGCATCGTGAGGAGGTGGGGAGATAGGGACCTGGAAGCAAGCCGGGATAGAATTCCGAGGCTCATTCCCTCACTGTGCGATTGACAGAAATGTTAGTTACCAGTTCAGGTACAGTTTTATCACCTGTAAAGGCAGATTTAGCAACACACACTAGGGTCTCGTCCTTTTAAAGAAAGGGGATAATGCATGTTACGTGGCCTGGAATGCTGCTTTCTGGTCCGCGGTACTCACGGTACTAACTGTTGCTGTGGTCCCCAGAATTTGGGGCCGGGCATGGCCAGAATGTAGGGGCATCTGCACATGGGCCAGTGCACCCCAGATCTGTCACCTGCGGCTCCTGGAGAACACCGATCACCCCGCACTGTCGCATCAGCCTCTGGCCCTCCCAGGTCCCCCCAACATCCCTACGTGCCTTTCCTTCTGTAAAGTTTTTTCCGGCGAGATAAACACAACACCAGGCAAAGTGGGTGCAAGGCAAGATTTATTAAGAACGCTCTCCGGCGAAGTTTCAGGGCTCAGGAGAAGGCGAGCCAGGAAAGTTGCGCCGGGAGGAGGTGGGCACCCTCGGGCGAGGTTCCACGACTCTGGAAAGCAGAGTGGCAGAAGTCGCGCCCAAGGCAGGGAGGAGGGGGCTTTTAAGGGGTCTCGGAGGAAGCTCAGGGGTCTTTTGGAAGTTTCCCTTATTTGGATATCCCGCCTGCTCATCGGGATCCCATTGGTCCACGGGAGCCCGGGGCGGGGGTCTCAGATTCCTGCCTGGGCCTTTGTTCTCCTGTCTGAGCTCAGGTCTTGTGGCGGGAACTTTCGCCATCTTTAGTAGCCCTTCCTGCCAGCCCAACACCTTCGGGGGCCCCTTGTCCCTTTGTTTCCTTCCTAGGGCCTTTCCCAGTTACACTTCCAGTTCTCTCCAGCCTGGAGGCTCTGATCGACCTAGGGACTTGGCCCATGGGTACTTTCCCTTCAAAAATACGATCATTTTGATGAATACTGACCCCTCTCCTCGCTTGTAATGCATTTGCCCTACTTGACTTTCCACCAGTTCCCGAGTTATAGACCGGAACTGAGTAACCCCCTCTGACGTGGTGGGCCCGGGGCGGGTGCCCGCTCCCAGGGCCTCTCTCCTTCCTCCCTCCTGTGGTCCCTGCTCGGTCTTGATTCAGGTGTTCCCAGATCACCAGTCACTGTCTTACGTGCATTTGTCACAGTGAGAGGATTCGGAGGAAAATGCCAACCAGTCTTCAGGTCATTCTGACACTTCCTTTACAATATCTCCTCTGCCTTCCAGCTCTTCCTCCCTGGCGCATTTCTGACTTAACAGGGCTTGGAGGAGAGGTGGGTGTCCCTGCTCCTCATTGCCACTTATAGGGCACTGTTTCTGGCTCCTTGGAACCCCCGGCCCCCCTAAGACATCCACCGTCAAGCCAGACGACACACCACCCCTTCTTGAAGTGTCTGCTGATACCAAGTCACTGCCTTGCCCCCTGGAGATCAGAGCTCACTCTTCCCTTGCTGCTTAGGCCAGTGTTCGTGGTGATTTTAATACTCAAGTAGTCAGTCCCCGAACTGCCCAGCCTGAGTCCCCACGTCCTCCCCTCCACCTCCGCAGCCGCCCTCCGCTGTGAGCAGCCCCCCCCCCCCGCCCTCCGCTGTGAGCCGCCCCCCCCCCCGCTGTGAGCACCACCCCCCCCCCCGCTGTGAGCCGCCTGCTTGCTGACCACCTTCCACCTTTTCTACTTCCTCCCTCGGGTGCGAGGATTTGTTTTCAACCTCAGCAGAACCTGAAACAGCGAGACCCGTGGATTTGTTTGCGTCCCTCCACTCCCCGCGTAAATGCCACAGCTCATCACTGTCCTCTGTCGCTTCCACGCAGCTTTGCTCTCTCCAACCTCTCTTGGGCCACAGTCGCCTAGAAAAATCCCAGATAAACCCAGTTTTCAGCTTATCCTATCCCTTCCCCGGTGCAGCGGAACATCCCCAGAGAAGCACAGACAGTGACAGGTCTCCTTGGAAATCCTCCACCTGATTCCTCGAAGGGCCTGTCGCCTTCCCATCGTCACTCTCCTGCTCTGTCAGAGGTCCCTGTTCCGCGCCGTGTGTCCTCTCCTGCAGCCTCCGACGGTGCGTCCCCCGCTCTTCCACCTCCGCTCACGACTTGTTTCCGCAGATCAACAGCAGCAGTGGAAGGGGAACTTCCACATCTTTCCTCCCCCAGTGAGCCCGCGCTACCGCCTGTCCCGCCCTCCTGGGCCCGGAGCTCCTGCATCCCCTCCGCTCCAGACGTCCGGGTGTCTTCCCAGCTCTCTGGCTGGGCGGTGCTTCCCTCTCCGCGGCCAGGCTTGAGCGCGCTCCAGCACGCGGGCCGGGCTCCTGCTGGGGTCAGCGGCTCGCTCTGACAGCGAGGCGGCTGCCTGTGGCTCGGGTCGGATCTCGGGGTCCTGGGATAGCGCCCCACGTCAGGCTCCCTGCTCATGCTTCTCCCTCTCCTGCTCCCTCTGCTGTGTTCCCTCTCTTGCTGTGTCTGTCTCTGCCAAATAAATAAAATCTAAAAAAAAAAAAAAAGTCATCCACTCATCATCCTCTTGTAGCAACTATCCCAATTTTTTCTCATTCTAGCGAGACCCAAGTGCCCAAACTTGCCTCCTGCTCTTGTTTCCTTCTATTCTCACATTTACGCCCTCCCGTCAGGTTTCCGGTCCGCAGTCCCGCAGGGCTGCTCTTCAGGGAGACCCTGGTCTTGTCCCTGCCAGATCTGAAGGGCAGGGCTCAGCCTTCACGCAGTGCGGTCTCCCAGGAGTCCGCGTCTGTCGTCTTCTCGTTCTTCAACCGCTCATGTTCCCGCCTCCCAGGCCGCCTGCCTCTCACGGGGATCCCCTCCTCCGATTTCTGCCAGTGGCACTTTGAGAGCTCAGTCCTTGTAACTCTTCCTCATCTGTCACCCGGCCACAGCCACACCCTTGGGTGCCTCAGTGGGCTGTAAAGCCGCAGGGCGGACTCCCCGGCCGCCTCCCCCAGGCTTGCACGTCTTGCACACACGCGATCTCTGCCCTGCGTGTCCGAGGTCCTGAAGCAGCCCTCGGCCCAGAGAGTGAAGTAAAAACCCACGAAAAATGTTGGCAAAGACAGGGAGCCGGGGAAAGCCTCCAGTCCGGGCGGTGGTGGTCGGGGAGCGGCAGTGAAGTCGAGCGCGTATCTTCCCCGTGTACCCGACACCCTAACTTCATCCCGTGTACACGACGCAGGCGGGTGCGAGGTGACACGAGACGGCAGGGCTGCCCACGGTGGTGTTAGTCCCAGCTGCCTCGAAGAGGAAATGATCCAGTTGGTACACCCGTAGTAGAACGGATAAATTGTGCGACAGTCACGGCTCCTTGTGACGGCGTGGACGAGCCCTGCACACACAGTCTGAGTCTAAAAAGCTGGTCGCACAAGCCTGTCGTGTGGGCAGAGATCCAGCACAGGTGAAATCGGTCTCCGGTATTAGCGGGATGGTGGTTCCCTGGGGCAGCGACGACAGCTGTGGTTGGAAGGGGATGGAGTTGGGGGTACTGGGAGGCCGACGATGCTCTTCTGTCTTGTCTTGACACCGGACAGATGTGTTCTTTATCCACTTGTATTTTGTGGGGCTTTCCCATGCTTCACAAGTTCCAAAACCAAATTCAGGTTCCTCACCCCGGCTGTGATCCTGGTCCCTCTCCGGTCCGTCTTTTCTCCGGCCGCGGCGGCTGCTCGCTTCACGCTACTCGGGCCCTGAGAGCAGAGGGACGTTGGCCAAAGAATTCTTGATGTCATCGGTGCAGAAAGGTGTTTTTATTAAAGCACATGGATGGGAAGAAACTATGTATGAAGCCATAGGATTTCTTGTGAATGGTGGAGAATTTCTCTTAAAAGTATTGTCTGGGCTCGTGGGTTATTTCTGAGATCTTTTTATTCCTGGGCAGCTTCTCAGTGATGGTCCACCTCTCATGTGCACTGAGCTCCTAGTTTTCTGGGCTGATTACAAGTTCAAAGAAAAGGCTGAATTTCTAACTTCCAGTTCTCCCCTTTAGGTTTTAGTTTCACTCTGCTGCCTAGTAGGACACCATAGGAGAGAGCATGTTACTCTCCACAGTTACGTTACAGGTGTTTGTGGCATGTGAGTGACTAAATTAAGAAAAAAGGACCAAGGAAGCACTTAAAGGAACTTCCTCTCTCAGCTCTTAAAATCGGGGTCAGGGGGGTGGGGAGGAACGTGTGGCGAGGGGACAAGTCAGGTGATGAACACCTTCACTCACGACTGTGGCAGATTTGGTGGCCATGTCAGAGTAGGAGCAGGACTTGCAAACTGCCGGTTGGGAACGTGGCATGTGTCCTAGGACAAACTAGTAGGACTTTTCGAGCTATTCAGAAAGAAGATATGGAAACTTAGGTCCTGTTAACTTCTGGAGGCCCCCTGCTTCTCCCCTCTGCAGGCTGGTATGACCTGGGAGGGACGTGGGCGGATGGGGGACAGGCAGGCAGAGGGAGGCAGAAGAGAACGGAGTCTGGCAGTGATCGCCGCTCTGGGGGCTCGGGATCTGAATCTGATGGCATCTGTGGAGAACAGAACAAAGTGGGACCTTTCTGGGCGAGTGACACGTTATCTCATCAGATCTCTTCCATTTAGGAATCGGTGGCCCCAGGACAGGAGTCTTCCCATTCCAGACGGACTCTGGTGTGTTCCATTCTCAGATCTCCTTTGACATGATAGGACCCTTCACGCAGGTACTGAACTTTCAGTTCCTTGTCCCGTGGCCGGGGGGGGGGGGGTTCTGATTGTACCCCAAGCGTACCCTGGATCCTGCTCATTTCCACCTCTGTGCTGGGAGGACTGGAATTCCTACATAATGGAAGCCTTGAGAAACTAAGAAATACCAAGGTGACATTCCTTTATAGATGTTTCAAGTTACAACAGAGAAAGGTCCTGAGATTTAAAATGGCTACATAATTTCCTGAATTTGATCTGCTTTTCACTGTCAGGCACCTCCACTTAAGGAGGGGCAGGATTCCAGGGTAGGTCATTGGCATTTATATAAAGACTGCATTGATTTTTTTCCACTTGTGAGAATCTGCAGTGCCCACTCTCCCCAAACCTCGCCCGTAGAAGAGTAGAGCTTTTCTGTGCTACCCTCTCTTCTCAGAGCTCTCTATTCTCAAGGCCAGGATGGAAAATCCTCAGTTGCCCTGAAAAGAGCTGCCCGGTAATCAGACTAGATCTGGAGGAAATCAAACGGGCCTGTCTCTTCCAGTACTGCTCAGCTCACATATTATCCTGACCGGGTTTGCCTCAGTGGCCATGCAGGCTGGCAGCTGCCCACAGCCACGCATGTCATTAGCACTGCCATCTGCCTTTGGTGTCTGGGGCCAAGGAAAAGCCGATAAAATGACCTTTACGCAGCTGTTTAATTTCTGTACTCTGGTGAGGAAATAAATTAACCTTACCTCCCAGAGCATGTGAGAACCCAACTTAGAAAACAAGGGGGCAGTCGAAATTATGTGTGCAAATGATGGCTGCTTCTGGGAGGGCCCACCGGAGGCTACTGACCACAGGGGTGGGGGATCTGCGCCAGCTCCTTCTGGGCTGCACATTAGGAATTTAAAAAGACACCGAATCCTGATCCCTCCCAAGGTCCCTCTCCAAGGGTGGGGCCTTGGCAGCAGAATTTCCTAAAGGCCCTGCAGCGAGTCCACTGTTCAATGAAGGGGAGTAGTGCTGGTTTAGCTGCAAACCGTCTCCGTGGTGGTGACCGACTCCTAAGATGCTAAGACATACTCCAAGAAATTTGAACGGGAAGGTTGAATCCTCGCCCCGAGGTGAGCCAGTATACAATCTGAATTACTTAAGAATGCTTTATAATTCTTTTTATTAGGAACCAGTTATTTAATGCATGAGAACAGGAGCCTCACAGGTCCCCGTCTAGTTGCTGAAGCACAAATGCTTTCTATTAGCCAAACATGCAGAGACAGACACACTCTAGAGGCGACAGAGCCCAGCGCTGACGCAGAGTAATCCTAATCACAAAAAAGAGATTGTGAATATACAAAATTGGGATAGAAAACTCCGAACAGCCCCTGAAACCCTCTGTCCAACTCCCTCATTCACAGAGCAAACCGAAGCGTCAAATGGTGCCATTCTGCAGTGTCCCCGAGCTGCCAGACGTCACAGCCGGTCAGTCCAGCCCATGTCCTCTCCACGCCCCAGCGCACGGAGGAGAGGCCCCCGGGCCCGCCCCACTTCTCCCATCGCTCCACTCCTTGGGGACGCGGCCAGGGACCGAGCAGACCGGCTTGCGTCAGATGCCCGGGTGCAGCCTCTGGTGCTTGCTGAGGGCCGAGCGGTACCGGAAGGCTTTCCCGCAGTCGCCGCAGCCGAAAGGTCTGTCCCCGGAGCGTGCGCGTGGGCGCTGGCTGAGGGCCTTGCGGCACTCGCGGCCGTCGCAGGGCTTCTGGGCTGCGTGCGCCGTCTGGTGCTCGGTCAGGTGCGCGCCGCGGCTGAAGTCCTTGTCGCGCTCACCGCACTGGTGGGGCTTCTCGCCCGTGTGGACGCGCCGGTGCTGCGCCAGGTGGGAGCTCTGGCTGAAGGCCTTGTCGCACTGGCCGCACTGGTGGGGCTTCTCCTCCGCGTGCGTCTTCTGGTGCTGCGCCAGCGACGAGCAGTGGCGGAAGGCCTTGCCGCACGCGGCGCACGCGTAGGGCTTGGCCCCCGTGTGGATGCGCTGGTGCTGCGTCAGGTGGATGTTCTGGTTGAAGGCGCGCCCGCACTCGCCGCACTTGTACGGCCGCTCCCCCGTGTGGATCTTACGGTGCTGGATGAGCGACGAGCCGTAGCTGAAGGTCTTGCCGCACTCGTGACACTGGTAGGGCTTCTCGCCGGTGTGGATCCGCTCGTGCTTGGCCAGCGACGAGCTGCGGATGAAGGCCTTGCCGCACTCCTTGCACTCGTACGCCTTCTCCTGCGTGTGGGTCTTCTGGTGCTGGTTGAGGTTGGACAAGTAGCTGAAGGCCTTCCCGCACTCGCTGCACGCGAAGGGCTTCTCGCGGGTGTGGATCCGCCGGTGCTGCATGAGCGACGAGCAGTAGCTGAAGGCCTTGCCGCACTCGGCGCACTTGTACGGCTTCTCCCCCGTATGGATCTTCAGGTGCTGCGCCAGGGACGACCAGTAGCTGAAGGACTTCCCGCACTCGGCGCAGTCGTACGGCTTCTCCCCCGTGTGCGTCTTCTGGTGCTGCGTGAGGTTCGAGTGCTGGCTGAAGGCCTTGCCGCACTCGTTGCACTCGTACGGCTTCTCCCCGGTGTGGATCATGTGGTGGCGGATGAACGTCGAGGGCCCGTTGAACGCCTTCCCGCACTCGTTGCATTTGTAGGTTTTCTCGCCCGTGTGGATCTTCTGGTGCTGAGTAAGGTGTGTGCTCCGGGTAAAGGTTTTGTCACATTCGTCACACTTAAAGGGTTTCTCTCCGGTGTGAATTTTCTGATGTTCCATGAAGTGGCCCCTCTGGCTAAAGGCTTTTCCGCACTCATTGCAAGTGTATGGTTTCTCCCCGGTGTGAATTCTCTGGTGCTGCACCAGGTGGGTCCTCTGACTAAAGGCTTTCCCACATTCGTCACATTTATAGGGTTTCTCTCCAGTGTGAATTCTCTGATGTTGAGTAAGAGACGGACCCTCAATGAAGCCTTTTCCGCACTGATCACATTTATACGGTTTATCTCCGGTGTGAATCCTTTGGTGGTTTATAAGGTTCTCACTCCGGCTGAAGGCTTTCTCACATTCGTTACATTTGTAGGGCTTTTCGCCTGTATGTGTTCTCTGATGGCGAATAAGAGCCGAACAGTAACTAAAAGCTTTCCCGCATTCGATGCACTTACACGATTTCTCTTTCTTAACTGGGTTTGCATTCTGTTTGGCACTCGTTTTAGTTGAGGTCTCTTCTGACGCTTTTTCTCGTGTTAAAAGGCTTGAACTCACATTGATGCTTTTTGCAAAGTCGGTCGTCACAGGGCCTCTCTCCCAGGCGGGCATTGTCTTTTCCGTGACTTTCCGTTCTCCTGCTGGCGTCTGTCGGCTTGCCTGGTGCTTCCCTACACTGCTTTCATACTCCCAACTCTCCGAAAAGTTAGGACTACCGGGATCATCCCTTCGCTGCTTCTCCACGACTGCCTCCTGAGATGGCTGTTCTTCAGGGATGTTTGGCTCTGGGGCTGATCTGCTCTTTTCTGGTCTTGTCTCACAGTCTGAAAGAGAAAGAAAATGTCTATATTCTCTATATTAAAGGGGAAAAATCATTGCTGTTGTGGGAAGGACCTCATGAAGCTAAAACTGAGGCCCTTAGGAAATCTGAAGGATGTCCCGGTATAGCCATTAGGGGTAAAGCTGGAAAGAGCAAAGCATAACAACAAATATGAAAGTGGCAAGGGAATGTCTCACACTCAGTTTCATAGGTAATTTCGAGGAACCAGGAAGGTAACAGTAAATTAGAAACTGACCACAGAGATGAGAGATGGCGGAGAGGAGACTAAAGCAAGTCTGAGCTGGGATTGATTGCCAATGAGCAGCAAACAGAAGTTTGTGAAGGAAGATTTCAAGTGAGGACAACCGGGGAAGACCCAGCCCGCTAGGCCCTGCTGTCAACCGCCGACCTGAGCCCACAGCTGCATCTCTGCCGGGAATGGGAGCGGCGCAGACAGAGGACTTACTTCAATTCTAGGCATTCAGAGAATTAGGAAGAGAACTGAGGGACCAGACTATAGTGTTTGTGGGGGCGGAAGATGCCAGAAGTAGAACCACCCAGATGTTCAGATACACGGGAGGATCAGCACGAACAGCACCAAAAGAACAGGAAAAGCAATAGTAAAGTCTGTGAGAAAAGAACAGAGCAGGCAAAGTCCCTTGAAGATAGGGTAACGCACGGACTAAAACGGACTAATGAGAGCAGTTTTTCCGCACACAAATAACAGACAGACACATAACCAGGAGGTGGAATGTTGCTTAAGGCCAGGGATAGGACAACTGAAGCAGCAAGGGAATCTGTGCTGGCAGATTCAGAGTACGGAAACAGAGCTGTGTAATAACACGTTTCTTCGGTTCCACTGGTGACAGGAGAGGACCACAGTTACCACCATCGTCACTGCAAGAGTGTGCCGTGAGGCAGAGACACAGGACAGCCCTCCACCCACTCTGCTCCAGGTGCCCTGGCTACAGGCAGGGCATCTGGAAGCTCAGGCCGACCCGAAACAGCCGGACCCCTTCAGCGCAGACTCACAGTTTGGGGGAATGGCCGGTTGTGCAGTACAAGGAATGGGTATATTTCCACTAGCAGAACGACACCAGATAGACCTACTTGTACAGCAGCTGGCCATAAAAAATACGTTCTGCAAGTAGTTCACAGTGAGGAATACGGAGACCATGGGTCTGAGGCTGTGAAAGGGGAAAAGGGCGTCCAGCCATGGCTGGAGTTGCTGCTGAAAGCAACGAGCATGTGACCGACGTTACCCACGCTGGCCTGTCTTAGATCTGTGTAGGGCAAAGAATGAAGGATTCCAGAGCGTTCCAGAAGGCCAGACCGAACACCACCATTTCTAGGGTGAAGAGGAATTCTCATTTTACTGCTGCAAAGCTGTGGGCCTTGGCCTCAGTACTGCCACACCTCTGCGCGTGGGGCAGCTGTTGGGGGGCTCACAGCCAGGCCGCAGGAGGAGACCCAGGTGGAGCCATGAGGTAAGATGCATGTCAGGATTCTGCGGGGGCTGGGTCTCTACGGGCCCAGAGATGATGGCATGAGGAGGGTAAGAAGAATGCAGACAAGGCCCCAGGACCAGCAGCCACCTCCCTTTAGTGACACTTACAACTTCCGGGTACCTGTACATGTCTGTAAAGCTGTGCGTTCTTCTTCCAGAGATAGAAGCAGCCAAGCCAGCAGTGACATCCGCTCAGAATGCTGCGAAGCGCAGGCCAGCGGCTGGCTTACCAGGACCGCCATCGTGGGGTCCCATTCCAGTAACCAGAAGTCCACGAAGGAACGGGGCCAAGGATTTCAAGCGACCGTCTCCTGCCTACCGACTGGCTCACTGGGACCATGGACGTTATCCACGCAATGTGAGGTGTCTAGTGCAATTTTTACCTAAATATCTCTGGTGATGGCTGAAGCGTTTTGTGAAAAGTCTAGGATTTTTTGGTACACAGTTAAATATTTTTAAATTGCTTTCTATCTGCTCAAGCTGGGGCTTTTTAAAACTTTCATTTGTAATAAAATGACTTTTCAAAAGTTAAACGTGGTTTAATAAAGCTCTTAATTTTTCTAAAGTCACTTTTCTAAACTGTGTTCCTTGAAACCATCTTCTAAGAGGAAGATTTTAAAGGGCGCAGTGTGAAAAGCCTTCATGGTTGGGGGGTGGGGGAGGAAGGTTGCATTCTATGCAATCCTGTGGGAAGTTCATCTGGCCTGTTATGTATTTAAGAAACTGAGTGTCCTTTCAGTAAGAAACCTGCTAGAATTTTGATGACCCAGCACTTCTCAAATTTGAACATGGAGTGCTTTCTTTTCTCCCCACAAAAAGAGCCCGTACTCCCCCCTCACTGACACTGGAGCTCTGTCCCTCACCTAGCGTTTAAGGTCAGTGTATTTTTTCAGGCTCAGATCTTTGAAGTGCCTCTCTGTGCAGTTTGGGAATTCATGGTTTACAGGAAAACTATTCACAATTTCAAGGGTAGAGACAGAAGCCTAAGGAACAAGTGATAAATGAGACTGCGGGAATGGGGCTCACTTGCGGAAGAGTGTGGCTGGGAAAGCAGGGAGGCGGACTGCATGGCAGCCGAAAGGATGGAGAGTAAAAGCATGTGGGTGTCGGGCACTGTTTCTGTCGGGAGGTCCTAGTCATCGAGCCTACAGGCCGGAACACATGGTAAGTCTGAATTAGAAGACCAGGGTCCCAAAGGAGGTGGGGAAAGGTGGAATCCAGAGTGCAGGTCAAGGGGCTGCCTTCAGAAAAGAGCAGGAAGGAAACCACCTCTGGGAGGAGTATGCAAACAGAGTACATGTAGAGACGGTTAGTGTTCTGACAAAGCCCTGAGAATCCAGATGGGTTCTCCTATCTCCACAGGAGATGCTAAAGAGAAGCAAGTCCGACTGCATTTTGGACAGAAAACCCTCTCGTCAAGCTAATGGTCAGAGTCCATGACACCTGTCCAGCAGGCGCCCATTACTCACCTCCGAAAGCACCTCCTGGGATGCCAGGCTCTACGGTCCACGGCTCCGTCCCTTGCTCTAGCTGAGAAATCACGTCAGGTTTGGAAATTTGGAGTCCTGTCCACGGGGGAAAAGGTGCCTGATTACAGGAGCAAAGTGCTACAAGAGACACGTCCGAGAGGAGGAAGAGCACATAAAGCTCAACGTCATACATCCCCAGATATGGTTAAAACATGGGAACCGATGTGGACTCAGAAAAATTAACTTGTTTGTACTTCTACTTGCTAGGAGAGGAGACACCTTTTCACAGCCTTTCAGAATTTAGGAATCTTGGGTTCCTTAACTTCATTAAAGGCCAAAACTCACCGAAGCCCGAGAGACCCCTCCTGCTGCATGCCCTGGACCAGCAGCCCAGGGACCCCCCTCACCTATGGCGACCAGGTGCGTGTAGTTCTCCAGTGTCACATCTCTGAACAGTTCTCTCTGGACAGGATCCAGCTGTTTCCATTCCTCCTGGGTAAAATCCACTGTCACATCCTTGAAGGTCACGGACTCCTGAAATACCAAACAGATTTCTCCTTAGCCATAAAGCCACCACCTAGGAAAGGGGTGGAGTTTGCAGTACAGACAGAAGGAAGGCAAGACGGCTACAGGGCAATCTGAGAAATGGCTTTGATGTTTCCTCTTTGTGAAATGAATAAAAAAACAGTACCTCATTCATAGGGTTACTGTGAGAAATTAATAAGGGATGTTCAACAGAAAGTTCTTCATTTAGGGTCCGGCATACTGGCCTAGGTTAGTGTCGGCCACGCTGACCACCATCATCTCTGTGTTCTAAGTACATGAAGTATTACAGTGCTCCTACCAACCACAGTAGACGTCCTACCTACCTCCAGTGTCTGAGAATAACCAAAAACAGTTGTGAAAGAATTTGGGGAGGAGACTTGCCCTATTTTATATATATATATATATATATATATCTAAAGTAAGTATAGCAAGAGAGAAAGTAAAACAGTGGCCTAGTATGGACTAAGACTCAGTGAAACAGATCCAGGGTTCTAAGAACTGAAGAGGATTAAGCAACTTTCAAATTAGCTAAAATAAGCTGAATTAGTCACTAAATAGTATCATAACAAATGACTATTTGAGAAAAAAATTAAGGTGAGTCTCCACGGCGCACACGAAAATTTCTGTTGGAGTAGAATTTTAAAGAAAAAGCAAAAATAGAATAAAAGGGTTTAAAAGCTTAAAATATAGAAAGAAAAAATCCTCAGAGACTGACAGATATAACCACATAAAAATATAAAACTTCTAAAACTAGAAACAAAAGGCAATATTCTGAATTTCCGTAAGTAGATGAACCCACAAGCCAACATCGCAAACAAGCGGCGCACCCATGACGATGCCACAGAAGCAGGAGAATGCGTTCCCGTCAGCGACCACCATGGGCCTAGAGAGGCCGGCTGGGCCGCCCACCCGCGGACCAGGGTGCTGAGTCAGTCTTGCCTGGGGCGCAACATGACAGGATCCACCCAGACTTCAGATGCACCCATCATCCAGTCCCGTTCTGTCACATGTAGGAATTTGGTCTTCAGAAGCCCTCAGAGGGCAAAGACGCGCTCAAGCACCCTTGCCATGCTCCAGAGGATGAAAAGCAAACGTGCGTGTCCGTTGTAGGAGCGCGGTTGGAGGACGGGGGACATACGGCACATCCATACTAAAGCGCCTTATGTGGCTATTTTATTTTAAAGATTTTATTTATTTATTTGACAGACAGAGATCACAAGCAGGCAGAAAGGCAGGCAGAGAGAGAGGAAGGGAAGCAGGCTCCCTGCTGAGCAGAGAGCCCGATGTGGGACTCGATCCCAGGACCCTGAGATCATGACCTGAGCCGAAGGCAGAGGCTTAACCCAATGAGTCAGCAAGGTGCTCCCCCTCTTTTTTTTTTTTTTTTAAAGATTTTAGTGGCCATTTTAAAAATGAAGTCTGTCTCTGTGCACGGATTAGGAAACACGCGTGATACCAAGACCAGTCTGCACAGCACGATCCTGTGTATGTTTATGACTATGAAGGTTTGTATGTAAATGACAGAGAAGATCTGAAAGACGACAGTAGCGGTGTTACCGGAGGGAGTGTGTCTGGGAGCTGGAGGCGGTCCCGGGACGTCCTACTTATTCTTTAGTCTGTATCTGAAACTGGGTGAGTGAATTTTGTTTTAAAATGGCTAAGTCAGCTCGTGAGATTTCTAACCACAAGGGAGCAGGTGGACTAGGTCTGCCAGTGTCCACAGCGACGGATCTCGAAGAAACGTTTCTGTATCTGAACAGCAGGCAGGACAGAACAGCAACCCCAAGAGAAGGGAGACCATGACCTGAGCCTGAAAGCCCCTCGGCACCCAGAGCTCTTAACAGCGGGTGTGTGCCCCAGGGTGGCCTCCTTTTAAGAACTCTGGCCTCCCAGGCTCCCCCAGGGAGAGCCATCCGCACATCTCTGTGGCTTACAGCCAGAAGCAGAGGCCCTGCGTGCCGGGCTCACAAAGGGAGGCCCTGCACCTGATTTCTCCGGCTTCCAGGCACAAGGACCTTCTTCCTTCTGATCCTGTTTTGTATCCTTTGCTGTAATCGTTTTTGGCCCTAAGTCATGGCCCAGCGTTGGGTGAGTGCTTCTAGCAAGTCACTGGTTTATAGAGCGGTCCTGGGGCCACTGAGAAACTGTCCCGGAGTGAGGCTGGGCTAGATTCACCCTAATAAAGCTTATGGTTTTTAATAAATTCAAAGACAACAACATAAAAAGGATCAAGCTATGGTCAATATGAGACTAACAAGACTGGATCTGCATTCCTGTATGAAACTAACCAAAAAATTCCAGACAAAACACAGGAAACAAGTTTCCAAGACGGTGACTCTCCTACAACAAAGGCCAGTGATCCCTAAGAACCAGTAAGGCAACAAGAGGAGTCCCACAATCGCTCCCGCTCATTGCCCGAGTTTCCAGGCGAGGGTTCAGACCAGGGACGGGGTGGGGAGGAGGATGCGGAGTCTCGGCAGACATCTGGGCACTGAGGTCTAAGGACAGAGCCCTACAGAGGAAAGCTGCACCAGGAGAGAAGCCACGAGAGCTACGGAGGTTCTCTCTCGAGTACCCAGCACAGTACCCCTCAGGGTGCAGGCGTGGTGAGACCCCCACGGCAGGGGAGCAATCACCCAGGATTCGAGGGAGCAGCACCGGTGCTCATAAAGGGCGGAAATAGAGTTTCTGTTCCCACCAGTCAAATGGGCGAATTACACGGTTCGTAGATGCTGGGTAAAACACTCGAAGCACCAGGCGACCCTACACTGCACACCATCTGCGTCACCTAATGTGTCTTAGAAGCCAGATTTGAAAGAAACACAGTTTCGAGTAATTTAACCCCAGAGTGAGGCTTAAGAATATTTTACAGGAACACAGAAGTATGCAGAACCCAGTAAAGTACAACTTACAGTGTCTGCCGTCCAGTCAGAGATTATCACGTCTGAGGGAAGCAGGAAAATACATCCTTAATGAGGAAAAAAATTAACCCATTAAAGCCAACCCAGAACTAACAAAGATGCTAAAATTAAGAGAGGAGAACATTAAAAATTATTAGGACTGTATTCTAGATGTCCAAAAAGTTAACAGAGTCACAGAAGACTTTTTTAAAAAGACCTTAATGGAACATCTAGAGCTGAAAGTGAGAATGCTGGGAGATGAACAGCACGCCCGACTGTCTCCCCGGCAGTTCGGCATTGAAGAAGGAAAGTAAATTCAAAGACAACAAAATAGAAAATATCAAAAGTGAAACAGGAGAAAACCGTTTATAAAAAGATGGCCTTGGGGAGCTGTGGGTGACTTCAGGGGACCCAACGTGTGCACCTGGAGTCCATGAAAACAGAAGGAGGGGAGCGGAGCAGAGAACCGTCTGAAGAAACAACAGCTCATTGTTTGCTGAACTTGAAAGTTCACAGACCCAAGAAACTCGAGAAACCAGAGGCACACGAGACCCAGAGAAATCGATGCTCGGACACACCTTAGTAACGAGCTCAAACCAGTGTCAGCGGAGGTCCTACCAGCATCCCGAGGAAAAAAGACACATAAATGTGAAGGAACAAAGATAAAATACAACAGTGACTTTTTCGCTGGAAGCAATGCAAACAAGAAAATGGAACATTATATACTAGAAAGAAGAAAAATGGTCCAATTAAATTTTTTTTTTTTTAAGATTTTATTTATTTATCAGAGAGAGAGGGAGAGAGCGAGCACAGGCAGACAGAATGGCAGGCAGAGGCACAGGGAGAAGCAGGCTCCCTGCTGAGCAAGGAGCCCGATGTGGGACTCGATCCCAGGACGCTGGGATCATGTCCTGGGACCTGAGCCAAAGGCAGCTGCTTAACCAACTGAGCCACCCAGGCGTCCCCCAATTAGAACTTTAAAACAATGGCAAAATGAAGCCTTCTTCGGACATTACAAACTTGAAAGAGTTCATGACCAGCGAACCACCCTGTAAGAAACCTTGCAGAAGCCCCTCGTGCAGAAGGAAAAACGATACCAGATGAGAATGAGGATCTAGCACCGACGTTTCTCAACCTCACTGTTACTGATGTTTTGGACCAAATAATTTTTTTTAAAGATTTTATTTATTTATTAGAGATTATAGGCTGGCGGCGGGGCGGGGGTGGGGGAAAGCAGGCTCCCCACTGAGCAGAGAGCCCTATCCCAAGATCCTGAGACCATGATCTGAGCTGAAGGCAGAGGCTTAACCCACTGAGCCACCTAGGCGCCCCCAAATCATTCTTTTAAATCATCGTGGGGGCAGCATGGCCAGCATCACCCCTCCAGGAGCGGGGAGCAGGTCCCAGCAAGCTGTAACAACCAAAATGTCTCCTCCCATTTCCGAACGTCCCAGGGGCTAAAATCCCCCAAACTGTCAGTCACTGATATACATCATAAAGATGAAAAACACCAGAAATTCCTTTCTTACTATCTTACACCCCTTTGAAAGATAATTGCTTAAACAAAAATAAATATTGTGGGGTTTACAGCACATGTACAAGGAAAGCATGTGCCACAAATTGCATTAAATACTGGGAGGAGAGAGAAATGGAGGAACACTACTGAACGTTCTTCTGTTCAGTGGGAGTATCACTGGAAAGTAAGTGGAGATAAACATGTAGACCCTAAGCAACAAGCCTGGGTGGCTCAGTCGGTTAAATGTCTGCCTTGGGCTCAGGTTAAGATCCCAGGACAGGATTGAGTCCCGCCTCGGGCCCCTCCTCAGCAGGGAGTCTGCTTCTCCCTCAGCAACCCCCCTGGCGCTTGCTCTCTCTCTCTCCAGTGCTCGCTCTCTCAAATAAATAAATCTTTAAACGTAAAATTATAAAATAGAATAGCAAAGGTTTATAGCTAGTAAGCTAGTGAAGAACTGGAATCCGAAGCAATATTCAGTTTCCAAAGGAAGGTAAGAATAGAAAAAGTGAACAAAGGCAGTATGAACAGGAAAAAAAACAAAACTGAATGATATTCACATCAGTAATCACACTGAGGGCGCCTGGGTGGCTCAGTCAGCTGAGTGTCTGCCTTCAGCTCGGGTCATGATCTCAGGGTCCCGGGATGGAGCCCCACGTTGGGGGGGGGGGTCCCCTGCTCAGTGGGGAGCCTGCTTCTCCCTCTCTCCCTGTCCTGCTCTCTATCTCTGTCAAATAAATAAAATCTTTTAAAAAATAAATAAATAAATGAATACCCCAATTAAAAGGCAGATTGCCAGACTGGACTGAAATAAGCAAAACTCAATGAACTATGTGTTACCTATAAATATATATAAAGACACAAATAAATTAAAACAGAAGGATGAAAAAGGATATGCAACACTGACACTAATGAAACAGCAAAGCAAGCTTCAGGGCCAACAACGGAAAGTTCATTTCTCAGTGAAAACGACGAAGAGGACGTAATCATCCCACATGCCTATGCGCCCGGGAGCAGCTTCAACATCCAGGCAGGAAAACCAGAGAACTGCAGGGAGAAACGCACAAATCTCCATCATGACAGCCCCGAATTTCAGTACCCCCGTCGCGAGAGTTGATGAATCAACAAGTAGACAAAATCCGTAAGGATGTAAAACATTTGAACAACATTCCACCGATGTGACCTGACCTCAGTCCCCCACAGATGGCCACATCCATATCCTCCAAACTACGAAATTATTGAAATTATTGAAAACGAGAGGCACTGCAGGCGGGATGGTGTTGAGGACTTTAAAATGGGCAAATTATCCCAGATGATAGGCAGGGCCAGTGTCACCAAGAGGCCTAATAAGAAGGTCACAGAGCAGGAGTCGTGAAGAATTGAGGTTTAAGGATGCCACACCAGTAGCTCTGAGGACGGAGGAACAAGACTCCAGGCAAGAACCCAGGCCACCTCTAGAAGCTGGAAGGTGAGGGGACAGATGCTGCCCCACAGCCTTCAGAGGAATGCAGCCCAGCCAGCTCATTTTGGACTTCTGACCTCTGTAACTGTAGAGTTAATGTGTTGTTTTCAGTCATTAAGCTGGTAAAAGGAAGCTAATCCATTCTTAGAATCCTCTACCCGACAACAGCAAAACATACATTCTGTTCAAGGGCTCACTGCTCACTTACTCAAGGAGACCAGTCACAGCAACAGACGTCTCAAATCCAGAGAGACTCCAGTCACACAATGTGTGTTCTCTGGATACATTCACTGTCTTGATTGTGGTGACAGTTTCATGGATGCACAGGTATGTCACAACTTACTGAGTTACACACTTCAAATAGATGTAGTTTATCATCACATTATACCTCAATAAAAAAGTGACACCAGAAGTACATGAGCTGAAAGTGGGAAGAACTGGGATCATTTCTTTGATTACATTGTGGGAAGGAAGTAGGGGAAAGTCTAAGAACAAGGAGGCTGATTAAGCAAGGCCTTGAGATGAATTATACCCGGTGCAACACGGGTTACCTTTTTTGTATGACTTCTCAGTCAGTTCCTGGTTTTTCCTAAAAGAGTATCCTGTCCCTTTCTTCCTCAAAAACCATTAATGGATGGCTTTCAGAAGAAAGCCTTCCAACTTCTCATCGAGACATCTGAGGCCTGCCACATTCCGACTTATTTAATCATTTGTTTACCCTCTGCCAAAAATAAACGGGCTCTCCCAAGTTTTCTGATTCCTGTTTAACATGTTGTTAATTGTGAACCTTTACTCAACATCTTCTCCAAGCTAAAATCACCCCATCCCCCCTCATTACTTGTCTAAGTATCCAAATGGCCGCCATCCTGTGAGAGGCTGTGCCAAACCCATACCCCTCGAAACTGAGCCCTCCAGACCGCACATACCTGCATTCTCTGTTCTCCATGGTACTCGCTTAGCTTTGTTTATATTCACCTGTTCTGGTTTTAGCAGTCATCTGGTCTATGCCAGTAAAGGACTCCGTTTTGTACGTCCTTTGCTCTGTCACTGTTGGAGCATGACCAGACACTAAGCAGGAGCGTGTTAGTGTGCTAGTGAGGCCGGAGAGGCAGAGGTCGGGCGCCACTGGGCAGCTGGGAGCCCGGAGCAAATTCCTGGTGCTGGTTTTTAAATGGATAACCTCCCCCCCCCCCCACCCCCCCGCAGGAAACACACAGTCTACTCTGCTGACTAAACTGCTTTTCGGGAATTCCCACTTACCTGGAAACTGGTTGAAGCGAGGAGAGTCCGTTCGCCTTGGAGAAGGGCAGACCCCAAAGAGGACCGATCTGGAGAAGGAGAAGGAACCACAATGAATCCTGTCCAGATTAGCTGTTCCCAGCAATCTGTTAAATCCAGCTATCTTCCCATGTGAAAATAGCAAGAACTATGCGGTTTCCTTGACTTCTCTGAATCTAAAAACACAAAGAACGTAACTGGTACCCTCCTCGGTAGACTCAGGGCATAAAGTGTCAACGTTCACACGTCTGTCCCCGGACACGTACAGTATCCTTCAGTTCAGTCTGTTCCCTATTAAGTAAAGCCAAGTATTTCTGCTGCCTTCTCTGCTATGAACATCTGAATAAACAATATGATTACTTCCCAAAAGTCCTCATAGGCCCTTTAAAGTGCTGCTGTTAATATAAATTATATATCACAATGGCACGATTACTTATACTGCCTACCCACCAGAATTTCTAAAGCTTAAACTCACATAGTCAGTACCAACTGCTCGCAAGCGTACAGAGCAACGGGGACTTCGGTGTAGTGCTGGGGCAGGAAAGGTACCAACCACAGAGAAAAACTGCTGGGCAGTTAGAAACCCAAGTTAAACATACACTTGTTCTGAACTCAGCAGTTCCACTCGTGTGCCAGGCTCGTGACCGCTGAGACTTGTACAAGATTGTTTAGAGCACATTTGTTCAAAATGTCCCCAAACTGGAAACCACCCAAATGTCTTTCAACAGGTGAATGGATGAGCAAACCACATTTTCACACAGCAGAATGTTATTCAACAACATAAAAGAATGAGCTACTGATGTACTCAGGAACACGCATGTACCTTACAATGCTGAGCAGATGTGGAAGAACACAACTGGATACCTGCACTCACATAAACAGAGACTTGAGCGATGGCAATGCAAGTCAGAACCGTGGTCACCCCTGCCGGGCGGGATAGTAGTAACTGGGCAGGAGCAAAAGAGAAACTTGGGGCATCAGAAACATCCTACATTTTACTGTGGGTGGTGATTCCACTGGTGTATGACACCTAAATTAATCCGGCAATGAACTTGAGAGTTGAGCACTTAATGTATGTAACTTACATGTCCAGAAAACAGAAACAAACTATGTTCTTGGAGAGTTCTATTCAGAGTAATGGCTCACAGGAAAGACCAATTCTCAGAAAGCAGAGGAAGCACTAAAAGGAACTATGTATTTTTCTTGACTTACATTTGCTCGCTAAGGGAAAATTGATTTGTAATAGACATTTTGAGGAAAAAAATGGTGTGATTTTAGAGTTTTTAGCAGAAGGAAATGTTGTGTATGTACAGATATGTAACCTAGACTTTAGGAAAACAGAATCAAGACAAATGTCTCAGGGAAGATGCTTTTGATTTCAAGTAACAGAATCCAACAGAACCAACAAGAGCGAGACCTGTGGAGACCAACTATGTTGGTTCCAGTAAATGGCAACAACAGATGCTCGGTAAACGTTATGAATATTATGACTATAAGGGACAGAGACACATGAAAACTATAACTGTGAAAAATCCCAAGAAGAAAAAAAAAAAAAAAAGCAAGGACTTAAAACCATTTTGGCTGATTCACATTTATAAAAGACGTAACAGGCGCACATTGAGGAGGAGTGACAAGGTGGCATAATGAGAGTTTTCTATCCTCTTTCCTGCAAAGATGGATGGATGGATCCAAACATGGATTAGACCATCACCCACAGAAGAGAATGTCTCTGTGGAAGTCCAGAAGTCCAACAGGGGAAGTTTCAACACATGATGGAAGCAAAACAACAACAACAAAACAAAACAAAATAGTAACAAAAGAACGAAAAAAACTAAAACACCCAGGACTGGACGCACTGAAGATGTAAGAGGCGGTTTCGTTTGGTCTATGTCACATCCCGGGCCAAGAGAGACCTTCTTGGCCCATCATTCCTGCCACAGAGGAAAGAGCATGTGGGAGCCCTCAGCTCCTCTAGCTGTGCGGTTTGCAACCAGAAAGACCCACCTCCCTCTCATCCATCCAGAGCACTGAAGTGTCCCAAGTGACTGGAGGACAGGGAGCAGCTGGGGGAACGGCAGTCCATGTCTCGGAGGGTAACAAAGGACCACAGATCCTACGAGCCATTTCGTGGACCCCCAGGAAGCCTGCCACAGGGCCACTGGGGATGCTTCAGCTGAAGATCCGCCCCGCCAGCCTACCGGCAGCCCCGAGCACTCTGCCTACTGCACCTGCACACACACACACCCCCCATGGCGGACGCCCCGGGTACATACATCCCTGATGGCAGTGAGGGCAAGACTTGGGAGACCGCTAGCGAGCAAACAAGCCAGCCTGACTCTGCAGGATTGGGAAAAAGGCACTAAAGCCTGAGCATTCAGTACCAGAGGAGAGCAAATGCATGTCTGTCCGCACCCGGCCTAGCGCTGCAGGACCGAGAGAAGGCGTACAATTTTAAGAAAGCCTCCCCACGAGGAAACAAGAAGAGTGGGCGAAACAGATCCACAGAAGGTCTGAGAACACCTCAGAATCCCTAACAGGGGCTGACAGAAGGTTTTTTCTCCGGAAGCCAGTGAGAGGAAGAGGGGACTGCCTCTTCGAATGCAAAGATATCACACCAGACTTCAAGAAACATGAAAGAAAACATGACACCACCAAGAGAACAGAGTAATTTTCCTATAACTAATGCTAAAGAAAGGGAGCTTTAGGACTTACACGATTAAAAAAATTCAAAATAGTTGTTTTAAAGATGCTCAGTGAGCTCTAAGAAAATACAAGAAAACACTTAAATGAAATTAAGAAAACCATACACAAAATTTGAAGTTTAATAGATATAAATCATAAAAAAAAAAGCAAAACAAAAATTCTAGAGCCAAAGGACACAATGAAATGAAAAATGCAATGGAAGACACCTATTCTAACTGAACCACACACAGGAAAGAACCCTTGAGGTAAGTTTGAAATTGTCCACTCAGAGGAGAATGCAGGAGAAAAAGATGAGGAACTCTACGTAAACAATAGAATACCATTAAACAATCCACACATTACTGGAGTCCCAGAAGAATAAAGGGAAAAAGAGACAGAAAGCTTATGTAAAGAAATAATAGCTAAGAATTTCCCAAATCTTGGCTGAAACTAGGACCTCCAAGTCCATGACGCTCACAGGTCTCCAAATAATTTCCACTGAAAAATATCTTCTCTAAAACACATTATGATGGGGTGCCCGGGTGGCTCAGTAGGTTAAGCATCGGTCTTTGGCTCAGGTCATGATCCTGGAGTCCTGGGATTGAGCTGCACACTGGGCTCCCTACTTAGCAGGGAGTCTGCTTTTCCCGCTGCCTGCAGCTCCCCTTGCTGTGCGCACTCTCGCTCTGACAAATAAATAAATCTTTAAAAAATAAAATGCAACATATTATGGGGGCGCCTGGGTGGCTCAGTCATTAAGCATCTGCCTCCGGCTCAAGTCATGATCCCAGGATTCCAGGATCATGCCCCACATTGGGCTCCCTGCTCTGTGGGAAGCCTGCTTCTCCCTCTCCCACTCCCCCTGCTTGTGTTCCCTCTCTTGCTGTGTCTGTCAAATAAATAAAATCTTTTTAAAAAATAAATAAATAAAACATTATGATAAAACTGTCTACAATCAAAGACAAAATTATAAAAGCAGAAAGAGGGGGAAAAAAAATCTCTCACATTTAAGGGGAAGAAGCCCTGTAAGGCTATTGGCAGAGCGCTCAGAAAACACCGTGCAGCCAGGACAGAGTGGGATAATATATTCAATGTGCTGAAAGAAAAAAACTACCAACCAAAAATACTTTACCCAGCAAAGCTGTGCTTCAGAAATGGAGGAAGATATTCCTGTGCAACAGAAGTTGAAGGAGTTATCAGCACTAGATCTGCTTTACAAGAAATGCCAAAAGGCATCTTTCAATATGAAATGAGAGGATGCTGATTAATGAAATGAAAACATGAAATTACAGAACACACTGGTAGAAATAAGTGTACAGTCAAATTCAAAACACTCTAATACTGAAATACAGTTGCGTGTTCAACAGTAAGAGTTAAAGGACAAGAATGTTAAAAATAACTATAGCTACAATAACTTATGAATACAAAATATAAAAAGATGTAAGTTGTGATATCAAAGACATTAAAATGGGAGGAGCAGTAAAAAGGAAAAAGTTTTTGTATGCCACTGAAGTTAGGTTAGTAATCAGCCCGAAACAGACTGTTTTATCTGTAAGATGTTTTCTGTAAGCCCCAGGATAACCGCAAAGCAAAACCTATAGTAGACACACAAAAGATAAAGAAAAGGAAATCCGAGCATACCTCTCTGGAAAATGATCAGTTCACAAAGGAAGTCCGCAAAAGAGGAAGAAAAGAACTGGGGAAGTAGAAAGCAGCCAGAAAATTACTGGTAAGGCATCAGTATGTCCTTATTTACTAATTATTAAACATAAATGTACTAAATTCTCCAATTAAAGGAACAGAGTAGCTGAATGGATAAAGAAAGTAAGACCCAAATGTATCCTTAGAAAAGACTCCCTCAGTTTTAAGGGCACACTAGACTCAAAGTAAATGGATGGAAAAAGATATTCCACCCAAATGGAAAGCAAAAGAGAACAGAGCTAGTTATGTATGTATCAAATAAAACAGACTTAAAAGTCACAAGCTGTAAAGACACAAAAAGGGTCATTATGTAACGACAGTCAATTCACTGAGAGAATATAATTATAAATACGCATGCACCTAACCCCAAAGCTCCTAAATCTGCTCAGCAAATACTAACAGAGAAATAGACAACAAGACTTCGGATACATTTCCAGCAACAAATAGATCATCCAGACAAAATTAACAAGGAAACTGGGCTTGAACCTACCTTAAACCAACTGGACCTAACAGACATCTACAGAACATTCTATCCAACACCACCAGAATACGCATCCTTCTCAAGGACACAGAAGCGTTCTCCAGGTTAGATCACAAAACAAGTCTTAGCAAATTTAAGAAGACTAAAATCACACCCACTGTCTATTCCAACAATATTAGAATGAAACCAGAGATCAAAAACTGGAAAAGCCACAAATATGTAGACATTAAACAGCACCCTCGGGATAACCAAAAGGGTCAAAGAAGAACTCAAAAGGGAAATCAAAAGATATTTTTGAAACAAATGAAAATGGAAACAAAATATTAAAACCTATGGGATGTAGCAAAAACTCTGAGAGGTGCTAAATGTCTGCATTTAGAAAAAAGATCTCAAATACACAACCTGCCTTATACCTCAAGAAACCAGAAAAAGAACAAACTAAGCCCACAAGTTAGTAGAAAAAGAGGAAATAAAGATGAGGGCAGAAGTAAATGAAATAAAGACCAGAAAAATAATTTAAAAGATCAATGAACCTAGGAGTTGGTTTTTTGAAAAGGCAGACAAAATAGAAAAACTTTCAGCTAAACTAAGAAAAAAGGAGAAAAGACTTAAATAAAATCAGAAATGAAAGAGGAGACATTACAACTGATACTCCAGAAATACAAAGGATCCGACAAAACTACTATGCCAACAGATTGGATAACCTATAAAAAATGAACTCTTAGAATCATATAGCCTAATAAAACGGGAATCATGAAGAAACAGAAAATCTGAACAGAAAAATAAGGAGTAAGGAGATTGAACCAGTAAAAAAACCCCCCACAACAAACAAGCCTAGTATAAGACAGTTTCACCGGTGAACTCGATCTAACAGTGCAAGAATTAATACCAGTACTTCTCAAACTCAGCATAACAGCATATTTGGCCCATTAATATTGGACAGGAGAGCCAAGAACACTCAATGGGGGAAAAATGGAGGAAGAACAGTCTTCAAAAAATGGTGGTAAGAAATACCACCATGTCGGGACGCCTGGGTGGCTCAGCTGGTTGAGCAGCTGCCTTTGGCTCAGGTCATGATCCCAGCGTCCTGGGATCGAGTCCCACATCGGGCTTCTTGCTCGGCAGGGAGCCTGCTTCTCCCTCTGCCTCTGCCTCCCATTCTGTCTGCCTGTGCTTGCTCTTGCTCCCTCTCTCTCTCTCTGAAAAATAAATACAATAAAAAAAAAAAGGAATACCACCATGTGATAATCACATGCAGAATAATGAAAATGAACCCCTACTGTACACCAATCATGAAAATTAACTTGAAATAGATTACAGACTTAAAACCTAAAATCCTAAAACTCCTGGAAGAAAAGTTAGAAGGAAAGCTCCTTGCCATTGGTCTTGGCAACCTTTTCAATCAAAAGCACAAGCAACATGAGCAAAGGTAAACAAAACTACAAAAAAAAATCTGTATAGCAAAGGAAATAATCAACAAAATGAAAAGGCAACCTATGGTATGGGAGAAAAGATTTGCAAACCGTGTATTTGATATAGGTTATATGAAATATGTATAAGGAACTCATACAACTCAATAGCATAAAAACAAATAATACAACTTAAAAATGGGCAGAGGACCTGAATAAACATTTTGACAAAGAAGAGACGTGGATGGCCAGCAGGTACATAAAAAGGTGCTTGACATCACTCCGCATCAGGGAAATGCAAATCAAAACCACAATGAGATCCCACCTCCCACCTGTCAGTAGGAGTACTATCCAAAAGACAAAAGATAACAAGTATTGGTGAGGATGTGGAGAAAAGGAACCTTTGTGTGCTATTAATGGGAATGTAAATTGATATAGCCACTATGGAAATGCAGAGATCACTTATTCTTTATCTGTTCATCTGCTGATGGAAATAGTTTTGTTCTTGTGTCTTGGCTGTTGTGATTAGTAATGCAGTAAATACAGGGGTGCAGGTACTTCTCCAAGGAGACTTTATTTTCTTTGGATATGTATCCAGAAGTGGGGTTGCTGGATCATATGGTAGTTCTATTTTTAATTTTTTAAAAATTTTATGTATTTGACAGAGAGAGAGCACAAGCAGGAGGAGCCCCAGAGGGAGACAGAGAAGCAGGCTCCCTGCTGAGCAGGAGCCCAGTGCAGAGCTTGATCCCAGGACCCTGAGATCACGACCTGAGCCAAAGGCAGCCGCTTAACTGACTGGGCCACACAGGCATCCCCTATTTTTAATTTCTTGAGGAACCTCTGTACTGTTTTCCAAAGAGGTCATATCAATTTACATTCCTATCAGCTCTGATGATATGTGTGTGTCACACACACACACACACACACACACAGACATACTATTCAGTCATAAAGAAGGGAAGGAGATCCTGCCATTTGCAACAACATGCGTGGACCTTGAGGACATTGTGCTATGTGAAGTAAGACAACGGAAGACAAACACCGCATGCTCTCACTTACACGTGGAATCTAAAACAGCTGACACGAAGAATTTCCAGGGGTCGAGGGGGGGGGAAACAGGAGATACTGGTCAAAGAGCACGAGCTCCCGGCTCTAAGATAAACGAGTTCCGGGGATCTCTGTACAGCATGGTGACTGTGGTTACTAACAGCGTATTACACAGCTGCAATCCGCTGAAGAGAGTCCATTTTAAAGGTTCTCACCACGCACATGCCAGAAGGCAAATACGTGAGGTGAAAGATGGGGTAACTAACCTCACTGTGGTGTTCACTTCCCAACATCCAAGTGTTTCAAGTCACCGCACTGAAAAACTTAAACTTACACAATGCTTACACAACAGCTATATCTGGAAAAATTTTTCTCAGCAACGTTTTGTAGTTTCGGTGTACAGATCTCACACATGCTAATTATATTCCTGTTTCATATTTTTGATGCTATTGAAAGCAGAATTGTTATTTTTAATTATAATTTACAATTGTTACTGCTAATAATGAAAGAGTTGATTTTCACAATTAACTCTTTGTTTTGAGATAAATTTTAAATACACTTGCAGTTGTAAGAAGATTCTCTGCACTCTTGCAAAAAAAGAATTGAGGATTAATATAAGGTATGGCTCAAACCTATGTAAATAAGTAATGTTAAGATTTCTAATGATATTAAATTAAAAAAAAATTGTATGAGAACAGGTTAAACCAAACTTGAGTGCATACTGATACCTACAGAATGTAAAAACACTGACAATGCAGAGGAAAGTCTATAGTGACATGTCACCTGGCTCTGTCCTAACACTGATCTGTTCAAGGACAAGAAGGAAGAAATAGAAGGAACGCTCACTAAATATGCCAGGGACATGAAGCTGGAAAGGACAGTTCAAACACTGAGTTAGTGAAGATTCATCATTATTCTGACAAGCTGGAAAACTTGGGACAAAAAGCTGAACAATCATATATGTAAATCGTGATATTAGGGATAAAAAAGCAGTTCTCTTACACAAGGCAGGCAGAAATCTAGTTCACTGTAGTGTATGTACAGTGGTTTATGTAGAGTTTACAGCATAATATCACTGATTGTTTCCAAAGCAAACATAATCTGATGCTAAACAGCAAAAGTATAATCCAAACCGGAAAAAGTACTTACAGGTACTAAAAGTATATAGAACTTATCATAAACATATCTAAAATCTTTCACTTTAGGCAATGCATTTTAAGAAGCATGCTCTCAGTTGGGAGAGTCTTGGGAAAAGAGGTCCAAATAGATATGAAGATCCGTGAGAGGAACTGTGGCTGTTTTGCTTAGAAAAGAAAAGAATCTGAGTAGGAGTTATAACAGCTGAATTCACATTCTGAAGGGCAATAACGTGAGAGAGAGAACAGTCTCTTGCTTTTGGAGACTAAGAACTAAGATCCAGCATAGAAGTTAAGGGGAAAGGCACTTCTGCCTAACATGATGAACTTAAAAAAAAAAAAAAAAAAAAGAAAAGAAAGAAAAAAAGAAAGAGCCACCAAGAGAATAGTCTACACCCAAAATAGAGAGTTTAATGCCACACTCCAGGCATAGGTTTAACAAACGGCCATCTGTCAGGCTTACTTTTATTCTTGTACTGAAGGGTTGATTACCAAGATTTTTTCTGACTACAAGATTATCATTCTAATATTTAAGAAATAAAAGTCATGCGAGGATCACAGATATTCTGAATCATCGCTCCTTTTCATTCCCCATCCCGAAGCCGGGGAGAATTAACTCATCCTGCAAGTCTCCTCATATAAACCTAAGTAAGAATCTCACACCTTAATGTAATTCAGTTTTTCTCTATCCTTGCGAGAAGGCTCCCTCCTCCCATCTCTGCCAGCTGTCAGATATTTGCTCTTCTGGCGCATCACCCCGCTCTCCCCCTGTGATGCCCACTACCTTCCATCTCAGCAGCTCATTCCGCTCCTCTGGAACGTGCACACCGGGTTTCCCACGCAGCGCCCTTGCAGCTGGGGCCTCGGTCTGGGGCTCAGATGAGCCCTTGCACACGCTGCGACTGGCGGCCCTAAAAGACACAGCCCGGGGTCAGCTGCATGCGTCACAATCCTACTTCAGAGTTTTGCACGGCGGCTGAGAGATCCCTGGAAAAGAGAAGTGCCCGCGAGAGCCACCGAACAGTCACTCGCGCTGAACAAAAAGAGAGCGGAGCTCGAGGACGCAGGTTCAGCTCCAGAGGCAAGGAGAGCCTTGGTGCGGACCGTCAAATCCGGCCAGAGGCGCCCCCAGACCCGGCCCATCACCTCCACGCACACTTGCGGGCTCCCACCCCGGCGCGGGGACGGGAAGGCACACCTGTTGCAGGGTGGCAAAGCTGGAAGGCGGACAAGCAGGGCGGGGCCCGCTCCAGTCCTCCCTCCTAGACCGGAACAAAAGAACAAAGCCCTCCAAGGGATCGGGGCGGGACCGCCCCGCACAGAGGGAGGCGAGGGGCGCCCCCCTCGAGGACTCCCCAGCTCCCTCCCGCAGGGGCCGCTTCCAGCCCGGGGAGAAGGGTGACGTCACACGGCTGCAAGGCTGGCGGTTGCCATGGTGATACCTGGGCTTCCCTCCCTCTAGGGCGATCCACACGCTCGGATCCCGCGTCCGGAAGCGCCAGGACAATCACCAGACCTAGCGGAGGGAGTCGAGGAGGCTGCACTTCCCCAACGCCAACCTCTGTTCACGCCCACTGCCGGCTTCAACGGCCACTTCCGGTCGCGCGAAGAGAACCCCGCCCCCGCACGTCGCAGGCTTTCCACCGTGCCGGGAGGGCTCGCAGAACTACGATTCCCAGAATGCTCCATGACACAGAACTCCATTTCCCAGAGGCCAAAGCCAACGTGTACGGTTTCCCATCGCACCGGGCGGGAGCTCTCCCCTCCAGTCACTGGCTTCTCAGCGTCGCAGGTGGGAGTTGCGGGAAGCGGGGACTTCCAAGTTTGTGTGACCGAACAGTGTAAATATGCATTTACACGCGCATATAGTTTTAAAACACAGGTACTTCTCGGTGCATTACTTGCCTCATTACTTGTCCTGCATTCTATTTAGGGCTCTATTCCTTTGTCATTTAAAGAATTCTGGTCGTGACCCATCCTGTTGCTTTCAGCACTCTCAAATGGGTCACGACCCACTTTTTTTTTTTTTTTTTTTAAATGCTAAGGGAAACCGGGAGGTGTTGTTATTGTATTTTGCTCTACAGCCCTACAGCAGTGCATGGTTTTGCCTGCGTCAGCCGGCTGCCAGTGGAGTCCGACGCTGGTCAGCATATTCCTGGCAAAAAAGAACCCAACAGAAGTCGTAGGTTTTGATACTTTCCACGTGTGGTTGGCGCACACACTTCACTGTGCTGTGCGTCCCCAGCTTTTGGGTAGAGGGCGGAAGATCAGGTCACTCCAACACTAAATTCGGAAATGCTAACACTGAGTATATGAAAAACATTCACAGTCAAAGGAAAGGGGACTATAAATTAGAAGTGTTTGAGAGCAGATTTCAGAAAAGATCTAAGGTAGGCACTAGAAAATTTCAGGAAACAAGTTGGTATTCTCAGTAGGCTGCAAGAAGACATGGCCTGAATGAAACAGGTAAAAAGATGTGAGAACAAGCTGGAGAAAACAAAACAAAATACTAGTAAGACATTCTAGATGAAAAAGGATAAAAATATATAACGAGCATATTTTAAAAGGAAACACCATAATTAAAGTCATACTGAACAAGAACTGAATTGATGCTGTGAAAAGTGAGTCCATTATGTATAGAATATCCTTATAAAGCTCTTCCATGATTCAAAAGAAAAAGATGAGTGAAGAAGCCAAGAGATATGAAGGCGAGCCGGCACAGGGATAACCAACCATCAGGAACGCGACCATAGGAAATCAGCTATGATTTAACATTCTATATGCCAGGCACTATTTCAACTGCTTTTTGCCTTTCAACTTTTTTTTTTAATTCCTAAAACAACCTAATAAAGTTATTTCTGTATTATAATTCCTGCTTTACAATAAAGGAAGCTGAGGCACAAATAAGTTGAATGCCTTGCCCACGATCACATAGCCACTATATGGGGAAGCTGGGACTTGAATTTAGTAATTTGGTCCCAAACTCTCACTTTTACCTCCGTAACACTAGTATCCTAAGTAAAGGCATGAACAATTTCCTGAGTTTAAGAATGCATCTCTCATTCATTGCTGGTGGGAGTACTTTGGGAGACAGTTCGCAGTTTCTCATAAAACTAAACATACTCTTACAATATGATCTAGCAATCTCACTCCTTGGCATGTACCCAAATGAGCTGAAAACTTATGTCCATACAAAAACCTGATTTCCAAAACTTGAAAGCAACCAAAATGTCCTTCAATAGGTGAAAGGATAAACAATGGTACATCTGGACAATGGAATATTATTCTGCAATGAAAAGAAATAAACTATTGAGCTACCAAAACACCCTAGAGAACATTAAATGCATATTGCTGAGCGAAAGAATTTGAAAAACTTTGTATGATTCCAGTCATATAACAGTCTGGAAAAGGCAAAACTATGGAGACAGCAAAGATCAATGGTTGCAAGGTGTGGGAGGAGGGGAGGAGGGCATGAACAGACAGAACAAAGGGGTTTTTAGGGCAGTGAAACTATTTCTGCATGATAATGTCATGTTAGATATACGTCACTATGTATTTGTTAAAACCCATAGAATATACAAGACACAGAGTGAACCCCTAATGTAAACTAGGGGTCCTCAGTTAATAATTTATCAACATTGGCTCATCAATTGTAACAAAAGTACCACAGTAATGCAAGATGTTAATAGGGAAAAGTGGTGGGGGAAGGGGGAAGTCAGAATGTATGGGAACTTTATACTTTCTGCTCAATTTATCTATAAACCTAAAACACTTTTTAAAAGTATGTTATTAAAAAACAGGATTGTTAAAGGTGCTCTGGTAAGTTTTCAGAAGGAAATGAGAGACATGGAACTAGAAACGGGAAGAAAAGTGACTGCCGTTGCAAAGTGAAAGAAACATGGCCGAATTGTACTCTATAGTTGGGTGGAAAACAGAATTTATAAAAAATGAACTTGAATATTTAGTGATGAAGTTGCCAAGCAAAGTGTAGAAGGTGCAGCCTGATTTCTCCTTGCTGCCTGTAGTAAAAATAAAAGTTAAAAAATAATTTTTAAAAATTTTTAAAAAGAAATTGAGAAAAGAACTGTTTAGCAAAAGACAAGCAATATTTGATGATTTGGAATTTTTTGTAGCCATACCTTATACTAATGAGGCTTTCAATATATATTGAGGATAAGAAAAATGTGCGTGTGTACCTTTATATTAGTTTTAGTGACTGGGTCTGCACATGAAATGTAAGCACCACAGGAAGCCAATACAGAAGCTCCACAGGTAAAATAGTAACTGATCCTATCAAGTGTGACACACCAATAAAAAACACTATATACAAAGAAGGCATAATTTAGTAAATAAAAACCAAGGTTTACTGAGTTTTTACTGGATACCAAACTCTGAATACTTTACCTGAATTAACTCATTTAATCAACTTAGGGTGCCAAGTACAAAACAGAAAGGGATGAAAATTCATGAAAAATGCGTAATTGTGTATGTGTACACCCAATAAAGAGTATGCGATCTGTGTAAATTATGGATAATAACTAGCTCACATCTATCCCTTCGGAGCAGGCTGTCCCACTAAGCGCTTGCCCGCCCGTTCCTCCCCTCCCCGTGCACCGCGTGCTTTCTCCCCTCGCCAGCGTTTCCCCTTCTCTCAAACTGGCACCGCCAACCGAGCGGTAGACAGAAACCCAGGCTCGCGCGCAGGGCTCGGGGGAGCGCCGTCACCCGCAGCCTGCGACTGGGAGATCGGAACCCGCGCCGTCACCCGCAGCCTGCGACTGGGAGATCGGAACCCCGGACGGGGGCAAAGACCACGGGCTCGCCTGCGGAGCTGCTGCCTGGGCCCCAAGTCAGCCGGGCGTCTTCCTCCTGGAAAGTGGCCGGGCTCCAGGGCGGAGGACGCGCCAAGTGTGGACAAGCTCGGCTTCTGAGCGGCTCCGCTGCGCGAGCCCCGCCGCGGGCCTGCCCTCTGCCCGGAAAGCCGGGACCCCGGGACCCTGGGCGGCAGCGCCCTGGCCTCCCCAGGAAGCACCCGGCAGCGCGGCTGCGGCGCACAAAGGCGACAGGGGTGGTCCGGAGCGGGGGCCTCGGGAGTCCGCGCAGCCGCCGCTGGGAGAACCCCCTGCAGGGCCGCGGTCCCCCGCTGCGGGAGGGGACCTTCGTGCCGCCGGCCGCCCTCGCCGTAGGGTTCCCGTTACGGTCTCAGACCGCGGCGTCCTGCGCGGGCGGCCGCGATCGCCCCGCCTGCGGCTCCAGCGACGCCAGTTTCTAGGAGGGACTTTAAGGAACCGGCCCATCGCTGAGTAGTCGTGGCCGAGTGGTTAAGGCGATGGACTAGAAATCCATTGGGGTCTCCCCGCGCAGGTTCGAATCCTGCCGACTACGGCGTGTTTTTCTCTGCCCGGCGCCTGGAAGTCCTCTCCGAGACAGACCTTGGCGCGCCGCTTGGAGTTGGGTACCTGAGAGCGCGGGACTCCCTCCCCGCGCGACGGCCTCTTTTCCTCTTTCCGGCCTGAAGCTTTAAAGGCCGGCCACACCCCTTCTATTAGTCCCAGCCATCCTCGCGCCTCACGGTGTGGTCTGAGATGGGGAGAGGCCCGCGCTCGGCCCTGGGACATCCCCCTGCAGCCGCAGGGTCCGATGGTCCCCAGCCGGACAGGGGTGGCGCCCCCTGGCGTTCAGGCCCGGAATACACAGTGAGCGCGGAGTGGACAAGAATCCAAGGAAAAAATGGCTTCCCCGCAGGGGCGGTGCCAGCTAGACGCCACTGACCACGTGGTGGGCAGGAGCGGCCAATCAGAATTACCTCCGGATGTGACGTATCAGTAGGGCTCAAAAATTTCTCCACCGAATCTGATCCGAGGAAACCTCAGACAAACTCAAACAAAGGCGCTTTCTACAAAATAACTAAATTATACTCCTCAAAAATAGCACTTTTAGGGGCGCATGGGTGGCTCAGTTCGTTAAGCATCTGCCTTCGGCTCAGGTCATGGTCTCAGGGTCCTGGGGTCGAGCCCCACATCGGGCTCCCTGCTCAGCAGAGAGCCTGCTTCCCCCCTCTCTCTCTGCCTGCCTCTCTATCTACTTATGATCTCTCATTCTCTGTGTCAAATAAATAAATAAAAATCTTTTTAAAAAAATAGCACTTTTAGAAAACACAAGGAAAGAATAAATATTTAGATTTTAAAAAGACATCTTAACGCAACACACGATCCGGGATTTTCTTTTGCTGTAGGGCATTATTGGAACAATTGGTGAAATCTGAATAAAGCACATACATTAAATAATTTTTTTTATCAGTGGTAATTCCTGAATGTATTAATTGTTCTTTGGTTATGTAAAAGAATGCCTTTAAAACTTAGTCTCCTATGGTTTCCAAAAAAGTGTATAGGACACTTTCTTATAGGACAAAGAAAAAGAAAATACAGTAATGGTGCTAAATATGCTAAATTTGGGGAATGGAAGGTAATCAGACATTCTTTATATTCTTGTAACTTCACTGTCAGTCTGAAGTTATTTCAAAATTATTTTAAAATAAAGTTAAAAGAAAAAAGAATAAAACCACAAATAAAGACTATATGCATTCAAATTTAAAAGCATAAATATACAGTTTGCACCACTGATATGAAAGGGGCAATGAGTAAATTATGGAAGATGAATTTAGGATTGATGAAGGAATGGGTGCAAAGTGCTAGAGTGAGCAAAGAAATTCGTAACACACATGAAAAACCTAAACAGTACATGCCTAAAACAACATTGTTTAATAATTGACTATCTTTAGAAATGGTCAACAAAACCAAGACAACTGACAGAATGGGAGAAGATACTCACAAATGACATATCAGAAAAAGGGCTAGTATCCAAAACCTGTAAAGAACTTTCCAAACTCAACACCCAAAGAACAAATAATCCAATCAAGAAATGGGCAGAAGACATGAACAGACATTTCTGCAAAGAAAACATACAAATGGCCAACAAACACATGAAAAAATGCTCAACATCATCAACCACCAGGAAAATACAAACCAAAACCACAGTGAGATCCCACCTCACACCAGTCAGAATGGCTAAAATTAACAAGAGACCACAGATGTTGGCCAGGATGCAGAGAAAGGGAAACCCTCCTACACTGTTGGTGGGAATGCAAGCTGTTGCAGCCACTCTAGAACACAGTATGGAGGTTCCTCAAAAAGCTGAAAATAGAGCTACCCTACAACCCAGCAATCGCACTGCTGGGTATTTACCATAAAGATACAAATGTAGGGATCCGAAGGGGCACGTGCACCCAAATGTTTATAGCAGCAATGTCCACAATAGCCAAACTATGGGGGAAAACCCATATGTCTATCAACAGATGAATAGATAAGAAAGATGTGGTATACACACACACACACACACACACACACACACAACGGAATACTATGCAGCCAAGAAAAAACCTGAAATCTTGCCATTTGCAATGACGTGGATGGAACTAGAGGACATTATGCTAAGTGAAATCAGTCAATCAGAGAAAGACAATTATCATATGATTTCTCTGATATGAGGAATTTGAGAGGTAGGGAAGGGGTTGTCGGGGGGATAGGGAGGGAAAAAATGAAACAAGATGGGATTGGGAGGGAGACAAACCATAAGAGACTCTTAATCTCACAAAACAAATTGAGGGTTGTTGCAGGGGAGGGGGTAAGGAGAGGGTGGTTGGGATATGGATACTGGGGAGGGTATGTGCTATGCTGAGTGCTGTGAAGTGTGTAAGTCTGATGATTCACAGACCTGTATCCCTGGGGCTAATAATACATTATATGTTAATAAAAAAAATGAAACAAAATAAGTATCAGGTACTGATCTTATAATAACTGACTACCTTTAATATATGAAAACAAAATGGTGCTAAAATCCACAACAACAATTGTAACATGGAAAGATGTGACCAAATCTGAATCATTCTTTGCTCCTTTATAATGATGAATAAGGTTTGAATTAGACGGACACTCAGTACTGGGACCAACTACCAAATGGACAAATGTTAAAGTCTGTATTTCTGTGAACCATGTTAAACCCAAACAGCACTGTTTTTTGAAAGAAGGAACACCCTTCCATTATGAAAGAATAAATCTGGGGGTGCCTGGGTGGCTCAGTGGGTTAAATCCTCTGCTTTCAGCTCAGGTCATGATCTCAGGGTCCTGGGATCAAGCCTCTCGTCAGGCTCTCTGCTCAGTGGGGAGCCTGCTTTCTCCTCTCTCTCTCTGCCTGCCTCTCTGCCTACTTGTAATCTTTGTCTGTCAAATAAATAAATAAAATCTTTTTAAAAAAAGAATAAATCTGAAATTTTATTTTAAAATTAATTAGCATTCTGTCATGAATTTTTGGTAGTGAAGTTTAAAAAGTACTATTAAGGGATGAATAGGTGGCCCAGTTGGTGAAGTGTCTGCCTTCAACTCAGATCATGATCCCAGGCTCCTCGCAGTGGGGAGACTGCTTCTCCCTCTGCTCTGCCTGCCACTACCCCCCAGCATGTGCTTTCTCTGATAATAAATAAATAAGTAAATAGTAGTATTACTCTACAGCAATGTCAGCCATTAGTTTGCAGAGGAGGGTACCCCCTTCTTTTCACCTAGCACTGAATTTTCTTTGTCTCTTACTTCTTTTTTTCATAGACAAAATATTCTTATTTTATGGAGGAAATACGATTCATCATATTTATGGATAGGAACTGTGAAGGCACTGATAAGCAATGAATGCAGGCAGAGTTTAAAGGGCTACAATTCTTGAGAGAAAGGAAACGATATGAGGTGCACAAGGGCTTCCCCTTGAGGACATGTTCTATTTTGCAGCATTTTGGAATAGTGCAAAGAAGTAGACACACTGGGCTGAGGAGACCCTCAGAGTCTGGGGCTACCAACGTCCATGGACCCTGAGGGACCACGCTCCAGTGATGAGGGAACCACAGAGAAGCTCAAACTTCTGTGTATAAACTCTTCTAACATCACTGATTAATTCCTAAATTACACATATACAAAAAGATATTCCAAAGCTCTGCAGGAAAGAGCAGTTCTAAGACTGATAACACGCTGTAGGGATTCAGCAGCTGCACAGTTGTGGGAAAACCCTTAAAGGTCACGCCTTTCCCAGTCAGAGGGAACTGGATAAGCACTATCGGCTGTCATTTGGGACTTAGAGGCTAAGCAGTAAGTGACAAACCCTGGTCATAAGAACCACACAAAAGGAGTAATGGCTAGGTCTTTAGAGTAAAGAAAAATTAACATAAACCAACTATAACAAAGGTTTAATCTTATATATTTCAGAAAGACTACCAGTAAACCCTGAATGTTTGAAAAGAAAGCATCTATATAATCCACGGGTAAAAGAAGAGAATACATTGGAAATTTAAACATTTTTTGAGTTGGTTAGTAATGAAGTACAGTATATTCTCATTTGACTTATGTAGCTAAAGCTGTTTTTAGAGGGAAATTTTTACATTTAACTGCAAGCACTAGAACAAGAGAAAGGTTGAAAATAAGCGATTTAATTTTTTAACTTAATGGCTCAGGAAGCCCTAAAATGCTGAGAATTTAAATGCAAAAAGTAGAAACCTATACAAAAATAAGTGCCAAAATCAATCAATGGAAAGCAAACATACGCCAGAGAAAAATCAATGAAGTAAATATATTTTAAAAACAAGAACGCATTATTATGAATACCTGTATGTCAGTATATGTGAAGCATTCAATGAAATGGGTACATTCCTCGAAAAACTCAGTCGGCACAAAGTCGACAGCCGACACAAAAAGCAATAGGAAGTCCCAATTGTCCTATACTTAAGATATTCAATCCACAATTTAAAAAGTCACTCATATAAACCTCTCAAAGCATAGACAGATTCACTTGTGATTTCTCCTATGCAAAGAAAGATAAAATCAATCTTACAGAAACCCTTTCAGAGAATGGAAAAACATCTTTCAACTCATTTTATGAGACCAACATAAAACCTGAAAAGAGACTACGAGAACAGAAAATTACTTGCCAATATCTCTTATAAACATAAGCTCAAAACCATTAACTAAAATATTAGCAAATCAAAACAAGCATTAAAAAAAAAAATCTAGGGGCGCCTGGGTGGCTCAGTGGGTTAAAGCCTCTGCCTTCAGCTGGGGTGATGATCTCAGGGTCCTGGGGATCGAGCCCCACATCGGGCTCTCTACTCAGCGGGGAGTCTGCTTCCCCCTCTCTCCCTGCTTGCCTCTCTGCCTACTTGTAATCTCCATCTGTCAAATAAATAAATAAAACATTTTTTAAAAATCTAAAACATCATGACCAAACGGGATTTATTCTGGAAAGTCAAGACTGATCTAACATTTTTAAATGTAATTTACCACATCAATAGAATATAAGAACCAAAGTGATCATCTTAGTAGATATAAAAAAACATTTGATAAAACTCAACATCAATTCATGATAAAAACTCAAAAAATGCTGAATAGAGGGGAATTGTGTTAGTCTAACTAAAAGCAAAAAAAAAAACCAAAAAACCTACAATGAACCCAAGTTTGGGACTATGACTATATCATTTCTTCTACTCAACATGGTGCTAAAAGTAAAATCTCGCAAAATAAAACAAGAATAATTGATATTAATATTGGGAATAAAGCCTTTGTTATTAGAAGGTAACTTGATTATGAATGTACCAAACTAAGAAGAATCTAAAAACTATTGGAATTAGTTAACTGAATCTAGTTACTTACTATTAGCTACCATTTAGAAGGTTATTGCCTTTGTGGTCAATATATAAAATATCAAATGTATGAGTACATTTTAGCAATAAGCAAGTAAAAAATAAAATTTTCTAAATTCCATTTCCAAACATTATAAACATTACCTAGAAGTAAGTCTGAAAAATGACTGCAAGAAGAATACATTAAAAACCAACAAAAGGGGTGCCTGGGTGGCCCAGTGGGTTAAGGCCTCTGCTTTCGGCTCAGGTCATGATCCCAGGGTCCTGGGATCGAGCCCCACATTGGGCTCTCTGCTCGGTGGGGAGCCTGCTTCCCCCTCTCTCTCTGCCTGCCTCTCTGCCTACTTGTGATCTCTCTCTGTCAAAAAAATAAATAAAATCTTTGAAAAAAAAAAAGGAAAAAACAAACAAACAAACAAAACCAACAAAACATTACTGGGATAAATTAAAGAAGACCTAAAGAATGCTATGCCAGGTTTTACATGGGATGACTCAATAGTGTTGGGTCAGTTCTTCTTAAATTGATCAATAGAGTCAATGAAATCCCAATCAAAATCTCAGAAAGTATTTTTGTAGAAACTAATTCTAAAATATTATATTGGGAAATGCAAAGGAACTTGAAAATTCAAGTCAATATTGAAGAAGACAAACTAGACTAGAAGACTTATGCTGCCAATTTACAAAACAGGCCTTAGGTAAATTTAGTCAAGCAAGGGTGGTCTTTTTAATAAATGATGATACAACATTTCGATAGAATAAAATAAGCCTTCCTACTTCACAGTACAATCACATTCTAAACAAAACTATTTCATGACAAACCTAAAACCATCATGTGAAAGAAAAATCAACCCAGTTTCTAGGAGAAAAAGTGTAGAATATCTTCATAGGTTTGGGCTAGACAAAGATTTCTCAAACAAAACATAAAGAACCTAAATCATAAAATGAGAGGTTGATGAGCTAGATACTTTAAATGAAGGATGTATTGGTTGCAAAAGACACCATTTAAAAAGGGAAAACACAAGCCATGGAATGGGAGGAGGTATTTGTGGTATATATGTAATATATAAATATATATATAGGACTAATATTCAGGTATACAAAGACAATCTACAAATCAATAAAAATAGACAACCCAATTTGAAAATGGGCCAAAGACTTGACACTTTATAAAAATGGTCAATAAACATACGAAAATATACTCAACATTATTAGTCATGAGAGGAATGCAAACCAAAACCAAAATTAGATAGCACTGTACACCAATGAGAATGGATAAAATGTAAAACTCTGACAATACAAATTGGATGGTAGGAGCATTTTTCACATTGTTAGTAGGAGTATAAATCAGAGGATGCCTGGGTGCCTCAGTCGGTCAAGTGTCTGCCTTCAGCTCAGGTCATGATCCCAGGGACCTGGGATCAAGTTCTGCATCTGGCTCCCTGCTTGGAAGGAAATCTGCTCCTCCCTCTGCCCCTGCTCCTGCTTGTGCTCTCTCTCTCTCTCTCTGTATACATTAGTATAACCGCTTGGAAAAATGTTTCACCATATCTACAAAAGTTAAACATAATGTTCTTATAACCCAGACATTACACTACTTGAGTATATAACCAACATAAATAGCATGTCATAACACTTCATTTGTAATAGTCAAAATCTGAAACCATGTAAGTGTCTGTGGCAGAATGGAAATGGAGATTAAAAAAATAAATAAATAAAGTAAAAAATAAAATTAAAAAATGGAAATGGATATTTAAAAAAATAATAATAAAGTAAAAAAATAAAATCAGCATAAAGGATAACTACTGATATTAACACAACAACATGGCTAAGTCTCACAGATATAATGTCACTCAAAAAAAGACACAGAAGAATACCCACTAAGAAGAAGTACAAAACAGAAAAATTAATTTATGATGATGGAGAGCTTGTCTTTGGAGGGAGCACATGCACGGACTGCAATGAGAATAATGAGAGGCTTTCATACTGCTGAAAATACTCCATATCTTTTTTTTTTAAAGATTTATTTATTTGTGGGCGCCTGGGTGGCTCAGTGGGTTAAAGCCTCCTCTGACTTCGGCTCAGGTCATGATCTTAGGGTCCCGGGATGGAGCCCCATGTCAGGCTCTCTGCTCAGCAGGGAGCCTGCTTCCCTTGCTCTCTCTCTCCCTGCCTCTCTGCTTATTTGTGATCTCTGTCTGTCAAATAAATAAATAAATAATCTTTAAAAAAAGATTTATTTGACAGACAGAGATCACAAGTAGGCAGAGAGGGAGGCAGAGAGAGGGGGGGAAGCAGGTCAAAGGCAGAGGCTTTAACCCACGGAGCCACCCAGATGGCCCAAACATATTCCACATCTTGATCATGGTGATTGTCACACAGGTATAAGTGAAAACTGATCAAACTACATTATTCAGATCTGTGCTCTTTATAGTATATAAATTATACCAAAATTTAGAAAATGAGGAAAATTAAGGCAAAATAAGGATGATTTAACTCAAGCAAAAGCAGAGAGAATTCTTCATTAGAAGATGTGCATTACAAGACATAATAAGGGTATTCTTAAGGCCAAAGAAAAAATTTTAAAATCTGAAAATTACACTTAATAGGTGAATAACATGGTAGCTAGTGTTACTATCAGCAGAAGACATGAACAGACACTTCTCCAAAGAAGACATACAAACGGCCAACAGACAACATGAAAAAATGCTCAACATCATCAACCATTGGGCAAATACAAATCAAAACCACAATAACATCCCACTGCACACCAGTCAGAATGGCTAATTAACAAGTCAGGAAATGACAGATGCCGGCGAGGATATGGAGAAAGGGGAACCCTCCTGCACTGTTGGTGGGAATGCAAGCTGGTGCAGGCACTCTGGGAAACAGCATGGAGGTTCCTCAAAAAAACAGAGCTGCCCTACAACCCAGCAGTCGAACTACTAGGGATTTACCTGAAAGATACAAATGCAGTGAACTGAAGGGGCACATGCACCCCAATATTTACAGCAGCAATGTCCATAATAGCCAAAATGTGGAAAGAGCTCAGATAACCATCAACAGATGATTAGATAAAGAAGATATGGTATATATATTGAATATTATGCTGTGGAATACTATGCAGCCATCAAAAATGAAAACTCGCCATTTGCAACAATGTGGATAGACGAAGAAGGTATTATGCTGAGCAAAATAAGTCAATCAGAGAAAAATAATTATCATGTAATCTCAATGGTATGTGGAGTCTGAGAAACAAGGCAAAGGATCACAGGGAAAGAGAGGAAAAGATGAAACCAGAGGGGGAGCCACACCACAAGAGACTCTTAATCAGAGAAAACAAACTGAGGGTTGCTTGAGGAGAGGGTGGTGGAGGGATGGGGTAACTGGGTGATGGACGTTGGGGAACGTGTGTGTTGTGATGAGCACTGGGTATTCCATGAGACGGGTGAATCACAGACCTGTACCCCTGAAACAAATAATATGTGTTAATTAATTGAATTTAAATTAAGAGAAATCTTGCCATTTGCAATGACATGGATGGAGCTACAGGGCATTATGCTAAGTGAAATAAGTCAATCTGAGAAAGACAATTATATGATCTCAGTCATATGTGCAATTTAAGAAACAGAACAGAAGGGCGCCTGGGTGGCTCAGTGGGTTAAGCCGCTGCCTTTGGCTCAGGTCCTGGGATCAAGTCCCGCATCACACTCTCTGCTCAGCGGGGAGCCTGCTTCCCTTCCTCTCTCTATGCCTGCCTCTCTGCCTACTTGTGATCTCTCTCTCTCTGTGTCAAATAAATAATTTTTTAAAAGAAGAAAGAAACAGAACAGAAAATTCCACTCATATGTGGAATTTAAGAAACATAGGGGAAGAGAGGAAAAAATAAGATGAAATCAGAGAGGGAAACAAACCACAAGAGACTCAGTCACACTGAGGGTTGCGGATGGGGAGAGGCCTGGGGATGGGGTAACAGGGGAATGGACATTAAGGAGGGCACGTGATGTACTGAGCACGGGGTGTTACATAAGACTGATGACTCACTGGCCTCTACCTCTGAAACTATGTTAATTAACTGAATTTAAATTTCAAATTATATTTATATGTTAATTAACTGAATTTAAATTTTAAAAAAGAGGACAGATGTTACTGGCATAAAGACAGATAAAAAGATCAATGAAACAAAGTAGACATATGCTTACACAAAAACAAAGACACACAGCAAAGTGTCCCTGCCATTCAGTGGGGCAAATGATGATTTTTCACAAAGCAGACACGAGTCGGCGGACATACGAAGGGAAACAGTGTGGACATCCAGCTCTTCTGCAAACTATCCCCCAAACTAGTGTCAGAGGTTAAAGGTGTTAAAGGTGGAACTACCCCCTAAAGTAATGCCAGATGTGTTAGAGATGGAACTATGAGAGTTAAAACAACAAATGCTACAGAGTTATACAGGAGACGATCTTCATGGGCTTTGGATTAGCAAAGATTTCTGGTTTAACAAGCAGAAAAAGCAAAAACCATAAAAAATTGATAAATTGGACTTCTTTAAACTTAAGAACTTCAACACATCCAAAGGCACCATCAGCAGTATGAAAAGGCACAGAGTGGGAGGAGATATTTGTCATACACATATTTGGCTAAAAAATTTATGTTTAGAGACATAAGAACTCCTTAGGTGTGCCTGGGTGGTGGCTCAGTCGATTAGGTGTCTGCCTTCAGCTCAGGTCATGATCTCAGGGTCCTCGGATGGAGCCATGTATCGGGTTCTCTGCTCATCGGGGAGCCTGCTTCCCCCTCTCTCTCTGCCTGCCTCTCTGCCTGCTTGTGATCTCTGTCAAATAAATAAAATCTTAAAAAAAAAAAAAAAAGAACTCCTTAAAAGCAGTAAGAAAAAAAGACTACAGGCAATCAGTCCGATGGTGGGAATCTGAGTAGAATCTCTCAGGCCAACGGCTGAAAAGCTGGTCACTAACAACGGGGGCCCCTTTCAAGGTGGAGTGACCTTCCCCTCAGTGTGATACTAGCACATTATTTTTAATTGTCTGGGAAGGCAGAACATGTCAGCTTCAACGTCTGCACAGCAACCATCTAGTTCCATCTTCTGAACCCTCCTGTGCTACAGAGGCAAGAAGGTTAAAAATATGTTTCCTGAGTTCCCTTGCAGCTAGGGTTCTGGGTGTGATTTCTGTTTGCCCCAGAGTTTTCAAGTGTGGACATAAGGTAGCTTGTTTTGAAATTAAATTACTTTCTGACTCTTCTGTGTTGTCTTAGATTCTGTGTTTGCCTGTTTGGTACCCACTCATAGAGGGCCAAATTAACCCCAGAGTTTGTGGGGTTTTTCTTTTTCTTTTAATGTCTCCTGCCATCCAGAGCCCATTACCTGAACCATCTTCTTTATCTAATGCTCACAAACCAGGCCAATGTGTCCCTGCCCCAAATCAGTCCAGGGCCAGGTACCAGAGAACTAGGGAGTACCCTGACACCCCGAAAGCTCACTTGGATGATTCAATTTGGTCCATCCTAAACTGTCTACCCTGACCTGCCTTGCCTTTCCTCTGGAAATCCCAACAAAGAGTATGGCTCATGCTTTCCCCTTCCTCTTTTCTGCTTCCTGATGAACACTGGTGCTTCCCACCATGGGTTGTTTCTAGTTTTCAGGAGGACTGTTTCTAAGAGAACTCAAAACCATTTCTGGGAGAACTGTGAGTAACATTAAATTCTTCTTTCTGTGTTGACCTCCCCTCTCTTGAGTGATCCCTCATCACTCAGTCACCTCAGGGCACAAAATCACTGACTGACTTGCTTCTGTCATGACAAATCACATTCCTGCCACATTTTGAGAACCACTGCCCTAGAAAGAACACTCGTATTGAAGAAGCCTCCAGATGCCTGAAATCAACCATTTCAATGGGAGCATCTTCATTTCTTACTTTTTCTTTAAAGATTTATGTATTTATTTGAGAAAGAGTGTGCACAAGTGGAAGAAGGGGCAGAGGGAGAGAAGACGCAGACTCCCCGCTGAGTGGGGAGCCTAATGAAGGCGGGGTTCCATCTCCAGACACTGAGATCATGACCCTGAGATCAGGACCCTAGCCAAGACCAAGAAACCAACAGTTGGATGCTTAACCGGCTGAGCCACCTAGGCACCCCAATCTGCTACTTTCTTGATGGTGGAGACAACAGCAGCCTCTCTGGGGAGACCATTCCCTCAAGGTTGGATGAGAGCTGCCACCTGCCTCCATCCCTCTGTTCCAAAAACTTTTTAAGTTTCTGTATTCTTTTAAAATTCCCTTTTGCTTAAAATAGCTTTCTGTTAAGTAAATTTTTATTGACAGACAATATAGTATCAATGCAGAAAAGTCGATAAACTAACTTCACAGCCCAAGAAATTTTCAGAGCGTGAACACACCGATGTGTCCAGCACTCCAGAACAAGAAACCACCATTTTCGGCCTCTCCAGCAGGTCCCCTCACAGACTTTCTCAGTCATAACTACCTTCAACAATCACCTTTGATTTCTAATACCATAAATTTGCTTTGTCTATTTTGAACTACATATAAATAGAATCATGAGGTGAAAGACCCTCGATCCACACCCAAGAAGCAGACACCAAGCCTCCACTGGATGCACGTTGCAAGAGGTTTATTGGTTACACAGGCACCTGCGGACGCATCAGCCTTTGTGGACTGAGCGTGCCGGGCTAGGTTGGGGAGCAGATTATATAGGGTAAGGTTGGGGGGTGGCGGGAAGCGGGAAGCGGTCTTACAGAAGCAGATATGCATGGTTACAGGAGTCTGATTGATAAATTTAAATCAAGCATTGTCAGGCACTGGGTTTAAGACAAGGACACAACGGTTTGTTCTGACGGGCCTTGGCTCAGCACTCTGGAAAGTCTCAGAGGTCACTCTGTTCCTCATTTGTCTTCCCTTTTGACAGGCCAGGTGACTATAGACATCCTGGTATGGGTTGCCATCGGGCTATGGGGACAATAGGTTACTTAATCAAGCCTTCAGCAAGGGGAGAGGGGTCTTTCATTCCCCCCTTTTTCTTTATCATGGATAGAATCTTATATCCATTCACCTTGTTCATGAAGTAAGTCAGTTTGAGAGCCGGTCTGTTTAATTAGTTGATATTGCTGTGTCAGCACCATTGTCTGGATTACTCACAAGCGATCTTTCATGAACTGTATGAGTTTATTTAAGATACAAGGGCCGATTGAAAATTGGGCTATTGATAAGGTAACTTCTTTGTTGTAATCTCAAGGACATTTGCAAACCAAGGGAGGCTCCTGTCTTGCAGGATTGTGATCTCAGCAAGTTAACTATTCATCGTTTTATGGCAGTCAGGGGTGCCTGAGGAATGCTACACATATGGAGGGGAGCGGATGAGGGGGGTTGCAAGGCGCCAGCTTTTGCTTTGTCCTCAGCCAGCCTCCTGCTTCTTCATTCCCCCCTGAACAATCTTGACCCTTAAATTTTTAAGGTGGTTGAAGGTGGAAGGTCTCATCTTCTATAACTTCTTTGTGCTGAATAGGGGCGTAGAGCTGTCCCTACTTACGGGGTCAATATTGATCAGGGTAGGAATGTATAAGGGAGTTTCGAAAGGTGGAGGCAGCTGAATCCAGCGCTGACAGTGAAGAGGTGTCCTTGCGCGCAAGGATCATCTGTCGTGGTGTAGTCATTGTAGCAATGGAGTCTCGGCACCAAGTCGAGAAACATGGAACAAAGCAACATATTAAGGTTAATAAGGCGATAAGAATGAGAAGCCCGAAAAGGAGATTCGGCCATAGTCCTCCTTCAAACCAGGAACTTAACCACTGAGAGAGAGAGAGAGAGATCTTGTAGGGCCTTAATTTGGGTATTCATATCTTTTATTAGTCCTGTGACATTTTTGTGATAGTCTGGGATGTACACACAACATTCTGTCTTGATAATTGCACATGTGCTACCCTGGGCTACTGTCAGGACATTTAAGGCCATCCTATTTTGTAGGACTGTCTATAGAGCAAAAATGTTCAGAGGTTATTGATTATAGGATAAGCAAGATCAACAACCTTTGAACACCTCCGCTCCACAGAGAAAGAAGTACAGTGGTCAGGTTCAGGCATACAGGTAACTAGGTTTAAAGTTTGACAAATTTTAAGTTTTATTTCTGGCATCTCTGTTAGTGTAGCCCAGTATTTAATAAGTCGGCCTCCATCATCCATTGGTGCCTTTGGCTACTAAGACAAATCTGGACCTGATGTGACATTATTACAGTTAGGGACTGTCCCATAGTGAGCTTTGAGGCTCTCTTATGAGGGCTGTTTTAGGTTTTGCTAAAGCATCTGTTTGCAATTGCACCTCAATGGAGGTGGCCTCTAGATAAATATGACTAAGGGATGAAACCAATAAGAAGACGTTTGAGTGGTCCCCAACCTTAACAATATCCTGATTACAGAGGATCATTGTCAAGTGGGAGAAGAGTGCAGTATGCTGGCTTTTAGGCAATTTTATTATTCCAGTTGTTTAATCATGTGCCGTGGGGTCTGCTAATATCCCACAAAATAATAAGATTGACTAAAGAAGCTATTGTACAACTTCTCTGAAGTTTACCTCAAATTGTTTAGCTTAGGTAAACATTTAAAGACAATCAAATCTAGAATTTAACATCCATAAAGGTGTGTTACTAAAACAGAATTTTTCTCTCTAAAATAACCCTCATTTACAGAGATAGCCAAACCAGGGCTAATTCACTTGTGAAACAAGTTCAGTTTTAACAAACTTGGCCCATTATTTACATAAGCTCAGCAAGAACAATGAGTGTGATCAATAGATCTTTTAGCATCTGCTTTGCTGGAACTTTTAATAAGGAATATCTAGGTTGAACTTTTAGTAGCCTCTCCGGGCCAGAAGCCAAACCCTGTACTTGCCATCAGGCATGCCTGCAATACCTGTAGATTTGGGCGAATTCCTCAGTGGGCGAATTCCTCTTCCGAGACCGCACCTACCAAGGAGTGACATTCTTTACTCACCTGGTGAGGCTGCTGGGAACTCTGTAAGCAAGATATCAGGCCAACAGTCCCAAGGGGCTTTATGGCTCCAGGTTTCATAAAGTCAACCTTATTTCCTTTAAACTGTCTGGTCATATCCGAGTCTTTTCAAATATGACATTCCAGTCAAAGCCTTGGTAAAATAACCCGTGTTTCCAATTCTTTCCTGTTACAAGGAGAACAGATTCTTATTGGACTTATGCAAATGACTGATTGCCATGGAAGAATGCTTACTTACTGAGACCTTTTGGTTTCAGAGGGTTCAGATAGAGAGAAAAGCTTGAATGCTTTGAGCTCCTTTATAAATGAGCACTTTTACATCTCTATAAGTTACAGATAACTAGGAGGAAGTATTCCTAGTCTGGAAGAGCAAACATTAGAGAGAACCAGCAGTGTTTAAAGTAAGACAAAACATTAAGAGATATAACATTATATATATTTTTTTAGTTTATTTAGTCCCATGTTACTAAATCTGGTGAATGCAGCTTTAGTCAGTTTTGGAAATTTTTACCCATTTCAGTTTTAGGATTTTCAAGTATATCAAATATCTGTATTTGTCCTGAAAGTCCTTTATAGGAATCTCCTTGAAATAAAACTTATTTTACAAGAGAATTAAAACAACTATAAATGACAAAAACTCAGAATGGATATGGTTAAAGCTAAAGAGACATGGGAGTTTACAATTTAGCTGCAAGGAAATCAGGTTATTTTTGTGATACATAACATTTCCATAATTACAGTATCAAGTGATGACTCTCAAGATATTAAAACTTTAGGAAGTGCGTAGAATCTCTAGAATAGTTATAGTATTTAACCAAATGTAATCCAAGGTTTATCATCGATTCAGTAGTATTTTATGAGCAACTTCATATATCAAGGAAAAGCCTGAGTTAAAGAGATTTTACAATTTAAATCTTGTCAACATTTGCTAAGATCTTAGAAAGTTTTGAAGCACATGCCTAAATATAATTAGGGATGTTAAACACCTGATAAAACAAAACATAGAAACTGGTTTTTCTGGGCAGGCAAAGAGAAAATCACTTACATTTTCGTAACAGGAGATCAATTAATCTAAGAAAACTTTATCCTTTGAACAGAGAATTTCAGAAAGACCCTTCATAAACCTTTTATAACTTTTCTTTGCATTCAGGTCTTGTCCTAAGCCATTTCTTTCCAAGCAACCATCTCATTTAGGATAAAATTACCTTCCCTTACCTTCAACAAAATGTATTCCCATTTCTTAAATTTTTTTTTTACTTATCTATTTTTCTATAGAGTTTCCCTTATTTCCATCAGTCTTAGTTACACTAAGCAGAATTTGATACTCTTAGAAACACCTTTAGTTATTAACTAATTGTGAACTGTTACAACAGAATTCTTCAGGTGGCAAATTTATGAATCAGTTAAGTGGCAAACAACTTTATCAGCAGATTTAAATACTCTTAGTTTCTTTGCAGTAAGAAGTCAAAAGCACAAACCTACAACCAGTAATTAACGACTTAGCATTTTATCCTGTTTGGTTAAGACCTAGATGTCCACAATTTAATTCCATTTGTCATCCAAGCAAAACTTTAAAACTTTCAGGTTACCAAAGACTTTGAAAGCTACTTCAGCAAATACCCATTAGAACTTTGAGACAGACAATTAACCATCAGTTTAGTCATTTCTTTGCTAACAAATTTTAATAAATAACATAAGCTTATTTGATCTTCAGTAAACTTCGAAGTTTTACATTTACTTCTGATAACTTAAAAGACAGGTCTTATCTTAATTAAACCAACAAACTTAACTTAGTTCCAACACTGATTTATGTTCCACCTGGACCCACTCCACTTTGAATGTTTACCTGAGACATGGTTGGGAAGATCTGGAGTGGGGGGGGTGTTAGGTCCAGGGGGTGCTCTTCTTGCTCCTTGACAGTGAAGAGAGAAGGAGCCGTGGTGCATGATCTAGAGGCCAGTCATGCAGGCTGCACACACGTTGGTACAGAAACACGTAAGGGGGAAACAGAAGAAACAAAGCGCCGCCAGGAGGCAGAGAAAAGATTCCCAGTTTTAGAGCTCAAAATGATGAAGTCCCAGAACCTAAGTCAGGTTCGGTGGGGTGAGGAGGTTCGGAGCCGACGACTAAAGAAAGAATTCTTAAGACGTCGTTGGTGCAAAATGGTGGTTTATTAAAGCACGGGGACAGGACCCGTGGGCAGGAAGAGCTGCTGCCCCGGGTTGTGAGGGTCGGCATGTTATATACCCCACGGTTGGGGGGAGGTGGTGAAGGAATGGGAGGTTTCAACAGAGTTCTCACATGTTAGGGAGGGCCTACAAGGTGCTGGGGGGAGTCTTTGCCCTTATGGCTTGATCAATGTTGTCTTTAGGTCAGGCACTAACATCAAGATAATGGGGGATTCTTGGTGGGGCATTATGATCTGGCTATCATTTACATTCCCTTCTACCTCAGTCTCCTCCAGTTTATGGTGGGAGGGAGACATTAGGGCTTCAGGAACCGAGAGTTATTTGCCTCTGAAAATTTGTGCTATTGATAAGGTAACCTCCCTGTTTAGGTCTCTAGGACATCTTGTAGGGCAAGGGAGATTCCTGTTCTGCAGGATTGCGATCCCTGCAAGTTAACTATTTATCGTCTTATGGCAGTCAGGGGTGCCTGAGGAATGCTACACATATGGAGGGGAGCGGGTGAAGAGGGGGTGCAAGGCGCCAGCTTTTGCTCTGTCCTCAGCCAGCCTCCTGCTCCCTCATCAATAAGGCCCAACAGAGGAGCAGACATCATGCTTTCCCATTAGCCAAGGGGGAGGGGTTAGGCAGTCTAAGTCAGGCCAGAGAACACAGGGAAACCTCCCCGAAACAAAGAGTTTCGGCAGCTGCTTGGGAATATTCCCTCTAGTCTCTGTCCCGAGTCAGACCAACCCCAGTTGGCTCCAGTTATAGCCATCAACACAGGAAGTGAGTAAGGGAGAAGCTCCCACATCTATTAGAAGAAACAGAGGGAAATAAAGTTAGAGTCCCCTTTGCTAGGGATGGCCCAGCAACCTGGGTTTACTAGAAGAAGGCTTATTTACATAATTATTATCCAATATGTCAGGAGGAAATTTACTAGCTGACTCATTGAATCTGGTTTTAGCTCTTAATACCTATCTCTTATATTTCCTTCCGATATGTATGATGTTGCAGACAAGGGGAGGGGGACCTTTCAGGTGCTGTCCTGCTCGTGTCCCTCGCGGGAACTTAGGAGCATCTTAGCTGAGGTCTATCCGTATAAACCCCGGACCAGGCTACTCCATGGAGTAGATGACCGTTATGCCGTATGACGCTCCCCGAGACTCAGGGTGCAGCCCACTCAGACTCCATAGCCGAAGGCGGTGGAGCCACATAAACACATTCATACAGTCAGACATTCCTCAGATTCAAACGGGTTAGACATTCTTCCCTTAAACAAAATGTAACCTTCATGACCAGTACAAGGAACATATAACCACATTTAAAGACATTAATAGGACAATTTAGACATTAGACATAGGAGACAAAAACAGATATCGCTGCGCAGCCTCGGCTCAAAACCGAAAGAACTGATTCAGACGGTCAGGAGGATCACAGAGGTTCCCTCCTGACTCACAGACGGTCAGGAGGAGCACAGAGGTCCCCTCCTGACTCACAGATGGTCAGGAGGAGCACAGAGGTCCCCTCCTGACTCACAGACGGCCCAAGATAATGGACCTTCCTAGACCCCGGAGGCGTCCCCCGGCGTGGCAGGGGAGAAGTCTGAGTAAGTCAAATCCTTCTCCAGCTGCCCACAAACACAGAGCAACAACGTTGTTGTACAGAACATAAAACATAAAAACAGACAAACAGAGAGACAGGGACACAGATGCTGGCCAGCTTACCTCCCAGTGGGGATTGGCCGGGGTCTTGGGTGGGATTCCAAGAGATCTCGGTGGAACCTCCAAATGAAAGACCCTCGATCCTCACCCAAGAAGCAGACACCAAGCCTCCACTGGATGCACGTTGCAAGAGGTTTATTGGTTACACAGGCGCCTGCGGACGCATCAGCCTTTGTGGACTGAGCATGCCCGGCTAGGCTGGGGAGCAGATTATATAGGGTAAGGTTGGGGTGGTGGGAAGCGGTGTTACAGAAGCAGATATGCATGGTTACAGGAGTCTGATTGATAAATTTAAATCAAGCATTGTCAGGCACTGGGTTTAAGACAAGGACACAATGGTTTGTTCTGACAGGCCTTGGCTCAGCACTCTGGAAAGTCTCAGGTCACTCTGTTCCTCATTTGTCTTCCCTTTTGACAGGCCAGGTGACTATAGACATCCTGGTATGGGTTGCCATCGGGCTATGGGGACAATAGGTTACTTAATCAAGCCTTCAGCAAGGGGAGAGGGGTCTTTCAGAGGTATGCATGTCTTTAAGTGTGGTATCACTTTAATACAAGGTGAGATTTTCCAGTTTGTGTACTGTTGAAATTCACTTATTTTCAGTGCTCTACCCACGTTTAGTATGAAAACCAATTATTTACCCTTTCTCTTGTTAATGGACTTTGGATTGTTTCCAGTTTGGGACTAAAATGGCTAGAATGATTTTGTTTCCTGCAGCTGAACTCCAATTCACTTTTGTCTGAATCTATAGTCCCATGCCGCCCTTCTTTCCAGTCCAGACATGTTAATGAGGAGAAAAATAAAAAAGGTGAAACTGTCAATGATGTTACTTCAGTCTAAGTAAAAACAAAACAAAACAAAAAGAAAACAAAAAACAAAAACAATCAATTCAACAAATTCAGTACATATTGATTGCAGCCATGTTTTCTCCCCCTGTGGTTTCTGAAAGCTTGAAATGTTTCTTTTCTGTTATTTCTTAGGCATTGAACTTCCTTCAAACTAGAGTTGTAAAGGAATTTACTTAAAATGCTGTAGGCTTGTTACAAACGTGCAGACCGTAGACAACAGGTTTAAGCAATGGGAACTTGATGAAGGCACAAGTGCCCACGGCCACCACCTGTGCGGACCGGCCCATCCCGTGACCCGCTTAGAAATTCCCATAAGCCCCAGCTGACCAATGCGCTACTTACAACCCAGGACGTTTCAACAAGGGAAAATTCCATATATCCCCATACCTCCTCACGTTCCCATTTTTAAAATTTAACTTAAGAGAGCGAGCGAGCGAGCGCACACGAGGGTGGTGGGGGGCAGGGGGCAGATCCTCTCTCGGAGCCCTCCTTTCCATCTCAAGACCCTGAGATCATGACCTGAGCTGAGATCAAGAGCCCAGTGAGCTTAACTGAGCCAGCCAGGCACCCCTCACTGGTGCACCGGGAATTACGAGCCCCCACCGCCTCCGTGCAGCCAGGCTCCGCGCCCCCCGCTCCCCCGCCATGTTATCAGTAAATTTCTATTCCCCTTGTTCTGCCTCAGGTGAATCCTTTCCCCGCTTGCCCGGCCACCGACTTCCACCTGATCGTCCCCCACATCTGGGGGCCCCCACCGCATCCGACGGACGCCACAGACCCAGCAGCAGAGTCACGATCTAACTTACTCTGGCAACATCTCTCTCCCAACTTCTGTTTTAAGTTGCACTCAGTCCTGCTTTTTAAAGAGTGATTATGTGATTGATACGCAGTTCGAGAGCAAACGTTGGAACAATAAACTGCTCAGCTCCTTTACCCCAAACTCGGCTCAATACTCCCGTCGGGCCAGACTCCCCTCCATTAAACTGGGGGCACCTCAGAGTTGATTTCACGTCAGTAGGCGAGGGCTCGCTCTTCATTTCCCTCCCACCCCCTTCACCCTGCTCTACACCTCTGTCCCCCACCTCCTATTTATCTTTGCCTCAAAAACTGACATTCAAAGAAAACAAAGACAAAAAATGAGGCGTAGCAATATGCAGGGGAGGGGGGTGTCCCCCCCCGTCCCGGACGCAAAGCGGCGGAAGCAGTGCCCCACCTGGTGCGGGTCCGGAGCCCCCACCCCCACCCCACCGCCCGCCCGGAGCCCGCCGGGAGCCCGCCCGCCCCCTCCCCCGCCGGAAGCCCCACTGGGGCCCGCCCGGAGCCCTCCCGAGCCGTCCCCAACGGGAAACCCGGTCGGAGTCACCCCCGGTCGCCCCACGGAGCCCGCCGCGCGCGGGGTCAGCCAGAAAGGGGTGTTGGCGCCGAAGGAGACCTCAGGGCCCTGGGGCCGCCGGGGAATTGCGCTCGGAAGGCGGCGCGCGGGGCCGGCCCCAGAGCGCGCAGGGGACGCCTGAACTCACCCGGGACTGCTGGTGGCGTCGGTGCTCTCGTGTGCCGGGGGTGCCAGGAGTCCCGGGGGTGCCGGGGGCCGGCGCTTTCCCCCCCACAGAGACGGGCGCGGCGCGGGCCGGGAGCTCCGGCAGCCGGTGTGCGCGGCTCCCACCTGCGGGTGGTCGTGGCCGAGCGGTTAAGGGCGCGGGCTCGAGATCCCCTGGGGGCCCCGCGCGCAGGTTCCAGTCCTGCCGGCTGAGGCACGTGTTTTTCTCCCACCGCCCTGAGGCTGCCCCGGGGGGAGCTCGCTGGCCGCTCCCGCCCCGGCAGGGGGATGCCGGTGACCGAGGGCCCTGCTCGGTCCCTCACTTGTAACTTTGCGGCCCCGAATCGCCTGTCCTGCCGTGTTTTTTGTTTGTTTGTTTTAGCAATTACCTTCATGGGCCAAAAACGAAACACGAAACTAAAGAAGCAAGCCCAGCAACCCAGTTTTTCTTCGAGCGAAACGCGGGGCTCGGCGATGCCGCCTCTCCGCTGCCCTTGAAAGCCCACCCGGATTTTCTTCCCACGCGCGCCCTGTGGCGAGCACACGGCTGTCACTTGAAACGTCAGCTCCGCGAGCCCCCAGGTGGGGCTGAGTGTGCAGGAGTCCCCGCCGAGGTGCGGGGGCTAACCTCCAGCCACAGAGCCACCCCGCGGTCAGGCCACACCGCCCCGGACACGGCCCCGCCTCGCGGCCCCCGGGCGCCCACGTCCCTTTCCCGGGGGGCCTGATGGCGCTTCCGTGCAATCTCGTGGCTCCGACAAACCGTGCTTGTTCTCCCAGTCAGATATTCCCTTTCTTCTTCCTTGACCTTATTTTCTTTCTAGACAATCAAATGTAACGAAAAAGAAGCGAAATCCATAAATCATGATGAGCACTACAAAAGCAGAATCGTGGTCTGACCGTGGAGAGCCTCGGCGCACACCACGTGCGTCGACTGACCACAGTCAGCTTCTCCAGTATCAACAATCAACATCGCGCACCTCCCAAGGATGGTCCGCGACGGTACCGCCTCATTTGTGTGGCCTTCTGCTAAAAGCCCATAATCTGAATTAGACTCTCAGGAAACATAAGACAAATTCAAGTTTGAGGTGCATTCTCCAAAATACGTGACCAAATTGTTTTTTCCATGGCAAAGCAGTGGCACCTGGGTGACTCTGTCAGTTGGGCGTCTGCCTTTGGTTCAGGTCGTGATCTCAGGGTCACCTGACTGACTGAGCCCCCCATCCCTACCCCCGCTTCTCCGTCATCCCCTACCAGTGCTCTCTCCCTGTCAAGTAGGTTAACAAACAAGCAAACAACAAATAAATATAACAGGAGACAAAGAATGGGGAGCTCTTCCAGATTCAAGGACTAAAGAGACAGGACAATTGGATGCAATCCCGTTTTTCCTGAGATAAAATTGCTGTACAATTAGCAAAACATTAACAAGATCTGTAGATTTAGTAAGAATTTTAATCCTGGTCTCATAATTGCTCTGTGGTTAGGAAAGAGAAGTTCCTGTTTTCAGAAAACACTGAAGTAATAAGGCTAAAGGGACATCTTGTCTGAAACTCAATTTCAATACCTAAGGAAAAAAATTATATGGATGTAAATTTCAATATAGCCGTTGAAAAATTAAGGCACATGTCGTAAATTGTCAACATTTGGTGAATACAGGTGAACGCTTTATGAAACGTCTTTGTACTATTCCTGCAACTGCTCCATAAATTAGAAATTAGGTCAAAATAAAAAGTTGAAAGAAGAAAAACCAATAGATCACTTAATTTAAAAAATAACGCTCACTGAGATAAAAACCCAAGCACAATTTGAACATTAGATGTAACATAGGTGTTGAGGACATTATTAAACATGAATTTATACCTGATGAAAGAATAGTATGCAGAATTCTATAGTAAGCAAAGAAACATACACATTACTTTTAATAATGACTGATATTCAGGATAAAGGCACAAGAAAGAAGTATCACACAGCAGTTTCTTGCATGATTGAAGGGCGAATATAATCAAATCATTCTGGGGTCCCATGATTTTGTATCAGGAAAAAAATGAGAAGTGCATTGAATGACTGAGTGTTACATCAGCTTTTTTTTTTTTTCTTTTCCCCTAAGATTTTATTTATTTATTTAAGAGCCAGAGCGAGAGCTTGAACAGAGGGAGGGAGTGGAAGGAGAAGCAGGCTCACTGATGAGCAGGGAGCCTGCAAAGGGACTCCGTCCTGGGATCATAACCTGAGCTGAAAGCAGGCACCTAACCGACTGAGCCACCCAGGTGCCCCAACATCAGCCTTTCAATGAATTCACCATCCAAGTTCATAATCAAGAAACACATTCTAGGACAAAAATAAACCTGAAATTTTAATCAACCCTTTAATTTGAACATTATTAAAATTATGTTATTTAGATGTTAGTGGGTAAAGTGTGAATGAATGTTCTTGTGCAGCAGGGGTATGCATTCAATTATTTCTTCAATCCCTCTGGTTCACATTTGAAGTAACATGAAGATCCCACTTTCAGCTAAGATTAAACATTATTTGTTTCTGTTTCTTCCTTCATTATAGAGCATATATAAAATGCATACATGTAAAACAAGTGGAAATTAAAATTCAAATATTTCATTTGCAGCCAAACCTTAAACATCTAGGAATAAAGCTAACAAAAGATGTGCAAGAATCTGCATTAAAAACCACAAAATATTGCTGGTAGAAATTAAATGGAGGGAAATACTATGTTTATGTTTTGAAAGACTCAATTTTTTTTGAAAGACTCAATTTTATCAAGATGGCAACTATTTCCAAATTGATCGATAGATTCAATAAAATCCTTATCATCCTCCAAATATGTATCTTATGGAAATTAACTCACTGTCTCATACATATGAAAATGTGTAGCAACTTAAAAAAACAAGAAGCTGTTGAAAAAGATAGCAAAGTTTGAAGACTGGTACAAGATAGATATATCAAGATATATGTAGTTACTTATAAATCTACAGTAATCAAGACAGAATATTGATTATTATATAGGTAAATACCAAAACATTATCTTGATATCTATAGCAACTTGGCCAGGTTGAACTATGTTCCCCAGAATTCCCTTTTTTAGATGTTTCTGACCGGACGGTCCCCAAGAGACATTCTTGGAGGGGGGAGAAGTCAAGTAGCAGCTCATTCCAATTCCTCTGCTGACTGACCTCCTCGGGAGGTGGCACTTGGCCTTGCCACTGCCCCACATCCCCCGGATCCTCCTTCGGCCTCCTCTTACCCCGATAAATGTGTGTGTTTAGCTCTAAATGAAAGGCCCTGGCTTCTGGAGGACACGTGCACCGAAGTGACACAGATTTCAGTCCTCCTGTGGGGCTCCCCTTCATGCCTGTGGGTTCCCGCTTGCTCTAATCTTCCCCACTTTATGTCCTTCTCCCCTTCCGGATCACACTGCCCCCTGGAGTCTGAGCCACGACATATCAGCATGTATATGTAGACTACTTAGCCAACTTCGATAAATCTCTCAAATATGTATATGAATATATATATATATATATATATATACGTATATATGTGAATGTATGTAACCATCTTTGTGGTTCTGCTTCTGTCCTTGAACGCTGACTGCAATTCCTCGTTCATGGACTTGTTCCAAGTGTTAATTCTCACAGGGTTGACCAGGAATAAAAGTAGCTACAGAAATGTCTGTATTCAAGAAGACAGTCATGGAAGAAAAGGATGAATAAAAAGGAAAGGATGATGTCCCACCAAGATTTAAAGTCAGTTTGGTGGTGGGGGCTGGGGGGTACCTGGGTGGCTCAGTCAGTTGGGTCGCGACTCTTGGTTTGGTTTCGGCTGAGCTCATGATCTTGGGGTCAGGGGGTGAAGCCCTGCATGGGGCTCTGTGCTCAGCATGGAGTCTGCTTGAGATTCTCTCTCTCTCTCTCCTCTACCCCTCCTGCCACTCTCTCTAAAATAAATAAATAAATCTTTAAAAATAAAGTCAGATTGGTGGATTTAAAACGACCAGTGCCAGGATTTGTTTTTCACCACAGTGAAACAACTGGGACCAGACTTACTCTTCCACCTTAAACTAAAAAACGGAATAAAGTATAGCAGAGTCATGCTCTTCCAACAGTAGACATCCTCAGACAGTGACTAACACTGATACCCGGGAGAAGGAAAACAAATGAGAAAAGAATCAAGCCACCTTAAGGCCTGAAAACAGATCAAGAGGGACATTTCATAATGATACAGGAATGAATACGTCAAAAAGACATAATAATCCTACCTATGTATGCACTTAATCACAGAGTTTCAAAATACATGTAGCAAAATGTGATAAACTAAGAGAAATAGAAAAATTATTCAAATACAGTTGGAGATTTTATTTTTTTTAATATTTTTTTTTTATTTGACAGACAGAGATCATAGATAGGCAGAGAGACAGACATAGAGAGAAGGGGGAAGCAGGCTCCCCACTGAGCAGAGAGCCCGACGTGGGGCTCAATCCCAGGACCCTGAGATCATGACCTGAGTGAAGGCAGAGGCTTAACCCACTGAGCCACCCAGGGACCCCCAGAGATCATGACCCGAGTGAAGGCAGAGGCTTAACCCACTGAGCCACCCAGTGGGTTTTAACACTTCTCTTTCAGTAACTGATAGAACAACTAGTCAGTAAAATCAGTAAGAATATACAAGATTTAAACAACATTATCAATGAACTTGACCTAGTTAATATTTATACAACACTCTACCCAACAACAGCAGAATACATTATTTTCAAGTTTCAAGTAACATTGAATACTTACTAAGATAACAAATCTTAAGTTTAAAAGGAATGAAATAATAGAAAATATATTCTCTGACCACGATGGAATTAAACCACAAATCAATACCAGAAGTTAAAGAAATACTTCCTAAAAACCCACAAGCCAAATAATATATCACAAGGAAAATATAAGTATTTTATTAAGAAAATAAAGGTAAAATATAACAAAGTGTCTGCAGCTGAAGTTCTGAATAGAAAGCAATTTATAGCAAGAAATATTTATATTATAAAAGAACAAAGTTCATGAATAAATTAATTATACTTCCACCTTAAGATATTATTTTTTAATAATATCTAATATCTAATAATACCTGAAACTAATATAACATTGTGTGTTAACAATACTGGAATGAAAATACCTAATGAAAAAAGGAAAGTAGAAAAAAAAGGACAGCAAGTTAAACATGAAATAAGCAGAAGAAAAGAAATACTAAACAGAAAAGTAATAATTAATTAAAGAAAACAGAAAAAAGACAAAAATCAATGAAACCCAAAGTGTGGTTATTTTATAAGTTGAATGATATTGACAAATCTCTGGTCAGACTGATCAGGAAAAAAAGAGTCACATATTACCAATATCAGCAAAGAAGAGGGAGCACGTGCCCAGATTCTACAATCAAAGAATAATGAATAATATTATGTCCATTAATGTGACAAATTAGATGAAATGGATCCATTTCTCAAAAAACACAGACTACAGCTCACTCATGAAAAAATAAAGAATCTAAATTGTCATATATCTATTTAAAATAGTTAAGCATCCAACTTTTGGTTTCAGCTCAGGTCATGGTTTCAGGGTCCTGGGATGAGCCTGGATTTGGGCTCTGTGCGCAGAGTGTGGAATCTGCTTGAGATTCTCCATCTCCCTCTTCCTCTACCCCTCTACCGGTTTGGGCGGGCTTTAAATAAATAAATAAAATCTTTAAAACTAAATAAATACGCAAACAAGGAAAACAGAATTTGTAATTTAAAACCTTCTCACAAAGAAAAGTCCAGGCCAGGGCACCTGGATGGCTCAGGTTCACGATCCTGGAGTCCCAGGATTGAGTCCCACATCGGGCGGGTGTCAGGTGTGCTTCTTCCTCTGACCTTCCCGCTCTCATGCTCACACGCTCTCTCTCTCAAATAAATAAAACCTTGAAAGAAAAGGAAAATCCAGGCCAATAAAGATGGCTTTATTGGTGAATTCTACCAAACCTTTAAAGAAGGAAGAACACCAGATCTACATCAACTTTTCCAAAAACTAAGAGGGAACACTTTCCTATTCATTTTGGGAGGTCAACACTACCCTGATAACAAAATCAAATAAGAGTTGAGGGAAAAAAAAAAATCACAGACCCATGTTCCCCATGAAAAGAGTTGCAAGTATTCTTAACAAATTTTAGCAAATCATATCAAGTAATTTCCAAAAAAGATGATGAGCCGTGACCAAGTGGGCTTATCCATGGGTAGCAAAAAGTGTCTATTGCTTTTCAGTTCTCGAGGGAGTCATTTTCCCTGTCCCTAAGGAAACATGGGAACTAAGGCCCTTTCTTCCAACACTCAGTAGCCCTGTGAATTGATGAACTTCTCTGCACATGTTTCTGTTTGTAAACGAGGTTCGTGGCACTTCATGGAACTGTTCTGAGGGTTTAATGAGGTTATGAATCAAAAGTCACTTTCTAAAATGTGAAATACAGAGTTGGTAGATACCAGATAATTTTTTTTTACGAGATCAATTTCCATGCCACAGCACTCCTTGTTTCTTCAAACAGATGACAAGTTGTGTAGAACCATCCTATAACTTTAAAGGAATTGTGGGGCACCTTACGTCCAAATACAAAGAAATACTATACTTTTCCTCCAAATTTGAAAGAGAGAGAAAAGCTGAAGAAAGTAAACAAGAAGTAGCTATGATTCCAACACCCACGGGAAGTTAGTTTTCAGCTTTTTGTTGACACATCCAGTTTTCTAATGTAAGGGTATGTAGTGGCATATTGATTTAAACCTGCTTTTCCATTTTTATATTTTCCAATTATATAAACGATGCAGAAAGCAAGAACTATTATGAAAAATTTAAAGAATTCAAAAGTAATTGCATGAGATATTTTTATCCGTCGCTTCCATTCCACTTGTTTGCGTTCCTGTTAGCTTGGTGAGTATCCCATCAGATTTTTAAAAAATGGGCTTGTGTAATTTGGAGTTTCATTTTATATAAAAGGGACTATTTGTATTTGTTGTTTTGTGCATTAAGGTTCACGCACATTTTCCGAGTAAAACGATGAAGATCTAACTCTTCCAGGGCTCCGTGGTACCCTGTGATGGGAATAGCATCTTACTAACGCCTTAATGATGAGCACGTTACCGCCTCTCTCTCCCCGCGTTGCAGAGCGCGCTGCAGCGGACCCTCTAACCAGGAGCATCACTAGCTGCCCCTGCCGGGACCTCGGTCAAAGTGGTGACCTCACACGAGCTGCCTCACCTCCCACTCGCATGGGCCCGCGGGGGCTGGAAGCGAGGGCCGGCTCGGGGGAGAAAGCCAAGTGGTTCTTGGAGCGCACACGCGGGAGCCCGGCTCAGACCCGCGCGCAGCCCCAGGGCGGCCCCGCGCGGGCGCAGGCTTTGCGGGACTGACCTGCTGGCTTGAAACGCGGGTGCTCACGCGGTGAGGACTCGCGTCCCCGGGCTCCCGACTGCGCCGGCGGCGCGAGAGGTTGGACTTTTTAAATGAGAACCACAAACCCCGTCTTACTGGAGCTCCGTGTCCCGTTCACGGTTTGCTTTCCGGCGCGGCGGGCAGGGCTCCTGCCTGCGTTCTTTGTCATCCGCCACTGGAAAAAGCGCCCGAGCGCCGCGTAGTCGTGGCCGAGTGGTTAAGGCGATGGACTAGAAATCCATTGGGGTCTCCCCGCGCAGGTTCGAATCCTGCCGACTACGGAGCTCTCTTTTTGGGCTGGATTAAATGCCCCCGGGGGAGATGGGGGGCCGGCGGGCCAGAGCTGCACCGCCAGGGGGCGTCACTTTTACCAACTCGAAGGAGCGGAGAACGCGGCCGGGGGCAGGGGCCTGGGGGACGCCGGGCGGGGAGATCTGCGGGGGTTTTCCTGCGCGGCAAGGCCCGGGAGCAGAGCGCTCGGAGGCGCTGGTTCCCCGGCCTCGGTGGCCTGCGCGCGCCGGACGCCGATCCGGCCGAGACACCCTGCGGGGAGGCGGGAGCCGTGGGGTGAAGACGGGCAGCCCCGGGGGCGCACACGCGGGTGCGCGGGTCTCAGCGCGAGCAGAGCACGGGAGGGCGCCCTGCAGTTCCCTTTATGAGGCGTCTTTAAGACGCGGCCACCAGGTTCTCCTCGTTAGTATAGTGGTGAGTATCCCCGCCTGTCACGCGGGAGACCGGGGTTCGATTCCCCGACGGGGAGCACGCTTGTCGCTTTTGTGTCCACGCGATCATTTTAGAATTCCTGACCATCAGGGCCGCACGGCTTCGGATCAAATACTGTCCTCCTTCGCCCCTTCGTCTGACAGCTGCGGGGCGCGCGCTGGTGGGGACCGTGAGCGGTGGGTCTGGGGTGCTGAGGCGCAGGCGACCGGGACCCCAGGGCGCCCTTCCCGGCTTCCGCCCACCTCTCCCCTCCCGTGACACTTGCCCCACCGAAGGCTGGCTCCAGGATTCAGGGAGCTGTGCAGACGTCATCAGGACACTGTTACGTTAACGTTTGTTAGGTAGAGCAGGAGATGGCGGATAGTGAGTTAAAATAACAAAACAGCAGACCACGGGAGAGATCACACTAGAGAAGTTCATGACTCACGGGTCTTGGAGGAAGTGCACAGCAGTCTTTAAGGCGGCGCAGGGGGAGGTCAAGGCAGGGAACAGAGCAATGAGACCCTGGAATCTGCCGTCATTGGGGTGCATGGGCGGAGAGCTTGGGCAGCTCCGGGGCTAAGGCTGGATTAGTCAATCCGGACCACAAGAGGGGTTTGGGGGAGCTTCACGGGGGTCTAATCTAAGGACAGCACAAGGTCATGGTCCTGGGAGACAGGGAGGACTGCTGATCACAGGGGGGTTGGGGAAGTCCTAACAGGACCTGACATTTGCTGGTGACTCTGTGGGCTATTCCGCATGGCCCTTATAGGAGGTCCAGGCGTCCCTGATGCTCCCTGCAGGCCACGAAAAGTGGATGCCACGGCAGCCACACCTGGAGTAGCTTAGCTAGCCTCTCGACGTGTACAGGTCCACCTGGATGTGAATAAGGAAAATGAGTATGAAATAGACAATCCAAGAGAAAAATGGGCAGAAAAGTTCAACAGGTCTTTCAGAAAAAAGGATATCAAAAGAACCAATAAACATAAGAAAGGTGATCTTCATCAGTCACCAGAAAAAGTGAAAAGTAAAACAATTTGTTTCCACTACTGTATTCCTCAGTTCTCCAGAGAGAGAACCAGTGGGATGTGGGTGTGTATGGAGCTTTATCTTAAGGAATTGGCTCACAAGATTATGGGAGTTGTGGTAAGTCCAAAATCGCCCAGGGGGCAGCAGGCCAGGGACCCAGGAAGAGCCAGCACTGTAATTCAAGCCTGAACACTATCTGTGGATGGAATTCCCCCCTGCTGGGTTGGGGGGTTATCAGTCTTTTGTTTTATTGATGCCCACCCAGATTGTGGAGGGCAGTCTCCTTGACTCAAAGTCCATCAATCCAAATTTAATAATCTCCCAACACACCCTCACAGAAACATCACAGAAACACAGAATGACGACTGACCACTTATCTGGGCACTGTGGCCCACCAGGCTGGCACATAAAACTAACCGTCACAACTATTTTCCTATTTGAAAGGTTAAACTAAGAAAAGGCAGGCAATATACCAAGTGTTCTCAAGGATGTGTGTTGTTTTGTTTTCCTATAAACAAAAGCTCTGTTCCTATCTGGACCTTTTCTTTTCACTTTCGTTTGCATGTAAATTAGAGTACTGAGACTCTGAATTTAAACTTTTTCCCCCAAAATCAAAAAAAAAAAAACAGATTAATGTTTTTGGTCCCTGAATGTGCAGGAGAACGTATGAAGAGAGGGCAGGGACCAGAGAACCTTCCCCTGGAGTTTCCAGGTTGTACTAGACGGAGACCTCGAACATGGTGACTATTGGCAGGAAACTGTGCTATTCGATTTGGGAGGTTTTCTCGAACTGAACTGACTTTCATTTTTTTATTTTAAAATCCTACTTCTTTACATTCTGTGTTGTTTGACTCTCATTTCTAGCTATCTTTGAACCAAAACAGACAAGTAATGAAACGAAACCAAAACTTAACAGACGTGATACCATGTGTGATAGCACACAGCAGATGAAGCCTACTGGCCGCCATGGGCGAAACAAGCTCCCTGAGCCCACCTCCTTTGCATTCCCCTCTATTTGTAGCTTTTTTATGGCAATATCATGGAGGAATTCCACATGGACTCACGTTCTGAAGATAAGACCACTGGCTGTCCCAGTCATTTACTAAGTTTACATATTCTGATCACCATTGCCACAGATGTCCTTCTGCAATTTCTGCTCTAAAATTCTCTTGTGACTAATCCTGGCCTCAAAAGCCCCCTCTCTTGAGACACTGAGACTCTTTCCGACTAAGATCCTCTCTTGCTGAGTAAGTCTGATACACCCTGTTTACCAGAATCAGCAGGCTTCCCTGATGGGTTTTGTATGGGTCTATGCAAGGATTTTGCTTGTAGTCTCAAACCAGAAGTACTGCTGGGCTTGGCAGCCTTAAATCCACTTCCTGGGTTTAACAAAGCGTTCCCACTCCTGGGCTCTGGAGTTTTCAGGCTGAGAAGACAGAATAGATGTGTTGCTCTTCTTTATAAACTAATCATTCATATGAAGTGACAATAACAATCACTTCTTATCACTCAAAAACAGGTAACACCTCATTGCTGTCCAATGACATTCTGCAAACTTGGGCTAGCAGAACACTCAGTACACAAGGGGTAACAACCCCATACTCCAGACTGACCACTTAGACTTATCTATGGAGGCAAAAATCTCAATAAGAGAGTTAGGCAGTAACATTAATTTCCAGCTGTAGACAGTAGCAATGAAAGCCCCCCTGGTCTGCCCCTACACCCGCCCCACCTTTTGGTTCCCTGGTATAGACCCAAACTGAGAGTTCAAGCCCACCCCGTCCTCTTACTAGCTGGGTGAACTTGGCCATGTTATTTTCCTCCAGTGGGTGTCAGTTTCCAGATTTATAAAGTAAGGGTAATAATAGTATTCATTTCTTATGAATGTGATCACACAAGCTAACACACATAAAGCACTTGGAAATACGTCTGTAATGTCTGATAAGTAGGAACTGATATGAAAGTCATTCCTGTGTATAAACTACAGCAGGACTGTGTCACTAACCACTGGTTTTTAAGAAGTGTGTTCCCTGCAGTATCTGTGACAAGTGACCTCACAACCACACCTAAGAAGCTCTTTGGTCTACATAGCATTTTACTGGGCAGTGTTGGTCAAGTCAAGTTTCGGTTTCTTATTCTGTAAAATGGGACTGATATCACCTCTGCTATGGGGTTATATTGGAGATTAAATTAAATGATGTCATGCATATAATGCCAACTCCGTGCTTGGGACCTAGTGAGGATTCAAAAAAAAAAAAAAAAAAAAAAGATAGTTGTTAGAATAAATGCCGCTTTATACATCGTGAGTTCTAGATAGTAGCAAGGAAAACACCTCCAGTCCCAGAGAGGATGGGGACCTGGCTGATGCTAAGAACCCAAGTTGGCTGTGACCCATAATTGAGGAAAAGGAACAGCCTTCCTCAAATCAGGGATCCTATTCGGTGCCCTCCCCACCCTCGCAGAGGCACTCATCCACTTAACACTGAGGGTCAAAGCCTGAGAGAGATACCGCGGTGTTTGGAATTGGAGGAACAGATCCAACCTGACCCAGAGAAACAGGTCACTGGCAACGCAGAGGGAGACCAGCAGGGACTAGAAGGTAGGAAGGAGCCTTTGTAAAACCGTAGCCGGCAGGATTCGAACCTGCGCGGGGAGACCCCAATGGATTTCAAGTCCATCGCCTTAACCACTCGGCCACGACTACCTGCTAGCAGGTGCCCCTTGTCAGCGACTTAGAAGGTGCGCCACCTCAGAGGCACGCGCGCACCTCTCCCCGCGGCGCGACATCACGCCGTAACGGGAGGACGGAGAGACGGTTCGTGTCACTGTTAAGTCTGCGAGCGAGGAATCCCCTGCGTCCACTCAGGGGACAGTCCTGGGTGAAACGCGTGGCGCACAAGCAAATCCAAATTCGGCGGGGCGCGTGGAATTCGGAGAAGCCCTGGGAGCCGCGGGGGACCGTCTGTGCCCAGAACTCCCGCCCCCGTCACCGCCGACTGCCCGCCCGCAGGCAGGGACCTCGGAGCAGGTGGCGTCCCCAGCGACCTCGGACCTGCGGATGCCGACGGTGCCTGGAAGCGGCCTGGAAGGACCCGGAGTGGTCCGCGTCCGCTTTCCGCGCTCAACGCCGAGACCCAGGTATCTCGGCGGGCTGCACCCGCCCCGCCGCGGAAGAGCCGGCTGAAGCCGGGCGGGGACGCGGGTGCGGGCTGGGCGGGGGCAGGGAGGGTCGAGGAGCAGAAGGCGACGCTGGGGAGGTCCCCGCTGGTCGCCTCCCCAGAGAGGCAAGCCCGAGCCCGGCGCATGGGGGCGAAGCAGCTCGACCCCGGGGTTTCCGGCCTCGGGACACTGTCCGCGCCTCACACACAGCGGGGTGTGAACGCCGCCGACTCAATCTACCCCATTGACCGGATCCTTCCCGCCCGTCGTCCTGATGCAGGGGCGCCCTACAGAACCGGGTTCTTCTTTGAATGGAGGATTTAGGGGCCACAGGGTTGAGCCTTGGGAATTGAAGTACTTGATGGCAACACCGTCACAGCCGGCTCGGACAGACCTCCGGGTACAATCGGAGACACCTTCCAGGCCTGAGGCCCTCGGTGTCTCCAGCAGGTAACTCTCCCACAATGTTTTCATCGAGGGCCGGTAAAGAGGGCTGCGCCCCTGGTGGGTTCAAGTGGGTCGCCCGGGAAGAAACGCTGCAATCCTACGCCCTCCCACCTGTGAATGAGACTTGACTTGAAAACACTCTTTGCTGATGCAATCAAGATAAAGCGAGGTCATTCTGGATTGGGTTGGGCCCTAAATCCAATGACTGTATCCTCATAAGGGGGGGAGATTTGGAGACACACGAACAGACAGCCGGGGGCAAAGGCCATGGCAGAAGGTCGCAGGGATGGGAGCAGGGCAGGCGCAAACACCAGGCAGGCCAGGGAGGAAGCCTTGACACAGCCTCCCTCAGACCTTCTGGAAACAGCCAACCTTGCAGACCCCTTGAATTCGGGTTTCTGGTGTCTGGATCTGTGAGAGGAGAAATTTCTGTTGTTTTAGGCCACTCCCTCTATGGTAATTTGTTGGGGCAGCCCTAGGACGCTAATAAATCTCCTTCCTCTTGTGCTTGGAACAAGGTCCCTGTTCTCCGTCCTGCTTCTCAATTCCACCAAGGAAGCTCACACAAATGGCTACTTCCTGCACACGGCAAACTTACTTCGGAGAGAACTCTTCTAGGGAAATAATGCAAACTAAAGGAAATTATTTGTGTGCAAAAACTTCTGTGATACTTTTAGTTATAATAATACCATAATTAAAACATCTCCAACAATGGAGGGGGTGGGTATATAACTTACGTTATCTATGGCTGGAAGAATGTTGCAAGGCTATTGAAAACAATATTTTGGAAGAGGTTGTGATAGCTCAGGGAAGAAGCGCATGATAGAATGTTAACCGAAAAGAGCCAGATTAAAACTGTATGTAATATATGACCTTGATTATGTACAGTTTTGCTTTATGGATATTTGGAAGTCGGGGGGGGTGGATATGCCAAAGTATTAGGTTTGAGGGTTGTGGGGTTTTTTCCCCCTGTGTTTTGCTATGATTGAAGCATATGTCATTACTAAAGTCTTTAAAATGAAGAAGCAGAAATAATGACTATTGCTGGACTGAGAAGAAGGGATTCTCTACACATGAGACTTCAGCATTATTCAGTAGCCACACATGTGCTCAAGTGGCCATCATGCAAAGACACTACTTGTTAAATATCTTGGAGAGGCCAAGTTTTACGGAGAGATTGAGTGCAGGGCCAAGGTCACAGAGCTGGCCCCTGAAAGCGAGGGGAGGGTTGCAGCTGGGACATCTGAATTCAGCGTAGGGAGGGTTTAGGGCAGAAAAATGCCGCACTCATTTTGACTTTTGTTGTTGTTGTTGTTTTAATCAGTTCTGTCAATTCATTTTGCTTTTAAAACTAAATATTGTGTAATTTATAATGATGATGATAATCATAATAATTTGAGAAATAATTTGGAAGACTGAAGTCCAAAGCCAGCTACAAAGGTGAGGTCGTGGCTGGAAGAAACTGCCTTTCAGATATTCAGATTTTGAGAAAGAGTCCTCAGCAAATGACAGTATAGGTTGCAGTGTGTGTGTGTGTGTGTGTGTGTGTGTACACTTTCCTCAGATGCACAAGACAGGCAGCACCAAACAAAAACCCTTAAAATGCTCTATAATGGGTGATCTCAGTTATAGTATTTTTCAGAGCAAGGTCTTCTGCTCTTGGCCTTGTTAATTTAGGAAAAGCTTTTTCTTACAAATTAAAATAGGCCAGTTTTGTTTTGGTTTGTTTTTTAATGTGGCAGGAGAGTGGCACCAGACCAGAAGGGACTTGTCAGAGGCTCTGCTCCTGGGCCCCAGGCATCACTCAGACACCGAAAGTGATCCCTGAAGGCCTGGAGCGAGAATCATCCAAATGGTCAGGATGGGAACCAAACTTGAGCTCGGAGTGGTAAAAAGGATTAGAAAAACCCATCTCCTGCCCAGGAAGCCAGCCCTGAATGAGCTGCTCAGACACCACAAAGGCCACAATTTTTACTCATCTACACATATGCTCACAATGAAACCAATGGAAAAATATGGCCAGTTGGTTACTAGAAGGGCTTTTGTGGGGTTTTTCCCCAGAGAGAGAGAGAGAAAGAGAGAGTACCACCAGACAAATGGGGGGGTGGGGTGGGCGGGGGGCAGGGAGGGGGTCGGTGGGCAGAGGGAGAGAGAGGATCTTAAGCAGGCTCCACACCCAGCACGGAGCCCCACACGGGGTCCTATCCCACAACCCAGAGATCATGACCTGAGCCAGGATAAGAGTCAGATGCTTAAGCAACTTAGCCACCCAGGCGCCCCAATTTTTTTGTTTTTTTAACTCTCTCCTTGTGTCTTTCTCATGAACATAGATGCAAAGAGGTGAGTGGAAGTTAAACACACACTGCAATGATTCCTCACACGGGGAACATGCGGTGTGATCAGGAAATAGAGCTGCGACCACGCCCCAGAAGCTTCCTCCTGCCCCACTCCCCATCCACAGATTGCTGAGTATGTTTTAGGTTAAAATGAACATCCCACGATGTGTGGTTTTCCATCCCTTCTGGTATACCCCACTGTGTTTATCATTCTGTCCTCTTATGCTTCCCTTTTGTGTCTTGTCTGCTTGTGTATTGATTGAATAGTTCTACGTTATTTTTTTGATTTTCTTTTGATGGGGAGCCGAGAGATCACCGCATATAGTCCTGACCAAACAATTCTTATACCGATATTTTAGCATTTTCCCAGACAATGCAAAGGACTTAACATTAGAAAAATGGGATTCTATTCATCTCTGTCTGGAGGGACGTCTAAATTCTTTGTTTGCATCCATATGAATTCTTTGTTCATTTTCTCCTCTAGAAGACATTCACATTGTTTTATGCAGCCAATATTTACTCAGATCTGACTCTCACGTACCTTTGTTACTCAGATTTTCCATGTCTTCCTCTGAGGTTTTTTCTACTGCCTGTCTCGATTTTCAGGAGCAGCAAAGCCTTCTGGCTGGAACATAATTTATGAGATACTTGTGACTTGGGGGTAACAGGAAAAAAAAAAAACAAGGAAATTAGGTTTAAATGACACAGGATTTGGAAAACTTACTGAGAGTCATGAGAGGAAAGGGCTGTCTGGCCTCTGTCCTCCATCCATGTGGCCAGTGCTTCAGCAGCACGTGAAGATCAGAATTTAAGGGGTTCCTCCCAGTGGGGCCCAGGAGAAGCTGCAGCAAGGTCCAGTTACCCTGTGATAAAAATAGGCCTAGTCCTCTCCCTTCTCTTTGACCTGCTGATGTCTGAGTCAAGTCTCCCCAAACTTTATTATCAGGAATGTGCATCCCAACAGCCCTCTGAGAACTAATCTGACTAGTATTTTCCATTCAGTCATGGACACAACTTTGACGTAATTTACAAGATGAATATTAGTGAAAAACTTAGCCACGATTAAAAGGTGAATTTACTTTAGCAGTATGATGCTTAATTTCTACTTAAAGAATTTGGTTTTGGTTAGTTAAAAATTAGGTTAGGTGACAAAGGACAATCTCCAAATGCAGAAGGTTCATAGCCTGGGGTCTATGGACTTTATGTGTTCCACAAACACTCTGAACTAGTTTGCAAAATGATATGTATGTGTATCTAGGGGTGCCTTCGTGGGAAAGGGGTTTCACAGATTTTATTCCATATGATCTGGAATTCAGAGCCAAAATAATGTACCATGAATCTCTGTTCTAATGACTTCTTTATCTTGGGGAAGAGGAGAGGAATTTTTCAGCTATGTTTTGTTTGGGGGAAATAAACAAGATGCCTATGAATGAGCACGAATACTTTAAAGCAATTCCCAGAGACTGATGCAGGACTGACCTCAGTCTAGCAGGGAACTTACCATGCCACTGAGGCTGATTCTCCGCTGCTCCCTGAAGTCATCTGTGATGCTCCCTGATGTGCCTGGTTCGGAGTGGGCCCTCGAGGCCTAAAGCAACCTTGGAGCTCTGGCCTGAACCAAGGTCTCAGTCTACCAACAAACCATCAAATCTCCTATTTCACTTTCATCGTGGATTGCTGCCCAGACAACCAGTCCGTACACTGTGTCCCTATCTTGCATCTTCTCTGTGAAGAAGTGGGAGCCAAGACCCCACCTGCTGGTTTCCTGGACTCATGGATTCATAATTTTAGTCTATCCCATGACAATTAGCCCCAAATCTCCAAGGGCAGAGCCAGGGCTTGGTGTCCTGCTAACTGCTGGGCCCACAGCAGAGTAGAGCAGGGGGCCGGCATAGGAACTCCTCCTTCCAAATTCCTACAACTCTCTGTGCTCTGAGGCCAAGTGGGTTCTGCAGGCCTTAGTACTGGGTCTGATAATGGGGCTCATTGGTTAAAGGGGGAGGGCACTGTGCTGGTGCACATTGCAAACCAGAGTTCTGAATTCCCTTTGAAGAAATAATTTCATTTGGCCACTTTCTTGTTCTTACTCCCTAAAGCAATAGTTTCTACTTACTTGGGAAGATAGAAGAGAGAGCGCCTATATCCCCCACACCCAGTTTCTCCTAGGATTAAAATCTTACCTGAGTGTGGCACATTTATTACAATCAATGAACAAATATTTATACATTATTATTAACCAAAGTTCAAAAATTATTCCGATCTCCCTGGTTTCTACCTCATGTCCCTTTTGGTTCCTGGATCTGATTCAGAATGTTACGGTGTATTTACTCATCGTTTTCTCCTTAGCCTCACCTCGGCTGTGGCAGTTTCTCAGATTTTCCTTGTTTTTGAACAATCCCGACGGTTTGCGGGGGTGCTCAGGTATTTTGTAGGAAGCCCCTCATTTCCCCGATGTTTTTCTCATAATTAAACAGGAGTTATGGGCTTGGGGGAGAGAGATCACAGAAGAAAAGTGCATTTTCGTGTTCATCGTTTATACCATGTCAAGGGTATATACTATCCAAAATGGCTCATCGCTCCCCAAGTTGACCCTGGGCCCTGGCTCAAACTGTGAGTGTCGGGTTCCTTCGCGGCTCAGCCTGTCTTCCCCCGTCCGGTGCTGTGCTCTCTAGAAAGCAGCACTGCGCGGAGCTGGCGGTTAGGGCGTGCGGAGTCCGGCGATGGGGATTCTCCTGCGCGGGGGACCGGGGCGAGCTCCACATCAAAGGGGCTGGAACCAGGCGGTGGGAACTGGGAGGTGGTGTTCACGCTCACTCATTACGATTCACTTCCCAGATGTCGCTTCTCCCCCATTTAGTTATTCAGTTATTTATATCTATTTTTGTTCTTCTCTTTTTCCTTTTCGGGCAGAGAGCCCGGAATCTGGTCCCAGCCCTCGCCCCTGCAGAGGCTCACGGTGAACGTGTTGCCGGGACCCGAAGCTGCGTCGCGCTGCAAGCACTCCCGGGTCTGGGGTCTCCGTTCCTCGGGCTTCCGGAAAGCACGTCCCTGACCCACCTGGCAGGAGAGGGTCACTCCGTCCCCGGGGCCTCGGGGACCGCGAGGTCACCGAGCGGCGGACACGCCTGGACCCGGGCTCCGGGTCCTCGCCGCGGGCTGTCACCTGCGCCTCTTCCGGAAGCGTTTCCTCCCCTTCCAGACGTCTCTCGGCACCGAAATGACCTCGGCTGGACGCCGCGGCCCCTCCGGGGGTCTCGCCGGGAAGCTTCGAACCCTGACACCCGCGAGTGTCACTCTCGGTGGAGATGATTTGCTTCTGTCCTCAGCCCTTCGGGGGACCGTCGGGCATCGCTTCTGTCCCCTCGCGACGCAGGGAGTCGTTACTGCCGGGCCGCCCGGGGGAGGCTCGCGGCTGCGGCCGGGAAGAGCGGGGTCGAAGCCTCCGGGGACAGCCCTGCGGGAAGGCCGCGGGTTCGGATCCTGCTCTCCCCCGCGGCGGCGCGGGAGCAGAAGGCGTCTCTGTCCCCGGCGGAGCCGCACGGGCCGGGGCCGCCCGGCAGCCGGCGTCAAACGACGACCTCCGGCGCCTGCGGGTCCCGGACTAACCTGCGGGGGCGGAGGGAGCGCGAGGCCGGCCCTCGGGAGGCCGCGAGCCGGTGGGTCCCGCAGCGCCCGGCGGGTGGAGACCGCGGCCGCGCGCAGGTGCAGCCCCGGCCGCCCGCGCGGGAGGAGCCGCCGCACCTGCGTCTGGGCCCGGGGGCGGGGGGCGCACGGAGGCCGGACGGCGCCCACAAGCACGGACCCGGGTCATCTGTCCCTAGAAACCGATTTGCTTTGGGACGTCGCCCGAAGGGCCCTGTGCACGCGGGGAAAGGCCAGTGTGTCACGGAGGCAGATACCAGAAACTGGGCCGCGAATTTCAGCTTTTCTAAGAACTCCTGGAGGTCGGCAGTGGAGATGCATCCTGTCAGGAAGGAGTGCTGTCGCCGGCTGTCACCGTGGGGTTCCATGGTGTAATGGTTAGCACTCTGGACTCTGAATCCAGCGATCCGAGTTCAAATCTCGGTGGAACCTGAGCGTTTTCCTTTTTCTTATTGTTAAGTTTCCCTTTTAGGGATGGTTGACGGGAGACCCCCAGTTCCCAGGAACCCAGAGTGTGATCCTGAAGAGCAGGATACCCCGGGCTCTGGGTGGACCCCACCGACTGCCCGCTGCGTTGTTCAGAGTAGAGGACCATCCCCCTCCCCTCCCCGCCCCCACCGTTTTCCTCTCCCACCTAACAGATATTCTGTGACACAATTTTGAGTTAAGTTGAACTTCTCCTGATTTATTGCTTTACAGAATGTAGTGAGCTCCCTTCGTGCAGACGGATGCCACAAAATGAGGGAGAAGAAAAGTTCTCATGAATACAATACTTTGCTGCTCAGAGAGAGTGAGGCTTCATAATGTCCATTAGGTACAATGACCTGAATTTATGGGAAATTTTCATTTTCCACTGAGAAACGGAGACTTGTGAAAATCTATTCATACTTTAAATGAAGAATTTCTTGAACTGTCTCAGATATTTGAACACTACTGAATGCCCACACGTAAACTCGCAGCACTTGTGGATGGAGTAAATAAAGATCCAGATACATTTTCTAAATGTTTCCACTGTTACTTTGGTCATTTCTGTGACACGGAGCCACCACACGGAATTGTTGTCCATGAAGAATACGTCCCACAGAAATCAGAGCTTTCAAATTGTGTCCTAGGTTATCTCTGTGATCATTTCATTTTCATAACTGAATGTTCCAATTGCAAGTTAATTCATTTTCTGGTAAATGTCTGCATGTGTCACAACTTAAGGCAGGACAAGGTACTGAGATCCTCAAAAAGTAATTCCAAAGTGCTTTCCTTAGTTTTATTTCAACTATCATATGTCTAAAAATTGTATATTTTTATTCCAAGATTCAAAGTGTCAGACTATACTTTATCTTCTGTGTCTTTTTCACTTAGCAATACATTGCTAAAATTAATTGTTACTTTTGTTGCAATAGCTGCCATTCATTACTCCTTCATTCATGAATAATGCTCTACTGTGTCAATATACTGCGGTTCATTCATCCACCTTTTTGTCAATGGGAAACTCACATATTTTACGTGATATGAATTTGGTTTTGAATTACGTCAGCGCCAGGGTCAGGGAAATTGAAATTGTTTTAGGGCAGAGGAAATCTGGGCTTCAGTAACCACACAGTTAGCTGAGAATTGTAACTTTGAGCTATCTTGTTCTCCCTCCAAATGCTTGGGCACAGTAATAATCACTCACCCTCTATATTATACTACCCAAGTCTCCAAATTACTCCTAATCCTTCAATTCCTAGAGTTAACTGTCAGCAGTTCTCTGTAGCTCTCTATGTCCCCCCACATGCATGCCATTGCTAGGCCCTATTTCACCACCACTTCTAGCAGCTTACGTAGTTTACCGGAACTGAGCCTTACCAAGAAGTAATTCTGCAGAAGATCTATGCCACCTATTTCTTTCTTCTGAAGGAAGAAATCTTGCTTTCGTACATCTGATGGGCAAAGCTTGGGGCACATGCCTGCATTCTAGCTGCACAGAAGGCTATGGAATTAAGTTCTGTCCTCAGCATGTGCAGTTCATAGCTAGGCAACTTCTTCCTAACATATGAAGTCTGAGCCACAGTAGTCCACTATGTTCGTCAATGCGATAATGAACTACAACCCCATTTTCTTAACTTCCCAGACATTTCTGTTTCCAGTATTTGTCTCATGCATTATGATTCATCCACAGAAAGTTATTAAACACACCAAACTAAAGAATTCTGTCATTAAGAAGTAAATTATGCAAAAGATCACTTTTAAAAAATAATAACCATAAAAAGAAATAAAATCATAAAGGGGAAATTTATTCATTGACATTAGAAGCTCAACTCAGTGGTCTGAATAGTAGATAAGCAGAAATGATGAACAGATTAAGGAACAAGAAATTGGAACTAATGACCAAATGGTATACAAAAATTATGAAGAACAGGAACGTTCAGAAACACACCAGAACATCTACATAAACAACGAATGCATAAGACAATATCATTAGCAATTACTAACTTTTAAGATGTAGAAACAAAATGGAACTAAAATAATAGACAACAGTAGTATAAGAAATGAATATTGTGATCAGGGTCAAATTATGTTAGAGTTATTTATGAGGAGAAAAGATTTAAAAAGTTCAATGAAGTCATAATTCATGTAAATGATGAATGATTGTAAAATCACTCTTTGTCTGAGTTCATGGCCAAAGCCACAGAATCACCATTGACAAAGAGGAATATAAAATTTCAGGATATAAAAATAACCAAGAAATTTTATTGAAAAAATAAATTATTAGCATTATACTTTAATGTATTATATAACATATGAATATATGGCAATTATAATTATACTGTAATTAAGATTTTAGCAGTCAGAAGTTAAAATATTGATAATATTGTGCTTCACTGTCATTTCCTAAATTCTTCTGCAGTTACTGCACTGCAGAGTTGAGTCCCAGAAGAGTCCTCTCTCCTCTCTTAACTTAGATGGGCTTCATTTGTTTCTCACCATTTCTCTTTTTCTTCATATACTTTATTATATTTCAATCAATGGAGATTTATCATGATATAACACATAACTTTAGAGTTTTTCTTCCTTGTGAAAGTTTAATACAGCAAAGTAAACATTCTGCTTTTAAATTGTCTTGACCAGATGGGAGGAATTCTCAGACAGGACTTTTTCTTTAAAGACTCAAAGCTAGGGGTGCCTGGGTGACTCAGTTGGTTAAGTCACTGATTCTTGGCCTTATTGAGGTCTTGACCTCAGAGTGTCAAGTTCAAGCCCTGCACTGGGCTTCATGCTGGGCAAATATTTATAAACACCTGTTGGGAATAAAATTGTGAGATGTTCTCTAGCTAAAGAGTCTCAATATTTATATTATCTTTTTATATTTAATTTTTATTAATTCTTAATATTACATAAAATAAACAAAATTAGCCATTTTCACAAACTATTCATTGAAACATTTTTCCCCAGAAATAGTGAAAATCCATTCATATTTCAACAAGTTGGTATTATTTTAATATATAAAGCACATAAGGAGATTTTCATTTATTCTTTTAAAGAGTTTATTTATTTGAAGAAAGAGACACAGCAAGAGGGGGAACATAAGCAGGGGGAGTGGGAGAGGGAGAAGCAGGCTTCCCAACAGAGCAGGGAGCTAGATCCAGGACCCTGGGATCATGACCTGAGCCGAAGGTAGATGCTTAACGACTGAGCCACCCAGGTGCCCCACTCATTTATTCTCAATAGCTAGAATTATTATTCTTGTTTTAAAACACTGTCCTTTTTTTTTAATATTTTTATTTATTTATTTGACAGAGAGAAATCACAAGTAGATGGAGAGGCAGGCAGAGAGAGAGAGAGAGGGAAGCGGGCTCTCTGCTCAGCAGGGAGCCCGATGCGGGACTCGATCCCAGGACCCTGAGATCATGACCTGAGCCAAAGGCAGCGCTTAACCCACTGAGCCACCCAGGCGCCCTTATTCTTGTTTTAAAATAACTTTTCCCATAGTCACAGTAAACCTGGATGATATGCCTTATTCATATCACTAGTTCTCTTAAGCTGATTAGATATGATGACAAACAATTCAATCTCATGACTGTTCATTAAACTTAGGTTTAAGGGTGCCAAAAATGATGTGGAAATAGGCACCTGGCTATTTGGCATAATAAAAGCAAAGGATAAAGCAACATCAGTCAGCAGAGTGTCGAGTTCAAGGCTGAAATCACATCTCATTACATCTAATGTTGATTACATTTAGATTTGTTAATTATGTATATTCAGACCTTCAGTGAAACTATAATAATAAAAATGGCATATTTAACTTAATTTTTAAATTTTGAGATTATTGTAAATTCAAATGCACTTCTTTTTTTTTTTTTTTTCAAGTAGGCAGAGAGGCACGCAGAAAGAGAGAGGGGAGGAAGCAGGCTCCCTTGCGGAGCAGAGAGCCCCACACGGGGCTTGATCCCAGGACCCTGGGATCATGACCTGAGCTGAAGGCAGAGGCTTTAACTCACTGAGCCACCCAGGTACCTCCAAATGCATTTCTAAGAAATAATACAGAGAGATCTCCTGTACCCTTTACCCAGTTTCCCCCAATAGAGACACCTTGCAAATTGTCCTACAACGTAACAACCAGAATATTGACACAAATACAGTGAAGATGAAACATTTCCATTGCCACCAGGATCTCTGTTCTTTCACACTTGCTCTCCTCCCGTCCACCCACTCTGTCCTCCATCTCTGGCACTGATTGGTTCTCGTCTTCATGTGTTCTCATCTAAACAATGTGTTTTAGGGCCACCTGGGTGGACCAGTCAGGTGAGTGTCTGCCTTCAGCTCAGGTCATGATCCTGGGTCCTGGGATCGAGCTCTGCCCATGGTTCTCTGCTCAGTGGAGAACCTGCTTCTCCCTCTGTCCTGCCCTGACTCGTTCTTTCTCTGGAGTCACATAGTATAAAGCACATTGAGGTGAACTTTTTTCAGCCACTGTAATTGTTTCAAACTGAGATTTTTATTTGCATTATCTTTTAATGACCAGAGAAGACCAGTAATGTCGAGCATCTTTTTGTGTGCTTATCAGCCATTTATATATCTTTTTTGGAGAAATGTCTATTGGAGTACTTTGCCCATTTTTGAAACTGGGTTTTCTTTCAGTTGTGGAGTTATGGGATTTATTTTATATAGTCTAGGCATTAAACCCTTATCAGATAAATAATTTACGAATATTTTCTCCAGTTCTGCAGGTTGTCTTTCTCTTCTCTTGACAGTGCTCTCTCATGCACTTAGCTAAAATCAAGGCGTCAGCAGATGTGCATTCCTTCTCGAGGCTCTGGGGTAGAATCCGTTGCCTTACTCAGTTGGGTCAGAATTCAGTTCCTTATGGGTGTAACACCAAGGTTTACTTGCTCGCTGAAAGCTTAAAATGGTTTCCAGCATTTAGAGGCCTTCACATTCCTTGTTCTGTAGACCCGCTTCCTCCATCTTGAATGTTGGCAGTGATGGGTTGAATCCTTCTCATGTCCCATCTCTATGGCCTACTGTTTTGCCTCCCTTTTCCACTCTTAAGCACTTTTGTGATTAGATTGAGTCTTCCCAGATAATTCAGGTAATCCCCTCATCTCAAGATTTTTACCCTTAACCATGTTTGCAAAAATCCCTTTTGCCACATAAGGCAACATCTTCTCAAGTATTAGGAATGAGGACACGGACATCTGGGGATACCAATATTCTGCCCATCACAGCATCTACTGAGTGTCTTTTTTCTTTCAGTTTAAGATTTTCCTAGTTCTTGGCATGACAAGTGATTTTCAGATGATTCCCAGACATTTTGGGTATTACGCTATGAGACTTTGGATCTTATTTAAGCCTTGTTTTAGTTGGTTCCTTCAAACATCTAACACTGCTCTGACAGGGGAAGGCGCAAACCTCCTGGCTACTACGGGGAAGGAATGGAATTCCAGGTTCCTCATTCAGTCCTCTTGAGACCCAAGATGTCAGTGCCCTAGTGTTGTGCAGGAGAAGGAGTCCTGGCTCCCCACTAGGCTCCCATGGGTTTTCCCTGGTTGGAGGAGTAGAGGAGCGTTGTCATTGCCACACAAGCTCCACGAACAGGGAGTGTGTATGGCCCTTCCAGCTAAGCAATAATGAAAATCTTCTCTCTCCTTAGACCTCTTCTGATGCCACCCCAGTGGGGAGGGTAAGACGTCTTTACTGCCAAGTGGGAGGTGGTTATGTGGGCACATTATAGGCTCTCTACTGACAGGGTTTAGGAAAAGCCCTTTAAAGCCTGGAGCAATGAAAGTCTCGGTCTCTTCCTCTGCTTTCTCCGATACCCGGTGGAGGGGAGCACGTTGCCGCAAGCTGGCAAGGGTGCTTGCCAGGGACTCCAGGCTCCCCGCTCTCTTTGCTGCTCATAGGCAGGGGTGAGGCTACAGTTTGTTTTTATTCCATCTTCTTGCAGGTGAGTGTCTCTAAACTGGAATGTCTGGCCTCACTGAATGCACAAAGTGAACTCAAGGATCATCAATCCTTAGGCTAAACACACAACTTTTAAAATACACAGCTTTTAGAAAAAAAGAGGCAATCTTAGGTCCAGGAACTTGTCCAAATATCATGACTTCCTCCAGGGGAAGTGGTCTCAGTTTCCCATTCATCCTTGATTACACAGATTACGCAGTACACATACCAACTGTCTGTCTGACTCTTCGGGACACAGCAGCTCACAGAAGACCACTCCCCCCAACTGACCCTCGACTTAGCTAGTCGTTATGCTAATTGCACACCTCTGGCTTCCTGAGTTTTCCAGCAGACATCTGGTGCTCTGGAGTCCTAGCATTCCCATTGCCATTAACAAGCCTAACCCCTGTGGTGAGCCTGGGTTGCACGCAGAGCTACCCCCAAGCCTCTCAATAACTCTAGCACCCTTCTCACCAGCACACTTCTGATGGCCTTGCTGAACAGTGTTGGCTCTCTTGGTAAGAAGTGTCTGGTCCTGGGGGAGCTTCTGGGGTGTTGGCTGTGACCCACTTCCAGTGGCTCAGACTGGCATGTGGACTGTGAAAAGTCATAAATCCTTATACTTCGGAGTTGTGCATTATTTCTGTGTTTTGCTTCAGGAAGCACAAATGTTTGCCTTGATTGAGATACCTGGTTAGCAACAGGAATGAAAGCCAGCGTTCATCCCGAAGGTGGTTGTGTGTTAAGGATTTTTCTCAGCACATAGCAACATATTAGTGAAGTGACATTCTCACTTCACAGCATGAAAACTGACACAGGGTTCTGAAGTAACCGACTTGAAATCACATGGGAGTAAGGGACTGATCCTGCCGGAAAACCCTGGGGATCTGGCAGCAGAATTTGGGTTTGAAATTTTCCATCTCTATAAGAGGAAAATCGGAGCTTTGAAGGTGAGTCTTTCATAAAATTAGTAAATCCAAGCCTGAAGATGATAATGAACTTGGGGGAAAAAGTCTTGCCTGGCTCTGGAAGTGGCTACTATGGCCAACTTACATTCCTTAAAGTCAAAATTCCAAAAAGCGAGGGTTTTTTGTTTTTGGTGTGTGTTTTTTTTTTTTGGCTTGTTTTCTTTTAAAGTAAGTTTGACTCCCTACTAACAATGTTTGTGAATGGAACCTTGGTCTCTCATCTTGAGGCACGAGAACACAACAGATAGGACAGTGTGCCTCCTGGAGAAAACGAAGTGTGCCTTCTTCCTTTCACCAGCGGCAGAGGCTTCCACTATGTGCTTGTCCTCAAAGTTATTTTGAAATTGGATGTTCATTTGGAGGTGTTCAAATCGGGGCGACCCTCAGATTCCCAGTGAACGCTAGAGCCTGTGTTGGGGGATCTCCTGGGTCCTCATCAGAAGCTGGGCTCCCGGGAGGTCTCCTGCTCCATCTCCTCCCAGCCGGGCCATGAGAGGAAGGCGGCCTTCCAGGAGGAGGAGGCGGGGCGACTGGGCCGCGTTGCCACAACCGCAGGCCACTCCCCGGAATCACAGCCATCAGTAAGAGCCACCAACAGCAAATGCACTTTGTGCTGGCAAATGGGACCTTCGGAAGAGGCTACTTATGCTAATGAGGCTGACGGCTCACACGTAGTCGTGGCCGAGTGGTTAAGGCGATGGACTAGAAATCCATTGGGGTCTCCCCGCGCAGGTTCGAATCCTGCCGACTACGGCCGCTCCCCTCTTTGGGGACGCCACTTCTTGTCTCATCACCCCTGAGAGATGTGGCCCTTGCCCAGCTTTGCCCTTTACAGGGCGGCTCAAAGACTCCGCAGTTTCCCCAAACAGCCACACATCCGCGCGCTTTTTCCAGTAGTTTTTTCCAGAAGGAACTCCGCCGCAGCGCTCACAGGGCTGGCTTTCCGCAAAGTAGAGCCCAGGCTTTCTGATGCTTTCCTGTTTGCTGCCATCAGAGCCTGGTTTCCAGGCAGCCGCTCCTATAGGAGATGCCGCAGCAGTTTTCCAATGATGGGCTTCACAGGCAATGGAAGGCGGGTTGATTCCCCCTCCAGGGGGTACGAAATGAAAATCACTTAAGCCCCGAAGCAAGGAAGGATGTCAAGGTCCTAGCTAGATAGGCACGTTGTACTTTTTCTTACTCCCTACTTACTGGGTCCCCAGACATTCTCCACTGGGCAGCCATCCTCCGCCGGGCCGGCCCTCTCTGGTGAGCCAGAAATCAAAAGGAGAGAAATAGGAATTTGAACCCTAGACCTTCAGATTCAAAGTCTGCCCCTCTATGGACGGAGCAGTCCCTGACGGGAGGGGTTAGAGGGGTCTTTTCCGAGTCTCGGTAATTCTAATTCCATCCCGGGCCTCGGAGCCCAGCAGGTCGTCGGTTGGGTAGCATTACTGGCGGTAGGTGAGCGCGAGTGCGGGGACAGAAGAGATCCAAGTCGGGCTGGGTTAAGGAGGGTGACACTGATCCGGGGAGTTTATTCCTGGAATTAGTGATTGCAGGAAGGGGGCGTTTCACCACGGCGGAGTCGTGAGGAAAGCACAGGCCCGAAGCAGGCAAACATTTGCGCAGGGAGCACGAGGTCCTGGGAGGAAGGAGCAGCGCCCCGCGGGTGGGAAGACACAGGATCAGGAGTCCGCCTGATGCCTTTTTGGCCTGGGGCGGCGGATCAGAAGTCCCGGGCTCCTCACCGGGTCCCTCTTGGTCCCTTATCTGAATCAGAGAAAAGAGGTCGAAGCTCCTTCTGTGGGCTGTTCCAGTCGGCAAGGACCACCTCCCTTAAATCCAAATCCTGGACCTTTTGCTTGCGCCCCCGAACCCCCATTCTGTCTCCGGGGTTCCCTGGGTCCGCGCGCTCGCAGGTGCGGCCCTCGCCTGCCGTTCGGACCCCTCCTCTCGGGTCCCCTTTTTCCCCCGCGCTGGCCACCTGCTCCTCCGTCTCCCTTCCGAGAGACCCCACGCGGAGACTCCCGCCTCTCCACGTCGGCCCCCAATGCTCCCCTCCGCGGGTGACCGTGACTTCATCCCTCTCCAGGGGTGCAAGCCCCTGGCGCCATCCTGCTCCCCCTAGGGTTCTTTGATTCATCATGATGTTGGAGCCCGAGTCGGGCAGGCAGCGCGGGAGGGGGCAGGCGAGATGCAAGACCAGTAAAACAGCGGGAGCCTCTTTCCTGTGGTTCTGGGAGCTTGGAACGCCGCAGGGCGAAAACCAGGTCATCCCGTCGCAGGGGGCTGAGAAGGCTTGACTTCGCCGGAGGACTCGTTCTGGGGACGTGAGGGAGGTTGTGGGGGAGGAAGGAGAGTCCGAACTCCCCGGGCAACAATAAGGGAAGCTAGCAGAGGATGGTTTCGATCCATCGACCTCTGGGTTATGGGCCCAGCACGCTTCCGCTGCGCCACTCTGCTCGCGACAGAAACGGCCTTCCTCCTTATCCGGTTTAATTCTCAGCCTCTTGCCGCACCCCCTACCACGTCTCTACGGTTGCTTTCCCGTCTTCTCTCCACTCTTTCCTTCCGTCAAGATCCTCCAGGCGTGCCTCATCCCAGCGCCACAGTCCGCGTTACTGTCACACAAGCTCCAGCTCCGGGCTGCACACATCAACAGTCCTTTCTTGGCCTCTTTCTGGGGCCGGGAATAGCGATGCCCAGGACGTCAACTTTCCAGACGAGAACCGGGCCAACCTTCCAAAACCACTCCGGAGTCGCCTTCGCTCTGAACCAAAGCCCTTTCTCTGGAATTCCTTCTTGGTCCTCCAACCGCTCGCCTTTCTCGTTTCCCTGCTCCTGAGCCCGCACTCCGGTTTATCAGCAAAAGCGGACTGTGTGCGTGAGACCTTTACTGATCCACACCCCCAGCTGGCGCGGGTGTCCTTCGCTTTGCTGCTCTCGATGACTGCAGATCCCAAAGTAAACCCCCTACTTCCAAGGCCCCCTCGCGGGGTCCAGAGCCACCTGCCGTTGCCTGCACCCAGACCTGGTGCAGGCCACCGCTCTGCTCCCCGCTTCCAGACCTCTGGTCATAGGGCAGGAGGCTTCGCGCCTGCCTCCACTCGTCACTTGTCACTCGGACACCGAGAAACTCCAGCATGAAGACGGGAGGCCCTAGTGACTCCACAGGCAGCCAAGGCTCCTGGGGATTTCAGAAACTGGAAATGACAGCTCCGGGGGGAGAGACAGGCCCATCACAAGACGATTTTACCCAAACTTGGGGCAAGTTTCCCCTGATGCAGGCTCGGTTTGTCCCACCTTCCAACCTCTGAGGTTGCAGCTGATGCTTTCCTCCTTCACCCCCTTTTGATGCCCTTCCAAATTCTGCAGGTTTCTCGCCTTCTCTGGTAGATTCTCTACTTTCTGCTGTTTCCCCATGGCCTGCCCCAGAAGCTGCAGATCTAGTGCTGACAGCCCAAGACAGAATGTTGGGGGTGGGAGGTGCAGGGGGAGAAGGTCCTCACTCGAGTAGCGGGGACTCATCTCCCAAGTTCTCTCTCAAGCAGTAGGAGAGCGCCCCAGACTCCTTTTAGAAGAGGAGCCCTTGGCCCATGGCCCTGAGCGCCAGTCACCGGGACTCCCAAAAGCTCCTCCCTGGAAACGAAACGTTTCAAGCCGAGACCTTCTGAAAAGGCTTTGTGGAAATTCAACCAGAGACTTTGCCATTGCCCATCAATTCTATGAAGCTAAGCCCAGCACCCGTTCTTAGCTTGACTGACGACCCATTTTTTGGCTTTTTGGCTTCGAATTTAGAAGCCTGCTTTTTCTCCTGACGGTGGCACTAGAGCTGGAATGCACGAGAAGGGCTACAACCTACAGGTTTATAGCTGGAGAGCCCAGTTTTTTTCCCTGGGCACCGAAGAGTTCAGGCCCTCCAGTTCCACAGCCGAGGCATTGAACTTTGCTCTTCTGCCTCACTCCAGCCTGCTTCCTGTTCAGATTTTATTCCCCCCACCCCCGCCCCGTTATCACTTTTGGCAGGGAGGTGAGTTTATCTTGGACTCAGTGATCCTCTGCCTTGGTCTTTATCTTATCTTTCCAGGTGCAAAAACTTAGAGTCATCACTTGATCCAGAGAAAATCGGGTTTTAGAGGACTGCTTTTTTTATTACATATATATAATACATATATTTTATATGTAATACATATATTTTATATATATTTAGTTTATATATTATATACATATTATATATGAGACACAGGAGATGGAAATTCCTGTATTTAAATAAGTAGAGTTAAATTAAAAACAACAACAACTGTTGAATTCGATCCAGCATGATAACTCAGTGGAACAAAGTAATTGTCTCGAACCTTCGCTCTCTCCCAATGAGGTGAAATAACACATTAAAACATATATTGGAAGCCAAAATTTCTTACTCTTTTACGTAATTGGTCATATAGATTTCCATCATGCTGCTATAACAAACTGGCATGTTGTACTTGGTCCCAGAATTGGCAAGACTCCTTAATTTGACCTGATTTCCAGCCTCCTACCTTGTCGGCCTCTGACAGTCATCGGTCGGTCATCGGTGTGCTACACTCCAAACTGCAAACTAGGACAAACTCTGAGAGAAGTGGGGAGATAGGCTGCACCAAAAAAATAAACACTCCACAACCCTGAGAGATGGTGGAGAATATGGACATGTAGTCCTGCTGTGAGATGGTGTAAAAAGATTTCCAAACTCTAAATGACCCATAGTTCTCGATTCTTTGAATCAACTGTGGAACATAATGGAATATTCTGCAGCGGAGAATAGGAGCGAGGCGTGTTTCTCTGTATTGATGTGGATTACATCTGTGGTACGTGTAGACGCGTGTCCTCGCTATAACTGCAGACTCGAGTGCGGCTGCAAGAAATGATAAAGAGAGAACGCTTTACCGCGGCTCCCCCAATGGTCACATCTTGGCTCCTTACACTATCACGGTGGGATACTGACACTGATACGGGGTCCTTCAGTCTTATTGTGATCCCCCCCACCCCCCTCACCCCACCCCCTCCGTACTGATTTTTGAGTGTGGTGGGGGGAGTTATTTCTGGGTGGTTTTATGCCAGGTGCAGTTCCCACATCCCTCACTGGGAAAGTGCACCTCCTTACGGCACGAATCCCTCCTGCCGCCTTTTAGTAACTCCAGCCCCTTATCCCAGCACTCCCTCCGGAACACCAGGAGAGCAGAAACTGAGTCTTCATTTCTCGAATTTAGTCATTTCCAGAATGTTGTAGCAGTGGAATTACACGAACTATAACATTTTGAGGCTGGCTTCTTTTCAGTGTAATTCCCCAGAAAGGCATCCAAGCTGCCACATGTAGCTTAGCTCACCCCTCTGCGCTGCTGAGGAGAATTCCGACGTGCTGAGCCACTCACCCCACCATACACATTGTTTCCAGTTTAGGGCTATGCTGGGTAAAGATGTTGGGGAAAAATGACATGTAGATCTTAGTGGGAACAGAAGTTTCTGTGTTTTTAGATTAAATATCCAAGAGTGGTATTTATTACTGGATTATCTGATAATTTCCTGTTTAGTTTTGTAAGAAATTGCCAAGCCATTTTCCTGACTCCCTGTACCATTTTACATTCCCCCCCGTCGTCGGTGTACTAGTGACTGAGTTTCCCGCATCCTCTCGAGAAGGGGTGTTGTCATGACTTCTGTTTTGTCCATTCTGATGGGTGTAGGGTGATATCTTACTGTGGTTTTAGTTTCTACTTCCCTAACGGCTAACGGTGTTGAACATTTTCTCACGCGCTTATTTGCCATCTGTGTGCCATCGTGGGTGAAATGTTGAAATGTCTCTTCATGGCTTTTATCCATTTTCTGACTGAGTGTTGGCTTTCCTTTTAAATCTGTTCAGTTTTGGGAATTGTGTGTGCTGACTGTTGTCACCTATGTGATTTACAAATGTCTTTTCCCAACTTGTAGCTTGTTTTTTTCAACGGCTTCATAGTATCTTTTGCAGAGAAAAAGGTTTTCATTTTGAAGGGATCTGATTTAACTCTTTTCCTTTTAAGCGTTGAGCTTCAGGTGTCAGGTCAACGGAATCTGCCTGACCCCGGGTCCTGAAGATCTGCTATGTTATTTTCTAAAATTTTATAATTGTACTGTTCGGTCTGTGATTCATTTTAATTTTTGTGCACAGAATGAGGCATATGTCAGTGTGGGTTTTATTTTTGTTGTGTTTCATTGCTGGGTTTTGTTTTGTTTTTGTTACTGTTTTTACCTACGGACGTTGTCGAAAAGACAATTCCTCCTCTGTTGAAATTTTCTTCTGGTCTATTGTGAAAAGTCAGTTGGACACATTTCTATGGGTTAGTGTATATTTTTAAGGGAAAGAAAAAAACAAGATGAACACTGTGTGTGTGCTTGTACTATTCATTTAAAAGGGTGTCTTAGATATTAAGGTTCTTTTTTTTTTTTTTTTAAGAATTTTATTTATTTATTTGACAGACAGAGATCACAAGTATGCAGAGACAGGTGGGGAGGCGGGGGAAGCAGGTTCCCAGCTGAGCAAAGAGCCCTATGCTTCCAATCCAGACCCTGAGATCATGACCGGAGCTGAAGGCAGAGGCTTGACCCACCCAGCCACCCAGGCGCAGCACCGCCCCCCTTTGTTTTTTTTTGAAAGAAGGGTCTGTCTTCTGCTCAGGTCCTCATCCCAGGGTCCTCGGAGATGAGGGGAGCTCAGGCTCCCTGCTCAACGGGGAGTCTGCCTCTCCCTCTCCCTCTGCCCCTCCCCCACTCATGCTCTCTCAAATAAATAAATAAAATCTTTAAAAAATAAAAATACAGAGTGGACTGAATATTATGCACACATAACTCTGGATAGTTGTACAAAAACTCATTTCACTGTGGAGGGAAATTGAGCAGCTAGAGTACATAGATAGAAAGGACATTTTTCCCCTCTGCATGTATCCCAAGATCATTTGAGCTTCATATCATGACTATTATGTTTAAAATAGTTTAAATATCAAAATTCTTAACAGGCAATGAAAATACACTTTATGCCAGTTGATTACAGCTTTATTTTGAACCTTGATTTCCAGTTACATGGAAGCAGACGATTTTACTATCGTCGGATAGCATTATTTCTGGCCCTTCTTTACTTACTTGTCCCATAAACAGGCTGGGGTTGTGTTAAACAGGCACAGGATTCCAGATCAGCCTCACACAGATACATGGAACTATGAGCGGATTGGGAGATAGCAAGGAAACAGTTGGGATGCGAGAAAGGAAATCGTTGAAAAGGTGACAGTCTAGGGCATCTGAGTGGCTCAATCCTTAAGCATTTGCCTTCAGTTCAGGTCCTGCTCTCAAGGTCCTTGCTTGGCGGGAAGCCTGTTTCCTCCTTCTCCCACTTCCCCTGCTGTGTTCCCCCCTCACTGTGCCTCTCTCTGTAAAATAAATAATTATTATTTTTTTAAAGTCACAGTCTGGTGGAGAAGCAAGCATTCCCACTTTCTTTCTTTTTGAAAGAGTTGCCTTCAAGCAGGATTTTGATAGCCTGAAACACCACAGTATCTCTGAAATTTGGACTCTTTTTGGGAGAAAAGAAAACATTAGGACTCCGTTCAAACCTACTAAATGATACAGTAATTATGATTTCTTTTTTCTTCCAGATTGAGAGACTCCATCCTAGGCCAGTTAATCCCAAGACCAAAACAGCGAAGTTTAGTAAATCGCTTATAGTTCAGGTACAATTCATGTTTCTTCGGACTTGAAGCAATGAGGCATTTCAAAGCAACCTGCAAGATGTCAAAATGCCCGTAGTCGGCAGGATTCGAACCTGCGCGGGGAAACCCCAATGGATTTCTAGTCCATCGCCTTAACCACTCGGCCACGACTACCCAATGAATCCTTCTCCTGATCAAATAAATAGCCATACGTACCTCAGCTCTCTGTAGGATCAAACTGCACACCGTAAAGTGTATTTGTGGTTGATCTTCCCTATCCTTTAACATCATCTGAATGACAATCAGGCTGTTGCACCACATTAGCAACTAACACCCTTTCCTCAGAACTGGAAGGACTCCTTATTCTGACAGATGGTTGGAATGAGATCAGCTTCTGAGGAAGAGTCATGAGACACATCCCACAGCTGGAACGAGCTTGAACATTCCCTGCAGGATTACATGCAATGGTTATGATTTTTAAAAACTGGAGTGAAAAGGTTATGTACATGCGTATATTTTAACTCTGGAAGGTTTTACCAGACCTGGCTTCAGGTTGCTGGTGTGGATGGAAATGAAATAGCTGAGCTTGTGGGTTGCAGGGAGGTTTTAGTTTTCCCTATATATTCATCAAAATAACTTGATTTTTACTATCATTATTATTTACGGATTTTCCTTTATCCTGTTTATATACCTGGAATTGATGATCAAATGGTAAGTCTATGTTTAATCTTTTGCAGAACTGCCAGACTGTTTTCCAACCTGAATGCTCCATTGTCATTTCCACCAGGAATGTATGATGGTTCTGATTTACCCATATCCTCGCCAACACTTGTTATTGTATGGCATTTTCATTAAAACTATCCTAATGGGCGTGAAGTGGTATCTCATTGTGGTTTTGATTTGCATCTCCCAAATGACTAATGATGGCAAGCATTTTCTCCTGTGCTTATCGCCAATTTTTACACCTTTCTTAGAGAACCGTCTATTTCTGTCCTTTGCTCATTTTTTTCCTTTGCTCATTTTTAATGGGTTCTTTGTCTCTCCCTTGAATTGTAAAAGTTCTTAATAAACTCTAGAAGCAAGCCCCTTATCAGATAGTGTTTTGCAAATATTTTCTCCTATTCTTTTGATTGTCTTTTATTTTCTTGATAGTGTTTTTTGAGGCACAAAGGCTTTTCATTTTGATGAAGTCCGCTTTAGCTGCCCTCTTTTGTTGCTTGTGCCTGTGGTGTCAGATCTAAGAATCACTGCCCAATCTGAGGTCATGATTTTCCCAGTGTTCCCTTCTAAAAGTTTTATGATATTAGACCTTATGTCTTTGACCCATTTTAGTTAATCTGTGTGCATTGTGTGAGGTAAGGGTCTAATTCCATTCTTTTGCACGTGGTTATCTAGTTTTCCCCAGACGATTTGTTGATGAGATATTCTATCCCCACTGAAGAGTCTTGGCACTTCTTATCAGTTGGCCATAGACCTATAGCTTTATTTCTGGACTCTTGATTCTATCTCATTGATCTCACTGTCTCGATTGTCATAATCTTGTGGTTAGTTTTGAGGGTGGGAAGTGAGTCCTTCTTTTTCTTCTTTTTCAAGATTGTTCTGGATATTCTGGGTCCCTTGAAATTCCGTGGGAATTTTAGGATCACCTCGTCAGTTTCTACAGAGAAGTCAGCTAGCGTTCTGATCGCGCAGATCAGTTGAGGGAGAAGCGCCATCATAACCATGTGAACGTGCAGTCCACGACATGACACGTCTTTATCTATCTTCGCCTCTTTCAACAGCGTTCTGTGGTTTTCTGAGTATAAGTTTTGTACTTCCTTTCTTAAATTTATTCCTGAGTATTTTATTCTTCCTGATGCTGTTTTAAGTGGAAGTATTTTTTTGACCCTTTTTTTCCTTCCCTATGAAACACGATGAGTCTGTCTAAAGATTCCCAGATGTGCATATTAAGTGCTAAGAGATGCCAGGGATGAAATTGCCTAGTATGGCCTCTGTAGACAAAAACAAACAAACAAACAAACCCCACCAACAGAAAAACAAACTGAAATAACCCGCAAGTCTTTGAACTCAGATGGCTGGCTTCAGAGGGCAGAGTGCTCACCATTACACCAGGGAACAGTTTTGGTTAAAGAGTCTCTGTCATTCGATTCACAATGTCATAAAACTCCATTTCTGAATGGATTTAATCTCATTGACTGGGGTATAGTAACCCAAAGTTAAGACAAAAAACATGTCCCTGCTCCTGTGATTTGTGTCCACCAGGAGGGCTGCTCTGTACGCACACAATTAAGAAAGCCAACCCAGGAAGGGTGTGAGTAAATTGCTAAAGACTGGAAGCATTGGAGTGCCTGCCCCGCTGGGTTGGTCAGTAGACTCTGTGACTATGAATCTCAGGGTTGTGAGTTTGAGCCCCACACTGGGTGTAGAGTGACTTAAAAATAAAATCTTAATTTTAAAAAAAACCCTGAAAGTATAATGGCAGAGTTGAAGCAGAAGGTGAAAATACAACTCAAACCTCTCATTTTTAGGTGAATGGGATTTGAAGATGCTGCTTGGAAGAAACTGTTGGTCCGTGTGTTTTATAGACAAGAGGCAGCCTGTGGGACTCGATCCTTAAATTAGAGCCTGTTTGTCTCGACATGATGGTGTGATATAAGAGAAAAAAAAAGAGAGAACGTTTGCCAATGTTCTTAGCAACATGGACCAGGCAGGTCCTGGAAAGTCATTTGCTTTAGGTGGACTTGGGCTTGTTTTGGTCTGTGAACACTGGAAGGATACGTGGGCTTGGCAGTGAGCCTTGTGATTTCCAATAAAGCTCTCTTCCCTGGTGTGGCTGTGAGCATGACTTTGTCATCGGGAAGACAGGTGTTGGACTCATGTTAGACGGAATTTGTTTAGAGCTAACGTATCTCCTCGTAGTCATTTTACGTGTTTTCCAAAACAGAGTGAGCAAACTCTTCTCATTCAGTTGTCATGAGATTATTATTATTTTTAAAATATTTTATTTATTTATTTGTCAGAGAGAGAGGGAGAGAGAGTGAGCACAGGCAGACAGAGAGGCAGGCAGAAGCAGAGGGAGAAGCAGGCTCCCTGCCGAGCAAGGAGCCTGATGTGGGAAGGATCCCAGGACGCTGGGATCATGACCTGAGCTGAAGGCAGCTGCTTAACCAACTGAGCCACCCAGGCGTCCCTGGTCATGAAAATATTAAGAAAGAAATTATTCATTATTTTTGTTTCGAACTCCCATGGTATGTAAAATAATACTTAATCTCTCACAGAGAGAGGTTCCTGACACAAAACCGACAATGGTAGAGACCACGTCAGGGAATTCACAGATTCTGCTGGAGATCGCAGACACCAGGCTGAGAATCATGTGCATTTCAGAATCTCCACATGTCACACAACCTAGTTTTAACAACTAAGCTTCACCACCAGCAAACTGTAATTAAAGACAAAGTTGCTGAAGAAGTGTCATGTGTCTAATAGGTCTATGTGAGTCATCAACCTCAAAGCACACCCATGCCTGAAGCCAAAATTCTAGTCAAACCAGTTCTCGGAATTCTCTCAACCTTTTCAGAGGACTCCTGGGTGTGAGTTCCTCAGCGCACAGGTCTGGAACACTAAAATAAGGTGCGCGTGTACACACACACACACACACACACACACACACACACAATAAGGCACAGGTAGGTCCGTGGAGTGGAATGGAATTCTGTCCCCTTTACTTCCACCCCTTCTCAACCCTGACTCTATGGTGTCTGCTGAGAAGAAGCCCTTAATCTGTAATACTCGGCCTTTCCTTTAGAAGAAAGAGGCATGGAAGAGAGAAACAGATGCTAGGCAACATCTGGTCTCTTAAAACTTAATGAATTTTCTGGGTTCTGTGTTTCCCGTTTACTGCAATTGCCACTTAGAGGTGGCCCTTTCCACTTGGAGGTCATAGATACTCCATAAGTAACATTTTATTTAGGATGCTTTGTTGCTTCTGAAGGAGTAACAGATGTAGCAAAGAGAATAGAAAAGTTTCTTAAAGTACATAAGTTTTTAGTACCTCTCATCACCACTGTCCTGGACCCCAGGACAAGCCACCCCAGTGAGACATCTTCAACTTTATTCCACAAAGAAAAAACCTTTACCTAATTTCTTTAGCTGTGTCGTCGTTTGCTATCAATACCATGTGGATTTGTGGCTTGAGGACCGTGGCTATGAGTTGTGGTTTTCATCTGCATTTGATCCAGAAGTTGCTGGAATTTCCTTTTATAGGTGGCAAGGACATACAGGGCTGAAGATCCCAGATAACAGGTCCGATTCCAGAAGGCAGCACTGCTGCGGCATCTCCTTTAAGAAGGGCTGCCTGGATGGCAGCAAACAGGAAAGCATCAGAAAGCCTGGGCTCTACTTTGCGGAAAGAAAACCCTGTGGGGGCTGGGGCGGAGTTCCTTCTGGAAAAAACGCGCGGATGTGTGGCTGTTTGGGGAAACTGCGGAGTCTTTGAGCCGCCCTGTAAAGAGCAAGGCTGGGCAAAGGCCACATCTCTCAGGGGTGATGAGACAAGAAGTGGCGTCCCCAAAGAGGGGAGCGGCCGTAGTCGGCAGGATTCGAACCTGCGCGGGGAGACCCCAATGGATTTCTAGTCCATCGCCTTAACCACTCGGCCACGACTACGTGTGAGCCGTCAGCCTCATTAGCATAAGTAGCCTCTTCCGAAGGTCCCATTTGCCAGCACAAAGTGCATTTGCTGTTGGTGGCTCTTACTGATGGCTGTGATTCCGGGGAGTGGCCTGCGGTTGTGACAACGAGGCCCAGTTGCCCTGCCTCCTCCTCCTGGAACATCATCGTTACGGAACCCTAAAGGAAAACAGATGTGAAAGAGCTTTAACTCTCAGAGGAGTATATCCGGCCTCAATCCTGGGGGTCACATTCTTTTTGTATGTGAGAGTCTGTCTAAATCTACCAGTTTATGCCCTGGGAACATGCTTCCATGCCTAGGATCCGGAGAGAGGTCCGTGGTTTTAGGGTTTCTGACATTTCCATAAAACGGGATGGGTCCGAGCGGCACCCTCCTTATCCCAGTCTGGTAAACCAGAGAGTCTCTGACCCCAGAATCATCTCTATAATTTGGCTCGATCTATTGCAACATTTGTGTGTTTTCATTTCCTTTTTGCGCCTCTCGGTGCTGCGCAGGGCGGAGCGCAGGGCCTTGGAGACCGAGTGCGCTCGGAGCGCCCCTTTCCCCTGCGCGGAACCACCGTGCGGCCCCTCCTGTCCCTGAGGGATCGCAGACCTCCCCGCCGGGACTTTTGAGGTCAGGACAGAAACTAGGCCCCCGCCTCCCTCTCCGCCCCAGAACGGCTTAATGGTTCTTTTGGAAGAACCAGTCGAATGCCACCGAATAGAGTCCTGATTTCCATTTTAGCCCCGAAGCCAACAAGACATTCCACGCCTCCCACAACCCTTTTTTTCCATTCTTTTTTTTTTTTTTTAAGATTTTATTTATTTATTTGACAGAGAGAAATTACAAGCCACCCAGGCGCCCCCTTTTTTTCCATTCTTTTCCCGCCTGCGTTTGCGAACTTGACGTTGTTCAGGGCTCACTTTCAGCCCGGCTGGCCTTCCTCAGGATCCCGAGCACGAGGTGTGACCGTGGTGGCCGCGGGTGGCCGTAGCCAGGGGACCAGGCCCCGCGCCCCGGGCACTTGACTTCCCAGTCTTCAGTCCCGGAGCCTGTAGTGGCCCCCGCGACGACCCGGCTGACTCTTGATGTGCTGGGGGTGGGCTCCTTCGTTCTCCAGAGAGAGACCGCACCTACCATGGGCGACGCTCCCCGCGGCCCCCAGTGGTTCACCCCAGCTCTTTACACTGGCACCAGGCAAGTAGTCGTGGCCGAGTGGTTAAGGCGATGGACTTGAAATCCATTGGGGTCTCCCCGCGCAGGTTCGAATCCTGCCGACTACGGTTTTACCAGGAACCGAACCACGTTCCCACAATCCAGATTGTTCCCCAATGCGTATCCTCCACCTGCACCTGCACGCCTTCCCCTGTTCGGAGACACCTTCTCAAGTGCAAGCGTCACCCTCCAGACAAGGTTCATCTGCCTCCGCTCACAGTGGATCCTCAGAGCCCTGGGCTCTGAAAGCGCGCTGGCACTCCCCTGAACCACTCTCCACGCAGAGCGACATTAGGATTCATGAAAAGTAGTGACGCTAACAGGTAACTTTATGGAACACCTTGTGCCAAGAAGATAGGAGGTAAGCGGGAGCCCCATAATGGTGTATTTCCATTTAACCCATGAAGAAACAGCCCAATGCTGCCCAATGAGATGTACTGACTGAGGACCGAGGTTCTCTTGAGTTCCTTAGGAGACACTCCTAATAGTGACAAGTTGTTTGCAGACTCAGGGGTAGATGTGTTACTACCCCAAAATAATAGATAGCAGGTCCTATTTTTTTTTTCAAGCCCTTACTACACACACCACTCCAAAGACTTTATATGTGTCATTATTTGTAGACCTTTACAACAGATCTATTTTGCAGACTACAAGGTCCACAGAGCTTCAGCCATAAATGACTGAGGACTGATTTGAGAGAAAGGGAAGAGCTATTTTGGCCCCAGAGATGGAGAGAAATTGGAATAAAGCTCCATATGCTGGAAAGGAGTGAGATTTTGAAAACTCTACAAAGTCTCAATCCACATATTTGTTGGAAAGGATTAATGCTTCAGTTTTGCTGCATGGAGACCCCAGAGCTGATTCTTTTGTCCCCACTACCTACCTCCTATAGCACTTTCAGGGGATTAAAGTGTTTCTGAGGACTTCACAAATGATTGGAGGAAACAAATAGTAGATTAAGAGGCTTATGAGTTCTTGTCCAGAAGGAAGAAAGATGGGAGCAAACTTACCAGTGAGGAAGGAGAGACGGCAAGAATGGGGCAGTGGGGAAAAGGCGACCACAAACAGAGGAAAACACTGGCTATTTCCTTGTAAAGTTATGTGATTTTGAAGATAAAGAAATAATTCCTTAGGGAGCCACTGAAGAAATCTCCTTATTCCAAGGGGAAAAATCATACTGGAAACAGCATTCTCTAGAATAATATTCAATGGTGTGAGGAAGTGGGAAAAACACCTACAAGATACTTGGGAAACATAATGTAAGTCTAAGACCACATCCAGCTCAGATATATTTTACGTCAAAGAAGTTGTATTTACCGCAGAAAGTATTAGGCAGCATTCAAAAGGAGTAGATTCACATAGAACTATATGGAGGAATCTAAAAAAGAATTGGGAAAATTTCAGGAGCAGAATGAGATATTTAGCAAAATATCACATGGAATATAAAATTAAATACACAAAAATATTCACATCTGCTTTGCAGAAAGAAATTCCAGTAAAAAGCTAAACATTAGATACTTTTTTATGTTAGATACTTAAAAAAAAAAAAGATCTTATTTACTTGAGAGAGAAAGAGAGAATACGAGTGGTGGCTTGAGGGCAGAGGGAGAAGTGGACTGCCCCTAAGCAGGGAGCCCAATGACATAGGGACATGGGGGTCCATCCCAGAACCCTAAGATAATGATTCTTAACTGACTGAGCCACCCAGGCACCCTATGTTAGATAATTTTAAAGTTAACTTTGTGGGTGAGATTAGAGGGAGATCATTATGGAGGTAAAAAAAAATCAATCAATTAAAATTATTGTTTTTACAGATACTAATTTCCATCTGGGATCGTCTAAAAATCTGATGGGACATCTTCAAAGACATAATCAAAGAATCTATATATATATCATTAGAATGACTGAAATTTCTAAGTGTCGATAGTCTAGGGATATCAATGCTTGTGAACTGATTATTGGAAACTATGGAGTTATTTTGGAAACAAATCTGGCACCATTTAATTAAGAGAAGGACAAACATAACACATGATCCAATTTTTCTTTCTGTCTTGTGCTATATATCCCACAAGTCTATGGGAAGATACTCATCTGTGTAGTGGTGTTTGTACCTGTGGGATTTTTAATCAACCTCTTTGTTCTAAGACTTGGTGAGTTGATCAAACTGGGTGGATGCACCTACTGAATTACTAAACAGCGAGAAGAAGTTACAAATTAAATGTAAAAATTGTATGGGTCCCACTGGACTGCTCATATAAAATAACAAAACACATGCAAACAGAACTACATATTTCACAAGAAAACATTCAAAAGGAAGTTAAATAGTCAGGGGTGGGAGGTCAGGGGGAAGTTACATAGTAAACAGAATACTCGCTACTGGAGTTAGAAGGCATAGAACGTTCTATTGTGAAAGGGAAATATCAATCAATCAAATGAAAACAAAAAGCTGTATATGGACCAATAATGGTAACATGCTTTGAACTGGGAAACATAATTAATTCAAATGCCTGCTCTGAATTCCAAAAAACAGATTGCAGCTCTTAACATTATGTGGATCCTGTCGATGACCTCCAGCCAGGCTACCAGGAACATCCCTGTGGCTGAGCAGGCTGGGCTTGTTATCCACTGCAGTGAGCACACACACTAGAGGGGTCTATGGAGAAGGATGTTAGAACCTATTTCAGGATTCCGTTGGGTGCTTTGGGTGAGGGTCCAAAGTAGCAGGGTTCTAATGTAGATTAGAAACTGTCAGAAAGCAGGAGCAAGTCTATAACTGAGTATCTCAACTGATCTTGTGTATAAGGAGGTAGACTAGAGTGAAGGTAAAGCCATGATTGGTAAGGAGTAGCAATCATTTGTTTTAGGCAGAGGGAGGTCTGGTATTTTGTGGGTGGCCACAATGCCCTTGGTTTGGCTTAGCTTAGACAAAGTTGTGATGTCACCTGTTGGTCTCACTTTGCCATGGTCTCAGAGGAACCATGTCTGATGTTGATATTCGGTGAGATTATGCCCAGTAGGAGAATAATATGGCATGGCTTAAATGCCAGATCAGCTTCTGGATGCTATAAGTTGCTTTCTTCCCCTTTCTTCCTTCCCCTATGGCAATGCTTTTCTTGTATTAAATTCTTGTTTACCTCTTAATTTCAAAATTGAAATTCAACATATTGAAGTTCTTTTGGGATAGGAATCAGGAATATTGATTTTGACCAAGGTCTTTGAACTCCATCTCACAACAGATGTGGGTAATGAGGGACATTAAAACAATCTCAAATAGGGCTTTGTGCATGGTGTGAGATGAACAGACTTTGAGAGGATCAAAGATTACTGGCATGATTAATTCTATTGAAGGACAACTCATATACCAGAAACCCCTGTACCAGGCCTGTCCCGTCACCTAGTAGGAAGACCTATTTAGTTTGCAGACAATAAAGTGATCTATTCATAGAATGTCCTAGGAAACAGACATTACAAGGGTGTCTTTGTAGATGGCAACACTCTTGATGGGAGAGCATTACAAGACGCTGATCACACTTGAAAACTTCATCAGCAATATACAATGAGTGATGGATATCAACAGTGGGCAAACTACATCTCTACTTCCTCTGGACATGTACTCATCTACTTCATTCATGCCTTACTCCTTCTTAAGTTAGGCTTAAGAAAGAGGCTTAAGTTAGGCTGGGTCTTCTCATGCTTAATCAGAAAAAACAGGAAGGAAAAGAACCTTCACAATCCTTCCTCCCCTTTTCTATAATAATCAGACTAGTCCATATGGCTATGGGTTTTAATCAAGTATAATGGCCAGTTTTTGGTGTAAAGAAAATATCTGCTGACCAGGGTCCTGGGATTGAGTCCTGCATTCAGCTCCTTGTTCAGCAAAAGAACCTGCTGCTCCCCGCTTGTGCTCTTTTTCTCTCTCTGACAAATAAATAAAATCTTTTAAAAAATTAAAATAAATGTTTGATTTTGAGTCGGGTACAATTTTCAGATAACAAAATGTGTGCAATAAAGTCAGGGTTTTACCATTGTAGAGTTGAGACATTTTCTGCATTTTTTAAACATCTTAATTTAATTTTATTTTTTTATGTTCCAAGATTCATGGTTTATGCACCACACCCAGTGTCCCATGCAATATGTTCCCTCCTTAATACATTTTCTGCATTTTTGTCCATAAAAGAAAACATACACATCTTGAACTATAAAAGAGAATAAAGAAACTTAAATTTTGACCAAATGAAAAGCAATCTCTATACAGGGATGAGGAGTGGAAGAGTAGATTGCACATACTCTGAAAGTCAAAGGAGCATGATGATGTTAGGAGTTAATTGGACACTTAGGAAATCAGGGCCAGGGTCCCCAACAAGAAAGCAACAAATTCAGAACAGCTAAGACAAAACTGCACTAGCGTCCTGCTTTATAACTTAGATGAGACCACTATAGCATTCTGTCTAGCAACCTTTGCAGAGGTGAGTTCTGCAAAACATCCTGAAACCACAATGAACTCTGATACATCAGTCACTATCACAAGTTGAGCAGTTAGTCTCCGCATGTCAGCCCAAAAGACCATCAATCCCTGAGCACTAACCGGACAGGCAGACAGGTGCATGGTCCAAGCCCTGATTGGGACACCTTAGCAGCCAGCCCACAGGGGACCCACACTCAGGGTGCTCAAGATAGTTCTGCAAAACAGCTTATAAAAACCCCTAGATTCAAACCCCCAAATGGCAGCCCTCTCAGGCCCCCTCCCTTTCTGGGAGCTTTGTACTACGGCTGTACTACGGCTGTACTACGGCTGTACTACGGCTCAATACACTGTCCTCCCCTCTTCATCTCCATCTGGTCTACCTCTTCATTCCTTGAAGCACAACCAAGAACAGTGGGCACTAGGGGAACAAAAATCCTGTAACGGTAAGACCCTAACCAGTATTTCCCCAGTGCAAAATAGTACAAGAGCAAATAAAAAAAGGGAACTTCTATAAATAATGTAATTAGCAAAGAAACAGGAGTTGTTACTCATTTTTTATGACAAAGAGGGATTTATTTTATTTTTTATGAACATATAACGTATTATTTGTTTCAGGGGTACAGGTCTGTGAATCATCGGGTTTACACAATTCACAGCGCTCACCACAGCACACACCATCCCCAGTGTCCATCCCCAGCCACCCAGGCCCTCCCACCCTTCTCCCCTCCAGCAACCCTCAGTTTGCTTCCTGGGATTAAGAGTCTTTTATAGTTTGTCTCCCTCCCTGGTTTCCTCTTGTTTCATTGTTCGCCCCCCTTCACCTATGACCCTCTGTCTTGCTTCTCAAATTCCTCGTATCAGTGAGATCATATGATCATTGTCTTTCTCTGATTGACTGACTTCGCTTCGGATAACACCCTCTAGTTCCATCCATGTCATTGCAACTGGCAAGATTTCATTTTTGATGGCTGCATAGTATTGAATTGTATGTATGTATGTATGGATATATATATATATATAGATATAGATATCGATATAGATATATATCGATATCTATATCGATATCTATATAGATATCGATATATATCTATATCGATATCTATATCTATATATATATCTCACATTTTCTTTATCCATTCAACTGTTGAAGGACACCTGGGCTCTTTCCATAGTTTGGCTATTGTGGACATTGCTGCTATGAACATTGGGGTGCAGGTGGTCCCTTCGGATCCCTACACTTATATCTTTAGGGTAAATACCCAGTAGAGAAATTGCTGGGTCATAGGGTAGCTCTATTCTCAACTTTTCAAGGAATGTCCATACTGTTTTCCAGAGTGCCTGCACCAGCTTGCATTCCCACCAATGGTGTGGGAGGGTTCCGAGAAAGAGGGTTGTTTGGTATTCTTTTGGTGACACAATGACCAGATGAACATTGCAATGAAAATATTATTATGGATGCCCCCTAAATTTTTACTTTAAAATATCTGAAATCTATAGATATTTTAAAATGCAAGAATGCATCTCATACACTGCTGTATGTAGAATCACCCAACTTAAGATTTCCCACATTTGGTTTGTGCGTGTGCAGGTGGAAAGTCTGTCCATATGTTATTATATATAAACTGGGCTCAGTGACTACAGGGGGCGAGGAGGGGCCAGAAATTACAGCTAGACACCACGATAGAAGAGAAAATTGCTATTCATTGTCTGTATATTCTCCAATACTATTAGAATTACTTATTTCCCATGTCGGAAGTATCTAAAACATTCATTCTAATGTGCACAGAAAATGAATGTCCTATAAGTGGATTGTTGCTTTTTATTAGAGTTGATTTTCCAGTCACAGCAGAGTGCGGGGCATTTGCTGTTTTCCTCCTGTATTTACTTTTGATGCTTCTTTTCTTTCTTGTAAAATCAACTCCATTAAGCCAGGATAAAATTTATTCCTTCTTCCTCACCTAGACGCAGACCCCTCAGGACTTGCAGAAACTCATAGGAGACACCAGGGACAAAATTGACTTTGGTCATTTAGGTGAATGGTTCTTTCCGGGAAAGAACAAAAACGGGACCAAAATACAAGGCAGGTTCCACCGAGACTTGAACTCGGATCGCTGGATTCAGAGTCCAGAGTGCTAACCATTACACCATGGAACCCCACATCAGGTGGCTGTTGGCATAATCCCCTATGATGAGCTTCAGAGATTCTACTGAAAGCACTTACTTGAATTTATGAGTCAGAATTCTTAGTTCATGTCCACCCATGACAGTCCTTGGATAAGAACTGGGAGATTTTATTTTATTTTTAGCTTATCTTCTGCCACCTACACAAACCCATAAAGTCCCCCACTCCCAGCTCAGGCACTTAGTGGTCCTAATCCTCTCTTTCTTCCTCATTAAGAAAGAGTGAGTACTTGTTATACATAGCATTACTGGACTGAATGTCCTATATTCATTGTATGATTTAATGCTCAAACAGTGGGTGAAGATACGGTTAGTCCCTATTAAAACAGGGGAACAGGCTTGGAAATTTCCTATCTGTGATCTGCAATTCTTCCCAGTTTCAGCCATGTATTTTTTCCACGTACTATATCTAACTATCAGGTATATTGCTTCGAGGAAAACAAACTTTAATGTGTCCCTGTCTGGCACATTCATGGAGGGAAACCCTGGAGAGGGGCTGCGTTTTGAGGAAACAAAGCAGGTGCGCTGCAGAGAAAGACGGAACTGCCATGGGTCGCGGTGGGTTAAGGAGCGTGCGGGAGATGCTGTGTTTCACCATCTAGACCCCTGGTCAGATTCGCCTTCTTCACAAAGAAGGTGCCCAGGGAAGTCTGCCAAATTGTACCCCAAATGTTCTTTACTGCTGCTTCACAGACACTTTTTCTCCCTCGAGTGCTCTGGCTAAAGAACAGGTTTCTGGGCGCAGCACTGTGTTGGCGGGACTCCCAGGGTGCAGGCTCCCTTCCCAGCGCGTCCCAGGACTGCAGGACGAGTTCTAAGGGCAGCAGTCTGTGCCTCTGCAAAGCCGCGTGGTGACTACCTACCCGCGCTGAGGACTGGGTTCCTGCGGGATCAGCAACCTGATCTCCGGGTCCCGCACCGGCTGCACTGGCCATCCAGAGGACAGCGGCCACACAAGTGTCCCCCAAGAACTGGGCGGAACCAGATCACAAAGGCGGTCCACCTCTCTTTCCAGTGGTCTCAGTGATAAAAACAAACAAAACACAAGGAACTTGCAAAAAAACCAAAGTCAAACAAACACCCCAAACCAAAAAAACACAAGGAACTTGCAAAAGTCAACTCCAGGCAAGACACGAATCCCATGCAAAGCCTTTACAGGACCCAGACCTTGTTCCAGAAACTTGATTCTGCTCAACCACACAAGTGCATGTGATTTCCAATGAGGCAAGAAGTTGTTACCTTGTAACTCAAGAGAGCAAGTACAAAAACATTGCCATAAAACATAATTTTAAAGGGACTGCAGAACCAGAGCTCGCAAAATCCCGAGCTGACCTTTCTCTCTTACTTCAGGAAATAAGTCATTATCATCTCAGGCTTGGGGATAGCCCGTTTGCCCTGAACAGTCACTTCTTGGTCTGAGGCTACATATGTATATATCTGGAAAGCAGGAATAAGGAACTGGATAACGAGGAAATTATAACTGAAACCAAAAAATGATTTAAATGGAGAAATATATATTTTAAAGTTCTTATTGTAGAAAAAAGTAATTAGGTTAGTGCCTTCTACACAATCATTTAACTAGTTTTACTGAATTTCTAGGGAAGGCTGGGTGCTATGCAAAGTCCTAGACACTGTAAAAGTAAACAAGACAAAGGCATAATCCCTGTCTTCATGGAGATAAGCATCTGCCAGGAAGGAAGCTCCCTAAACACCAACAGGAAACACAGCTCACGCAGGGATAGGTAGGACCGAGTGCCTGTAACTGGCTGTCTAATGGCATGGTAAGATGCAAAGCTAAAAAGCAAATAAAATCAGGACATGTTGACTTACACAAGAATGGATAATGCTACTTTGCAGAGAGAAAAATGGAAAATATGAGTTCAGCATATGATCCTGATTATAAAAGGGGGAGCAGTGGGATGCCTGGGTGGCTCAGGAGTTAAATACCTGCCTTCCATTCAGGTCATGATCCCAGGATCCTTGGCCAGGAGTCTGCTTCTACCTTTGCCTCTCCCCCTGGCTTATGCTCTCTCTCAAATAAATAAATAAAATCTTTTTAAAAATGGAGTGGTTTATCTTAGACAGCAACAAGACAGCAAAATGAAAATGGGAAGAGTTGAGTTCCATAACAGACTTAGAATTAGGGCTCCAACAGCCTCCTCGCTTACTTAGTTGTACTGGCTGCTCCAGCACTGGGCTGTGAATGGGGCACACACACCAACAAGGGGACATCCAGTGAGCATAAGAGCTTGCAAATGTGCTTCCCTCTATAATATATTGGTGAGCACTCGTTATCCTGGGGGAAAGAGGTGTTCAGTCCATCTAGAGAAGCTGCTTGGACGAGTCAAAAAGAATTTGTTAGTTCTCATGACCATTGAGAGGCAAACCATTCCAAGGAATTCACAAGGAATTCACAGTGCCCCCAGACTAATGCTTCCCTGCATTTAGGTTCTTCCTTTATACCATGTAGCCTAATCGTAACCATTAAATGAAATTCCTCAAGAAAGATCAAAGATAAAGCAGCTAAGGAAACAACCTCTTTAAGTTCAGGCTGCATGACTCACTAAGCTGAACACTGCACTCGAGCCATGCTTGAAGCTGAGATTCAAGCCCAACCGGTTCTGATCTTCTGCCTCCTACCCAGTTAGACAAATCTGGGTCATGCCCTGGGGGTAGAACCAGGCTCATTTTTAAATGGAGAAAGATCTGAAATTCTGCCAACTTCTCTTCAACCTTAATCTTGAGTTTCCCAGAGAATAATTGTTTTTTAATTACATTGTCCTCATTCTTTTTGGGGAAGGAAACATGCAGAAGTGTTTCTAAGTAACAATACTTCTCTTTAAGTCTCAATAGATCTGCTACAGCTTGTGTAAGAAACATATTTTTGTCTAGGGGTTTTCTTGTGATAATTGTCCAACACCTAGTAGCTCCAAATCAAAGCTGTTACATAAACCATGCTTTATCCAGAATTTCTTGTTTCTGGAAGACTAAGAAATGGAGAAAAAAATTCCAGGTAATGACAGAAGTAAAAAGATACACAGAAAAAACCACAACCATAGTGACATTTTCACACAATATACCTCTCTGAAAAACTAATAGGAAACATGAATGGAAAAATAGCCGTAAGACAAAATAATGCCATCCACAGACACACAGAGAGAACAGTGCACATACCAACTTCGGGACTCAAACCTTTTGCAGACACAGATGAAGTGATCTCAAATTTGACATTTTACTAGGCCACAAGGCAAGGCTCCAAAAACGTAACCGGGTTGGATACATGCTATTATTTCACAGCAATAAAATTATGCCAGAAATCAAAACACGAAAATGAAAATCTTTTTTTACAAAATAAATAAATATGCTTCTAAATAATTTATGGTTCAAGGAGAGGTCGCAATTGAAATTAAGAACTGTTTTTGAAATAAATGAGAAAAATAGTACATATCAGAACTATACCCGTACTGTGCAGCTAGAAGTGTACTTAGAGGGACACCTTTATGTACAAATATATTAATAAAATAAATACCAAAGAGTAATGATCTAAACATTCATTACATGAAATTAGGAATTAACCACATTTTGTTTAGCCACCCATCCGTGGATGGACATTTGGGTTGTTTCTACTTTTTGGCTGTTGTGAATAATGCTGCTATCAACACGAATGCACAAATAAATACCTGTTCAAGGAGTGCCTGGGTGGCTCAGTTGTTGGGCATCTGCCTTTAGCTCAGGTCATGATCCTGGGGTCCTGAGATCAAACCCCGCATCAGGCTCTCCCACTCCTTGTGTTGTGTTCCTTGTCTCACTGTATTTCTCTGTCAAATAAATAAAATCTTAAAACCCAAAACCCCAAATATCTGTTTGAAATAATGCTTTTAATTCTTTTGCGTATATACACAGAAGTGAAATTGTTCGGTCCTATGGCAATTCGATTTTTAATTTTTTCCAGCCTCATTGAGATATAATTGACATCTAGCATTGTGTGAGTTTAAGGTATTACCACAGTAGGTTTAGTTACCATATCCTTATCACATAGTTTCAATTTTGTGTGTGTGCGTGGTCTATTCCAGAAATGCAATGTGATTTAACATTCAAAACTCAATCCATCAAAATACACCTTTTTAATGTATAACATTAATAAGTAAAAGAATAATTATGTGATAATCAAAATACGCATATAGAAAATATTTGGTAAAATACAGTTTCCAAGGGCGTCTGGGTGGGTCAGTGAGTTAAGCATCCACCTCTGGCTCAGGTCATCCTGGGATCAAGCCCAGCGGGGAGCTGCTCAGCTACCATGTTTTATTCAGAATTTCTTGCTTCTGGAAGACTAAGAAATGGAGAAAAAAATTCCAGGTAGTGACGGAAGTAAGAAGAGACACAGATAAAACCACAACCATAGTGGGACATTTTCACCCAACATACTTCTCTGAAAAACTAATAGTAAAAACTAAATTTACATTTATGTAAATGGGAAAATAGCCGTAAGACAAAATCATGCCAACCACAGACACACAGAGAGAGCCTGTTTCTCCTTCTCTTCCCTGCTTGTGCTCTGTTTCTCTCTCTCTCAAATAAATAAATAAATGAAATTTTCTATTCATATTTTTAACTTAAAAAGACTCTGTTTTCTAGGTATTTACCCAAAGGATACAAAAATAGTGATTCCAAGGGGCACATGCACACCAATGTTTACAGCAGCAATGTCTACAATAGCCAACTAGGGAAAGAGCCCAGATGTCCACTGAAGGATGCATGGCTAAAGATTAAGTATAGGCATATAATGAAATATTACTCAGCCATCAAAAAGAACAAAATCTTGCCATTTACAACACCGTGGATGGAACTGGAGGGTATTATGCTAAGTGAAATACGTCAGTCAGAGAAAGACAAATACCATATAATCTCATTCCTTTGTGGGATTCAAGAAACAAAACCGATGACATAGGGGAAGGGAAGGAAAAATAAGAGGAAAACAGAGAGGGAGACAAACCATAAGAGACTCTTAACTCTAGGAAACAAACATGGTTGCTGGTGGGGGGGCGGGGGAGATGGGGTAACTGGGGATGGGCCCTAAAGAGGACATGAAAAATAATGAGAACCGGGTGTTATACACAATTGATGAATCACTGGACTAATAAAATGCTACATGTTAATTTAATTGAATTTAAATAAAAAATTAAAACAGAAAAACTTGTTTTTAATAGTTACAGATTCATAGCAAGTTGCAAAAATAGTGCAGAGGGGTTTCATGTACCCTTCACGCACTTCCCCGGTGGGTTACTTCTTACATAACCAGAGCACAATATCAAAAGCAGGAAATTAATGTTGGCTCTGTGTTCGTGTATAATTCTATCTCAAGTGAAAGAAGCTAATCCCCAAAGGTCACCTACTATGCAGGTTCATGTAACCAGTAACAGAACATCACGGCAGCAGTCTCCCACCGCCTCCCCTTAGGGTCATGCCCACACTCTCTGCCCACCATCCCTAAACGCCTGGCAAGTGCTCATTTGTTCCAATCTCTATAATTGCGTCATTCTGATAAGCTCATGTAATTAGAATATACAGTATGTGACCCACGAGATTGACTTCCTCCTCTCAGCATTAGTGCCCTTGATGTGCTTCCAAACTGTTGATTCATCCTCAGTGTCCTCTTTCATGCTGACTAGAGCTCCCGAAGACATGCTGCTGTCTGTGTCCTCACTCACCTGCTGAAGGACATTTGGGCTGTGTTCAGTCTGGGCTATCACAAGTAAGGCTGCTATGAACGATCATATCCAGGCTTTTGCATACGCATAAGTTTGCATTTTGCTGGAAATGAAGAGTGAAGCCCATGAATCATACAGTATTTTCATGTTTTATTTTGTAAGAAATGGCCAAACTATTTTCCAGAAAGGCTGTGCCATTTTCCATTCCCACCCATAGAACGATTGTATTCAATTTCAAGAACAGTTTCAAAAAAAGGTCAGACTGTAGGGACGGGAAACATAGGTGGCCACCAGCAGTTGCTCGTGGTGTTGGGAAGTGGCTATGACGGGTAACTCAGGTTTAGGACTGACAAAACTGTTCTTGTCCTGATTAAGGCAGGCGGTTATACAAAAATATGCATCTTCTTTCAAAAAGTCAATTTTACTGTACTATTATCTTCTAAATTAAAATAAAAATAGCTTTCATTTTGTGGCAGAAATACCCTCTACAATTTATCTGAGGGACATTTTCACCAAATTGTCCGTTTTGGAAATAGCTTCCTTAGAGCGGGGTTTTGGGGAGAGAAAACAGACAGAGACATCCTTAAATTCTGCACAACGCTGGGCGCAGCTCTACTCCTTCTTGAGAGCAGGATTGTACTCACTCCGTTTTTTTCTGGGAAACACAGGGAGACCCCAGACACAAGCCCCTCCCCCTATACCGCTGTGACAGGATCAGGTTGCGGGGAGACCTAAAGGGGTCCTCTCCTCGAGACAAACTGGGTAAAAGTGACGTAGTCGGCAGGATTCGAACCTGCGCGGGGAAACCCCAATGGATTTCTAGTCCATCGCCTTAACCACTCGGCCACGACTACTGGTGCACGCTGGGGTTCCCAGAAGTACAGAAGGAAAGGTAGGCGAGTTAGCGGCAAGATTCTGGGGCGGACAAAAGTGTGTTCAGTGAGACGGACAAAGACCCGCTGATTCAACGAAGCCCTGGGGAGGAAGTCGAACGCCCCCGGTGGCCCCCGACGTTTAGGAGCAAGAGGACGAGGCTGCTCCCTACAAGCATCTTCGTTTCCAATGAAGCTGAAGTCGATTCATAAACTACCGCCTGCTTCCCTGGCGGGGAACCTGGGAGAGTGTTGGTGCTGGAGTCTCCGAAACTGGGAGCAAATTTCCTCGGCCCGAAGGGGCGGGGGGCGGGGTCAGGGTAAGCACAGTTTTAGACCTGGAAGGGAGCAACCTTCTTCCAGAACTCGAAGGCCGGGTGCTCTGGATGACACTCCGAGAGAGATAGTTGCAGGGAAGGAGGGAAGGAGATACTGTCGCTGATTTGTGTCCCCGGAGCGGGGAGAGCGACAATTTGCTGAGAACCGCTCTGGGTCCCCTCCCTTCTTCGTGTCCCCAGGCTCCAAAGCTCACACCTCGAATATTCATCTCATTGCATTTGGAAAAGTGCTTGCCAAACACCAACGCGTTTTCGCTTTCCATATGGGTTAGAAGAAACCTGTAGGTAGAGATGGTCCAGAAGTTTCATTTCCCCTGAGTTCTTAGCTGCTTCCTGAAAAAATGGATTACCTGGTTTGGGTTTGTTTTGTTTTTGTCAATGCAAGAGCCCATTTTCCTTCAATTGTCACCAACACAGCACGTTTCCTGTTCTCCTTTTTAACGTTTGTAACTCAGCTTCCTTTGGCAGAATTTCCAGAGGCTCTACGGGATCCGGAACCACTCAGAGCAAAATGGTTGAGTGTGGATGCTGGAGAACATTTCATGCCCAGCAAAGTGTCAACCGGCAAGAGGTGAGAGCTGATGGATATGATGTCTCTTGAGGAAATAGAGGTAACTGCTTGGATTTAATACATTATATTTAGCCAGAAGTAACAAAGTGTCCTTTAAATAGAGCTCTATTCAATTCAGACATCACTGGGAATGGGGAGGGAGGGGCTAGATCTCATTAAAGATAAAGTATTTTCCTTTTATTTAGGTAGGGAAAAGATAAATCACACCATCACTTATGAAGAGAAGGAATGTGTTTATGGAAAGTAAGGATGTCTCACTGGGCATCTTTGGAAAATTCCCCACTCTTTGCTTTAAAAATTGTTTTAAATCTTTATTTTCTGCCTCTCTCCATTGGAATATTGGGGGCAGACATTTGTCTTGAGCCTTCCTAAAACATTTTTTTAAGTAACTTTTTGATATTAACATAATAACCGCATAAGAGTTCTTCATCAAAGTATGCATGCAAAATAATTCTTAAGGTCTAATTAAATGTCAGGAGGTTAGAGACGCAGAGAAGACTCCAGGAATTCTGCAAACCTCTAACTGGCATCCACTAGTCAGGAAACAAACTCAAGAGCCATGTAATTGTGAAGGGTACTGAGAAAGACAGTTGATCAGCAAGGGCTATTGAGGAACACTCAACATCAAAGTCCTGGTGTCCACAAGTGGAGAATTCATTTTTCTTGTGCCGAATGAAATAGATGTTTCTCCTTCATGACTAGAAGAATCTTGGGTAATGAGGACTGTCTCATACTGGGATGAAGGGGGGTGGAAAAAACAACCCACACTCCTACCTCCTGGAAGCTAGCAATTCCAGCACTTGGGTGTATCTTCTTTTTCTCTCCTCCCCCTTAACCCCGTATTTTGAGTGCAAAAAAAGGGGGGGATGGTTGAAGTCACACAAAACATAAATTGTGCCAATATCTTCCAGACAAAAACCATCAGGAATACAGAAGAGGTTGATGGGTGCATCTTAGTAAGAGGGTTTAATCTTGTGTTAGGTGATTTGGGGGGTTTAAAGAATCAGGGCTTCTCTGGACCGGATGCTGTGTGGAAGGGGGGAGCCATTCTAGGATTGGATAGCTTAATAAATCCTATCCTGAAGGAAAGAAGACCAGAGCAGTGCTAAAACTAGGATTGGTCAAGAAGCTGTCATCCCTCATATTGGACAAGAAGAGGAGACGCTGGGTCATTTTTGTGGCTTGACAATACTGGTCTCTGGGTCTGTTCTGTGTGTGTTTCACGTTTGTGTTTGTGTTCAGACAGGATAGCAGTGTGATCTTATTTCCATCTTAATCCATAGATGGTCACTTGAAGGGCCTGGCCTGACATCTGGGGTCTGTGAAATTGCTTATGTTAAACAAAAGAACATCAAGGTCTTGCTGAGAACACCAGGTCAGCCCCCATGTGGCGGAAGCTGCTTTTCTCTGTCTCAATTTTGTATTTTACTAATTTAATTGCGTGTTATATCACCAACACTTTTTTTTCCCTAGGCACTTCTCAAGTGTCATTTTAGTGGCTTTCTAATGTTCCCATACTCAGGTGAAGTCGGAATCAAGCAAATAGTTCCCCCTGCTGGACTTCTATGTTATTTGTGCTCTGCTCTTACCCTTTTTTAAATACTGTAACTGCTTTGTGCACAAAACGCTTTTCTGTAGTTAGGATTAATTCCGTAAGACAGTGTTTTGCAAAATGAATTACCGATTTGACTGTTTTCAAGCTCCAAATGAGCTGTGTGTGAGGTGCAAAGGTTGCAGGAACAAAGAACTTCTTGTGAGAATGTGAAGAAGGAAATATTATTCCTGTCCCCACGAGGAAGGCGGTGACATTTAATTGCAAACGAGAGAGTTTTGCGGACAACGGCTTGAGGAAACGTTTCCCTTGTAACGGAACATTTGACGGATCTCTTTGTGTTCCCTTAGAGGGGCTTGTGTTTTCAGCCCTTCGGAGGAAGCCGGCTCGGCACGGCACCCGTCCTCCCGCTCGGAAGCGCGGGCTCGCTAAGCCCAGAAGCAACCCTATTTACAAAACGGCTCAACTTTGCCTGGTACTTAACCGTTTCTACTTGTCCTTTCCGCTACGTGAGAGACAGAAGGTCGCTAGGTCCGGCTCTGGAAAATTCGTTCTCTGGGATGTCCTTGGGGCGCGGGGCCGGGGACCCGAGGTCGGGGCGGAGCAACCCGGTTGAACGCCAGCTAACGAGTCCCAGCTGCGAATGCCCCGGTGGAAGGAACGCCCGTGAGCGCCCTTCAGGCCGGCTCCTCTCCCACCAGCTTTTGCAAGTCCGGGGCTGCCCGAGGCGCCGCTGGGTTCCAGCCCGCCTTTCTGGGGTTCCCTGGACTTAGAGCTGAACGCACATGTCCTCGCAGATCAGTGCCTGGAGAATGGACTAAGGTCAAGGAAGCTCGAAGCTCACCATCCTCATTCGGCTCTGGATTTACTAGGGGTTCGTTCTTGAATCCAAGAACCCTTGGAAAAGCCATGAAATTCTTTCTTGCAAAACTAAATGTGTGCAGACGCTCCTCACACCAGCCACCTGTCACACTCACTAGTATCTCACGTTAGCCCACGTGGACCGCGGCTCGCCCACCCCGCCCTTTCATCAAGAGTTAACATTCTGGGGGAGCGAGAATGGCGGGGGTGGGGCTGTGCTCAGTCGCTTAAGCATCCAGCTCTGGATTTTGGCTCATGATCTCGGGGTTTTGAGGTCATGATCTCAGGATTGGGGGATTAAGCTCGCATGGAGCTCACTCGGCAAGGAGCCTGCTTAAGAGTCTTTCTCTCCGTCTCCCCCTCCCCACCACTAGTGAGTGAACATTCGGTGGGAGGGGCCTGTAGGGAGGTTAAAGGATTAGAAATTCTCTGGGGTTTGCCTGCAGAGGTCCCAGCCCTGCTGACTTGTTGCTAAGGGGCAAGCCAAGGAGACATTTAGTTTAATCAAAGATGTTTATTTAGAGAGAAGAATCAATTATTTAGGAAAGTTAATACATGATCTGCTGTCAGGAAGGTCTTCGAATAAAGGTGTAGCAAATAAAGGTGTACCATCCATATGACCAATGGCATCAGCCCTTGGAGAAGCTCAGATTGGAGAGGGTGGACACTGATTGCTGATAATGTCTACAAGAACAGAGGTGCCTATAAAGTGTGTGTATACCAAGGGTGGGGGGACAAACTTCACTCTTAAAGATGTCCATCGTCATTCAGTCAGTTGTCATAGCAGTCAGGAAACAGCAACCCAATTTTCTGAGCCACCAAAAAAGAATATCCTTTCCTGTGAACGAGGATGACTAGGGATGTGGTGCTGGTCCAGACCCAGGATCCTCCTCAGTGTGAAACGTGTTATCAGCGACACAGAGGTGGGCCAACAGGCACAATTTAGAGCCTCAGGAACCGGAAGAGAGGGGATTGTTGGAAAAAAGCAAACTATGTTTTCACACAAGTCTATAGTCTGAGAGATCTGGGTTCTCAGGAAACCAAAGCAGTTAATCCAGTTAGTTGGACAGCACAGTCTAGAAGATGTGGGGACAGAGAGTCACAGCAGTGTGGATAAACAAATGCTACAGCAAACTTTGGATTCACATGCTCTGTACTAGAAAAGTCTACACAGTATTTTGAGAATGTGGCTGCATCGTTAGAGTAGCCCACGATGGAGAAATGGTCCCGAGGACTGTAGAATAAAAATGTTTATGTATCATCTCTGCATCAAATTCTTTATTGGAAAACATGTTCTCAGATGAGTTTTTAATATTAGTGAGATAAGAGGGAATAAGGAACAGAGGGAGATTTCATTCCAAGGACACTAATTCGGGGGTTTGTTACAGATACAGTAACAAGTGCTTGAAATAATTAACTACTCTATAGTCTAAGGCATCTTATTTTTTGCTAAGGACCCCTTTCAAGTGAACTTTTTAAAATTGCAGACATAAACTAATGAGAAATACGTTTTACCACTGTCGGCCCCAAACGACTTCCTTTTCCTTGAAAGCTTTCCGAATCCTCCGAAAACAATATGTGGGCGTAATTATCTCAGTAAAGTAGTTTATAGTATCCTTAGTTATTTCTGTGGATTGCGATCTGATCTGCCCCTCTGACTTGTGCTTTGTGAGGATCTCAGACACCTCGTCGGAAGGAAGGAAGGAAAGAAAGGAGGGAGGGAGGGAGGAAGACTTCCATCTGGAAAGCGGATACGTGGGCGTAGACGTGACATCCAAGAAATAGGACAAAGCCGCGCTCGCCTCTGGCCCCGGGGCTCTGGGGCTTCGAGAACTTCTCAGCCAGCTCAGGCTTCGGCTCCGGTAAACATGTGTCCTTTCTGCACTGCAGGTTTGCAAGCCGTGGGCAGATCCAGGACTCTGCGTCCTAGGGAGTCCCTCCTCAGTGACCGCCCCTGCCACCTGGCCCTCTCTGTCCACAGGACCTCGACCGATGGCCGCTGAAGGAGCCGGGTGGTTGGAGCGCACGGTCCCACAGAAGAGAGGTCGCAAAGAAAACGCCCGAGCTGGGAAACCTGGAGTATTTCCAAAGATGCTTGGACGCATCCAAAAATCCGTGGGTCGCAGAGTCGTCGTTTGCTCTGAGCAAAGCACACAAGGAAGCCCCCTTTCCAAAAACAACACGGGTGGGAACGGGAAGGACCTCCCTTCCGCGAGGGAGAACCCCGCACAGAGCCGGAGTGGAGGGAGGGGGACCTGGCGACGTGTTAGGAACATCTTCCAAGGCCGCTTACTGGGAGCTCCCCCAGATTCCATTTTCGCGAAGCCCACGGCCCCCAGCGTGTCGGTGCATTGGCCGGATGCAATGAGATATGGTTTTTGATCCTTGATCAAACTCTTCCTTATCTTGCAGAGACAAATGACAATGGTCGCTGGAAGGATCAGAAACTCCCTGCGTCGGGTATTGTGTGTCCCTTGCATTGCCTTGTTTCTGTGCTTCTTGAACTTTAGCGGTGACTGCAGCAGAGTGTTTCCAGAAATGTATTATAGTGAGAGCCAAATAAATAATCAACGACCTTAGGGCTCCGGCGCTAACGCTGCAATCCACAGGCTCTGTGGCGCAATGGATAGCGCATTGGACTTCTAGCGTTGATAGAAAGAGATTCAAAGGTTGCGGGTTCGAGTCCCGCCAGAGTCACAAGCATTTTGTCATCGAGTGGATTCCCTCCCAAACATTTCTCGGTTCCTGTAAGATCTGGACGTTTTGCCCACAGTCAGCTTTCTCACTTCAGTGTATTTCGGCTTCATAAACAATTCCACCTGTGTCTTGGTGGGGGGGGGGGCGGTCAATGACCAAATAGAGGGAGAGAAGTGGACGCGCCCAGCGAAGGTGAAGTGTGGAAATAAATACTAGTACTTATTTCTTCGTCATGAGAAACAATTTCCAGCTCGCTATTTTCCTGGTCTTGGCTGGAGGCCCGCAGTCAGGCGTTCCACACGGTGCAGCGGCCACTGGAAACCCCATGGTGCAGCGGCCACTGGAAACCCCCAAGGTCTTCCCGCACGTGCTGCTCAGCCCAAGTCTGCTCAGACCCTCCCCGCTCCGCCCTGCAAGCGCTCACGGGTGGTGCAGAGGTTTGCTCCGCAAACTTAACTAAAGTTTAATTTGTTTTTAAATGAATGGTGGATGAGATCAGTAAAGATTATTCCCACTTAAAGAACACCACTTCCTTAATTCTGTCCGCTGGTGCCTAGTTTCAAGTATCCTTTCAGAAATTCTGTATGTATAGATGCGTTCCCCATGAGGGAAAGAAACAGAAGGACGACAGACCCAGTGTATTTCCAGCAGCGCCTGCATCTGGCACCGTTCCCTAAAGGGAGAATTGCTTGACCTTTGCATGTGGAGCATGGGTTTATGAATGTTTCAATAAAGCCTTCTTCTTAAACCCTATCACGTGGTATGGTGGGTTTTCTCCTCCTGGACTGGTACCACAATCTGGCAATGATGCACCCCTTCCCTGTGATCCGCTAGTGTAATGACTAACCTTCTGTAGAATATCGCCCACTACACACTCCTCCTACTCCTCCTACCATGCACATCCCATGTCTAGCAGGTCAGGCAAAGGGACCCCTATTTATTCCTGCATAGATTTCTCAGGAAATTACAATGTCTCACTATAGCTGCAATGCCACTTTTGTCTAATACTAAATTTACACACGTGTGCATGATTTCTGAACTCTCTATGCCCTTGCATGTTTTGTTTACCCCTGCACCAATGCATGTTCTTCTTTAGGTGAGTTTTCTAGTAAGGCTTGACACCTAGTATGATAAATACAACTATCTTTTTCTTCTTCGAAATTCTCCTGACTGGTGCAATCCCAGACTCACCTTTTCTGATTATCTTCCCTCCAGGATCACAATCCTGCACTGCCTGTTTCCTAAACTCTGTTTTCTAATGGTTATTTCATACCCTTTTTTTCTGGTTTTCTAATTTTTGTATAGCCAGAGGACAACTCTCCTAGCTGTTAATCCTTGATGGGTGGAAGTAGAAATTTCATTAATAAAAATAAGGGACCACAGATTATTTTCAACATTCCATAGTACTTTTGTTATATTTTTAGATTATCTGATCAATCCATGGGTCTGTTTAAGTACACTCTTAATCAAATGATTGTTGACTTTTTATCTACATATTCTATTACCTGTATCATTTTTCTTCATAGGGAACCATTTTAATGTATTAAGTGTCTACATTTTTGTTATATTAAAACATGACATGCTTTCTTACAGAATATGTCATAGTATTTCGTGCACATCCTTTTTATATTACAGAAATTATACTTTGTATACATAGCTTTCTACTTCTTTTTCCATAACCGTCATTATCTTATCTTATTTATATGTCATTTAAATGCTGATCATTACCAACGCATCTACCATAATTTATCTTTTTTATTGCTTCCAAGAAGGGGCCCTCTTAGCTCCTGACACTACAGGTAACTCTGCCCAAACACCCTCATACACATCCCTTTATGGATTTGGACATACCCCGGGGAGGCACAGAGGTTAGAGAACCTGTTATGCCTGTATTTTGATTGCGCTGATTGGTGCCAGATTGCTATCTCGGACGGATCCAGCCTTTTCAACAAAACTGAGTAGCCACAAAAACCTATCTGCGGCATTAATACTGCCTCACAGTCTAAGTTGTAAAGTGATGCCCCATCGAGTTTGAATCTCTTGTATAATCATTGACTCTGAGCTCTTCCTGGTTCCAAGGTTGTTAATTCTTTCCTGTAAACTGTTAACCTTGACTGCCTGCTCCCTAATTGCATCTGCTGCTTTTAATTGAAGGTTTACAGGCCATTCTATGCATGAATACCTTATCAGTCTCAAATAATTGCCCTGTGATTTAGTGATAGCATTTTTTATTTTCAGACCTGATAAGAGTACCAAAGGCTACTTTGCTCATGTTCAACTGCTAACATCAAAATAAGACAACTTCTTAGTTGTGACAGAAACTAGACCCAAAGCCACTGCCTAGATGCACAGCTGGAAATTCATCTTCCTTTCTTTCTTTCACAGAAAGAGAGAGGAAATCCACCTTTCTGTCATCATGTCTCTCTGTGTTTCCTTACCATCTCTATTACCTTTTTAATGCAAGAACATTGGCCCTTTGAACTTATAAATTACTACAGAAGATCTGTCCAGAAGGTCCCCAGCTCAGCGCTGCGCACTTGCTGAGAACTGCCTTCCTCTGAAAGGCCCCTGACAGGCAGCTCTCCGCTTGACAAATGGGGAGAGTCCTTCCAGGGTTCATGTGTGAAAGAGTGGAGGAAATAATGCAGGGGATGGGAAAAACTCTTTCCTCAAGTTGCTTTTCAGTCCAATTTCCCTGACCTTACTGGAATGAAATCCAATTTTGACCAGTCTAGGTTAATGTGTGTAGATAAACTCCATTCCACAAACCACCATGGAGCAAACATGGCCACCTTCTTGGCTTTGCCAAGCAGTTAGACCGACAAAAGAAGGCTTGGGGTTTCTCTGTAGGACGAGTACCTTGACTCTTTAGATGGTAGCAGGTGAAGGAGAATCAGAAAGCCAGATATCAGGGAGAATTGGGACTTAAATTATCCTTGGAAACCTGTGGGGGTAGAAGTCGATTCTCACTCTCCAGGTTGGAAGCTGTCACCCTCAGCCCTCCATTATGTACACAGAGCTGCTACTGGACTCCGGACTTCTGGCTCAGAGCTTTTAAGCAGTTGCAGATGGGTCGGTGGCTAGACAGGGCAAGCTGGTGCTCACAAGAATGCCCTCACAAGGTGGACATGGAAGCGCCCCGCACATCGGGTCTAAAGATACGCAGCCACAGAGCCGATGGCCGACAGCCGTAAGAAACCTGCTCTGTCACACAGAGAGAAAAAATGGCTTGGCTTCGTTTGGGGGAGTTGGTCCCATTAATGCCACAGTTCTGGGCCCTAACTTTATACACCACTTCCGTGCACACTGTTGAAAGCTGAAATTATGAGGAAAAGTGAGGATGGCCAGAAGGGGTTGGTGATACTTCCCTGCAGGAGAGGGTGAGGTAAGTGCATGGGAGCCCACTCCCATGCAGTGGGATGGCCTGGCTTCCGCACTAGGATAGCAACACATAGTCCGCTCTTCTGGCAGAAAATATGAAAAAGAATAGGATTCTCTTGGAGAAGAGCAGCACCTTGCAGAATGTAGCGGGAAACCACAAAGGGGCAAAGGATGGCTTCCCAAGAAGCTCGGTCAGCATCTCCTCAGCTGGACCAGGCAAAGGGGTGATACCCTGCATTTACAGAATCCCAGTCAAAACCCTACCTACTCTCGTCCTTAGAGCATCCGTTCTGCGTGGGAGCAATGCAAATGCATTTAAAATCAAATAAGCTAAGATTATGCATTTGGAAGCCAAGAGGGGCTCTGGTCACCTAGTCACCAGGGAAGGACACTAAAACTGACTCTTGTCTTAGATGTAAACAAAGACTTTGATGAAGGAAGGCTTATAAGTTTGACCTCGATAAGTACAAAATTAATAATAATGAGGACCAGCAGAGTATTGGATCTACACAGATTTGAAAACCACAAATGTCTGACCACGTTTCAGTGCCTCTCTCTTGGCAACAAAGGAGCTTCTCTGGAAGGATAGAGAAAGTCTGTGAGAAGGAGAAATAGAGGTGGAGAAAATGGTTTTGCCTAAAAAAGATTTAATTAAAAAGTTTTGAAATAGCTTTGCACAATTCTATCTGCACTTGTGGACTGCTACTGATTAAAAAAAAAATCATCCTTAGATGATTAAAAAAAATCAACCCATCATCCCTAGACTAAGGGGTCAAAACACTCCAAAAAATAAATCCTTTAGTTTCTTATACAAAGTGAAATAGCCCACGTTTTAAAAAGAAATAAACATAAAAAACAAATAAATACACACATTATTTATAATCATCAAACTTGCTAAGAGACCAGAATTTAACTTTTCCAACTACTAAAAAGAAATGATAATTATGTAACATGACAAATGCACTAATTTATCATATTATAATAGCAACCGTATTATACTTTATATACATATATTTAATATGTATATTTATTATTATACATATATATATATAAAGGTATCAAATCTTTTTTTTTAAGATTTTATTTATTTGACAGACAGAGATCACAAGTAGGCAGAGAGGCAGGCAGAGAGAGAGAGAGAGAGAGAAGCAGGCTCCGCAGGGAGCCTGACACAGGGCTCAGTCCTAGGACTCTGGGATCCAGTCCGAGGCAGAGGCTTAACCCACTGAGCCACCCAGGTGCCCCTAAAGGTATCAAATCTTTAAAAACTTTTGATAGCCTCTAACTTACATTTTAAATATATAGTAACTGAAATTTACTAGAGGGAAAGAAATATAGTCACTGCTTACAATCCTGACTTGACTTTCAATTGTATCACTTTTGTGTTTGGAGACATAATACATTTCATACAAAATTATAGTGAGATAATTGAACGAAGGTCTAACTGACAAGAAGCAGGCCGACCCTGGATTGGCTCTGGTGTGTAGTAATGTGATTGTGTGCGAAGGAATGCAAATATTCACGGTAGATCCTACCTTAATAAATAAGTAAGTGACTAAATAAGCAGTTACTGATAAACACACAAAATCAGAAGTTAAAAAAGTAAGAAAATAAAAAACGTATTGTAGATGGGACTTGGTGAAACAAATCACTAGATACCTTTCCTAGCACATGTCATTGACACTGCTTCCAAGCTTCTCAGCATATTTATTTATTTGTTTGTTTGTTTATTTGAGAGAGAGCATTAACAGGGGGAGAGGGAGAGGGAGAAGCAGACTCTCCACTGAGCAGGGAGCCGGAGACAGCCTCCATCCCAGGACCCAGGGCTCATGACCAGAGCTGAAGGCAGAGGCTTAACCCACTGAACCACACAGGTGCCCCATCAGCATCTTTATTTTAAAAATGCATATTTTATAAACAGCCAATAACTGGATCTTCTACTTTTTCCAATCTAAAAATTTCTTGATTTCAGGGTGGGATTTAAATATGAGGAGGTATTTCAGAGGATGTTGTAGAAATATTGCTGGTGCCTGTCGAATATGAGACTGTGTCCCCTGTACATCTCTTGGGATATTTAGCTGTGATGCCCTGTTAAGAAGGCAGAGATGGGGACTGGAGGCAACATTCTCAGATTCATGATATTTAGTCATTGATTTGTAGGTAGGAAGTCGATGGACTCCAAGGGGAGTTTATCTCACTGTTCAGGCTAAGGGAGTGTAGGAATTTCTTAAAGTTGGGCAAACTTATGTTTGATATCTTCATCTATTCTGTCTGTCTTACCTTAAGAACAAAGATGACGTGGGCAAGGGGGAATTTGCGTAGGGGTTAATATCCTACAAAGCTCTTTGGTAGCGATTCTGGGAAACAGAGTGCACATCACTAAAGAAGCAATTCAGACCTCACCAGGTAGGACAGATGAGTCAAACAACACTTTTGCTATGGCTAAAATTATGGCTTTCTGACAAAGTGCTCCTGAAAATTGCTTTAATATGCATTTTATACACACTTAATATGCATAAACATGTTTTTATGTACACTATTTTATAAACTTTTTAAAAAAGATTTTATTTATTTATTTGGCAGAGAGAAATCACAAGTACACTGAGAGGCAGGCAGAGAGAGAGAGAAGGAAGCAGGCTCCCCGCCGAGCAGAGAGCCCGATGCGGACTCGATCCCAGGACCCTGAGATCATGACCCGAGCCGAAGGCAGCGGCTTAACCCACCGAGCCACCCAAGCGCCCCTATAAACATTTTTATATCTGTTTTTTGTACAATAGAATAAATTAATTTTAGAATGTGTAAAGAAAGGGATCTTGGGACGCCTGGGGGCTCAGTCAGTGTGGCGTCTGCGTTTGGCTCAGGTCCTGATCCCAGGGTGCTGGTATTGAGCCCCACATCAGGTTCCCTGCTCTGCAGAAAGCCTGCTTCTCCCTCTTCCTCTGCTGCTCTCTCTGCTTGTGCTCTGTGTAAAAAAAAAAAAAAAAAAAAAAAAAAAGAAATGAAACCTTAAAAAGAGAGAGAAAGGGACACCTGGGTGGCTCAGTTGGTTAAGCATCTGTCTTTGGCTCAGGTCATGATCCCAGGGTCCTGGGATTGAGTACCACATTGGGCTCCTTGCTTGGCAGGGAGCCTGCTGCTCTCCCTGCTTGTGCTCTCTCTCTCTCTCTGACAAATAAATTAAAAAAAAAAAATAGAAAGAGAGAGAGAGAGAGAAAGAAAGGTGTCTTGAGGCTTGACTCTTATGTCTTCATAGTTTTGAGAGGATTACAGTGTAGGCAGGTCAGATAAACATCAAAAACATCCTTGACTTTGCCTTTAATAGTTTCTTGCCTATCCTCATTTAAGGTTGTAGTCAACTCATCTATGGAATAGCAGTAAGACTATAGCTCCAGCTAATGTACTGAGTTAATCAGTGCTAGCAGAATAGTAGAGGGATCCCTTCTTGTAGGATAACAAATCACTTGTGGAGTGGAGTTAAAGATTATCCTGTGACTAGAAACATATCATCAACACCGAGGATGTTGGCAAATCTCCAGGACCTCTGTTGTACATCATAAAGTTTACTATCGTTGTCCCTGATTCACCATCACTTTATAGGCAATTTTTATGCCTATCTTTGTGCTTGAACATGAATATGTTTTCTATTAGCTGAGAAATAAAAGATCATTGAAATGTATTTTACTAATATATTTTACTTTGTTGTTATAAATTGAATTGTGCTCCATCCTCCAACTTCATATGTTGAAGTCCTAATCCCCTGTACCTCAGAATGTGACCTTATTTGGAAATAGGGTCATTGCAGGTGTAGTTAATTAGGTTAAGATCAGATCATTAGGATGACCCCTATCTAATACAACTCATGTCTGTTTGAAAAGGGGAAATTTGGACACAGAGGTATATATGCATAGAGGGAAGATGATATAAAGAGATAGAAATAAGTACGTGAATATGAAGATGGCCGAGGAGGGAAGTCTGGAACAGAACCCTGCCAATATTGGAAGCCTCCAGAACTGCGAAATAAATTTCTGTTTTTAAGCCACCCAGTTTGTTTTGTTAAAGCAACCTTGGCAAACTAATACATTTATACATAATTAACCCAGGAAGATTGTTCTCTTGAATTTTATCGTTTATTAAGCCTAAACTCGATAAATAAAATAATTCTTACAATATTTCTGAGTTAAAGTGTGAAAAATGATAAAGCAAACCTAATTATTCTATTATTCATAATTTTTATAAAGTGGAAGAACAAATCTTGGTGTTATTTGGAAGCCATTCTAGAAAATCTGAAGAATTCAGGCATAAAAGATATCTTCACGGTTGTTACTATTCTGCTTTAAGGCCTATGCTTGGGAAAATCAGGTCAAGATGAATCGTCTTGAAAGACAAAATATGAACACAAGTCATAATTTTGTCAAACCGAGGCATGCAAAAACCACAGCAATAATAACAGTGATCATTAGAAACTTAAAAATAAGTAAGTTTTCTCAAAATTATTTAAAATATACCAACACTACAAAGAGGTAACAGAATGTCTTGACAATTATAAAAGGACTTTGGTTAACATGGCACAAATAATTCGGTAATTTTGCGGAAAAAAAATTTCTAATTTTGCTGTTTAGCACATATTTTCATACCAGGATTCGCATGTTCTTTTTGTATAAACAAATCAATTAAAAATAACTATCTCAGACTTTTAAAGCATCATGTGTACATTGTTTTTAAAATGCATCTTACTCTATCCCTATATGTACGTATTTAAATAAACACAAATACGGAATCATAAGTATCTGCAGACATTGCCAAGTGTCCTCGGAGAGTGGGACGGGGTGCAAAACCGCTCAGGGTTGCGAACCACTGTTCTAACCCTTCTGCCTCTCATCGGCCTCTCGACGATCGCGTGGTACTGAACAGAGGCATCCCAACTCTTCACTCCGCAGCCCACGCCCTCAGGGTGGCAGAGTGATGCGATGGGGAAAAGGTGTGCAAGGAGGGGAAGCGGAAGGTCGGAAGGAAAAGACCAAAAGTTCAGGCGAGGACAAGGGAGAGGGAGGGACCCGCAGGAGAAGGGCCCGAGAACGCTCAAACCACCTGCCACTTGCTCTCACAGAACAGTTGAAACTGGAAACGGGAACTTAAGAACCCTCCCCTCACCTATATTTTAAGACCTACACTTTAATACTGACCTATTACTATCCATATAGATATTTATAAACATCATAAGTGTCAAAAGGAAAAAGGAAAGAAAGAAAACGAAAGCAGGGAGGAAGGAAGGGCAGGCGGAGGAGAAACACATCTGAACACCACCGGCTTGAGAAGGGTGAAGTGCGGATAGTGATAGGGAGGAAGGATAAGCTTTGATACCGCTGCCTAAAAAGGAAGTGATTTAATTCTAAAAACTTACAGAATTGAACAGGGCAAGAATAAAATCACCAGCCTGTCAGAAGTGGGATTCGAACCCACGCCTCCACCTGGAGACCAGAAGCCCCGAGCGCGGGAAGCGGACGCTTGAGTCTGGCGCCTTAGACCACTCGGCCATCCTGACACTGCTGCGCACGACGCGCTGAGCACCGGGACTGTGATCCGCCGCCGGGGAGCGCCTGGCGCGGCCGGGAGCATCTGCGGCCGACTGCGCGCCCGGAGCGCTGCCTCGCGCGGGGGAGAAAGGGCGGGTTTGCAGGAAGCCGGAGGCACAAGGTGGCACAGGGGGAGGCGCGCAGAGCCGGGCGGAGAGGTTCGAAGGGCTCACAGCCCGGGAGGGGGTGGGGGAGAGGGGCTTACACGCCCCCTTTTCCAACCCGTCCAAAGTTTTCGAACCGTCCGTCCAAGAGGAAGCTGGGAGGCTGGTTTATATTTTTAGGTTAAGTCAAAGTGACTAAATGTTTCCCTCCGGGATATAGGTTTGTCACAGTGTTTGTCATTCCTGAATTCTGTGTATGATTTACGTACTAAAATAATTCCTGCACATTATTTCGTGGTAGTTGGCATCGTGGGTACCGCATGAAGCCCATGCATTATTTTCTTCGCACTTGGTCAGAATTGCATTTGTCTTCATGAATAGAAAAACCAAAAAAGACCCATAGAATGACGGACTCCGGAGAAAGTAGTCCCGGGTTAGTGTGTGCAGGGGCAGGGGAGGGTGCAACAGCTCCCCAAGGAACTAGGCGCTGGAGCCGCCTTCGGGGTGGGATTTTTGACCTCAGGGTTTCTGTCTACAGGCGCTCAGAAAACGTTTCAAGAACCGGTAAATAATGAACCACGAGCCCTAGTTCCTCAACCGCCGGCCTTTCTTGTCTTGGAACGAGCTGGGGCTCACGATGAGAAAGCCAGAGGCGGCCTTGCACTGCCCCCTCCCACCGTAGCCCTAAGGAACCCAGACGTCCCATTTCTGAAACCAGCGGGAAAACCCCGAAGGGAACACCGGACAAAATTCCCCGGCCGGTGTCAAGTATAACCTTCCTCTTCTGTCTCCATCTTCTCTTTCATTCTCTTCAAGTTGCTCCTCCACTACCACAACCGTTCCTAAGAGGGGTCGCCTCGTCCCGGGTTCCCCCACGGGCTGGTGAGGGAGTCTGCGCCGCGGCTCTTCCACCGTCTGGGGAGTAAACAGTGTCTCCGAGGGGCTTTCTGCCCAAACCCGCGAATCCCCTTCGGCAACGACTGACTCTAGAAGGGATCTTCATTCTCCCCGCAGCTGTGCGCCTGACCCGGCTGCTGAAAGCATGTACAGTGTGGCCGTTACTCGATCTGCTCGAGGGTTCGATGATCCCGGTAACTGAGCCACACTTTTGGAGGATCCTTGAAGTTCCTGAAACCTTGGTTCACTCCAGCTCTCTCTGGTAACCCAGAGTGTTTATGGAATTTAGTTATTTATGAGATAAATTAAGAGGTCTCAGTGGAGCCTGGGTAGCTCAGTCGGTAGAGCATCAGACTTTTAATCTGAGGGTCCAGGGTTCAAGTCCCTGTTCAGGCGTCAGATGTACTTTTTATTTCAGCCACACGCAGAAGACCATACATGTGGCCCAGAAGAACTCATTCTTTACAGATTTTCAGGCCTAGTCTGGCTTCATTTAATTATTCCTTCCAAGAAAGAACTAAACCAGTCCTAGACTTTGCAAGGGAATTTGGAATCGTGGGTGATAGGAAGAAAGGTAACAAGAAAAAACTCATCACCGAAGTACTATGAATTCTGCCCTTTTAAAATTCCCTCGCATATTGTGGGGGTGACTCCCTGGAAGGTGGGGTGCGATTTGATTAGATCCTACCAGAATAAAAACTGAAGGTAGTGATATCTGGGGCTCCCCAGCTCTTTCACCAGATGGTGTTATACAAGTCTTACCCACTTTGCCAAACATAATTTATCAACTAAAATCCAAACACATTCTGAGATTGTGTTAGCCATCCACTTTGTGTTTTCATTAAAAAGCTCCCCTCCTCGGGGTGCCTGGCTGGCTCTGTCAGTAGAGCACTAGATTCTGGATCTGGGGGTTATGAATTCGAGTCCCCTTTTGGGTGTAGAGATGACCTAAAAATAAAATCTTAAAAAAAAAAAAAAAGCTACTTTGTCTGGGATTTAAATATTTTGTAAAAGCTTCTTCGGTAACAAGGTTCTTTGTGTTTGTTCTCTGTCCATTACTATCGATTTTTGTAAGGTTTTAACTGGGTTTTGGACAAAAAGGTCGAGGTTTTCACCTGGTGGGTACTGTGTATGCAAAGCAAGATTACATTTACTTCATCATTGTTTCTCTCATCTCCACTATGTCATATATCCACAGGAGAACACCATGCCTATAAAGTTGTGGGGGTATCCCCCCCCACTGCCTTAAACCAGACCGCAGAAATCCTCCAGCAGACAGGGAAGCAGAAGCCTCTGTAGATGTGCCTGCCATAGAAATGTCAAATAGCTCCTCAACAGAAACAGATATTAAAAGATCAAAAGTCGGGGCGCCTGGGTGGCTCAGTGGGTTAGGCCTCTGCCTTTGGCTCAGGTCATGATCTCGCGGTCCTAAGACTCCGCATGGGGCTCTCTGCTCCACAGGGAGCCTGCTTCCCCCTTTCTCTCTGCCTGCCTCTCTGCCTATTTGTGATCTCTCTCTGTGTCAAATAAATAAATAAAATCTTAAAAAAAAATAATTTAAAAAAAAAAGATCAAAAGTCTGCTGTTGTCTAGATCGAATTCTGGCCCGCTCATAAGTCTTAATTCAGTAGGTAAAATGAGATCTCCCGGACAAGCTGAAGGAATCTACAGCTTCCACATCTCCCAAGAGTGTGGATCAATTACCTAGGGTCTCCTTGGGGCCAGAGCCCTTTCTCACTGAGCAGATCATTTAACCTCCACATTGTACATTTGCTGAACAGCGGGTTTACGCACACAATTGCATGGGAAATGAAGGAGAAAGGTTGAGCTCAAACGAGCAGGTTCTGTATAGAAGTGTTTTCACTGGAGTCCATCAGTGATTGCAGAAAGCGGGTAGGTGGGCAGAGCAGAGGGGCCCTGGGACATCATTATTCTTATGGGGCACGAAGAACAGGACATGAGGTTCCCTTATGAACTTGACAAGAGATGAGTCCAGTGACTGGAGTTCACTTAATTATTCAGGAAAATAAAAGACAGGGAGAGAGAGCTAAAGGTCAAAATTACAAGGCAGGGCATATGAGTTCATTGCCCCCTTCGGAGTTTTCCCTGCACTTTCATAATTGGGATTCCACAGGCTCTCTAGAGTCAGAAAAGAAGGGAGGTGGCACCTGCTTCAGAGGGCTTCCTCAGCTGGAAAAGACCATTGCCCTCAGAACCCACTTCTCACTTCTCAGTAGGTGTTCCCTCTGCTCATTCTCCCCTCCTTCCTTTTCTCTACCTCCCCCCAGCCCCTCTCCCTTCCCCTCTTCTCTCTTCTTTGCTTCCCTCTCTGTTACCCCTCATGTACCACCTAAAGTCTCTAAAGGCAAAGCAGAACGGAAATAAAACACGCCATCCCCACCGTGCCCTTTGGCATTCTGTGGTGACTATATGATTTGGAGGAGAAACACGAAGTTACTTTTGTTGTTATATGATGAGTAGGTAGGTAAATAATGATCTAGGCTAGATCACTGGGGGCGGGGTGTCAATGTGCTTTACAAATAGTTTAGATTTTATATTAAATACAATAAACATCTGAATATGTTAGTAACATAATCAGAATAACCAAGGACAGAGATCATGATGGAGATCACCTGGGAATTTTCAACACCTGTTGGAGGCTGGTTCCACCTCCAGACCTCCTAATTTACTTGGCATGGGATGCCACCCTCCGACAGGTATTTTAGAGGCTTCTAGGTGACTCTAATTACAGTAGCATTCTGACGTACATTGAGAGTTTTCCCAAGGGTGGTTGGTTCCTGTACCACCACCATCTCTCTGCTGGAGAAGAATGTGCATTTGACAAAACACCCAAGTAATCCTGAAACACTTAAAGTGTGAGAGATACTGGCTTACCACACCTATCTCTGCTAATGCTTCCATATTTACTCAGTTTGAAACCTATATCACAACTTCTGTAAATGTTCACCTGTGTCAGAAAAAAGCGTGAGTCTTGCAGATGGACCACAGAAAAGTGCTGGGTGTCCTTTCCGCAAAGTGCAGGACATTGTCTAATAGGCATTGGGAAATTGGTTCAAAGTGTGCACCTTTAACTGAATTTCTATTTATTAAACTATTCCAGAGTTTTGTATGGTAAAAGCTGACTTGTAGATAATTGATAGCAATGCAAATGGCATTTGTCCACAGTAATTCAAGCCAATTTTGCCCAAGAAAAAGATAATTTCAAGTATTATTGTCCTATAGACTGCTGACCAGTTTCCTATTGACTCGTTTATTAATATCTCCCCCAGAATCATGAGGTCGACCTTGTTATCCTAAACGTACAAGTGAAGGGAGAGGACTGGGGGGCACAGCCCCCTAAGACGTCACCCACTATGGAAGCGATGTCCAGTGTCCAACGTCAAACACAGATGCCCTTAATTGGAGGTACTTAGGGTTTCCGCTCCTCTTTCTTAAAATCATTTTGAGCCGTTTCATTTTCTTGGCAGCTCCACCGCAGGCAACTCTGAATGTCTTCGTGGAGACTTTTTTTTAAATCCATCTTTCCTGAAAGCGATTTTGAACGAGTGCTGCCTAGAGCTTTGACCCCAAGGACGAAGAAATCATGGAGCAGGAGAGTCTCTGCCAGGAGTTCAAGTCCCACGCCTGACACACCTGTAACGGGACAGGTGCGGGACCCCCACCCCACCCCCACCCCCAGAGGTTTCCTGTCGCTCCCGCCCCATGGCCTGCTCCGGGCTTGTCCCCGAGCCCCGCCCTGCCAGCCGCGCCCCGTGCAGCGCCCTGGGTGCTCCCCAGCACGCCCCGCCCGCATTCTCCTGTGCTTTCCCTGTCCCGGCAGGGGGCAGTTCCGCCCCGCCCGGCGACGGCCCCGGACAGCTGGCCGCAGGGAAGGACGCCCCCCACACGCCCGGACCGCCGGCACATCGCAGTTCCCCGCGCAACATCCTGTAGATTTTCTGGGGCGCAGTTTGAGTCCCCGAGGATCCCCCAGCATGCGGGAATCTGCCTTAAAATAAACAATGGAATCGGAGCAGGAGGACCTGGTTTCTGGGGAACCGTTCCCGGGGAAGTTAGTTGCCCTGAAAAAGGCGGAGACAAAAAGTGTGTCCGCTTTCTCCCCGTCGGGGAATCGAACCCCGATCTCCCGCGTGACAGGCGGGGATACTCACCACTATACTAACGAGGAGGACATGTAAGTGTCCTGAAAGTCTTGATTGCAGAGGACTCACACGTTCGGTCCCGAGATAGATAGATAGATAGATAGATAGATAGATAGATAGATATTTTTTTATTTCTGTGCATGGAATTCCTGGGACATTCACTTATCTCTATAAGAGTCATTTGTTACAAGATTCTATAAAACAAATTCCACAAGACTTCAAAAATCGAAAAACGGCAGCCCACCAAAGACTAGACATTGCTGTACATAGTTTCATCACTCATAGCAAAGAAATGTTCCTTAACAGCAAGAAATACATTAAACATTTTTTAAAAGCTCCCCCCAACCCCCACTTAAAAGAACTTTCCTCCTTCTTCACTTCAAGTTTATTTCTTATTTTAGATTTGTCTCAAGGGTCACCTTCCCCTGGGACGTTTTCACAGGCCATCCTGAGTGAGATATACTTCTTCTGTTTACCTTTGTCACTCTAAGAGCTGCATATGTTACGTGTGAATTTCTACATGGAATACAGGTTAAGACCTTACTCTTAAAAATCTAGCTCTTAGGTTTTGCAGCGTTGGCATTAGAGTTCTTATTTTTGTAGAGCCTTTTAGTTGTAGAAATGCCACTGCTAGGAATATTCCTTAGTGAAATTCCAGCTCAGTTCCACAGGGGGCTTCATAGGAGACAGTCACTGTAGCAACTGGAGGTAGCAAAGAATTGGAGACATATTGGGTGTCCATTACTGAGATGAATGTGTGTATCAAGAGAAGAACGGTGCGTTTCCTCTGGCCTCGGAACAGATCACTATAAAGTGGGTTGGCTTAAAGCCACAGAAATGTGTGATCTCTGGAGAGGAGCAGGCAGAGATCCAAACGTCAGGGGGCAGGCTGTCTCTGAAGGCTAGGGAAAGATGCTTTTTTGGCTTCTTCCCAGCCCCTTGTGGCTCTGGGCCATCCTCCTGGCTCCCTGGGCTGTACCCATCCCAATCTCTGCCTCTGTCTATGTGTGCCCTCTTTTATAAAGACACCAGCCACTGAATTTAGGGTCGACTGTAATCCAGGATGAACTTGTAATTTAACTAATTACAAGATTAGTTGATTAGATGAACTCCCAATTTAACTAATTAATCTGTAAAAACCATTTTCCAAGTAAGGTTACATTCTGAGGTTCTGGAAAGGCACAAATTTCCAGAGGATGCTCTTTAACCCCCTACAATTAGGAATCAAAGATAAAGTGTTTATACATAAACTTAGTTGATTTCACCAAAGTATACAGCAAGAGCTGGAAATATGCTGATTGAAACTAGTTGTGGTGAAAGGGAAGGCAGGTGGGAAGACGAGTGTAAAGTGCTATGTTATTGTTGCTCGGACTAAGAAGCAGAAGAGATTGTCTAAAGAAAGAGGAGAACAAAGTTCTTAAATGACATAAGAAGGACCACAACGAGCAATTAAAAATAAAAACCCTCTAAAAATATTTAAAAATGCAAAATGACAAAATAACCTATTTGTAAATGGATAAGTATATAATTTTATGGATGAGGGACTTAATATCCCAATGATATCATTTCTCCCCCAAATTGATCTATGAATTCAATGTAATTCCAACATAAACTCCAACAAATTTTTTCAAGAACTTGATAAAATTTCCAAGACCTTGGTGTAAAATCATATGTAAGTGTATAGGGCCTATGATATCTAGGATGCTTTTAGTAAAAATAAGAAGAAGATTGCCAACAAGATTGTAGAACTTATTAGACACTTCAGAAATCAAAATATTACAATACAGGCACTGGCATTGAACCTCAAATTGGTTAAATAGGACAGTGAACTCAGAAGAGATATGTGTGTTCATATAATTTGGAATGTGGACAGTGGTGGCATGTCAGTGCAGAGGAGTGCAAGCTATTTAATAGAGCTAGGGGAAAATATTGTGTTCCCATGGATGGAAATATGACACTAGATAAAAATATACACTAGAAAAATCAATGATATAAATGTCAACACCAAAATTTAAAACTGTTGGTAACATATATATGAATCAATCAGGAACATGTTTATACTGTCCTAGGTAATGATGTGGAGGATTTAGTAAAGTGGTTACGTTAATGATTGAAGAACTGATGTGATCGATGGGACAGAGACAATCTCCGTGGAAAGCCACAGAAGGCTTAAAGACCAGGTTACCAGGGAGAACTTGAAACTGTAACAGATGTCACTTGAAGGCATTTGATGCTTTGAGGAGATATAGCCAAGGGCAAGTGGTGGTGAGAGAAAAGCCTGATTTCACTCTTGCTTCTCTCTTCTTATCTCCATCGAATGCCAAACACTTCTCATTTCCATCCAATGATATAAACCCAAACAGAAGCCACCTGACTGAGCAAGTTGGGGAATGCGGCTTCCGTGGTCCAGCTTCCTTGTGTTACAGAGCATGAATGAGCACTGGACACACATCAGTCTGAGCACAGGTGTGTGAGTTCTGCCCCTTCTGCTACTCATCATCCAATCTCAGCATTTTCCTAAAACATAACTTACATTCAAAAAATGAATGCTCTGAAGATGGCAGAGGAATAGCTACTGAGATGACCTCAGGTCCCAGGAGTTCAGCTAGAGAGTTATCAAACCATTCCGAACACCTACAAACCCAACAGGAGATAGAAGAGAAGAAGAAAAGCGATTCTAGAAGCAGAAAGTTGGCCACTTTCTGAAAGGTAGGATGTGTTGAGAAGTGAATCCAGAGTGAAGGGAAGATAGACTGTGGGGGGAGGGGCCGGCCCCTGTAAGCAGGAGAGCAACAGAGTACAAAATCCGAACTTTTAGAAGTCTGCTCCACTGAGGACATCGCTCCAGAGGCTAAGTGGGGGTGAAGCCCTCACTGGGACAGTGTGGTCTCAGGTCCTGCGGGGTCACAGAAGGATTGGGAGTGTCTGAGTGTAGCAGAGCTCGCAAGTACTAGAGCAGGGAAGCCGGCTACAGAGACGGAGCTGAGAAGTGGGTTCTCAGCTTGGGGTTACCTTAAACTGTGATGCATGGCACAGTCAGATCACTGCTCTTTGAGCAGGGACCCCACAAGTGGCAGATCCGGGGAGACCCCCCTGGAAGAACAGTAGGGTTCTGCTGGGTTTGGAGACTCCAAACGGGGTGTGTACCACAGAGGGAAGTGCTCAGTCACAGGTCAGGTGAGTCCGAGTGCAGCCGGAAACCAGGCAGATGGGAGGGATTGAGCGCTTTTCTCCAAGAGCATACTGAGGAGTGAGCCCGGAGCTCCCAGGAGACCGCCATTTTCAATCCGTCCTCTAGAGCTCTATGGAAAGAAAGCATTCAGGGAACAAAAGCTCTGAGAGCAAACCAGAGCAGATTACTTAGCCCGGCCCCTGGCAAGGGTGGCCCAATTCTGCCTCTGGCAAAGACATCTGAAAATCACAACAGGCCCCTCCCCCAGAATATCAGCAAGAAATCCAGCCAAGACCGAGCTCACTGATCAAGAAGAACAGCAGAATTCCAGAGAAGGGAAAAGCAAAGCATGGATTTCATGGCTTTCTCCCCATGATTCTTTAGTTTTACAAAGTTAATTAAATTTTTTAAATTCTATGTTTTTCTTATTCTAATTTTTTTAACTTTGCCTCTTTCCTCTTTTAACATTTATTAACTAGTTTCCCTTAACAATACCTTTCTAAAAAATCTTCATTATTATAATCATATTTTATCCTTCATTGTATCTAACGTTATTTTTTGTATACATATAGGGTTTTCTCTTCTAAAAAAGTTTTGGGGGGCGCCTGGGTGGTCAGTGGGTTAAGCCGCTGCCTTCGGCTCAGGTCATGATCTCAGGGTCCTGGGATCGAGTCCTGCATCGGGCCCTCTGCTCAGCAGAGAGCCTGCTTCCCTTTCTCTCTCTCTCTCTCTCTGCCTGCCTCTCTGTCTACTTGTGACCTCTCTCTGTCAAATAAATAAATAAAAGCTTTAAAAAAAATTTTTTTGGGATACAATTTCTTCTAATAGATCAAAATATACCCTAAATTTAGCACAGGGCTTTCTTCTAGTCTCCAGCCTGAGCAAATTCTGAGCAAATTCTCTCCACTTTCTTTTTCTTTTTCCGACCAACTTATCAATTCCTTTTTTAGAAACTTTTAAAAAAAATTTTCATCTTTGGGCGCCTGGGTGGCTCAGTGGGTTAAGCCACTGCCTTTGGCTCAGGTCATGATCTCAGGGTCCTGGGATCGAGTCCCGCATCAGGCCCTCTGCTCAGCGGGGAGCCTGCTTCCTCCTCTCTCTCTCTGCCTGCCTCTCTGCCTACTTGTGATCTCTCTCTGTCAAATAAATAAATAAAATCTTTAAAAAAAATTTTCATCTTTACAATCATATTCCATCACTTCATTGTGTTTACCCTTATTTTTGTATATATTTAAGTTTTTCTTTATTTAAAATTTTGGGAGGTAGTTTCTTCTAAGAGACCAAAATACACCAAAATCAAATGGGTGGCTCTGTTCTATTCACCAGTCTAATATATATATATATATATATATATATATATATATATACATACAATTTTATATATACAATATATATATACATTTTTAAAACCTCTTCTTACCCCCTTTCTTCTGCCCCCAATTTGGGATCTCTTATGATTCGGTTAGCGTACATTTTTCTGGGGTCTTGGCCACCCTTATAGCATTTTATTCTCTCATTCATATATTCTTATCTGGATAAAATGACAAGGTGGAAAAACGCACCACAGAAAAAAGAACAAGAGGCAGTACCAAAGGCTAGGGACCTAATCAATATGGACATTGGTAATATGTTAGATCTAGAGTTCAGAATGACAATTCTAAAGGTACTAGCTGGGCTCAAAAAAGGCATGGAAAATATTAGACAAACACTGTCTGGAGAAATAAAAGCCCTTTCTGGAGAAATAAAAGAACTAAAATCTAACCAAGCTGAAATTTAAAAATCTGTTAATGAGGGGCAATAAAAAATGGAGGCTCTTACTGCTAGGATAAATGAGGCAGAAGAGAGAAGTAGTGATAAGAAGACCAAATGATGGAGAATAAAGAAGCTGAGCAAAAGAGAGACAAAAGACTACTGGACCATGAGGGGAGAATTTGAGAGATAAGTGATACCATAAGATGAAACAGTATTAGAATAATCTGGATTCCAGAAGAAGAAGAAAGGGGGGGGGCAGAAGGTATATTGGAGTGAATTATTGTAGAGAATTTCCCTACTATGGCAAAGGGAACAAGCATCAAAATCCAGGAGGCACAGAGAACCCCCCCCTCAAAATCAATAAAAGTAGGTCCACACCCCATCATCTATTAGTAAAATTTACAAGTCTTAGTAACAAAGAGAAAATCCTGAAAGCAGCCCAGGACAAGAAGTCTGTAATGTAATGTAATGGTAAAAATATTAGATTGGCAGCAGACTTATCCACAGAGACCTGGCAGGCCAGAAAGAACTGACATGATATATTCAGAGCATTAAATGAGAAAAACATGCAACCAAGAATACTATATCCAGCTAGGTTATCATTGAAAATAGAAGGAGAGATAAAAAGCTTCCAGGACAAACAAAAACTAGAAGAATTTGTAAACACCAAACCAGCTCTATAGGAAATATTGAAAGGGGTCCTCTAAGAAAAGAGATATCCTAAAAGTAGTAGACCAGAAAAGAACAGAGACAATATACAGTAACAGTCACCTTACAGGGAATACAATGGCACTAAATCCATATCTTTCAATAGCAACTCTGAATGTAAATGGGCTAAATGCTCCAATCAAAAGACATAGGGTATCAGAATGGATTAAAAAAACAAAACCCATCAATATGCTGTCTACAAGAAACCCTTTTTAGATCCAAAGACACCTCCAGATTTAAAGTGAGGGGGTGGGAAACAATTTACCATGCTAATGGACATCAAAAGAAAGCTGGGTGGCAATCCTTTTATCAGGTATATATCCTTTACATATCAGGTAAATTAGATTTTAGGCCAAAGACTATAATAAGAGATGAGGAAGGACATTATATCATACTCAAAGGACCTTTCCAACAAGAAGATCTAACAATTTTAAATATCTATGCCCCTAACATGGGAGCAGCCTACTATATAAACCAATCAATAGCAAAATCAAAAGAAACACATCAACAATAACACAATAATAGTAGGGGACTTTAACACCCCCTTCACTGAAATGGACAGATCATCCAAGCAAAAGATCAACAAGGAAACAAAGGCCTTAAATGACACACTGGACCAGATAGGACATCACAGATATATTCAGAACATTCCATCCCAAAGCAACAGAATACACATTCTTCTCTAGTGCACATGGAACATTCTCTAGAATAGATCACATCCTGGGTCACAAATCAGGTCTCAACTGGTACCAAAAGACTGGGATCATTCCCTGCATATTTTCAGACCACAAAGCTCTTAAGCTAAAACGCAATCATAAGAGGAAAGTTGGAAAGAACCCAAATACATGGAGGCTAAAGAGCCTCCTAATAAAGAATGAATGGGTCAACCAGGAAATTAAAGAAGAACTGAAAAAATTTATGGAAACAAATGATAATGAAAACACAATGGTTCAAAATCTGTGGGACACAGCAAAGGTAGTCCTGAGAGGAAAGTATATAGTGATACAAGCCTTTCTCAAGAAACAAGAAAGGTCTCAAATACACAACCAACCCTATACCTAAAGGGGCTATAGAAAGGACAGAAAAAAAAAAGCCTAAGCCCAGAAGGAGAAGAGAAATAATAAAGATCAGAGCAGAAATCAATGAAATAGAAACCAAACCAAACCCAAAACAAAACAAAACACAACAACAGTAGAACAAATCAACAAAACTAGGAGCTGGTTCTTTGAAAGAACTAATAAGATTGATATACCCCTGGCCAGACTTATCAAAGAGAAAAGAGAAAGGACCCAAATAAATAAAATCATGAATGAAAGAGAAGAGATCACAACCAACACCAAAGAAATGCAAGCAACTATAAGAAATATTATGAGCAACAATATGCCAGCAAATTTGACAATCTGGAAGAAATGGATGCATTCCTAGAGACGTATAAACTACCAAAACTGAACCAGGAAGAGATAGAAAACCTGAACAGACCCATAACCAGTAAGGAGATTGAAGCAGTCATCAAAAATCTCCCAACAAACAAGAGCCCAGGGCCAGATGGTTTCCCAGGGGAGTTCTACCAAGCATTTAAAGAAGAATTAACACCTATTCTCCTGAAATGGTTTCAAAAAATAGAAATAGAAGGAAAACTTCCAAACTCATTTTATGAGGCCAGTATTACCTTGATCATAAAACCAGACAAAGACCCCATCAAAAAAGAGACTTACAGACCAATATCCTTGATGAACACAGAGGTGAAAATTCTCACCAAAATACTAGCCCATAGGATCCAACAGTACATTAAAAAGACTATTCAACACAACCAAGTGGGATTTATTCCAGGGCAACAAGATTGGTTCAATACATGCAAATCAATCAATGTGATACAATACATTAATAAAAGAAACAAGAAGAACCATAAGATACTCTCAATAGATGCTGAAAAAGCATCTGACAAAGTATAGCATCCTTTCTTGATCAAAACTCTTCAAACTGTAGGGATAGAGGATACATACCTCAATATCATCAAACCCATCTATGAAAAACCCACAGTGAATATCATTCCCAACAGAGAAAAGCTGAGAACTTTTCTGCTAAGTCAGGAACACGGCAGGGATGTCCTTTATCACCACTGCTATTCAACATAGTACTAGAAGTCCTAGCCTTAGCAATCAGACAACAAAGAGAAATTAAAGGCATCCAAATCAGCAAATAAGAAGTCAAACTATCACTCTTTGCAGATGATATGATAACTTTATGTGGAAAACCCAAAAGACTCCACTCCAAATCTGCTAGAAGTTATACAGGAATTCAGTAAAGTGTCAGGATATAAAATCAGTGCACAGATATCAGTTGCATTTCTATACACCAACAAAAAGAAGAAAGAGAAATTAAGGAGTCAATCCCATTTACAATTGCAACCAAAACCATAAGGTACCTAGGAATAAACCTAGCCAAAGAGGCAAAGACTCTGTACTTAGAAAACTATAAAATACCCAAAAAAGAAATTGAAGAAGACACAAAGAAATGGAAAAACATTCCATGCCCATGAATTAGAAGAACAAATATTGTGAAAATGCCCATGCTACCTAAAGCAATCTACATGTTTAATGTAATCCCTATCAAAATACCATCAATTTTTTCCAAAGAAATGGAACAAATAATCCTAAAATTTATATGGAACCAGAAAAGACCTTGAATAGCCAGAGGAATATTGAAAAAGAAAGCCAAAGTTGGTGGCATCACAATTCCAGACTTCAAGCTCTATTACAAAGCTGTCATCATCAAGACAGTATGGTACTGGCATAAAAGCAGACATATAGATCAATGGAACAGAATAGAAAGTGCAGAAATAGACCCTCAACTCTATGGTCAACTAATCTTTGACAAAGCAGGAAAGAATGTCCAATGGAAAAAAGACAGTCTCTTCAACAAATGATGTTGGGAAAATCGGACAGCCACATGCCGAGAAACGAAACTAGACCATTTCCTTACACCATACACTAAAATAGACTCAAAATGGATGAAAGACCTCATGTGAGAAAGGAATCCATCAAAATCCTTGAGGAGAACACAAGCAGCAACCTCTTCAACCTCAGCTGCAGCAACTTCTTCCTAGAAACATTGCCAAAGGCGAGGGAAGCAAGGGCAAAAATGAACTATTGGGACTTCATCAAGATCAAAAGCTTTTGCACAACAAAGGAAACAGTTAACAAAACCAAAAGACAGCTGACAGAATGGGAGAAGATATTTGCAAATGACATATAAGATAAAGGGCTAGTATCTAAAATCTATAAAGAACTTATCAAACTCAACACCCAAAGAACAAAGAATCCAATCAGGAAATGGGCAGAGGACATGAACAGACATTTCTGCAAAGAAGACATCCACATGGCCAACAGACACATGAAAAAGTGCTCCACATCACTCGGCATCTGGGAAATACAAATCAAAACCACAATGAGATACCACCTCACACCAGTCAGAATGGCTAAAATCAACAAGTCAGGAAATGACAGATGCTGGCGAGGATGCGGAGAAAGGGGAACCCTCCTACACTGCTGGTGGGAATGCAAGCTGGTGCAGCCACTCTGGAAAACAGCATGGAGGTTCCTCAAAAAGTTGAAAATAGAGCTACCCTATGACCCAGCAATTGCACTACTGGGTATTTACCCTAAAGATACAAATGTAGTGACCCCAAGGGGCACATGCACCTGAATGTTTATAGCAGCAATGTCCACAATAGCCAAACTATGGAAAGAACCTAGATGTCCATCAACAGATGAATGGAATACTATACAGCCATCAAAAGAAATGAAATCTTGCCATTTGCGATGACGTGGCTGGAATTAGAGGGTATTATACTAAACGAAATAAGTCAATCAGAGAAAGATAATTATCATACGATCTCCCTGACATGAGGAATTTTAGAGGCAGAGTGGGGTGTTTGTGGGGTAGGGAAGGAAAAAATGAAACAAGATGGGATCAGAAGGGAGACAAACCATAAGAGACCCACAAAACAAACTGAGGGTTGTGGGGGGAGGGGGTATGGAGAGGGTGGTGGGGGTATGGACATTGGGGAGGGTATGTGCTATGGTGAGTGCTGTGAAGTGTGTAGCCTGATGATTCACAGACCTGTACCCCTAGGGCTACAATGCATTATACGTTAATTTAAAAAAAACTGAAAAATAAAACAAAACAGTGCTCTGTCCACATGAAGAGATCCCCAAATACTTCCAAAATAGAAACGCAAAGTACCATCATTCTTTTGGAAAGAGGGGGAAATTGGAAGGATCCAGCCCCCACATCTAATCACACTGGCCCCCGTTCACAGAGAACCGAAGCCAAGGAAATGACAAAGCTACTGCAGGAGATGGTACCCAAAGCAGAAAGGGAAGGGTCGAAATTACCTGGCTACGCTGTCCCTCTTCTGCTCTGATCTCCCACGAGTGCGTTTTATTCACTAACATAAACTGCAGACAGGTGGGAAGTTGGTTTGGGAAATGCAGCCTGAGGAGTGGAGCCCTCTTGATATAAAGTAGTGCAGAAGGAGGGGTTGGAAAGATGAGGATCCACGGATAAGTGACGGCCACCTCATGAGAATGTGCATTGGAACAGCAGAGGGTGGAAAGACTGGTGAAATACGACCCAGAAATGCTACAAGGTTCTAGAAAGCTTTGACAGGTTTGTGCGTATGAAATGAAGTTTCTTTTAATCAAATTATCACTTAGAATGGAAACACAAGTTACACTGAGAAAGGTTAACTGTAATTCAAATAAGTGAAACTGAAGAGAAAAAGAAAAAAAATATATCAAGAACTCCCACATATGAAAAAGTCAAGCACATCAACCCAGTCAAATAAATAAGTAAGCCAGAATTCAGGAGACCATTCAAATGTATAAATCCAAACATATGTAGAGATGTTCAACCTCACTGTGACACAAAAATTATAAGTCATTCCTCAATAAACTTTCCACTTGATAGGATAAAAATTTAATGGACAAAAATAACAATAGTTGGAGAGGATTTGAATAAACAGTATCCCTTTATACACAGCCCAAAGAGACCATGATGGTTAATTTCAAGTGTTACTTTGCCTGGATCACAGGGTACCCGGATATTTGGCTAAAGATTGTTTCTAGGTATGTCTGTGAGGGTGTTTTTGGATGAAATTAGCACTTGAATGAGCAGATTCACTAAGGCCTTTTGCCCTTGACAGTGTGGATGAGCACCATTCAAGCCCTTGAGAATCTCAGCAGAACACAAAGACAGAGAAAGAATTCAGCCCCTCCTGCCTGTTGGCTCAAGCTAGAAACATGGATCTTCTTCTGCCTTTGGCACTCCTGGTTCTCAGGCCCTTGGAGTCAGATTGAATTACATGGGGCAGAATGTTGTGGACTGAATGTTTGCAAACCACAAATTCACGTTGAAATCTTGATCTCCAATGTGATGTTACTGGGAAGTGGGTCCTTGGAGAGATGATTATGTTATGAGTTAGTCCCTACTGAATAGGATTAGTGCCCTTTAAGTGAGATCCCAGGGAGCTCTCCTGTCCTTCTGCCCTATGAGGACCCAGGGAGAAGACAGTGGCTTATGAACCAGGAAGCTCTCATTAGACCCTTGATGTCAGACATCCCAGTCTCTAAAACTGAGAAATAAATTTCTGTTTCTAAGCCATCTATGATCATTTGTCCCGGTGGCCCTGTTTTGGAACCTGGACTGGATCCTGATGGAAGAACCAAGCGACACTCGGAGATTTTGGAGGATTAGAAGTTTATTTAACAAGGGCAGGCTCAGAGGAGACTATTTTCCAAAGGTCTGAGTCCTGAGCATTAGCAGGGATGGGAATTTATACCCTTCTACTTCCACATACTTGGCACTTTTGGCGTGTGCAGGAAACAGGGTAGGAAAGAAGAACCTGGAAGGGCTTTGAGACAGGGACTGGTTTGCTGGTTTGGTCGGCCATTGTAGAGTACAGTTTTTCCCTATCATTCCCCTCTTTGATGCCCCTTTAAACACCTAGTTTAGAGGGCATCATTATCATCTATTATGATGGCCCTGCAAGCCTAGTATTTGGACAGTGAGTGGTTTGCCCAGTGACAGTGTTTTCTATGAACTTAGCAATCCATCTTAAGGTTCCTAAGGCTGCCCAATAAGCAATAACAATAACAAGTTTCTGGGAGAAAGTCCAGTCAGACAGGGCAGCAATGTAAAGTCCAACTCCTGAGGTGAGGGTGTTGGTGTCATGGCGACAATAGCCAGGGACCACGGTGAACAGATGTCCATCAGTCAGTGGGGTCTCATCAAAGATGGAGCTGGGGCAGGTCTGTAGGATATGGCTGGGCTTTCCACTGTGTGATTGATCCAGCTGGTGAGGGCCTGAGACACCTAAGACCCCGAAGGCAGTAGGGGTGGTTAGAACAACAGTGTAGGGCCCTGTCCACCATGGTTTGAGGGGTCCATTCTAAAGCTTCTCGGGAGATGCACCTTCAAGTTTTTCCAGGGCTTGGAGGTGTTGGGACACTTCTCTGTTTCCAATCTGTTCACGGTCTCCTCTAAGCCTACTTACTGGGGGGGGGGGGTGGCCTGCCATAGAGTCTTTGAGGTGAATTATAGCTGCGGCAATCTTTTACATCCAGTTGGCTAGAATAAACAGTACCAATGACCCCCAACTTTATGCTCTATATAAGTGCGACATTCAGGTCCAGGCATAAGGGTGGCTGGATTTAAAGTCTGACAGGTTTTAGGGATTATTTCCGGCATATCTATCACTGTAGCCTGGTATTTAATAAGTTGACATCCATTGACAGCCTTTGGTTTCTAAGAAACTTTGGACCTGATGTGAAGTCATTACAGTCAAGGGCTGTCCAATAAGGAACTTTGGGGCTCTTTTTACCAGGAGCACTGTTGTATGGTTAGAAAGCCTTTGTTTATAATTGTATCCCAATAGAGGTGGCTTCTAGGATAAATATAACTCAAAAATACCATTAAGATCTTTGTTTGAGGTATTAACATTCTAATTACAAAAGATCAGTGGTAAGTGGGAGAAAACTTGTCTCAGGAGGTAAGGTTACCCCAAGTGCATTACTCAACCAAGCATAAAGAAAGGGGTATTATCCTTTATCTCCACAAGTCCATAGTTAACCCTATGGAGTAGGGTATGCTCTGGCTTTTAGGGAATGATTTCATGATCCCAGTCACACAGAATTGGTCAAGGTGATAACTTACACAATTGTTGGGGAATCAGTCCCATTTTCCAGTTGTTTAATCATGTGCCATGGGGTCCTGTTATTATTATCCCCACAGAATAATAAGCAAGAAGATTGTTTATGTATGAGTTACGCTGGTAATTTCTCTGAAGTTTACCTCAAGTTGTCTAGCTGAGGTAAACAACAAACATTTAGAGACAATCAAATCTAGAATTCAACATTCACAAGTGTGGGTATTATTTAAACAATTTTTCTCTCTAAAATAACCTTCATTTCCAGAGATAGCCAAATCAAGACTAATTTACTTGAGACACAAATCCAGTCTAACCAGCTTCACCTAATTATTTACATAAGCTCAGCAAGAACAATGAGTGATCATATAGATCTTTTAGAATCTGCTTTGCTGGAACTTTATAAGGAATCTCTAGGTTGAACGTTTAGTAGCCTCTCCAGGCCAGAAGCCAAGCCATGTCCCAAGCCATGTACTTCCCATCAGACATGCCTGCAATAACTCTTAAGATTTGGGCAAATTCCTCTTCATGAGGTCCCCAAATACCCTGAGGTTCCTGTACCTGCCAGGAAGTGACATTCTTTACTCACCTGGTGAGGCTGCTGGGAACTCTGTAAGCAAGGTATCAGGCCAACAGTTCCAAGGGGCTTTATGACTCCAGTTTCACAAAGTCAACCTTAGCTCCTTAAAGCTGTCTGGTCATATCTGAATCTATGCATGTCTTTCTCCAATATGACGTTCCAGTCAAAGTCTTGGTAAAATAACCCATGTTTCCAATGTCCTGTTGCAAGAAGAACAGATTCTTACTGAACTTATGAAAATGACTACGATTTCCATGGAAGAAGGAATACTTACTGAGACCTTTTTCAGGGTTTCAGAGGGTTCAGATAGAGAGAAAAGTTGAATGCTTTAATTTGCTTACAAATGATTATTTTATCATGTTTCTGTAGGTCATAGAAATCTTACATTTCCTTAATCAGGAAGAGTGAACATTAAGGAACCAGCAATGTTTTTCAAACAAGGATCACAAAACTGTAATCATCTTTTTAGTTCATTTAGTCCCATGTTACTGATTCTTGTTCAGTGTGAATGCAGCTTCTTAGTTCTGGAAGTTCTTACTCATTTCAGTTTTAGGATTTTTTTTTTTAAAGATTATTTATTTATTTATTTGACAGAGAGATGACAAGCAGGCAGAGAGGCAGGCAGAGAGAGGGGAGGAAGCAGGCTCCCCGCTGAGCAGAGAGCCCGATGTGGGGCTCGATCCCAGGACCCCGGGATCATGACCTGAGCCGAAGGCAGCAGCCCAACCCACTGAGCCACCCAGGCACCCCAGTTTTAGGATTTTTAATATACTTAATACCTGTATCTGTCCTAAAAGTTCTTTATATGAATCTCTTTGAAGGTATAACTCACTTTACAAGACAGTTAAAATAATTATAAATGACAAGCTCAGAAAAGACATGGTTAATGATCTGATAGGAGAGTTCACTATGATATGATTAGACAGGGAAACTCAGGTATTCTGTGATACATAACACTTCAACAGCCAGAACCAGAACATTAAATACCAAACAAGCAAGCATAATTAGTCAACAAGACTTTGTTAATGACTTATATGTTAGCGAAGTTTGTTAAAACTTAGAAAGTTTTAAAGCGCATGCCTACATAGCATTAGGGATGTTAAAGACCTGATAAATTCAAGACACAGAAACTGGTTTTTCTAAAGAGGCAGAGAGAAAACAACTATTTGCATTTTCTTATCAAGAGCAGACCAACAATTGAGAATACTTTGTCTTTTTGAAAAGAGAGAAAACCAACTTTCTACACCAGTGTCTTTTTAAAATTCATTTCAATCTTAGTCCATCCTGACCACACCTAAAATTCATTTCCAAAGATATCTCATCACAAACCTTCTACAACTTTCCTTTGTATTCAGGTTTTGTCCCAAGCCATTTCTTTCCAAACAACTATCTCATTTAGGACAAAATTACCTTCTCTTACCTTTAACAAAATGCATGCCCATTCCTTATCTTTCTTACGTGTCTCCTACTTTTCCACATACAGGGTTGATTCCCTTATTTCCATCAGGCTTAGTTACAGTTAGCAGAATTTTGCCCTCTTTAGAAACCTTAATCTCTGGTGAAGACTAAGGAGTAACCAATTGTGAACTGTTACACCAGAATTCTTAAATGGCAAATCTATGAATGAGTAAAGCACAAAAAATGTTTACCAACAGATTTAAATATCCTTAGTTCTTTGCAGTAAGCCAAAAGGACAAATCTATGTCCAGTAATCAATGCTTTAGCACTTTATCCCATTTGGAAAAGACTTAGATGTCCAACAAATTTAATTCCATTTGTCATCCAACCAAAACTTTAACGTTGAACAATTACCCATGAAATTACCCAACAATTACCACTTTAACAATTACCCATGAAAACTTTAATGAGACAATTGACCATTTTAGTCATCTTTTTACTAACAACCCAACAGAGGTAACATGAGGTTATTTGACCTTCAGTAAACCTTGACAGAATAAAAGTTTCATGTTTACCACTGATAATTTAAAAGACACATATGGGGGCACCTGGGTGGCTCAGTGGGTTAAGCCTCTGCCTTTGGCTTAGGTCGTGATCTCAGGGTCCTGGGATTGAGCCCCACATCTGGCTCTCTGCTCAGCATGGAGCCCTCTCTGCCTGCCCTATCCCTACTTTTGATTTCTCTCTGTCAAATAAATAAATAAAATCTTAAAAAAAAAAAAGACATATCTGTCTGAATTAAACCAACAAACTTAGTTTAAGTGTTGAATTATGTTCCACCAGGATCTTCCCTATGGTCAATTTTCACCTGAGACACGTGGGGAAATCTGGAGGGGGTGGTGTTAGGTCCTGGGGGTGCTCTTCTTGCTCCCTGACAGTGAAGGGAGGAGTCGTGGTGCTTCAGGCACTGAGCATGGTCTTAAAAGCCATTAATGCAGGCCACACCCAAGGTAGTGCAGAAACAGGAAAACGGGGATGGGGAGGCAGAAGAGACAAAGTGCTGCCAGAGGACAGAGAAAAGTTTCTGGGTTCAGGAGACCATCAGTTCCAGAGGAGCAGATGCCATGTTTTCCCGCCAACAAGGGGGTGGGGGGATAGACAATCCATATTGGGCCAGAGAGGACAGGGAATTTCCCCGAAACAAAGGAGTTTTGGCCGCTGCTTGGAAATATTCCTTAAAGTTCCCATCCTGAAGGACATGTGGGATCGTGACCTGAGTAGAAGGCACATACTTTGCCAACTGAGCCACCCAGGTGTGCCCCCCCCCCCCCGCCGCCACTTTCTCTTAAAGGTAGATATGAGAGCTCCTGTTATTTTACATCCTGTTTGTCTGGATCCAGTTTCCTGTGGGCTGTCAGAGCTGCTAAATCCGGTATCTCCCCACACATGCTACTTACAAGAAGCAGGAACACTGTCTTCCTGCAGCTCAGCTTTAGGCTCTGGGTCAAAGGAGGACTGTGGTCCCCACACTTCCCGATGGGTTCATCTTTGTCCAGAGCTCATCCGCCGTCCCTGATGGTCCCGGGCAGGGCCTTCCTGATAGATTTTGCTTCCTTACTGGCTTTGGGTTCTTTTACTAGGGTTACAGATGTCCTACTTTGGTCCTTCCTATTAGCACAGAATCAGACCTATGGGAGCAGAGTTTGGGCTATCTGAAGCCAAGAATCAATATATGGAAATTGGTCAGGGTGTCTGGGAATCCTGGCCATAATTTTGTAAATGACCTGGACACTGGGTAGATCTTAGGGCACCCTTGGAGGGCCAGTTTGACCCCAAAGGTGGTCCATTCCAATTCACATAAGGTGCCTTATGTGAATTTTCCAGATGTTTTGATCCCATAGTCTCCTGAGAATTGCTTCTTAAAATTTTGAGTGTTCAGTCTAAGAACTTTCGTTTTGAAGAGCCTCCACGATGATGAGCAGGGAGGCTCCCTCGGCCACCCTGTGCGTTCCCTCCCTGTGTCACTGGCATGAAGACTAATGAAGGGTGGGTGTCCCTCCGAAGGGGAGACCACTCAGATGCCCCCCAGTCTGCCATCCCAGAGGATACCTGGGTGCCTCTTAGCCTTAGCGAGTCTGTATGAACTCCAGACTGGCACTCCAAAGGGGCTCGCCTTAGACGCTATGAGGTCACCACGGAAGCAGGTTAGGGCCACTCGGGCTCTGCAGGCTTCTGGGGACCCTAAGGGTGCCCGCCGGTGGAGCCACAGAATCAGTCCGCCCGACAAGCCAGGTCAGACTGCTCATTCCCTCACGCATTCACACCGAAGTTATTACAGTTCCTCCCCCCAGGAGGCCCGGACCAGTGGAACTCCTTCCGGAAATTCCTTCCCATCCCCCTTGCGGGCGAGGTGTTCCTGACCTGAAGGACCCTCCCCCAGGGAGGCCCCACCTGTGAGACCTCTGAGAGGTCCCTGGGAGGTGGTCTGTCTCCCCTTCCACCCTCGGGGGTGGGCCTGCTGGGTCCTGGGGCCCCAGGCCTCACCGGAATCCGACGTCGCGACCAGGTCCTCACCTGCCAAGTCTCCTTCGAGTCCGCGTGGGAACAGCCTGCCCGCCGGAGGCGCCCAGGCGGGAAACTGCCGGAAATGAGCCAGGGCGCGGGAAACTGCCGGAAATGAGCCAGGGCGCGGGAAACTGCCGGAAATGAGCCAGGGCGCGGGAAACTGCCGGAAATGAGCCAGGGCGCGGGAAACTGCCGGAAATGAGCCAGGGCGCGGGAAACTGCCGGAAATGAGTCAGGGCGCGGGAAACTGCCGGAAATCAGCCAGGGCGCGGGAAACTGCCGGAAATCAGCCAGGGCGCGGGAAACCGACCTCCGGCGGTGCCCCAAGCCCGTGCAACCCAGCGCCCTTGGGTTTCCTGGTCAGGGAACCAAGTGTTACGGAACCTGGCCTGGATCCTGACGGATCCCGACGAAGAACCAAGTGGCTCTCGGAGACGCTGGAGGATCGCAGGTTTATTTAACACTGGTGGGCTCAGAGGAGACGGTCCTCCACAGGTGTGAGCCCCGAGCACAAGCAGGGAGGGGATTTATACCCTTCTACATCGCATATTGGTACTTTTGGGGTAGGAAAGACGAACCTGGAAGGGCTTTGAGACAGGGACTGGAATTCCCTTGCTGTCGTGGTCAGACAGCTTAGAGTACAATTTTTCCCTGCCACCCCCAATGGCCTAAGACGGGGCATACCTTTTTACAACTTTGGAAAAAACAGTTTGTCATCACCTCAACTAGTTAAACATTTACATGACCTAGCAAATCAGCAATTTGTCTTCTAGGAAGGTACTCACAAGATATACCTGCACACTTTGCTTTCTTGAGCTTTGCTTTACTGTTTTTATTGTTCCTTATAAACTGCAGGTTTGCGGCACCCCCCGCACTGAGCAAGTTTGCTAGCGCCATTTTCCGAATGGCATTCTCTTACTTTGTGTCCCCGAGTCACACTTGGGTAATTCTGATGATATTTCAAATGCTTTCATTATTATTATATGTGTGGTGGTGATCTGGATCAGTGATCTTTGATGTTACTGTTGTAACTGTTTTGGGGTGCCATGAACTGTGCCCAAACCATAGAGTGAACGTAATTCATAAATGTTGTATATATTCTGACCATTCTACCTGCTGGCTGTTCCCCATCCCTCTCCCTCTCCTTGGGCCTTTGTATTCCCTGATACACACCGATACTGAAAGTAGGCCAATTAGTAACTCTACAATGGTTTCTAATTGTTCAAGTGAAAAGGAGGAATGGCGTGTCTCTCTCTTTAAATCAAAAGCTAGAAGGGGTCAAGTGAGGAAGGCATGTTGAAAGCCGAGACAGCGGAAAGCCAGGTCTCTTGTGCCAAACAGTTGGCAAGCGGTGAACACAAAGGAAAAGTTCTTGAAGGAAATTAAAAGTGTTATTCCAGTGAATACACGAGTGATAAGAAAATGAAACAGCATTATTGCCGATACGGAGAAAGTTTGAGTTGTTTGGACAGAAGATCAAACCAGCCACATCAGAGCTGGAGCCTCATCCAGAGAAAGGCTTTGAGTCTCCAGTTCTAGGAATGTTGTTCCTGAACTATTTATAAAAAAGTCTATCTTTGCACCCATGGTTTGAAATGCATTCTTTATCATATATTAAATATCCTTATTGTGATTTGGTTTATTTCTGGACTTTGTATTTTCTTGCACCGAGTTATTTGTCTATTCATTTGTGAATACCACAATTTGAGATATTTACATATCTGAAAATATTTACATTTCAAGAAATGTGATAAACTAAAAACAGCTGACAAATTGGGGGGAGGAGGAGAGGAGGAAGGGGTATTTGCAATACATATCACAGATAAAGTGTCACCTACATCTCTTTGCATAGTTTTGACTTCGAGAATGTTATATTTCATGTGCGTACAAAATTAATAAATAAGATAAACAAGGACAGGATAGAGATTCAAAAAGGCACACACCTGATTATTTCAAATTAATAATGTAACAGCAAAGAAGGAGAGAACTAACACAATGAACTTAAGTGCAGTATTTATACTTCATATCATCAGGCTAAAAGCATAAAGAATTATAAAAACTGAATTCACAGCCTCCTGGTTTAACACTGTGCCCACAGAAACCATGCACTAGGAGCCCAGGATCAGGGTCTTTAACCATAATCCAAATCTCTGGGTAACAACAGAAACTTTTTAATGTAAAGACAAAAAAGACAGCTAAGACCATTTCAAAATGTGTTTGCATATCATGGCTTTTACAAGCAGGGGCTTTTAAGATGCCACACATTTTCTATATAGGAAGAGTCAATCTAAACTGTGGGAACAGACTGGACAGAGTCACTGCTTTCTGAAATTCTTGTCGGTTTCCCCCAAATTGCTCCCCTGCCACTCCAAGAGTAACGAATCAGGTCAAGGGAACTTTAAAATGGCCGTCTTGGTAATTCCAACACTTGTGTCTTATTTTTCCATTATGTGCTTTTCCAATTCCTCTTGGCAATTCGGGCCCAAATTTCAGTTTTTATTGGGTAGAGGTAATTAATGAAACACTAGAACATAAACCTCTTTAAGGATATGCCTTTGGTCTGGCTGTTACCAATATCCCACTCTAGAGATGTTCTCAATGAGCTCTACTTACATAGACTTAACTGAAGTAAAAGTACCCAGGATCGCCTGAACAGGGACTTGAACCCTGGACCCTCAGATTAAAAGTCTGATGCTCTACCGACTGAGCTACCCAGGCCTCCTGAAAAAGTTTAGTTCACTATATAAAACAACTAAGAGATCCAAGAAGTGCTAACTACGTTCATGGTTTCAGAAATTACCAGCCTCTTCCAGGTGCAAGGGTCACACACCTCAGCTCTGCAGTACATCTGAGCTTGATGGCACTGAGCATTGCAATTCTTCCTTCCACAATTATAGGGTGGTATTTACTGCAGGAGGAGTAACAGGAAAGTGGCTCAGAACTCGGTGGGATCCGGTTCGCAAGTCCCTCACCAGCTCACCAGCTCACCAGGAGGAAGAGGTGTCCCTTCCTCCAATGGCTTCTGTAAGTGGGAAGAACTTCAGGAGAGCCAAAGCTTGCGTAGAGATGGAAGTTGTGGCACAAGGCAGGAGGTTCACTTCCTGTCCTTTCCAACCGTGTTTTCTTTCGGAGTTGGGGGGTTCTAGGACATTAGGGGCAGAGCAACAGACAGACAAAAGTGACACCCTCTCCTGAGAGGGGCTTCTGTCCGGAAAACTAACCCCCTGGGAAACCCACCGCTCTGCAATTCCGTCCTTGTCATTCCTCATCTTTCCTCCACGCTCCTTTCCTTCACCCTCTCCCCGTGTCCCTACCCCCCCCTCCCTCTCACCTGCCCACCCTCCCCTTTGCCAATTGCGCTATTTTTGCACCCACTCGTCCGGCCTTCCACTGCAGTGAACCCTATAATGCGCCGCCCCTCACCACCCACGCACCGGAGTCCACTCGGGTACACTGGCTCTATTTTTTAGCTCCACGTTTGATCTTGAGCTACAACCTAGTAAAAGGCAGGAAGGACCAAGCAGATGAAAAGGCGTCCGGCTTCTCTCACTGCAGATCTTTGCTCGCTCATGAGACACGGTAGGCCCACTGCAGAGGCAAAGAAGCAGGGGTAGAGTCAGTGCATATGGGCAGTAAATAAGATGGTGCGTTGTTTCCCAAAGTGTTGTGAGCTTTAAAAATGTGAATACAGACACAATTTTATAATGAGTGAGTTTCAACAAGATCCAAAGGAGAACAAGAAATGTAAAGAATAGTGCCACGATCATGAATGTCTGGGACTTGGTTTCCTCGGCCTGGTGTTCTGTGGGAATTTTGGGACTTGAGAGAATAAAACGCGCCGAATTCGCGTTGCGAGGAATAAAATACTGTAGCAGAGGATGGTTTCGATCCATCGACCTCTGGGTTATGGGCCCAGCACGCTTCCGCTGCGCCACTCTGCTGACTGCCATGAGCGTTTCTCTGATTCCCACAAATTTGGAAGTGCCTTAGTACAGTCATCCCCGAGCGTCAATTTCCCCTTTTCCTCTTGCGCACCCGTCTCCTCTCCAACCGTCTCCCACTCTGGGTGTACCCCACGTTGCCTTCTCAAACGCGCCGCCTACAAGACGTCTCTAGGACGCCTGCGCCTGTGCAATCTTCTCAAGAAAAACCAGAACCTGAACGGAAGCCCTTTCTCGGGAGCTCGGTGTTCGCCCGTTTGGGCTTCCCACACGGATTTCCAGGGATGGGTTCCAAACTGAGATCGCCCGCGCCTACACCAGAGCACTCCGCCGCTCCGCGACCCCACCGGGACGAGTGCTTGGGGGCAGAGCCTGGGCGCGGGGCTCCGGAGCAGGGCCCGGCAGGGGCGGGGCGGGGCGGGGCGGGGGGAGGGCCGGGCAGAGGGTGGAACACGGGCTGAGAGAAGGGCCGGGCAGAGGGAGGGACAGGAGCAGGGCTAGGAGGAGGGCTGGGCGAGGGATGGTGGGGCGGGGCGAGGGCCGGGCGGAGGGTGGGGCAGGCGGGGGCGGAGCTCCTAGCGGCGGGTCACTGTCCCCATCAGGCGGGGCGCCCGGGGGCCAGCCGAGCGGCGGCAGGGGAGGAACAGCAAGCGGTGGTTGTAGAACGGTCTCTCGCAAGGTTACAGGGAAGTGGGGACGGCAGGAATCTCGCGGGAGGCTCGGCGCCGTCCTCCGCTGCAGTGGGACGTGCTGCCTACAGGAAATCTCCGATTTCTAGTCTCCACACTGAGTAGGTGCGTGTGAGAGAGTGTGTGCGTGTGTTGTGACCACCTGATCTGTGGACCGTGGAGCGGAAAACAGAGGCTCGGGGCGCTTTCTAGTTATGTCCGTGGACCACTTTTGTCACCGAAGCCTGGTTCTTCCGGACAAAGAATCCCGCAAAGCTGTTTTTAAGGCTTTTCCATCTACTCCTTTCTTAGCTAACACCCTTTGCCTGCGCCTTCCTTCCTGTCCCTCTCAGAGACTGTCTCATCTTCCACCTTCCAAGGATGCCCGGAGACCATAGTTGAGAAGCTATCTCTTCTGCAAAAGTAGCTGAAGCCTCCTCTCAGTTCCTAAAGGTAGTTTCCTTTTTCCCACCAGGGACGTGGCCTTACAGCTATCACAGCCCAAGGTGAGCTTACCTTGCTGGAATCTTTGCTCACACCTGAGCCCATGGCCTGCTGCTTATTTACTCAAAACCAGACTTCTCTCCTTTCGGCTTCATGGTTATGTGTCATATTCTTTTGTATGGTTCGGATTGCTCTAAAGTTTAAAAAGAAAAAAAGTCTTGAACATAGAAGGTGCTTGCTACCGCAGAGGTAAATTTTTTTTAATGGATTTTTGCAAAGACAGGTTATCAATACTCCATACTTCTTAAGGAACCAGAAATCATTCTTCTCCAAGGGCAGAGAGAACCCCAGTTTCTTGAGATGAGCCTGGCCACCAATATTCCGAAAACAGAGGTGTGATGTCTATTGCATGAACTCCAGCCTTGGGAAATTCTAGTTGATTCCTTTCTGAGCTGTTCTTTCCTTCTCAATTTTCCCTCTGAAATCTTCAGACCACCATTCCACTCTTTTTCATTTCCTCTGCTACAGAACCTGCAGAATTTGTGTTAACCTCCTAAGACAGAAGCCATGGGGTCATGACTTCCCGAGGATGGTGTCACACCCAGTGACCTCCCAGATGCGGGAGAGTCTGTGAACCTCAGGGAGAGCCCCCTAGACGGCGGTCGCCACGCGGCGCGGATCAAATCTGCATTCCCAGCGCCCCACGCCTAAGGCCGGTCCTGCAAGTCGCAGCCAGTAGGATTCGTGGGGCAGAGGAAGAAAGACCTCCAGAGAGGCGTGGGCGCCTGGACTTCAGAGCTGCGTTCATCCGGTCGCCAGCTCGCCGCTTCCCCGCAGAACTCGTCCTGTCCCATCTTCGGGTTTTGCAGGTCGTGCCGAATGCTCGATCGCTCCTGCACCTGCTGGAAATAGCTCTCTGCTCCCTTCCTGGATGTTAGGTCTTTGGTCACTGACAGTTGTTACTTCGCACAGCTTCAGCGTGTCGTGTCAGGATGGCCGAGTGGTCTAAGGCGCCAGACTCAAGCACCTGCTTCCCGCTCTGGGACTTCTGGTCTCCGCATGGAGGCGTGGGTTCGAATCCCACTTCTGACAAGGCTCATTTTTGTTCTTGCCATACTCCTCAAATATTTTGCCCTCTTAGTCCTAGGTTTCTCTTCTTCCCGATCGAGACTCCTCCCACTCTCCCGGTGCGCGCAGCCCCATTTCGTTCCTCGCGCGAGGGCAGCACCCTCCGTTACTCCGTCCTTCCCCTCCCCCAACATGGCAGAGCCCCCGGTGACCTCTCTTCCTAGAGAGAAGGCGGCAGCGATTTTTCTGAGAAGGTCATGCCTTGCTCTGCCATCCTGGTGACCTTAAGGAAGCCTGGGAACTTGTCTTAAAAACAAGCAAAACAAAAACGAAACAAAGATGAAAGGGAACCAGAAGGACCTTCTTCTCCTGGGGGAGACGTGCAACCAGGTTCTGTGGTCTGTAGGAGGAAGATGCATAAAGGGCAAACCTTCTGTTTCAGAGGAGCTGCTGTCGGGCCCCCGCCCCGGCGGGTGATGTAGCTGAAAGGCCCCTGGGGGCTCTAGAGAATGGGGGGACCGCATTATCCCGCGGCGCCCGAGCGACCCCGCGGGGCAGGAGGCTCCCGACCCGTGTGGGGAAGTGAAAGATGACGCGTGGCTGCGGCCGGTGGCCTCATTGTCGGGGACAGGAGGAACGCCTCGAAATGCCCTGAACGGGTCTCTCAACGACCCCCTGCGTCCAGGCACTGGTGCGCCGAGCCGGGCCTGCAGGATGCGGGTCGGATCACGAAGATCGCGGTGGCCTGCAGGCAGGTCCCAGGCCAGGTCCCAGGCGGGGTCGCTGCGAGGCCCGAGGCCGGGCTGCGGGGAGGGGCGCCGGCTTCCTGGTCTCCGGGTCTGCAGGAGAGGCTCGGGTTCGCGCGGAGCGCGCGCTCCTCGGTCTTTGCGCTTCTGCATCGGAGTTCGGAGTTTCCGCTTCGGCCGCGAGTCCCGGGGAGAGCCAAAGCTGAAGTAGGAAACTGAAGCACGTCACAACGTAGTGTCAGGATGGCCGAGTGGTCTAAGGCGCCAGACTCAAGCACAGCTTCCCGTCCTGGGACTTCTGGTCTCCGCATGGAGGCGTGGGTTCGAATCCCACTTCTGACACTCTCTATTTTTAGCCCCTGAACACCCAACCCTCCATGAGGGAAAAGACCCATAATAGTTACAAGCTAACAGAGAATTTGTTACTCGAAAATGGTAACAAATCCTACTGGAAAGCAGGCAGGAATCAGAAAAGGATACTGCGAAGTCCTGAAGACAGCTCTGTCCGATTTCCCTGGTCCCAAGTCAGGGGTGTTCAAAGGAGAGAGAGGAAAAATGCTACTAGAAGCTGGAGAAGGGGCACCTGGCTGGTTCAACCGGTAGAATATGCTCTTGTTTTGGAGGTTGTGAGTTCCAGCCCCATGTTTGGTATAGAGATTACTCAAAAATAAAATCTTTTTTTTAAAAAAAGAAGTCGAAGGGAGGGCCCTGCTCTCTAAAGTCTAATGGCAGGAGGTTGAGCAACACTGTTCCTGTGCTAATGTGAAAAGTAGGACATGGACCTAATGAATTTAGGGATTCATCCAAGGAAGTGTCCGGGCAATGTTTTGAAGGTGTCACCTTGCTTATCCTAGATGCCTAGATGGTAACATGAGTCATGAGAGAGATAAACAAAAGAAAGAAACATTCATTATAAAGGAACCAGGACTTGCTGGATATCCAGTAAGAAGACTGTCCCTTTGCCTGGGTAGTTCAGTCTGTTAAGCTTGTCTTCGGCTTAGGTCATGATTCCAGGATTTGGGGATCCAGTTCCCCATCCGGCTCCTTGCTCAACAGGGAGCCTGCTTCTGCCTCTGTCTGCTGTTCTCCCTGCTTGTGCTCGCTCTGACAAATAAATAAAATCTTAAAAAAAAAAAAAAAGATTGTCCCTCATTGCCAGCCTCTCCAGATGACAGACAACATCACAATTAAGAAAAGCCTTCTGGGAAAACATCAGGAAAACACGGTCTAAAGATGAAGCCAATAATGCAACTGTAAAACCTTTGGTCAGATCCCTGAAGGATGCCAGGTGACACCTCGGCCATCATGGGATTCAGAAATTACATATATATGTACCAAAACCCATGTAGTACTGTGTCAAGCCCTTGATTTGGGGGTTATTTGTTATGCAGCCATAGTAATTTAGGCAATAGTAATGGCAAATATAATCATTTTATAATTAAAGGAACAAGCAAAAAGGGACAGAGAAGAAATTCAAATAATGGCACTAATTTTTCAAACCAGACTCTGAGAGGTTGTATTCGCCTGTATTTGACAGTCTATATTGTATTCCATTCCGGGGTCAGCAAACCACCCCACTGGCCAAATCCCACCCATTGCCCATGTTCGCAGGGGCTGTGAGCTCAAACGTTCCATTCTAAGACGATTGAAATGATCAATCACGCGAAAATTCCTCATTTCAGTGTCATGAATAAAGAGCTGTAAGAACACAGCCACGGGTACTTGCTTATCTGTTTTCTAGGACTGTGGAGGAGCTTAGTTGTAACAGAGACTACATGCCCGCAGAGCTGAAAATATTTACTACCTGGCCCTTCATGGCAAGAGCTTGCCAGCTCTTACTCTAACCCATTTCGAGTGCACCGATAACTTTGGGTTCTTCGTTCTTCCGGAGGAAGGTTAGAGCTTCAGTTTCTTTTCAGGTGGTTTTGCTCATGTCTTATCAGTGGAGTGCCCCAACTCCAGCTTCCTGGGTTAACAATTTCTCTCTATTCTAGACTAGCTGCCGCTCATGGAGAAGCATGTCCCTGAGTGGGGTGGGGTGTGGTATAAATTTGGGGTGAGGGGTTTGTGGAAGGCAGAGATCTAGCCACGTTTCTTCCATCAGCCTTATGCTGGAGGCCCCATCACCTTCTCCGCACTGGGGTGCCCTTTATTCCCTTTCTTTACCCGAGAGGGATCCGTTTATCTCCAGATGTCCCATTCACGTGGGCTAGATGGGCCCAATATGCTGGTCTGTTCTGCCTCTTCCTGGAACCAGCACAAAATGTCTCACTTATGGAAATCCTGACATTCTTGTCAATGAATTTCTCTCCCATACCCTTTGGACTTGTTTTCAGTTCTCTGTGCCTAGCTAGAAATGTGTTTGTGCCTTCTCAGCTCCTCCTACCTCCTTCTCATCCTTCGAAAGAGGAGATAAGAGCATTTGTCTTGCTAAGTCTTACCTGTCAGGGATGGCCGAAGGCCAGCCACAGCTAGAGCAGTAACAGCCACACTAGGTTTCAGTCATTAGGAGAGACATTATGGATTCCAGCTGAGGCCCGTTGGCCAGAAACCTGCCTCCAAAAGGAGTTATTACAAAATCAGGATTTTCTCGTTGCTTCATGTATGAACTCAGCCCAATGGAATAGCTGTATCAATAGCTATTGATCTGTATCAATACCTGTATACAATAGCTGTATCAATAGCTATTGATCAATAGCTAGTACCAATAGCTGTATCCACCAGCCCAAGGTGATACACACGTGTGTGGCTACAGTCAGTGGATATTCTGTTTGAGGGCAAATGACTAGAAGGAGGGAAAACTGTGGGCAGAGCCACTCAAAGTGTGGTTGGTGACCAGCACAATCCATAAATGTTTGGAACCAGTCTGCTCTGTTTCAAGATATGGAGTTTTCGCCAGAGGTAAGTCAACTGTATAACCAAGCATCTTGTTTCGTTCTGCTGATGATTTGCTTGTAGTGAAGTTGCATTTAATTATATCCTGGAGCAAGCTTACCTTTCTGTGGGCCAGTAGCTGATGTTTCCCAACTGGCAACTTGCACATCGCTGGTATTGCCGGAGCATCCCAACATTCAAGCACAGGGTAACATGGTGCATTTTAAAAGGGTGACACAAGGATACTTGGAGGGCTCAGCTGGTTAAGCATCTGCCTTCAGCTCAGGTCATGATCCTGGGGTCCTGGGATCGAGTCCTGCACTGGGCTTCTTGCTCAGCAGGGAGCCTGCTTCTCCCTTTGCCTGCCACTCCCCCTGCCTGTGTGCTCTAACTCTGGCAAATAAATAAATTCTTAAAAAAATTTTTTTTTAATAAAAGGGTAATTCATTCGGCTCACATCATCAGAATGAGTTTTCCAAAACATTATTTATATAGATCATAAGACTCTCCAAGAGAAACAGATTTGCTTACCCCTCCAGCAGGACTAATAGAGCCAGGAAATACGTCTACACTGCAGCCTTCATTGGCGGTTTGGAATGAACTGAGCTATTGCTGCAACCAGAAGCCCCACATTTTTTCCAGAACCAGATGCCTCCTAAGCCTTACCTGACCACAGAGCTGCCTTGCCCATGCCAGGCTCCCTGGGACGCATCTGCTAGAAAGAAGCTGTACTTCATGCCTTCTTCCTCACTTTATGGCAGGCAGTGGCAACCAGATCCATATTCCTCCTCACGATGGCTGTGCTCCTGACATGGGATGATAAAAATTGTTTAGAAATACATATTACTTATCAGCTGCTCAAGCTTCAACCTGCCTATGATCCAAGGTTTATACATGATGGAAAGTCATGACTCAACCAACCCCACACTAACCCCATCACCGCAGTTACAACAGCAGCGGCTGAGCATTCGCTATTTTCTCCCTGCTTTTGGGCCCTGGAAGGCAGCATCATTGGGGCTTTCTTGCCCCCTAGCTCCTGTCTGGACTCAGCCAATAGAAGGCACTGGCAGATGGGAGATGGTAAGAAGAGGAACAGTAGAGATTCCTGATGTCCCCTCTTGAATGTAACCCTAAATTTGGAGATCAATCCAACGGGTGTTCTGAAAACCCTTCCTAAAATAAATTCCAACTGGGCAAAGATTTCCTACATTGGAAGGAGGTGGAAATTAATAAAACAGTAGGGAAAAGTTCATTGTCTAAGTTAGCATCACTGAGTCAAAGGGCCAGGTCCAACAGAGACTGAATTCTGGATCATTTGGGTCTTCAAATCACAGTTATCGAAGGTAAGGCTAAACTGAATATAGAGAAATATTACTTAGCATCATCTTATGATACATGATACATGATGTATATGGATATATAGTACCTTAGTGTGGTGTTTGTAAGTGGAAAGCCCGACCAAAATTCAGAGTCACAACCAGAGACTCAGGCCTGGGGGAGGAGTGGCTCCAGGCTTCTTTGGGAATTTCACCCACAGATTTGGTGGTTTGGTGGGAACAGGTGGTTACCCTCTCCTACTTCCTGTCCTTCCTGTCTCCCTGCTAACTGCATTCTCTTCTTCATTTCCGGTGTTCTTACCACCCCTCCCCTCTTTTTAAAGAGCCCTTGCAGAGCTGCAAAAGCACTTGCAATTTAACTGCATCTGTAGGTAACATAGCCTGTCACAGGCTATGTCACCTGGTAGAGATTTGAGTGCTAGACAGTCTCAACTACCGAGGACTAGGTGAACCAGAGAAGTGAAGCCCCTGCCTGTCATTGCTCCACATGTTAGTAAACACTATGCTGAATGAATGCATTCAAGGATCAGAAGCCCTTGTCTCTGCGGGTAGAGGAAGAAAGCCCACTGAGATCACACTTAAGATCATTAAAACACAAAACACACACACACACACACACACAAGGTCTGAACCCTAACAGACCCGAATTTCAGTGAAGTTATACATTTCTGTAGGTGCTAGAAACAGGAGGTGAACAGGGTATCTAAATATGGGATAAAATCTGAAAAAAACTGCAAACTTGAACTCCTTGGGCCTGCAATCCCCTTCTTCTCTTATACTCGGGTGATGACGATGAGTTTCGGGAGGTAGGGTCCCTTATTGCACAGATGAATTTAGGATTTTGGAGAACTGGAACACACTGGCTCCTCCGGGGTGCAGGAGGCGGTCTTTAATCCTAGGACGTTCAGGAAAGCGTGATGAATAAGTGACGAGACTGACATCCCCTTCACGGCCCGCACTCTCCACTTCATTAATACGACCATTCCTTCGTTTGCTTGGTTCTCCTATCAGGCGCGTCTGTGACACTCCGGGTCACAAGGGCATGGTCGTGCCTGTGTGTGACCGCGGTTGTTTTGGCCTGTGGGGTCCTCTGCAGAGCGGGCCTCCGGGCTCTGGCCGGATCGCACCGCCTCCCCGTGCAGCACGTGAACGTGTTTGGAGTCGGGGCCGACGCGCCGCCGCGCATCTTAGTTTTCTGAGTGTCTTTCCTGAGTGGCGGGTATGGCCCGTAGTCGGGGTGTTGGCGTCTGTGTTGAAGCTAGCTGCAGTTTCCTCGGAGGCCGGCGCCGGCCCTGGCGGCGGACAGGAAGGCCCCTGCTTGCTGGTTTCCGAGACACCCGCGGCGGACTCGGGTCGGGAGGCCTGCGAGATCCGGCGCCGCTTCTGTCCCTACCCCCGCCTCCCTACTTTGCCCGGTCGCGCGTCCGGGCCGAGTCCCCAGACAGCCTTTATGACGTGACAACTGTCACGGAGGACATCGGAAAGGGGAGGGGGAGGGGTGCCATATCAAATTTCCAGGAACTCACAGAAACGGAAAACGAAACTTGGGCATAGATAATCAGCTTTAGGGCACGGAGTTGAGAGCCCCTTCAGCGGGGCTCCGTAGCTCAGGGGTTAGAGCACTGGTCTCGTAAACCAGGGGTCGTGAGTTCGAATCTCACTGGGGCCTCCAGCTCTTTGCTTTTTCATCTTCCGAGATGATTTCAAAAGGAATGTTTCCTTGACACCAAAAGCTGGAACTAGAAATGAATTTGCCAAATCTATATTCTCTATTCCCAGAAAATTACTGCTAACATAAGCAGGGGATTCTAAAACGGAAGTTCATCATAAAAGACGGGGATAAAGCTGCTGTATCCTCTTTAAATTGCTGGTGATACATGAAATTCGGGTGTAGGAAAGCAGAAGTGCCACCATTTACAATTAATGCCAATAGAAGCCAGCAGATGCGCTAACTTGTATTGGGTCTCAATCACAACCTAGAGTCAGGATTAGTTGAGCCACTGTAGGGACACTCGTCTGAATGAAAAGAGCATCATTAATAATCACATCAGAACTCCAGGCATAAACAGGGCTGCACTGTCACCCTGATTACAGAATCCAGAATGGCCCCCATGGCTTCTCTGCTCTCCTGTTGGTCTCCCCCGATTCTGCTGCTGCTGTCATAGTGGACTTTCTGCTCCTCTGGGAGCGGACCAACAGTCTATGTCAGGGTCTTGCTCCGGTCGCTCCCCTGCCTGGCATGCTCGGACTACCAATGTCCGCAGAGTACACGTTTTCATTTCTTTGAAGTCTGCACCCTCCACTTTCTCAGTGATGCCTTCTTCCGTCATCCCGTCTAACATTTCAGTATCCTCCAACATGGTCTCTTTTTCTGCTTATTATTAACATGTATTTATATACTTAACAAAATAGAATAGGATGTGTATTTTAGTGGTCCATCTCCTATACTGTCTGTATCCCATACTGGAGTGTAAGACAGCCGAGCGCAGGTGTTCTTGTCCGGTGGCTAGGATCATACACCTTAGCTTCTACAGTAATGCTCAGCACCTAGTAAGCAGTCGGTAAATATTTCCTGAGTGAGTTGAAGAATGTATCGTATTTTAATAAAAAATTTTAATTAAAATAAATTTAATAAGGGTTTAGGAAATATAAATGAATTAGATTTTTAAAAATGTAGCACACTTGGCAAAATAGACATCCATCCTTGATCTTAAATGCCTCATTAATGTGACTTGTGTTGGGGGAATGGCTATTATTTTTGTTGTTGTCATATGTTTATTTTTAGGTGTGGTATTTTTCTTTAGGCCAAGACAGAGAGCAGAGGGGGTAGGGGAGAGGGAGAGACAGAGAGAAGCATCGCATCAATGATGGCGGCACTGAGGAGCAAGGACCTCAAGCATCCACGGGATACGCAGGCCCAACGAGCAAATTTGGTTTTCCATGTCCTTCTATCTGGATGTCCTGTTACCCATCCCCACTTCACGGTGCCTGAGGTCAAGTCTAAAAACTGTGACTTCAGTGATTCTGACTTCTAGAACCCACCTTCACAGTAAACTCTTACTCACAGGGCTGATGAGAAGTGAAAATATAAAAACTAATAGAGAGAAAGGAGCATGTAGATGCTGTCCGTAGCGTCCCACCAAGTACGTCTACAAATCTTGGCCTTACATGGGAGACGAAGATATGAAAAGAAAGAAGATCAGGAGATCTTGGCCCCTGAAGAATGGCGTGGTGGTGAAGTCCTTGAGTTTTCTTTATGGGGTTTTATATATTCCAGATTGGGTACTATTCCAGATGCCTGCTGTGTAATATTTTCTACATAACGCAGTAGTTCATATATATATATATATATATATATATATATATATATATATATGAACAGTGTGGGGGGTTAGGGGTGATGAGAACACAGAAGGCAAGTTGAGGACAAAGCAGAAGCTGACACCCTGCAACCCCCTCCCCCACCATGGGTATGTGTGACATCCTCAGGCACTCCTGGTTGCCCTAAAGGAAGAACAAACAGCTAACTTGTAGAGATCATGATCCTTCCAGACCTGAGTCTCCCTCAGTTTACAAATATCCTAGTGATTTACAAGGAAAGGGCTTTCTTACCAACAGCCTAATTTCCAGAGACCCAGAACTCCGTTCCTGAAGCCCTAACATCACCCTTCCTCCCTAAAATTGAGGGAGGCTGAGGCAGAGGGAAATGTAAATAAAGTTAAATTTCTTCTAAACCTAAAGCTCATTGATAAGGACGTGTGATAGCAGGAGTGTGACTGTAACGTTCCTCCAGGAAGCTCCCAACTGTCTCACTGTTAATGCCTTACTGAAAGGAAAAACAACCTGAACTTGACAAAGAGCAAAGCCTCTGGTATCCTGTGTGTCTTCTTCACTACATGAAAGCTCTTTCCAAACCTCCCTTTTCCTTACCTCCCCAGTCCCATAGTCTATGATCACCACCCCCACAACACCGGGGCAGCAGCTCTTTCTGCCCACAGGTCCTGTTTCCGTGCATCAATAAATCTATTTTGCACCAAAGACGTCTCAAGAATTCTTTCTTGGCCATGGGCTTCAAACCCTAATAAGGTCTTTCCGACATCATACTCATGTTCTGTGTCTCACCTTGCATCTGGGTGAGCCAAAGACACTCTGCTCCCACTCCAGGGGGGAGGCAAGAAAGTGCATCATTCTGAGTTTCCTCCTAGGCCTGTACAGCTGGTAGCATCTGAGAATGATGACTCAGGACAGTAGCTGGGAGCCCGCTGCCGGGTGACCTGGGGAGACCCCAGACCCTGAGGCCACCAGCCCACCTCCAAGATGGCGCTTAAGGCTCTGGGTCTCCTCATGGGAAATAATTTGAGGACAGACACAGCACAATGCACAGAGATACAAGCGGGGAATTTTATAAAAGCGAAAGCACATTCTCAGATGTGAGCGCAGGTGAGAGAGAGAGCTGTGCGCCTTGGGGTTCACTTACCGACAGTTAACAAGAGGGTGGAATATTCGTTGCTTGGGATCAACATTTCTCGCGAGCAGGATTTGGGGGGGTTTCCTCCTCACCAGCTCAGGGGATTCCGGTCGTGGCGCCGCCGTCTTGGGCCTGTCTGGGGGGGTCCGGCTTCTCGCGGGACTCTGACCTTCCCCACAGCCGGCGGTGGTCTCCTCTTTGCTGGCCTCTGGGCGTCCCCCGAGAGCCTAAACTAACTGCCTACCCAGACAGTACAGAGAGAAAGCCTGCATTGAGCAGGGGGTAGTGGAATGGCAGGGGAGGGGGCAGAGGGAGTGGGACAGCAGGCTCCCGCTGAGCCAGAGCCTGACCTTGGACTAGATCCCTAGACCCCAGCATCAAGACCTGAGCCAAAGGCAGGCACTTAACCGACTGAGCCACCCAGCTATCCCTTTACAAAAATTTTTATTGAGGTTTTAATTCTTAGTTCACTTATTTTTTTTTTTTTTTCTACTGCAGACAGGTTGACTTTAGATCTCCGTTCTCTTTTAGGTATTTGTCTTTTTCCAGTGAATTCTATGAAACTTTCACTAAGCTTGTTTTGTCGCACATTCAGTGTTTGGAAGGGCGGCAGCGACTTTGCTTGCTGCTTCTCATCTGTCAATTCTGTAATGACTTCTTTACTCACTTTCTTGTCTTTGCTCTACCATCGTCATTGTCATTCATTTCTGTCCTCTTTAAGTTAATTTGGTTTCCTCAGCCAGAGCATAAGACTATGACCAAGCTACCACCCAGGGATTCACCTGTGTCAGGTTTGGATCCAGGAGCTGTGGACACGGAAAACAGAATGCAAGACATCCATTCTGCTGAGAGTGGCAGAAAATGGAGAGAGAGAGAGAGAGAGAGAGAGAGAGAGATCTTAGGGTTCTTTTGGTCTTGTACGTGATGCTGCTCTCTCCGGAGTGCTGAAGAGGGCCATAGACTTTCTGGGCATCTCTTTGGTCACTGGCCCATATTTCCACATTATTTTCCATTGTTCTTTGTGACCTCCCAAGGGTTGGTTGACTCCCAGAGGTTATTCATTCTGGATAATTCTTCCTCTAAGACTCTCCTAACTTAATCCTGAAGAGAGGATGGCAGAAGAGTGAGGTTTGGCAGTTCTTCCATCTTGTGGGAAGTACCCCTTATTGGTGTTGGGGGGGGGATGGGCTTCCAGGCCAGAAGGTATTGCGCAGCCCACCCCCAGGCTGCAGCTCCCACCTCCCACTGCCAACCTACAAGTTTCCAAGTTGGAGAATACTAATGACTGTTTTCAGTTTCTGCCTAATTAACACATTCTGTGAAGTACCCGGGGGTGTGTACAGAGAAAACCTGGCCATCTGCTTCAATTCCTCAACTTTCCTTTTAGACTGGTGCTCTTAAATTATTCATTCTTTGGGTGACTTTTTTCAAATGCATGTATAACTTCAGCCTTTTCTCCACTCTGAGTACTTGAGAGGGATCCAAACAGTTTTCCTTATTTTTCTTTGATTCCTTAGATTAAAAGACAGGGAGGGCCTATGATTATTAGAATCAACTGGAGCTTTTTAAAAATGTTGGTTTCCGGGATCCATCCCAAACTAATGAACTCGATCTCTGGGGGTCAGACTATTCATGGGTATGGTTTTAGGCAATTTTCCAGTTCCTCTGGGAAACCACTATTCTAAAAACATGGAATAAATGGGGTTGGAGAGTTTTGTGCCCCAGAAGCACATGGCAGCCAAGTCCTGGGATGTTTAAAATGCTATTTCAGGGGCACCTAGGTGGCTCAGTCATTTGAGTCACTGACTCTTGAGTTTGGCTCTGGTCATGATCTCAGGTCCTGAGATCGAGCCCGGGAGCCACACTGGGATTCATGCTCAGCAGGGAGTCTCTCCCTCTCCTTCCGTCCCTCCTGCTGCTCATGCTGTCTCTAAAATGAATAAATAAATATGTAAAATGTTATTTTAGCATATTCATGTTATTAATATGGCCTAAAGATTTGTGGAGAGAAGATACACCTACAGGTAAATGGCATTATTCTCAGGTTATAAAAATACATAATTTTTCTCAAATCGCAAATGGAGCTCAGCCATATCATATTCTTTCCAGAGCAGAATCATGAGAACCTTGAATCATGGAGTCTTCAGAATCATCTTTTTGAGAAAGAATTTGAGCATTCCCTGTAGTCAGTGTCTGAGATGACTTTAATAGGGCATTTCAGTTGTTAGCAAATCTCTATCCTCTTCCTGAAGAGTAGGTCAACAGTCCAATGGTTTCCCTGTATTTGCATTACTATTATGTAGGGAAGGGAAAAAAGTTTTCCTGGACTCTCTTAGGGTCCCTGGCTGGGTCTGAAAATTAAACTGACACAGTTTAACAGGAAGGAAGCATACATGTTTACTTGATAAGAGGTTTATGGGACGTGGGAGCCTTTATAAGGAAATGAAAACACAAGGAAGTGGTTAAAGCTGAGTATTTCTATGCTGAGTTGGACCAAGAGAGGACTGTTGTGGGGAACTATGATAGGCCAAAGGATACAAGGTAAGTCTAGTAAGCTGGAAGGAATTTCTTGGAGTCCCTTTGTCTTTGGACAGAAGGGTGCCTCTTTCCTCAGGGTACCTCTCACATGAGAGTTTTATGATCTGCTTCAGGAGAGAGAGGCAGGAGCGGGTCAGAGTGACCTTCCTGCTTTTCACATTTTCTCAGACTCCTTCACCTTAAAATATTTAATTTGCTAAGTTGCCATATTTTGAGGTAGTGTGTTCTGAACCCCATCAATTACAAAAATATGTTTATTCCCATGTTTATTCCCCATTCAAAACATAATATTATAAACTATCTCACAAACTATGGTCAGTCATTCATAATTATGAATTCCATCATGGTTTCTGTCAATCAGGCAATCAAGAGGATACAGAGAACTTTGCAATGGGGTATTTTTAGAAGGATTTCAGAAAGGGGCTACTTAAAAAAGGTGTGGGCAGGTTGGGGGGAAAGGCAGAGTACAGGGCTACTGATATCAAGTGGTTAGTATCCCAAGGGCTGAAGGAAAGAGGAAGGAAGCCGTTATTGGAACGAGAAGGAAAGATCCACTTGGATGAACCAGGCCGTGTTGACCCCCAGAAAAGAATGCAGAAAAACGAACACTCCAACTTCTGTGTCCTCTCTCATTCTGATCTCATTCTAGTGCTCCCACCATGAAAATCCAGCTGAAGGCAGAGGGCCGGGGGCCGGTGATGTGGTCCATACAGGCCAGGCTTCCCTAGAAGAGTAGATGGAGGTCAGAGATGGTTATTCTTTTTTTAACATTAACTATTCCAAGTACTTAGCTCTCCGCTTTTTCCTCCGTGAACACGATTTCATGCCCTACTGCCCACGTTGTGTGACAGATGTGTCTTCTCTGATGAAAGTCCGTTTAATCCCCAGTGACACTTCGAGTCATGACAAGTTTCATCCCTTAAGAACAATAATTCCCTAGATACTGACTCCTATCCAGATCCGGATTTGGAGCATAGGCCCGTGAGTGCTGTTAGAGATTTAAGAGATTTACATAACTCTCTTCGAACGGTGCCTGGCCTCGGTAAGCTCTGTCCAGGGGGTAACTGCCAGGGTTCTTATTTAGACGGAATGATCGCTAGAGGTCCAGGCGCCCTCGGTGTCTCTCCAGGACTGTGTGATGGGGATGTTGGAGGAAACCCTCCGGTGCGGCGGCCATCCACCCAGGAGCTTATGGTGCTTCTCGCTGCTCGTCATGTTAGGGCGTTAATACTCGGAAAGATGCCCGTACAGCGGCGAAAGGGGCGGAGACCTCTTCCCTCCCCCTGCCCCACTCTCCGTGTGTCTGAAAGGAGAGAGCTTCTCCTTCCAGGTAGGGCTGGTCTATCACTCCCAGTCCTGTTTGGTAGCCACTGTGTTCAAGAACAGGCAGGCTATCTCCTTCCAGTTCACGGCAATTAGTCCATAAACAAGCCAAAAGGCTTCGGATCTTAGGTGTATGCGCTTTGACAGCTGCCGTGTCCCCAGGCCCGAATCAGACAACTAAGCAAGCAAACGGAGAAATGCCCACAACTGGCCTTTCTCCCGAGAGGCCCCGGGGAGGGGGCGAGGATCAGGGGCGGGCGCGGCGGCGAGACCGAGACAGGTGCAGGGGCGCGGGGGAGGGGGTGTGGACACCGCCTTGGCCACGGTGACCCGCGGCACGAACGAGGAGAGGTCACGATCCGGTAGTTGCCTGCAGCTCGTGGCCGAGCAGCCGGTTCTGCCTCGGATCGCGGCTTTCAGGCAGGCCCGGGAGGACATGGGCGACGGGAGGCCCAGCTGCGGGGTGCCGCCCGGGGCCGCGCGGAGCCGGGGCTGGCGGACTCGACTCCCGGGGTCCCGGGGCCTCTGGGAGCATCCCCGAGCCGCCGCGCCTTGGCCACACGGCTGGCGCCTTCCACGGACGCGTTTCCCTTCTTGGGGCGAAGGCGGGGGGAGCCGGAGTCCGCGCGCGCTCGCTCCTCCGCCGTTGCTCCGGGCGCCTAAAGGACGCGTCCCGGGTCACCGGTGGCCTAGGGGGAAGAAGCACTGCGCTCTCCCCGGTCGGAGGCAGGGAGGCGAGCAGACAGCCCCGGCTCGGCTCCGCAGCCCCGCGGGCGGCAGGTGCGGGGGGCGGTCCCGGGGCTCGGCGCCTTCCGCTGCGGCGCGGGGACGGGCGCGCCCTGGCCCGAGGCTCCGTAGAGCGCGCGCCGGCGCCGCGGGGAAAGCATGCTCCAGTGGCGCAATCGGTTAGCGCGCGGTACTTATACAGCAGTATATGTGCGGGTGATGCCGAGGTTGTGAGTTCGAGCCTCACCTGGAGCATGTTTTCTTCCCTTTGCGATTTCAGATTTTTTTTTTTTTTTTTTTAAAGACACATTTATTCAGCCTCATGATCAGACTATTGCATTTAGCAATCAACAGCATGGGTGCAAAAAAAAAAATAAAATCTACATTAAAACCCTTTGTTGGAATGCTTTACACTTTCCGCAGAACAGAAACTAAAATAACCTGTTATACAATTAGTCACAAATACAGTCCTCTTGTTTTTTTGCCCATACACATGAGTATTGTCTAAAACAGGTCTTCTTTGCAGCAGCGAGGCCCTGCCACCACTGTGCTTGGCTGAGTTCACAAATCTGTCGTAACCTGTAGCTTCCCTGTCACTTCTCTGGCTCTCCTCTCCTGCTAAGCTTTGTTTCCTGGCAGGAATTAAAACCTTCTGCCACTGCCATAGCTGCTGCTGCTGCTGGAACCACCAGAGCCACCTTGGTTTCGTGGTTTGGCGAAGTATCGGCCTCCACCACCATGAGGGCCAGAGCTTCTGCCTCCAAGATTGCCTCCTTTCATGGGTCCAGAATCTGAGGATTGATGGTTGTAATTGCCCAAATCATTAGAGCTTCCGCCACCTCCAAAGGTGCTTCCATCATTACCAAATCCGTTATAGCCATCCCCACTGCCACCATATCCACCACCACCTCGACGGCCACCCAAACCACCTCGACCACTGAAGTTTCCTCCGCAACCAAAGTTGTCATTCCCACCAAAACCACCTCCACGACCACCACCCAAGTTTCCAGAACCACTTCGACCTCTTTGGCTGGATGAAGCAGTAGCCATCTCTTGCTTAGAGAGCGCTTTCCTTACTTCACAGTTGTGGCCATTCACAGTATGGTATTTTTGAATGACAATCTCGTCTACAGAATCATGGTCATCCAATGTTACAAAAGCAAACCCCCTCTTTTTGCCACTGCCTCGGTCAGTCATGATCTCAATCACTTCGATTTTCCCATACTGTTCGAAATAATCTCTTAGATGATGTTCTTCAGTGTCTTCTTTAATGCCACCAACAAAAATCTTTCTCACAGTTAAGTGGGCACCAGGTCTTTGAGAATCTTCTCTTGAGACAGCCCTTTTTGGCTCCACAACTCTTCCATCCACCTTGTGTGGCCTTGCATTCATCCACCTCCTCCACAGTGGCCTTTGTGACAAACCCAAAGCCTCTGGAGCGCTTGGTGTTCAGATCTCTCATTACCACACAGTCCGTAAGTGTTCCCCATTGCTCAAAATGGCTCCTCAGACTCTCATCGGTTGTTTCAAAGCTCAGACCTCCGATGAAGAGCTTCCGCAGCTGTTCAGGCTCTTTGGAAGACTATGACTTAGACATAATGCAGTGGGAGGGGAGACTTTAACGATGCTTACTCGGCAGTGTCCACGGGCAGAAAGCGCGATTTCAGATTCTTATTCTAATGCATTTTTCCCCCTCCTCTTCGAAGAAAAAGCTGGAAGGAGGGCATTTTATTTTCCATGCTGAGACCGCGGATATGCCCACGATGAAGGAGGGCTTTGGGTAGTTTTCGAACTGGAAGAAACCACAGACCAGAGGAGGCAAATGGAATTTACCCAAGGAAGTTCTCCTCCACCTGAGACGGTAAAGACATTGCACACCTTCAGAGGAACCCCTCAGCCGTTACCCGCTGCTTTCTTTAAAGGAGTTCTCAGCTCTTAGGGAACTGTGCAGGGGAGTGGAAAACCCGGGTCCTGAGCTCAACGGTGGTTTGGTCAGCTCCGGGGTCATCTCCTGATTCAGCTCCCCAGGCCACCTCCCGGGGTCAGCTCTGGGGTCAGCGACCGGAGCTCAGGGAGGTGCGGAAACCGCCCCCCGAACCGGGAAAGAGCAACTTCGATCGGATGCCACAGGGCGCGGTGAGGTTGCTGAATTCCACCTGTGAAATCTTACTGTGATTTGAGTCTCACCAGACAGGCTCCAGCAGTCAAACATCGGGTGGGGTGACTGGGTATGTATTTTCATCAGAAAATAAGACAAGTCCTATTTGGACAACTACATTCATTCTGACGCTGGATCTGCCCTGGATGATTCAAGGTTACTCTGCTTGGATCCAGTCTCTCCCGGATTTATTCTGTCCCTGGGGCTCTCCTCTTCTGTTCCTTCAGTATGATATTCCTGACAGTTCTGTTCTCCTGATCATATACACATTCTCTGTATTACAGTCATGCCCTTGATCATGACCTCTCTGTAGATACTGATGACCGGGTACCATTTCTCCCCCCGCCACCCTGTCTTTCCCTTTGAACCCCGAGCCAGGCAATCCCATAGGTCTGTCACAGCAACATGTGAGAAAACCATCAAACTTCAAGCCACTCCCTCTCTTGTGCTTTTTTTCTCCAATGCGGTCATGTAATAAACATGTAACGCCATGTTTCCTGCCAGGTGTGTTTCAAGGCAAGGTCACTGCAGTGACTGAGAAAGAGGAAGTCTCTGGGCTTGGAAGGTAAGTTCTAGTTGGGAGGAATCCACAGTGACAGCTACATAAGTAGATGCAGTTTTATAGAGCAAACTAAAAACAGGATGGGGGAGAGGAGATCCCAAGGTATGTCTGGGTGCTGTATTAGGTGGGGCTGTTAGGGAAGGCCCCCTCTCTGGCAGGTGGCATTTCAGCAGTGGCCTGGAGGGCAGGAAGAAGGTCGTGGATACACACAGTCCAAGACCTGTGGGGACAGAGGGAAGAACCATGGCAAAGACCTCTCTGTGGGTGTGTCCCCAGAAGCACCCTCAGAGAGCAAGGAGAAAAATGCCTCATATCAGCACGTGTTTCAACAGAAGACACGATCCATCATTTTCATGAAGCTGACACCTGATGCGATGTTATTTATGATCCCAGTTAAGGCCTGACCAAGCGGCATGTGAGGAAACAGTGTGACAGTAAACTTGTCAGAGGTGCAAAGATATGTCGCCAGGGGTAAATGCTGCTTGCTCTGGGAGTCTCTGACCTACAGGGACTAGGCTGTCCCTAGCTTCCATGGCCTGATGTGACAACCCTGCAATGACTCTGATCACACCGGCTTCTGTGGAGTTGTTCAAAACAGAAAACAGCACTGCAGTTTCCTCATGTCTCCTTTTTAGTAAGTTTCACCAGCTTAGTGCCTTAAAACAGCACAAAATTGTTGTCTTAGGGTTCTCTAGGCCGGGGCCTAAAGTGACTCTCCCGCACTGAAATCAGGCTGCTGGCTGGGCCGTGGTCTTCTGGACGCTCTGGGCAAGAGTCCTTTCTCTCGCCTGTTCCACCTTCTAGAGCCTGCCCACATTCCCTGGCTCCTCGTCACCTTCTGCCTCCCAAGTCCGCTAGTGAAGGACTCTGGTCTTTGCTTCTGTTGTCACATTTTCGTTTCTGACTCTAAGGCCTCTCTTCCATCTTTCAAAGGACCCTGTCATTATATTGGACCCCCTGCGTAATGACCTTCCTATTTCCAGATCCTGACGCTTAGCTTGTCCGCGAAGTCCCTTTCGCTCTGCGAGGCAGCACATTCCCGGCTTCTGGGGCTTATGCTGGGCCCATCTGTGAGGAGGCCCTACTTGGTCCAGGTCATCACAAACCCTGTATGAGACGAAGATCTCATACCCTCCCCCGAGTCTCCTCCTTCGCTTGCGGGATCCGTCCTTCCGTCCTTCCTGGCGCGCCTTACCTGGCCACCACTGATGTGCTTTCCATTGCTATCCTGTTGCCTTTTCTAGAATTTTGAGTAAATGGGGCCATACAGTCTGGGGCCTTCTGCGTTAGACTTTTACTTAGTATAATGCTGTGCTCATCTCTGCAAGGGATTCATTTCTGATTCCTTCTTCTCTGTGTCCCTGTGTTCACCTGTTACAGAGTCCTCTTCATTCTCTCCTACCTCCTAATGTCTATCAGCATTTCCCTGCTCATAGTCCATGTTCCCAAAGGCCTTGGTTCTTGATAAATACCCTCATTTTGCCCTGGCTCTTTTCTCTTTCTCTTCACTTCTCCCCCAGAGACCACGGGCCTGTGTTACCCACCCCCACCCCCTTGCTCCCCTGTGAGCTTTGCCTGCTGGGCCAGGCCTCCCAGGCATTAGCTCAGGCTTCTCTTTGCTTTCCTCCCTCACTTACTGGATCAGAAGCTCCTGCAGTTGGGGGGTAGGGGGGATGGGGGAGTTGGGACAAGGACTATATTCTAACTGCTTTCATTTCTTTAGTATCCCCACTCAACTCCTGGCTCTCCCTCTTGGTAAACGTTCTCTACCTGGGGTCTCAGGGAGGCCTCTGGTCCTTTGCTCCCCGCAAACCCCTTGAGGTGAGAGTTTCTTTTGTTTTACTGACTTAATTCATTTATTTTAGGGAAATGAAGGTTAAACATAGATAATGAGTAATGAATACTACTAACAAGAGAGTTGTGTTTTGTCTGGCAGTTTCTTTCACTAAAGAATGTAAAGTCAAAGGTCAAAGAAGAGATTTGCTAGTGCAGATAAAAAATCAGGAGGCTTGTTTGACTCCTTTCTCTACCTAGAATGCTATTCTTCCATGTACAGGACGGGATTGCTGTGCATTCCAGGAAAAAAATCTGATGGTTTCTTCCTTCTTACTTATAGATCATTTGTAGTATCAAGTCTGCATTTACCTCATTGTAAAAAAGATGTATTTATATACACAATTGTCTTTTCTGCTAGTTTGCTTACCGAGGACAATTACCGTGACTTTTAAAAAAAAACTTTTAATTACATAGTCCATTATGTGACATGTAGAAAATATTTTAAAATATCCATAGAGTCTCAAAATGGTGCAGTGGCATAAACTCAGAACTTTGGGGGGAGAAGAAGACAGCAAAGAAAGGAGGAAAATGTGAGGTGGTTTGGAGGGGAATGAGGAGGAGGAAAAAAAAATGTGTTTCTTTTGATTGTTCCAGGTGAAAATACTGGATATTTCAAACACTACAACTCAAGGCTTTTCTAGAGTTGACATTTGCTTCTGCTAAATGAGGATTAATATATATGCTTGGCTGACAAGGAGGATTGGTTTAGGTCCCTTGTAAAGTAACAACCCCCCACCCCTAGGCCTCACACTGCCATCAGAAAGGGCCAGATGGCCTACTTTTAAAAATTTCCCGACCCCAGACCCCCAAGATCATGACCTGAGGGAAACCAAGATTCCAGCGCTTAACCAGCTGCACCACTCAGGAGCCCTCTGTCCAGTCATTAAAAAAAAAAAAAAAAAACCAAAACAAAACAAAACAAAAAACTATTTATGGAGTGATACAATTTTAAATTGTTCCACAAGAAACATTTCTTCCAATTTTGGCCCTTTGGGTCTCTTTACTATTTGTTTATTTCCCCTGGCTTCCATTTCTATTTCTGGTGCAGACTAAAAAGACCCAGATCCTTAAAAACCTCTACAAGCGGATTTACCCATTACAAATATGGCTTATTTTTTGTCTTTTGTCACCTCCAAATTCTATTTCATGTAACAATCCTGTTAATTTTTTTTTTTTTGCCTAGGTAATACGTTTCTGTGGTTCCAGATATCCATAGGTATAAAGGTCCTCCCTGGTCCGATTTTTAAAGAGCAAAGAAGAGACTTTTATCTGAGTCCAAGTTAGGTCAGCTGCCCAGGATACACAATCTTCACAAAGAAGAGGGCTCCAGGGAAAGAACATCTCAAAGTACAGGGTTATATATGTTTTTTTACATTTTTAAAGTTACAAATCATCATGATGAACAGTCCAGAAAGTTACAGACTTCACCTTGTGTTTTCAGCATGTGCAAGGCAGTATGACTTTAACAGGAACCAGGAAGGTTTAAAAATTTTTCTTATCTTTATGCTTGGAAAGCTCATTTTTGGTTATTTTCTGTAAGGAAATAGTTGTACAAAGTGCTGGGGCAGAAATAGAGCCCATGCTCTGCAGTTTTGCTGAGTCATTCTGACCTGGGTAAATGTTAGAGGAGAGCCTCCCTGGGAGCCCGGGGGCAGGCCCCTGCCCGCCACCCCCCACAAGGTTGAACATTTCCTTTATTTTACGGCTGTTATTAGTTTCTTAAAAAAAAAAAAAAATAGCATGACTTCCATTCTTTTCTTTGCCAGATACCATTCTAGCTGAGTGTGTGGAGAGGAGCCCATCCCTTCCCACGAAAAAGAGAGGCCTGGCCCTTGCTTCAGCTCTTGGGAGATAATCCATGTCGTACCTAACAGATATCTTTTTAGGGTGGATATGGCCACATGCGGTAGTCATGTCAGAAAGACCAACCCTGTGATTTAGGGTGAGGGCTCTGTTACCCTCTCAGTCAGCCTGGAGAGTGAGTTCAAGCACACGGGTCATCAAGGGCTTAGGCCGATATAATGAAACCCCAATAAAAACTCTGGACATGGAAGTTTAGGCAAGCTTCTCAAACTGACAATACTCTGTGCCTTGTCACACAAGGGTAACTGGCCCTGAGGACAACAGGAGTGTCATTTTGGAACTCTGTCAGGGTCTGCTTTATGTGTACTTTCTTTTGGCAGATTTTAATCTGTGTCTTTTCCTTGTAATAAGCTATAACCAGTAAGTATAATAGCTTTGAGGAGTTCTGTGACACCTTCTAGCAAGTTATCCAAACCAAAGGTATTTTTGGGAAACCTCAAAACTTGCAAATAATGTCAGAAGTGAGGGAAGTCTAGGGGACTCTGCCCTCACACTTTGCTGCTTGATGGACTCAGGGGGAAGGCTACACTCTCTTCTGATTTAACAACGCTTCTCAGGAAACTGATCGATAGTAACACAGCAAATAAATTTAATTATTTCTAACACCTTTCTTTTTACAATATTAAAGAGCAAGTCTTTGCTGATTTTCTGGGAGCCCACTGGGAAATCTCAGCCAGTTTTAGGTGCAAATGTCATAAGGATTTGATTTGAGGAGGAAAAATATCAAACTAGTAAATAATAAATAGTAATAGCAAACTAGTAAATAGTAAACAGCTAACTAAGTAGGATCACAAGTTACTGAGAAACAATATGTAGCAGCCTATGTATTCAAGTGACAGACGACTTTCCCTTTGTGCTCCCACATGTGAGAAGTTTGGGACTCACCACTCTCATCCTCAGAACAAGAGAAAAGCTGCACAGTCTGAAAGTCAGTACCTCTCCTTAGCTATATCCGAATATTGAGGTCACAGGGCAGCTTGCTGACCCTAACCCTGGAGAGAGAGGGGCAGAGCGAGTGACTCACAGAAGCAGAGACTCACAGCTGGTGAGAATCGTGGACAATGTTAAGGACAGAGAAGGCAGAAACGGGCTGGAAGACAAAATAGAAAACAACGGACAAGGGAAACGAATAGAAAATATTTACAAATACAGATCTCTCTTGACTTACAACGGGGTTATGGCCCCATGAACCCATCATAAATTGAAAATACTACAAGTCAAAAATGCATTTAATACACTTAACCTACAGAACATGGTAGCTTGGTTTCACCCACCTTAAATGTGCTCAGGATGCTTACATGAGCCTCGAGCTGGGCAGTCATCTAACACAAAGCTTATTTTGTAATAATGTGTGAAGCATCTCACACAGTTCACTGAACACTGTACTGAAAGCGGAAACAGGATGGCTGTGTGGGGACAGAATGGTTTTTAGTGAGTGAGTAGGTGGTTGGCCCTAGTGATCCCGTAGCTGACCGGGCGCTGCGGCTTGCTGCCCGGCGTCACCAGAGAGGATCCCACCCACATCACAGCCTGGGAGAAGATCAAAAGTCAAAGTACGATTTCTACTGAATGTGTATTGCTTTTCACCACTGTCAGTTGAACCATTGTAAGTCAGGGACCGTCTGCACAGTAATCCCCCCCTTACACACGGCTTCACTTTTGACAGTTTCAGTTGCTGGTGGTCCACGGAGACCTGATAATCCTCCTTCTGACATGTCATCAGAAGGTCAATAGTAGCCTCATGCTACATTGCAATGCCTACTAGTCATTCAACTAATGCATTATGCAAATCCATTGAACTGTGCAACGCAAAGAGTAGATCCTAGGGTAAACTGGGGGCTTTAGGTAGTAACAATGCATCAATCTTGGTTCACCCATCGTAATGAATGTATCACAAGACATTAATAATAGGGAAATCTCTGAAGTTGGGAGAAGAGGGGATATGGGAACCTAGTGCTTTCCATACAATTTTTATGTAAATTTAAAATGCTCTAAAGGATAAGGTCAACATAAGAGGTAATATGATTATAAATAACCTTAGCTGTTTCAGAAGTGGAAAGACTTTCTTATCTTAGATAAGAACATAACAAAGAAATGGTTCTGATGAAGTTCCAGAACCTAAGTCATGTTTGGTGGGGTGAGGTTCAGAGCTGACGACTAAAGAAAGAATTCTTAAGACATCTTTGGTGCAAAATGGTGGTTTATTAAAGCACGGGGACAGGACCCGTGGGCAGGAAGAGCTGCTGCCCCGGGCATGTGAGGAGTGGCTGGTTATATACACAGGAGTTGGGTAGGTGAGGACAAAGGGGTGTTCAGAAGGGCTATTGGGGTAAAGAAGACTGTCAGGATATGGAAGGCCTGGTTACTATCAAGCCAAGGCCACTTTCCCTCTAATGAGGCACTAACATAAAGACAATTGGGAGTCTCCTGGTGGAATGTTACATTCCTGCTATCAAACGTCCTTGTTAGTGAGATTTAGGTCTTAAAAGAAATTTAACTTTATTTACTTTTCCTTCTACCTCCACCTCCTTCGGTTTTTTATGGAGGGGAGGGTGACGTTAGGGCTTGAGGAACTGAGTTATGTGTCTTTGGAAATTGGGCTATTGATAAGGTAACTTCTTTGTTGTAAATCTCAAGGACATTTATAAACCAAGAGAGACTCCTGCCTTGCAGGACTATGATCTCTGCAAGTTCACTATTTGTTCTTCTTTTAGGGCAGTCAGGGGTGCCTGTGGAATGTCACACATATTACCAAGGGGAGTGGGAGAGAGGGGGTGCAAGGCGCCAGCCCCTGCTCCATCCTCAGCCAGCCTCCTGCTCCCTCATCAGTTCTAGGAGTTGAATTCTGCCATTTTGGGGGGAAATGAGCTGAATTGTCACCGTAGTGCCAAAGCACGTCATGGTGGGGGCTTTTGGAAGGGTTTAGAGGTAGACTTGGAGAGACCCATGATACCAAGTTTAAACAAAAGCCAGCAACAAAACCAAACCCAAAGAATTCTCAAACCAAGAAGTGCAATGGAATCCTTACTACGTTACCACGGACGCCTGTCGGGAGTACCTGGATGAGGGGCTGGGCTTCCTGTAGGGTCCCACGAGGAAAGGAACACAGCAGGCTTGGGAGGACTCTGTCTGGGCGGATGAACTGGGTGTCTCAGGTGGGCTTTTACTCCTGCGTGATTCAGGACACCAACCTGTCAAAGACAAAAACCAGGTAAACGAGGACACTGACTTTAGTTAGGCTCTTGAGATGGGGAGAACACCCCAGATTGAAGGATCAGAGTGCTCTCTGCAGGGTAGCCTGCCGTAGACTTTCACAGGGATCACAACTTCCTGATGAGGTTATTTGGAATTGTTTTGCATTGGAGAAGCTTCAGTCCTATGAATTTGAAGTGTTCATTTGGGTGTCTAGCTACTCTCAAGGCGATTGTGCAGAAAAAGTTGGCACAGCAGGCCTGAGACTATTCTCCTTGGAAAGGCCTGCTGGCAAGATGGGCCCTTGGCTGGCATCTGGGCGCTTACATTTTAAGAGAGTTCCCACCATTTCCCAGATGACAGGAGTGGCTCACTGCCTACACTGTTCATGCAAACCATATGGTTTGCTTTCTTGGTTTCTTGGTCTGGATTTTTGATATATGCTAGGCAGCCTCCCCCAAGTATCTTGGATACCAAATCTTTAGTGAACTTCCTTGGTGGACGTTTTCCATGTGTTGTCACGATTTTGCATTGAAGGAATTAAGCCCATCCTGTGTGACTTGCACCTGGTTTCCTCCAGACTTTATTCCGTGTGTCTTTTCCTTTTGCTGACTCTGCTTTGTATCCTTTTGCTATAATAAATAATAGCTGCGGACAACTACATGCTGAGTCCTGTGAGTCTTTCTCTCGAATCATTGAACTAGGAGAAACACAGGGACAAACAGCTCTCATCTTAGCTAATCACTCATGAGACAAAGAATAAGAACTTGGCTAGGAGTGAAAGGGGAAGGATCTGTGTTTGGCCTTATCAGCATATTTGAGCAAATGAGGAAAGATTTGTGTTTGGCTTTGTCCATACCTAAATACTATAACGTTTTGCATTACATAGGAGGTAGGGTTTGTTGACTGCAAATATTTCATGTAATTTTTGATATAAGATATGCTAAATTATTATTTTTTTCAATTACCCAAATAATAGATACTCCTATAATGTAAATGTTTGAAAAAACGTAAAGAAACACCAAAAATATCTTACTGTCTTCCCTGTTAATAATTAGTATCCTTAGTCATCAAAAAATACAAGTTAAATTCACAAAGAAACCCCCCTACATCCTGGCCTGAAAAGCCATAATTAAAATGGTTGACAATATCAGTATTGGCTGGTCTGTGGAGTGACCAGAAGCCTCGCACATCATTGTTAAGAGTGTACACTAATACATGCATTTTGGAAAACTGTTTAGCAACACCTCATAAAGTTAAACATACATATATCCAGCATATGTGACCCAGCAATTTCATACACATATCTGCATATCCAGGTACGTATGTATATATGTATGTATCTATTTATCTGATAGATGAGTGTTTATGTTCACCTAAAATTTGCACGGAAATGTTCCATGATTTTTGTAACCTAGAACTGGAAACCAAGCGCCCGTCAGCATTAAAATGGACAAGTACATTGTGGTGTGACCAAACGGAAGCTGATGAAAAGGAAGAAACTGTTTTCACAGCTAAAAACACTGATGAATCTTAAAGGCAATAGTGAGTGAAAGAAGCCAGACAGAAGAATGCAGATGCAATTTGACTTAATGTATATGAAGTTACAAAATAAATGACAGCACATAAGTGGGAATTCAGATCAGTGGCTAACTCTGGGAGAACAGCAAAGAAGAGGGTCCTGAGGGAGCCAAGGTGGTTACACGGGAATGTAAATTTGTAAAAATCATTACCTGTGTGCTTAAGATATGCATACTTTGCTGTATTAATTTATACCTTAATAGAATGAAAGGGGAAAGGAATAAAAGCAACTGAAATAATAAAAAAAAAACCCACTATGGTTTGAACTAGAATTTATTCCAAATGGTGTTGTCTTGAATTCCTCCAGCAGGAAGATTTGAATCATTACACCGCAACTAATTCATATCCTTAGAAACTATATATAAAATGTCCATCACCACTGTTTTTTGGTTCTTCCTATTATACTTAGGAAACTTCCAGTATGTTTCCCCATTGCCTAATTTTTATGTTGGTATATTTATTCTTGAAATGGGCAAAAGGTTACATTTGCAGAAAACAAGACAAAGACTTTCTTCTCCTGAAATGTAGCATCCAAAAAAGGAAATAGGCTTTTCAGAAAAGGTTATTTCAAAAGTAATTGACAAGAAATGCCCTGTGGGCTGGCTGAGATAGCTCAGTTGGGAGAGCGTTAGACTGAAGATCTAAAGGTCCCTGGTTCGATCCCGGGTCTCAGCAAAGGATGTCGGTCCTTTTGCAAATGTTGACTTTTTCATTGCTGATTGGCAATGAGTAAACCATTGACTACCCACCCATACTGTATGTCAATCACCTTTAAATAAGTTGAGTCCACAGTGCCAGTTATGTGGAAAGGAGCTACAGGCACATTTACCCTCATCACAGACCCAGCTTTTGTAAATTCTTTGGCAAAATACAATTCTCTGTCCATACACCTAATTGCTTCCAGCAATCCCTCAAGGCAAAGAAAACCTCCCCAATGCCTTTTTCAGAGCACTTCGGTGTTCTTAAATGCATCTATAAGAATCAGGGTATGGGCACTTTCAACTCTTCACTTTATTACCTCTCTTCCTGGCTTCACTTAGTGCTGGGCCTTCCAGAACCTTACATTATTGTCAGCACTTTGCATCCTGTAAAAAGTTTTGCCTATCTTACCCAGCATTTGGTTTTCAGCTGCGGGGACAGGCCTAGTGGCAGGAATGGTAGTGTAAACATAAATTGAATTTTAAGAGTATTTATGAAGATTCCGTGTGGTGGTATTTATGCATATGCACATGCTGTAAAATGTAATAGAGATTCTTAATACTATTATTTTTCCTGAGACAGTGTTGGATAATTCATAGGCTCTAATCTGGAATATAACACACATAATTTGAAATCTTCTTGCATTTACGGTAGATGTTCCCTTGTGTATTGCCAGCGATGTAGGTGGAGGTATTTAAAGGTATGCGAGAGGACCTGTGGAATATTTTGGGAACGATATACAAGAAACCCAGCGCTCTGGTGGCCTCCGAGGAGGATTTGGGGGAAGCTGGAGTCAAAGATCGGTGGAGATTCCTTCTGTATCATAGTGTAATGTTAAGGACGGATCTTTTAATAAGCCCTTCTATTGATCTGGAATCACTACTAGTAACAGTTCATACCCAATATTTCATTCAAAAGCAGGCTCCGGAAAAACACAGTTCCGGGGATCTGGAGCCCTCTCAGTCTACCCGGGAGGTAGGCGCAGGTGGGGCTGAGGACTACAGACCCACATCTTGGGTTTTGCCAAGTGGTCAGGTGCTGGTTTTTCTAGGAGAGCGAGTGCTCGGCGTGCGTAATCCTCCCGGACACCCTAGGGCGTAGTCGGAAAAGTCGGGGAGGTCTGCCACCCGGGAAACTCCGTTTGTCCAGGGGAGGAAGGAGCCAAGAGTAATCGTTTGGGGTTGCAAGCCCCGGACCCAAGCGAGGTGCGTCATGGTGGCCTTGCCTGAGGACCGCGGGGTCCGGGACACGGTTGGGGAGGCAGTTCCCCGCGGCGACAAGGAGGACGCAGCCTGCAGAGGCCACGTCGGAGAGCGTCTCTGCGTGTGGGGTCGAGGCTGGGAAGCCCTGGGCCGCGGACGAGAGCCCCGCAGACTGGAAGAATGCCCGGGGGAAGATCCGCGGGGACCCCGCCCTCGACCTTGAACTGTGGATGCTGGAGGCTCAAGCTGCTCTCCTGCGCCCGCGTCCGCTTTCAAATCAACCACGTCATTACCTGCTGATTCAGTTAGCTCCGAAAACAAGTATTCGCTGGCCATTGTCTAGGCAAGAAAGTTGGAAAGTTACAAGTGAACTAACACTAGGGACGCCTCCCACCTGTCTCCGGGGGAGGAAGCCAGTAGGCTCGCTGGGCACCGCGGAGGCACCTCTCCGACTCCGGCCTCCGCTGCCCGGGCCGGGGGTCCCTCGGCTCGCACCCCGCAACCTCTGGGCCCTTGGGTGAGAACTTGAAAGCTCAGCGGGGCGCCGCTACCACCTCGCCCTCTGCAAACCTCCCACGGCCTAACAGGACAATAAGTCACCCCGACTTAGCGTGTGACAAGCCGTCCAGCCGCGGACCGCGTGGCTGATGACGTCAGGGCGGGTGTCTGCGGGTCTTCCGCGACCCCGGGGCTCCGGATCCTTTCCTCCTCCGCTCCTCTTCGTCTCCTCGCCTTGAAACAGCCTGAACTTAACGGGTCATTAAGTTACGAGTCAAGAAAGACCAGCGTGCAGTCTGTCATCCAACGCTACAGACGTGCTTCTAGGAAGGGGGACTTCCTCCACCAACGACTGAAAATCCGGCTACAGTGCACCCTCCACAAATAGAGACTCAGCCTCTGCACACAAGTTTCTCCGTGGATTTTCTTCTCCAAATCCGAAGAACCGGAAGAATGAAGACTCCTCGTTACAGTCTGTGAATGTGGTTTAATGGTTCCCTTAGAAGGAGGGGGAACAGGGAGAGGAGAAATTCTTTTTAGTAGAGGAACTTACTTTTTTTAAAAAAAAGAAGCTCTCCCCCAGGGTGGCCGGTTAGCTCAGTTGGTTAGAGCGTGGTGCTAATAACGCCAAGGTCGCGGGTTCGATCCCCGTACGGGCCAGCGGGTTGTTTTGGCCTTCTGCCTGCCTAACTCTACCCATAACCCCGAATTGCCAGGGGCCAGAGTCGGGACTTAGGACATTGTCTCGCTCAACGAGACGGCTGTGTACTTCCGTCTGGCTTAGCTTTTAATAAAAAACGTACAACTGCTAGGAAGACTCTACTGAGGAAAAGCAGCGTGGGAGCCAGGCAGGTGTGTTTGGGAAAGGGGAAGCCGAGGCGTTTTCGAACTAGGTGTGCTCAGTTTTTAGTGACACTCGGAAGACAGGATTATCTGGGCACGTTAAAGAAGCTTCTGGGGAGAGATGGAGTCAAGCGCAGCGCGGCCAGAGGCTGGGTGGGCTGGAGCAGCGAGACGCGGCGGTGCTCCCGTCGGGTCTGCGCTCGGTCCCTCCCCTTTATCGGGAACCCTCCCTCCCGGCGGCGGCGAGGACCGGGCGCCCAGTGCGACTCTGCGCGGTCGCCGGCCTTCGTGCACCTGCCGGCGAGGCTGCGCACCCGCTTTCTCAGGTTTGGTCTCCGCCCCCGACGGCGCACGCGATGACTGCAAGTCACCTGTCATGTGCGCGCAGGAGACAAGCTACACGTTCGGAAATGGGTCCACATATGAAGATGATCTTTTGGGTTGGTTGGAGGACTTTTCCCCACTTGGCAGTGATTTCTCTCCAGCCTCCACGCGCAGCCACGACGCACAGGGAGGAGGCTTGTCTGTCTGGAGGCAGCCCGACAGCTGCCACCTCCCAGATCTTCCTTACACTCTCATCTTTTCCCTGCTGTTTACCTTTGCAAAATAAGGAATTCCTGTTGATTCTCTGCCCCCCCCCCCCGCGTGGTCTCCGTCCCCATGAACTCGGCCGTGCACGGGGGGCCTCGCAGGAAGGAGCAGCGACAGCAGCCTTCAGGGCCAACCTCTGTCTAAAGGGGCCAACTGAGGCAAAGAGTCGCTCCCGCCGAACTCTCCTTGCCTCCACCTGTCCCCAGGAGATGTCTGTCCCTCTTCTCTTTGCTGGTGTCACACCAGGAAGGAACTGCGTAAGAGAGACCTCTCGGTGAGGACTCTTTCCAATGGGGAAAAACTATCAATGGAGAAGATACTGGAAGAAAAGTTATTTTTCTTTAGAGTTCCTTTGATTTTAAAACCTTCCTTCTAATGGTCTTTTCCGGCCAATCTCCTGTCTCAAGTTCAAGAAGGGATGAAAGAAGAAAATCTTAGAGGATCCTTTGATGCTTGTGACTTCTCCTTCAGGCTCAGCTGACAGTGGGTGTGGGAGAGCGTTTGTGAAAGTGAAGGATCAGTTCCTAGAAAGCGTATTCGAAAAACTTTAAGGATCGCTTCAATGTTTTGTTTTGTTTTGTTTTGTTTTAAAGTACTTAGGAAGTGTGAAGAAAAAGTAAGCTCAGCCAGCCAGCCAGAGGTTGAACCTGGAACCTTCCAATCCGAAGTCAGACACATTACCCATCATGCCACTGGCCCTCACCTGTCACAGCACTCTCCATACTTGTATTTTCCGTTCCTATACACAATTCCTATCAGATGAAGAAGTGGTTGATGTTTTAATTTAGACAGCAATTAGGTACAAAATCTGTACCAATTCTGGGAAAGCATAATTTATTTTGTGATTTGTTTGCATAATCCACGTTTACATAAAATGTTTGCATTGAAAACAGGTCAATCTTCACTCATTTTCTGCCTGTGTTCATTGGAACCTTGTTTGTTGCTTCGTAGCTGTTTGTTTTGCTTTTGTTTTGTTGTTTTACTTGAACATATGTCCACCGACTCAGTTTCCACGTTCTCTCTTCACTTCTTGCCCAGTTTATATTCTTGCCTAGTTCTGAGCTCTGTTACAGCCCTCCCCCAGCCATAATATTCTCTGCCCACAAATTGCAAAAAACGCAAAATGCAATAAGAATGCAAGAATTCCATAGAAGTATACATTTTAAGAATAGCATTTGACAAAGAAGCTTGGAAACCAGGAACCCACTTACCAACAAATACAAAATTGGCTTAAATTTTTTTTTTTTAGCTCTTCAAAGTTGATGAAATAGCTGAAAATGCAAAAGTGCTTATAAAAGAGAGGTTTAGTCCACTGAGGAGACGAGATTGCATATGGGCTTGAAAAGGCAAAGTCAGAAGTCAAAATTTAGCTTCTCTGTGCCTCAGTTTCCTCATTTGTAAAAAGTGCTGCAAAGAGTGGCAAATATAATGCAGTGTTATCCTAAATTTTTTGTGGCTCCCACCAGCCTTTGATGTCAGTACAAACACTAAAGATTGCTGCCTGAAAATGCCTTTAAGGAAGTTGCTGGCTCTCTATAATCAGAAAGGGCACAGAATCCCCCAAATTTCAAGTCTCCTGTGTTCTCTTTGCTGCTGTGATCAGACATTTGCCAGATTTAACAACTTCACCTCCACGCACTCAGTGTTTTTGAGCGCTCCAGTCTGAAGTTCGGTGTGGACAGTGGGGAGGGAGCCCGAGCTCTGGCGGTTCCCACCGCCCAGACGCCAAAGAAGATGGTGGAACTCATAACCAGCTGGCGCCGCCCTCCTAAAGGATTTGAGTTATAAATTGGAACGGCCGCTGAAGGGATTTCTCTGCGGTGCTGGGCGAGGAGCCATTTAATTTTGCAGAAGTTTCAAGCTGTGAGCCCCACACCAAAAGGTATACCGCTGTGAGCAGGATTTGAACCTACGCGGGAAAACCCCATTGGATTTCGAGTCCAACGCCTTAACCACTCGGCCATCACAGCCCCTCTTCTTGCTACTTTACTCATTAGACTAAAGACAGGTATATGTCATTTACCATGTAGTATGTTAGAAGACAGAGGATGACTGCTTCCTGAGTGTCCCCTCAAAACCTTCTCCAAGCCCAAGCTTCCCTATTTCACTTAAAGGCAATTTCAACTTTTCCAATAGTTAGGTAAACATCTTGGCAACACTCTTGACCTCAATTATTCTTTCATTCCACATATATGAGGGGCTTCTCTTTTCCTCCCCTCAAAATGCATCTAGAGTTGAAAAACTTCTCACCACTCCACTGCTATCACCTTGGCCCACGACACCTGCATTTCTGACATGGAATATTGCAAAAATCCCTTAACAGGTTTCCTTTCTTCCACCCTTTCCAGCTTTACAAAAAACTCAACCAGAGAGATCTTTGTGAACACAAAACACTCTGAGCACAGCTTTGCTCTAAACGCAAAAACATCTTCTGCTTTCATCAGAGTGAATGCCAAAGTTCCCACTTGGGCTGCAGTGTTGCCCGAGAGCTCATTTCTCCCACTGCACCCCTGCTCGGCTGTTCTTGCTTTGCTGTAGGTATGACTCAGCCGCTTACCTTACTTCAGGTGCTTTCTCAGGTATCAGCTTATCAGGAAACACAGCCTGAACATTGTATCTAAGCTCTACACTTCCCTGTTCCAGTGCTCCTCTCCGTTCTTTGTTTATTTTTCTGCATATCACTCATGGTCCTTTAACACACTAGGCACCTTATTTATTTTGTATGGAACCATGTGAATTATGGTTCAAACTCAAGTACCCATGGCTTCACATTACATGCTTCTTCCTTAACATCTTTTTGGGTATGTGTGTATTTTCTTCAAATTCCCAAAGCCCTGATTGTCACAATTTCCATATGTAAGGAAGAAGAATTTTTCCTCTATTCTGTTAGGTTTGTGGCAGGGGCCTATGAGTTCAACAGACAAAGGACAGATTGATAGGAGAAAAAGTACAAATTTTGTTGATGTGGCTATTTTTTATTTTAATTTTACATGCATGAAGGCTTCCCAGGAAAGAAGTGAGAACCCAAAGAAGCAGTTAAACTTGAAAGCTTTTATACCATTTAACAATATTGTAGGGAAGTGGGTAGACAACGAAAATGAGAGTTTGGACTTTTAGGGGAAATATTTGTGGGACGGTAACTATAAGGGGAAACTAGTGGAAGCGGGGGTAATTTTAGTGGGATTTGTTTCTGCAGACTCATATTGGTGCTGACTTTCCATCTTTGGTGATCAGAGTAGTTCTCCTCCTCTCCCATGGGAGATGAGAGGGGAACACCTTCACAAAGGGACATTTATGCCACGCTTTTAGGTGGACAGGAGGAAGACAGAGAGCCCTTCCTGTTTGTTTTTTCTTGATTGCTCTCAGCTCAAAATCATCCTTATGCTAAAGTGGCATATTTTGGGGTCGCAAATATTTGCATTTGTTTTAAGTCTGAAACCCTCAAAAGAAAATACAAGTTCATTATCTAAAAGGAAATACGTTCAAAAGCAAAGAAATCATATGTTTCCGCCCGGTTTCGAACCGGGGACCTTTCGCGTGTTAGGCGAACGTGATAACCACTACACTACGGAAACCCTGCAGGGTGGTGTTCTTGTAAAAGTAAATATTTCTGGATAGCCCAGCCCTTTTTCCTGGAGGGATTTCCCTTTACCATGTTAATACAATCATATACCAGTAGCAAAGTGTTCACCAAATATATCTACTATCATGTTCAGAGAAGCGTGTTTAGAACAGCCAAAAAACTGGAAACTACCCAGGGCCCCTGATGGTTTTCTAGAGAAAATGACACAAAATCTGAGACATCATAGATGAAGACTATGTTGAAGTATGATGCAGAGAGATTAGAAAGGGGATTTTTGTCATTGGGAGCTGAAGGGGGTCGGCATGATGGTGGCAGGAGGATATCCAAGAATTTGAAGGAGGGGAAGGAAATAAATGAGATTAAATGGGAATATGTGGGCCAAATCAGAGAAAAATACAGGATGTACCTTCCAAAGAGGGAAAGGTGTATTTTGATCTGAATATGAGGAGAGAATTTGGAGCCTAACCATTAATTCTTGGAGTACAGATGTCATCAGTGAAGCCTTCTTTAAAAAAAAAAAAAATTAAAGTGTAATCTACATAATTAAAATGCACTAATCTTAAGGACACATCTCAATGAGAAAAAAAGTCACATCAACTTATTGATTCAATAAACTCAGCAAAGGACACCCAGGATAACCATAAAGAAAATTGTAGCTACCCAAATTATACTGAAATACTTGAAAATCAAAATTTAAAAAATCTTAAAAGGAGCTGGAGGGGAATGACCTACATTTTGGGTTAAAGGTTAAATGGAATAATAATCAATCAATCAATCAAAGAAAGGCAGGAAAAAACCCCCCAAAATAAAAAAAACAAGTGGGACAAATGGAAAACAATTAACTTGATGATGGGCTTAAATCCAAATATAAATAATTGCATTTAATGTAATGAGATAAACACATAATTAAAAGGCAGTGAATGGCATGGTAAATAGTGAAATAAAACAAAGAAAAACAGGAGCCAACTGTACCCTGGTTACAAGAGACACATAAGATGAATAAAGATGACAGGTTGAAAGTAGAGTTGTGAGGGAAGATATACCTTGAAAACACAAACCATTATATCAATATTAGATATATATCAATATCAGACAGAGTAGACTCCAAGGTAAAAAGTAAGATTAAAGATAAAGAGATACATCCAATAACAATAAGATAATCAATTCATCAAGAAGATTTATTCTTAAATGAAGCAAAACTGAGACAATGAAAACAAGAAATAGAACAACCAGAATTATGATTGGTGATTTTAAGGACTCCTTTGAGTAGCTGATGAGAAGCTGAAAGAAAAGGGGAAATAACTAGGATATAGAGGATTTGAACCATAGCTATTAACTGATCAACTTGATCTAGTCAGCACTTACCAGATACAACTCGTAACTACTGTAGAATACACGTGTCAAGAATGGCTTTGATGACCAATCTTGAAGACGGGGGGAACAAGAGGAGGCCATTATAGCTTATGGTCAAGAAGAGGTATTGAAGACCCAAATAGGGACCAACAGAAGGAAAAGAAGGGAAAGACATCTTACACATGTTGAAGGCAAAGTTAGCAGGACTTTGTGATGATTTGATGGTGGGAGGAATCAAGGTTAACCACAGGTTTCCAACGGGTTTAATGTCAGTTGAATTTATGGTGCCCTGTGCCAGTAGTACCTATATGAAATCCAAGTGGAGATGGAAATATGAATTTGAAGCTAGGGAGAGATCGGTGTTGGATGTGGATATTTGGGGAGATCCACTCCAGGCAGGCAGCTAAGCGGTTTAGAGTTGATAAAGAAATTCTGAGGGAGAAGAGATCAACTCCAGAAATTCTGCAATGAGTCAAGACGTGGACATCAGCACTGGAAAGCACCGAATGCTTGAGATTCTTCCAGCTGCAATCATGGTGTGGGTACAAGACTCAAGAACTTAAAACTTAACCATCTAAGTGTGCTTGACATTCCTAAGTTTGATGTGCTGTGTATATGGAATTGTAGACATAAACTCAGCATTAAACAATCCCAACACAGAGAAGAAAGTGTGACAACAGGTGACAGGGACAGATGAATTCAGAAGATCTCAGCTGAGTCTGAAGAGTAATGATTTCTGGAAGTAGGTATCCCCAAGTATGGTCATCACCACATTTGTTTCACACCTAAAATTTCCTGGTTAGACACCGAGTGGACATACTTCCCAACCATTTCTCCTTCTCTGCCATTTCTCATCATGACCATGCTTTATCTTTCATCTTTTAATAGACATTTCATTCAAGTGAATTCACCAAACTATCCAGTGCCCAACGTTACCAATGAATAGCTAGACATGAAGAAGAAAGAACCACATAGCTGACCTAAAACAGTAGCATGTCTACTTTAGTAGCACAAAAGAGGAGAGCTGTCTGCCTCAGGATCCCAAGCCAGGGAACATTTAATAGGGGAGGTAGTTGCATTTCCAGATGCTCAGCAATCCACAAGAAAGTAATCCTTTCTTAGTAGTCAGTAATTTCATAGTAATACAAAAAATGTCTGAAAAGGCACGTTTTTAAAGTGGTTGAATCTCTGTCACTTGATCTCAAATGGTAGGACCAAAGAGGGAAACCTCAGCTAGACTACTCACCTCCTGCAAATATCATGACTAGCACAAATATTCTGAGTCCTTTAATAAGTCTTTGTATATGTATTGGGAATTCTTCTCAAACCCTGAGTGTTATAAGAGTCATCTTGTGTAAATTCAAGTTGGTTCCTACTCACCTACTGAAAACATAGGAGGATAAATCATAAAAACCAGGAATAAAGCAAAGAGACAGAGGCCCTGCTGGGATTTGAACCCAGGATCTCCTGTTTACTAGACAGGCGCTTTAACCAGCTAAGCCACAGAGCCAGATATGGTACCCTCTTCACTTACATCTTATTTAAGTATGATTTCACACACTTTAACTATAACAAAATTTGTAGCTTGTCTACCAGATGTTTCAGAAACAAAAAAGAATAGACATTGTCTCAGTCAAAACCAAAGAAGAATGTTCTTTGGAAGGATGAACATAGGGACTAGACTGAGATGACTGTCTCTTCTTGGATCATTGTTTCAGTGTGGACACCACTAGTCTCACTAGACTCTAAACTCTGGCAGCAAAGACAGGCCTTGGTTGAATTCAAAAGGAAAAATGAATGGACTTTCTAACCACCATTTTGCTTTAACCCCACCTGGGCTCTCCTCTATGGGTGTGGAAAAGGACATGTTACTGGTCAAAGACCAGCACTTATCTGACCCATGGTTGTCAAAAGAACTGTGAGGATACGTTTGCACCTGTGAGGTTGTGCTCAAGGATGGTGGTACTCTTTTCTCAACTTCAGAACTGTTGACAGCTGGTGGCTCACCACTGAGTTGGTCTCTGGGAACTGTCCTCAACAGAAGAGGCACCTTGCTCAAATTTACACCCACCATTAGGGGTGCTCAAATCCAAGACTGGTTGATGGAAGAGTATAAAGTCCTCCCCTCCTCTTATGGACATTTCTGAAGGGCCGTTCCAGGCTCAAATATCCCTGAGAAATCCGCTGGTGGCCTCTGTTAAACTACACCACTCTCGTCTTCTGCTTGTTTCCAATCCCACTTCCCTCACCCTCTCCCTCTCCTATTTGCTGATTCTAAGAGCATTTCCAGTAATACTGCACACAACCTCCATCTCTGTGTCTGTTTCCCATGGAATCGACCACGACCAAAGGCAAGTGACCGATGCCTACTTCGATCTCTAGAGGTCGAAGTAAGTCTGAACGTGGCCCGGACTCAGAAATCATTTACCACAGCAAGTACCCTGGTAAAATAAAAGTGATCAGAGTATTAATATTCTACCCTACAAACTTACAGACTTGTCGCCACAGAACTACAACGACGACAACAGGAAGATACCTACCAGTTGGTTCAGACGATGTATATAGATAAAACGTGCTCACGGACCAGAGGAATGATTTACGACAGTAAAAGCAAGTACCTGAAACGGGAGGTTAGAAACTAAACGAGACATGTAGCGGGTCAAAGACCATGATTCTCATTTCTAGGGAAATTTCTAGGGAAATCCAGACCACACAGACGCGCATACGTACTTACAAACGGAGCGTGAGGGCCTCTAGTCTGCACGCGGACCGATCGGCTTCTGAAAATGCCAGGACCCCAGCTCAGAAGGAGCCGAGCTGGGCAGAGGAGAGGCAGACGCCGCAGGAGAGCAGGGACCAGAGGACTCGGCGGCTCCCGCGGCCCCCGCGGACGCGCACCTGGAGGCAGGTGGGTCCGGCGCCGGCCGGAGAGGGCGCCCCTCCTCGGAGCTTTCCCGCGGTGCTCCTCAGCCTCGCGACCCGGTCAGTCCCGGCGTTTCTCCCGGGCCAGGTAACGGCCCTGACGCTGGACACCTCCTGCCTCCCACAGACCCCGCCCGGGTTTGCGGGGTCCTGGCTCTCCGCTCCGGGTCCCGGCGGGGTCAGAAGCTCCCGGAGACCACCGCGGCTCTGGTGCCCGCGCCGACGCCAGCCCCGCACTCGGGCGCCACCGCGCGTCCGGTGCGCCGCACTGCAGCTCCACGTCGGCGACGCTCCCGGGCGGACTCGGGGTGCGCGGCCGGGCTTGCAGGGTCCGGGGTCCCCAGGGTCCGGGCGGAGCTGACCTGCGGAGAACAGGCCCCAGGAGCGGGGAGGCACCCGGGGCCCGCTGCCGGGGGTTGGCCTGAATCTTCTCAGGTTTTCCTGGAAGAAGCATGATCCGTTGAGCCCGAATATGGGACTTTTCCCTCCCTTCTCCCCCATCTGTCCCTCCAGAGAGGAAGAACGCGGGGGATCAGAACGATTCTTTTTCCCAAGAGAAACCTGGGGATAGGATTGTTGTTCCTGTGTCCTTTCGGAAAAACAGCGCGCATCCTGGCCGGTTAGCTCAGTTGGTTAAGCGTGGTGCTAATAACGCCAAGGTCGCGGGTTCGATCCCCGTACGGGCCAAGCAGTGGGTGTTTTTTGCTCTACACCGGGAGCGAAGGCCGACTTCGGGCTTTACGGAGGAACCGATCTCTGAAGCCGTTTGCTCGGAGTCCTGATCCCCAGACGGACAAAGTCCAGGACCAGCCTGGGCTCCTAGCAGGGCACGATCGGCCCCAGAGACGAGGGACAACATACAGCGCTTGTCTTGCTTGGTTTTCCCGGGAAGAAATTGTTTTTGGGAGGGGGAAATTGTATTATTTGACAGTTACCTCTGAAAACCAGTTGTGGAATCACCCTTTATATCACTCCTGGGGCATTCCGCATTTCCCAGTTCAGTCTAGAAGAATTAAAAAAAAAAAAAAAAAAAAAAAAAGACTAAAAAGCGAGAAAAAAAAATCTTGCTTTAATAGTAAGAACGGCCAAGATCTTTGTTTTATTCGCTCTCACACTTTATCTGAAATAAAAGGGTTCAGTAACTCGAAACACAATTTTATTTTTTGCATAAGCAACTACATTGATGTGTTTCAAAAAGAAACTTTAAAGATAAATGGAGATGTTTCCCTTTCACCCTTATTCTTCATCAGCCCACTTCTCACCATCACATCCCAGGTAAGCTCTGTCCATAATTTCTCATTTAGCCTTACTAGTTTTCCTTAGGCGTGGACACATAAATATTTATATTATTTTTTCTTCTTTTTCACACAAAAGATTTACACATTGTTTTGCATTTGCACTTTTTTCTAGGTATATCTTGAGTATTTGTGATTGCACTTTGTACCTGGCACACTGTGAAAGTTAAAGCTTATTTTCAAATGACTTGGTCCTACCCCTGGTGAAGTACAGATGTCGCAACCACAGAGGCGCAGAAACCTCCAGGTTCCTAGAGCGGACCGGAAATGACGCCCGCGGCGGGAAGCCGAGCGTCGGGTGGGGGACCCGAGCGGTCCCTGTGCTCGCCGGCTCCCTGCGGCTGTGGGCTCCCGCGGAGTGCGAACCCGGCTCCCCAAAGCCGGAGGCGCCGCAGGACCGCCAAGGGCTTTGAGGCGGCCCGAGAAGGGCCAGGCTTCGGAGCCTGCCACCTGACGAAGGCGGGACGTGGGGGGACGCGTCCAGAAGCGTAGGTCTGCGACGAGAGCTGCCCCCGCGGCACTAAGGTTGGCTCCGGAGGCGCCCGGCTGCGGGGGAAGCAGTAGCCGCTTCTCCTCGGCCTTCAGGAGGGAACGGAGGGGATGGCTGTGCGGAGACAGCCCTCGGGCCCGGCTGCAGAAGGAGCTGGCCTGGCCGCTCCCCATCAGGCGAGGTCCACCCGGAGCAGCCTGGCCTTGCGGATGGCAGGACGTCCCTGTCGGTGCGTGTGGTTGGGGGGCGGGGGGGCACCGAGCGGTTCAGGAGCTGGCGCGGCGGGTGCAGGAGGATAACAGCACCTGCTCAGGTAGCCGCGTCTTCTGCAGAACCACCCTCTGGAGGGCAGAAGCGACGTGACTGTGTCGAGTGCACTGATGATTCTGCGCATCCTAAGTGTGAGATGTGTATTGTCGCAGGGCGAGCCCGTGGTCAGATGATAGCAGTCCATCGACCTCAACAGCCTGCCTCTACCCAGAAGTCATTAGAGATGAAAGTTCTTGAGCAGCGTTGATGTGCAGAGAGTGCTCCGCCGGATCCCCGAGTCCGTCTGGCCCTTGCTTCTGCGCGGGCGCTGTTCTGGGACACTGCCTCGTTCCTGATCGTAAAGGAAAAGCTCTCATTTCTTCACCTTGGAGAAGGATGTTAGCTCTGGGCTCATATTCCATCTCAAATTATGTTCAGGTACATCCTTGTAAACCGAGTTTGTCGAGAGTTTGTTTGTTTGTTTTATCATAAAAGGTGGTCGAAACTTGTCAGATGGTTTTTCTGCATCTATTAAGATGATCATGTGATTTTTACCCTTTGTTCAGTTCATGTGGTGTATCCCACTAATCCAGTCATCTCTGAGGTGTGTTGATGATGATGAATATCCCGGGAAACCTGGCAAGACTGTGTCCCAGATCTACCAGTTAACGGTGAGTCAAATTTTGTGTTCATTTAGGCTGCAGAAGCCTTTCAGTTTTTGATTTCTCAAAAAGGGAGTCCACGAATTGATGCTGAATTGGTGTGTTTGTGGGAATAAGGAGGTCCTTGGCTTCCTACACCATGTCTTGCTCTAGAAATAGCACTGGTCCCTTGTTCTCAGCTCCCCTCGCCCATCCACCCACTCTTGGAGTACGGCCCCAGTGCTCGTGGTGGCTGTCACACCCACTAGCACCATACTTCCAGTAACTGCTCCCTGAGAGTGTGGAGACCATCCTGGAAGCTTAACTAGTTCTGTGGCAAAGGAGCTCGAGCTCTTGACCATTCCAGTGTTGGAATGATTTATCGTTTTCTGAGCACTGGGGCCATCATTCTGTGATGCGTTCGTTGTTCAACAAATAGCGTGGTGTCCTTGGCAGTGGGGAAACAGACCAAGTCCTCAGGCCATTCCTGACTCCTGTTTCTCTCCTACCACACGTCTCATCTCATCACTAAGTCCAGTGGCTCTGCCTGCAAAGTCAGCCCAGTTTGAGACTTCCAATGCCCTCCTCAACCACAAACTGCTCCAAACCACCATCATCTCATATGGCCTCACTATTCCAGTAATTCCTGAGTTCCTTGCTTTACCTCGGGCCCCATAGTCTAATCATAACACAGCAACTGAGCGAATGCATAGAATTGTGAGTCCGATCTCCTGTTCCTTTGCTCCAGTGGTTTCTCAGAATAAACACCAGATTCTTTAATGTTACCTGATGGGTCTTACAAAATCTGGCCTCCGTCTCCTTTCTGACATCTAGTGCTCTCCTCTGTCGCTCCACCATGCTGGCCTTCTTGCTTGAAGCGATACATGATTGACTATGAAGTAGGGAAGTCAGTCATTGTCATACGTATCCACACAAGGTGAATAAGGTTTGGGCAGTGCACTTGGGTAAGCTTCCAACCCAAGCTTGGGCCTTGAAAGAGAGATTTATACTGGCAGATGAGAAGAGGGAAGCAAGAGGACCTAGTAGATGGGATCGAGCAAAGGCAGAGGGTTGTAGCACGCTAGGGATATCTCCATATGGTAGCCATGTTTGTTTGCAAACCAGTATTAGGCACCTGGAACAGTACAGGCATCACAGTAGGGGGTTGAGACTTACTTACTGAATGAACGAGAGATATTTGGATGGTATTAGTGGGCAGTGGGACAGAAGGTTTAGATGGCGCCCATTCAAGGAACACTTGCCTGTATAGGATTTGAGAAACAATATGGCGCATGTTTTTGGCAGAGAGGTTGAATTTTTGGAGGGAGTAGACAGAAATAAAGCTGGAAAGATAGGTCGAAGCGAGATTAAGGAAGGGCTTGGATGTCACTCAGAGGTTTACATTAGGTGTGCTCAGGGAGATGTTGGGGGGCTTCCAAGCAGGGGGAAACCAGATGAAGTGACTGTCAGTCTGGAGTCTGGAATGATGGCAATAGTGGCTGGAGCCCGGGAGAGACATGTTCCAGAACCTCAGGCTTAACACACTGTGGGCCTACAGTACATGTTAAATAAGGAATTGAATTGCAGAGGGGATATTGGGGCTAGAATGGGAGATTTAAGAAAGTTTCAGGAATGAGGGATCATTAAGAATTGTCTTTGAAGGATGAGGAGGAAATTTGGAGGGTCTGGGGACACACTTCCCCACGTCTTCCCTTTCCATCAGTGCTTTAAGTGGAAGAACCTGAACAGAGACATGATCCTCACCTGTCATGTCCTGGCCACCATCCTGGTGTACTCTTCCCTGGGTGGAAAGAGAACTGCCTGGAGAGGCCTGCGTCCTCATCCGTGCACCCTTCAAAGACCACAGGAGTCAGACGTGCTGGGAGCCCAAACACAAGCCCAGTGAGTCCCAGGATGAGCTGCAGCCTCAGGTACCTGCCGCCCCGGCCATTCCTTCCTGCTCCCTGGACACCTGGGCACCGGGAAAACTGGGGAGTGGACCCTTAAAAAGGATGAACTTCTCAGACTCTCTTGTCCTTCTTCCCTGATTCTAGCCTACTTTCTCCTGGGTAGAGTTTTCGCGGTCAGCGCCCTTCTGCTCTACTCTGCTTCAACTTTGTGTTGCTGACCTTCCCGCAGTTACTCCCTGAGACCCAGAAACAGTATGTTTCCTGTGCTGGTGTCTTCACTGTCACAGGCAAGGAGAGGCGGGAATGAACTCGGAAGGTCTTGGCTTTGGGTTAGGGTGGGATTTTCGCTTGATCTGCTTTTTAATCACTGTTCAGGAAAGTACAGAGGAAGAGGAAAGTCTAGGAGAAACACATCGTCTCAAAGGAGGCAGAAGGAAAGTGGGGGGCAGTAGCAATGGCCCGATTCTGGTTCATCGATCATGACCCTGCCGTGAAACCTTGGAGGACTGGCGGAGGCCAATCGGGAGACCTGCATCTCCCCTTTCTTGGGTCCACAGGTAATTTTGTGTTCCTCTCATTATTAATGCATACATGCAAATTTTGGAAGTGTCTCAGGGACCCAGTCCACCAAAAGTCACCTGTAAGTTTTCTTACTTCATGAATGTGTCCAGCTCTGTCCTGTTTCTAGTATCTGGTCAGTGATCATTGGATTCTGGTGAGGAAGGTGAGTTAACCTCCCAGGCAGTGGGTAAAGCTCATTTCTTTGATCTCCCTTTTTTTTTTTTTTTGTCTTAGAGTCTCAGACATGTGGAAGTTACATCCACAGCTGATTATCTAACTTTCTCCAATTCCTCTGTGGTTTCTGGGCATTGGTGGCCCTTACGATGTTTGCCCGCGACTTCTTCCTGTTGTCCAGTGACCTGTATTAGAAACTTTGTTCCTTCATGATTTCTTCCTGCAGTTCAGCTTTGCAGTATAAATCCTCCAATTGGTATTGAGAAGCAATCTCTCTGCACCAACTTGAACAAGGGGTTGAATGCAGAATATGGGAAAGAATTGTTTCCCTTTTTTGACAACAGGAAACAGAAGACCACATGTAGGACTGGTTACATAATTTGGGCGGCCCGGTGCGAAATGAAGGTGTGGAGTCTCCTGGTCGAAAATTATTAGCAATTTCAAGATGCTGACAGCAGAGCTTTAAAGCAAGCGTGAGCTCCTCCGAGTGCAGGCCCCGTGTTTGCTGCCCAAGTCGCACGTCCTGGAAGTGAGCTCGGACAGTGTGTTATGTGGTATGTGATAACAACCACGTGTGTGGGTGACCCACGCTGTAGTCTCTGGGCCCATTACACTCTTTAAAATGAGAGGTTGTCCTAGAATCATGAGTGTAGTTATTTTGTTAGGAGCCCTCTGTCTTCACAGTTCCCAGCATTTGGAAGCTGTTGGTGTTAAAATCTCGACCTCGCCACATGGATGCCATCTCATTGGAAGACACAGAGCTGGGCCTGGAACCACGCAGAAGGTGTGAGTGTGGTGCGGCAGACTCCACGCCCTAACTGGGGATTTCTCAGCCATTCACCCCAAAAACGGTGTCACTGATTTGGGAAGGCCCTGACTTCTTCCCCTTGTTCTGTTCATTTCTCTTTCTGGAGCCTTGGGCCACAGGTCTTTTTCGGGGCAGAGGAAGGGAAGGGGTAGCATTGTGTGTGCAGGGCTAGCAGAGAGGCGGCCTTGCCTTTCGGCTCCTGGATTACGCAGGTGCCTGTTCGCCGTTATCTCTGCTTCTCTGTGCTCGCTGGGGGCCTGCCTCACGGGGGTGTCTCCTTGTCCTAAACAAAGTCCTTTCCCCATCTGTGAAGTTTAGGTTTTAATAAAAACTCTCTTCCCTCTGGAAGTGTAACAGGTTGTTTATTCCCACGGCATCATTTCCACAACTGTTGCTGTGGAACACAGTGTTTGTGTTTGGGGGCGGGCCTTCCTCACTCTGGTAGCTGGTCGTCTGGTGTCACCAGAAGGGCAGCGTCTGTGGGGACCTACCTCTAGCAAACCGTTGCTGTGAGGGGACAGAGAGGAGGCCTAGAGAGCAAAGGGACACTGCCAAGCTGGAGGCGGTCTTGTGGGACATGTTGCCTTTGCACGGAGCGTATCCCACACAGGTGTTTGACTGATAAAGGTGTTGATGAGATGATACAGTTTTTAGAGAAGTGAGAAATGAATTCTAGACTATTTTAAAAGCTACAGAAATTAATCAGAAGTATTTTCACTAAGGTCAGCTTATAAAGGAAAAGAATTGTTTCCTTTTAAGGGGCAAAGGACAAATATTTACTGAGTACTTACTACTTACCAGGTGCCGTGCTAACACGGCAGTGTGTGTGTATGTCGTGTGCATGTGTGTCTGTCTCTGCATCTGCATGTGCGTGTGTGTCTGTGCATGTACATGTCTGCATGCGTGGGTGGGTGTGTGCATGTGTGTCCTTGTGTGCGTGTGTAATAAAGTTTTATTTTAAGTATTTCATCTTTTCTCTGTTGTTCTGCGTATATCTTCAGTGTAAAGAGCCAGAGGATTGAAATCTTGCCATTTGCAATGGTGTGGATAGAACTGGAGGGTGTTATACTCAGTGAAATAAGTCAGTCAGAGAAAGACAGTTGTCATATAATCTCACTCATACGTGGAATTTAAGAAACAAAATAGGGTCATGGAGGAAGGGAGGGGAAAATAAAATATGATGGAATCAGGGAGACAAACCATAAGAGACTCTTAATCATAGGAAACAAACTGAGGGTTGCTGGAGGGGATGGCAGTGGGGGGATGGGGTAACTGTGTGGTGGGCATTAAGGAGGGCACGTGACGTGATTCTCTGATGAGCCCTGGATATTACAGGAGACTGATGAATCACTGACCTCTGCCTCAGAAACGAATTTAGAAAAATCCAAAGGATTGTTTTTTTTTTCACTATTTCTGAATTTACTTTTCTCCTCTTTTTAATTATACAAGTATTATAGATGGTTGTTGTCAAAACACATAAAACACATCAATTTCCTGTTGAAAACAAAAGCTACCTGTTGGTCTCTCCCTCTATCCAGAAAGCCTGGTGGGAACGGAGAAACTTAGTTTTTTTTTTCCCCTCAGTGCTGCATTCCCAATATCAAGATGCAGGTTTAAAAAAAAAGTTTAAGGGATAAATGGGTAGCTATTGTTAATTATATATTAGATGAAAAATTAATCTGTAAAGGATTTTACAGGGCTTATACACCATGGGAAGGCACCTTGGTGGCCGTCAGAGAATTCTGCCTACCTCAACATACAACAGCAGAGGTTGGAGTTGAGTGGAAATTGCCAGTATCACTGACGATTGGAGGAATTTAATAAAATCAAGTGCCTCATACAACAGGTTCAGATCTTCCCAGTGGCAGAGATAGGTATGGGATCATAGTTTAGATCAGCTGGCTCTCTGGTGAGGAAAAGTGACAGAAGGAAATTCCTATAGGGATGGAACCTGGACATGGGTGCCATTGGCGTGACAGTCTGAACAATGTCACTTACTGACCCCTAGGAGACTGCTGTATTTTCTCATTAGCAAGTGTCAATTGGGTAAAATCTTTGCCACCTGGAGTCTCACTTAGGAAAAAAATAAGCCCTCCACTTCCACTTATCCTCTCTCTCTCCTTAATCCATGAGAAAGAAAAAAGATGACAAAACCCACCTTTGGTAGGAATGAGTCTTACCTCTCTGTGGAGACTGAATCTCTCTCAAACCAACTTATTTCTGACTGTGAAGATACAGATGAACTCCTTGGGAGGAACTCCCTTCCTTCTGCGCAGGAAGTCCAGGAAGGCCAGGAGCAAACATGAAGCTCAATGCTCAGACTGGAATTCAAGACAGCTCATGAAAACGACCCACTGAGCTGCCCTCAGGATCAGAGAACTTTCAAATGTGGAATCCCCATGTTTGATCTCAAAATATAGATGCAATTTAACTATCAGGACAAATTTTATCTTATTTTTAATCTGATTTTGGAGTCTCTGTTAAGGGCTGCTATAAAAGAAATGTGGGAGTTTCTTCTAAGGGCCTAGGGGACTAACCTATATGGTGACCAAGAGACTTCTTAATTCACCAGGCATGTAACTACTGTTCATGACATAAGGATTATTACCTCCATTTAACAAAGAAAGATATCAAGGCTCAGAGAGTCAATGGGAAAGTCAGGATTAGAACATTGGTTGTCAAGTTCCAAACTTCATAGTCTTTCAAATCATCTTGCCCCATACATTTTAGAGAGAACAGAATTTAGTAGTCTGGCTTTTCAATGGGGGAGAATATGGACATTCAATTATACAGTGTTGGCATGCAAAAGAATTAAACTGGACCACTTTCTAACACCATACACAGAAATAGACTCCAGATGGATGGAAGACCTAAATGTGAAACAGGAACCCATCAAAATCCTAGAGGAGAACACAGCCAGCAACCCCTTTGACCTTGGCTGTAACAACTTGCTAGACATGTCTCCAAAGGCAACGGAAACAAGGGCAAAAATGAACTACTGGGACATCATCAAGATAAAAGGCTTCTGCACAACAAAGGAAACCATTGACAAAACTAAAAGGTAACCTATGGTATGGGAGAAGATATTTACAAATGACATATTAGATAAAGGGCTACTATCCAAAATTTGTAAAGAACTTACCAAACCCAACATCCAAAAAACAAACTGTCCAGTTAAGAAATGGGCAGAAGACATGAACAGATATTTCTCCAAAGGAGATATCCAAGTAGCTAACAGACATGAAAAAAAAAAAAAATGCTCAGTATCAGTCCTCACCAGGGACATAAAAATCAAAACCACAATGAGATTACCACATCACACAGTCAGAATGGCCAAAATTAACAACTCAGGAAACAGATGTTGGCAAGGATGTGGAGAAAGGGTAACCCTTTTATGCTGCTGGTGGGAATGCAAGCTGGTGCAGCTGCTCTGGAAAACATAGGGAATTGCTCAAAAAGTTAAAAACTATCCTATCACCCAGCAATTGCACAACTAGGTATTTATCCAAAGGATACAAAGGGGCACAGGTACCCCAGTGTTTATAGTAACAATTTCCACAACAGCCAAACTATGGACAGATCCCAGATGTCCGTTGACAGATGAATGGATAGAGAAGCTGTGTGTCCATATAGGCTATGGAATACTACTCGGCCATCACAAAGAATAAAATCTTGCCATTTGCAAAATGCAACTAGAGGGTATAATGCTAAGTGAATAAGTTAGAGAAAGACAAATACCATATGATTTCACTCATATGTGGAATTTAAGAAACAAAATAGATGAACATAAGGGAAGGGAGGGAAAAATAAGAATCAAGAGGGAGGCAAACCATAAGAAATGCTGAACTCTAGGGGAAAAAAAAACGGTTGCTGGAGGGGAAGAGGGTGGGGGAATGCCCTAACGGAGTGATGGGCATTAAGGACACATGATGTAACAATAAGGAGCACTGGGTGTTATATACAATTGATGAATCACTGAACTCTATCTCTGAGACGAATACAGTATATGTTAATTAAATTGAATTTAAATGGAAAAAAAAAGTGTTGGGATCACCGGCAGTTCTCTGGAAATAAGGTGGAGTTGGATCTGTATCTCACATATTAAAACTCAGGAAAAATTTGGATAAATCAAAGACCTAAATACAAAAAAGAAATCCTGTACATTCTAGAAGAAAGCATGGCATTCCTCTGTCACTCTTTTTGACCTCCTAGCAGGGGAAAGGCATATCTAAGTCAGACATTGAACCAGAATGCCCCTCACTTGGGCCACAGACCCAAATCACTGCAAAGTTCTAGGGCAAATAACAAACTGGATCATTGGGGACATACCAGAACGCATTGGCTTAATTGATTCATATTTAAAGAGCCCCTCTAAATCCTTAAGAGAAAGACGTAACAACCCGATAGAAAAACGAGCACACAGAAAAGGAAATGCAGGTGGCTCATGAACTTAAAAAATGCTCAACAACACTAACCCGAGAAAGGCAAAATCAAGTGCACTGAGGGGCCGATTTCAGCTTTCAAAGCCCTCCTGTTCTGCGGGGAAGGGTTCACCCCTGCTCTCTGGGGCGAGCTGGAAGGGCAGCGCCCGAGAGCTCTGACGACCTTTGGAAACAGAAAGAATCCCGCGGCGGGTGGTGCTCGCTTCGCAGGGGCCGCAGGGAAGAGGGATTCTTCCCTGTGGCCTCAAGGGCAAGGCCCCCAGGCTTCCACCCCCTTGCAACTGCGGGGCCCGGAGTGAAATCTTATTAGAGGGGCTGTGCACGTGGGAGAGTTCTTAGGTTGGCAGTTCGATGGGGCCGGGGCCGAAAGCAGTTGGCGCAGGTACTATCTCCTTACTGCTTGGCAGAGCGAGCTAACGTTTCCTACCGCGTTCGCGGGGGACAGAAAAGCAGACGCGGGACCCGCCCCCAGGCTCTGCTGGAGGACGGCGCTTCCCCGAACCGGCTGCAGAGACGGAAACCTGCTCTACCGGGAGTGGGGTTCGAACCCACGCGGGCACACGCCCATTGGATCTTAAGTCCAACGCCTTAACCACTCGGCCATCCCGGTGGCTGGGCTCTTGCCCTCGGCAAGTACTTTTTTATTGGAACCAGTGTCTCGGCGCCGCGGCCGGAGAATCGGACGAGGAAGTCGTGATAGAGAAGACAGCACGCTTTCCCTGAACTCCGCTCGCGAGATCACCGCCTGTGTTGCAGAGAAACCGATGTTTTTTGTGTCTTTTGATACGAGAAGAAAAACGCGTGGGGGAGGGGCAGAGAGTGAGGAAGGTGCACCTGCTCCCTCTGTCGCCTGCAGGCGTGGCCCGGATTTTGCCGGAAGAAACCAGGGCTCCTGCTCTCGTCCACCTCCCCTGCAGACGCCCCCGAGCGCTGGAGGCTGTAGGGCTGTGCCCCAGGGGACAGAAAGTGAACACGAGCTCGCCCTGGGGAGACATTTGGAAATCCCTAGTGTTCACAGAGGCAGCCGGATTTTGTGACTTTGATTTTAATGACAAGACACTTCCAGCGACACCCAGTATGTCCACAAAGGAGCACAGTAAGCTCAATGCGGGCTGCAAAGACAGTAAGACCCCCATACCCCCCAACTCTGATATAGAGGGACCCCAAGAATCCAAATTCCATTCAGCACCCTCATCTAACTAACGTCATCTGTCTGCTGACTACCCTCAGTCAAGGGCACGAAAAGAGGTCCTGGGGAATTTAAGGAAATGAAAGCAGCTCCCAAATGGGACATATGGGGTCGCTGAAATTATATTCTGGCGCACAGGCTGCAATGTAATAAATTTATATAATAATACAGAACACCTCGTGTGTGACAGGGGCTCTCCAGTCGCTGAGGGAAGGCACCCCGGTATGAGGGGGTTATGTCAGGGGTATAAGACAAGCAGAGGGTCTGAAGATAGCTCTTCCCAGAATGTCAGTTGATGTGGAAGTCCATCCTTCATGCTGAATGTTCAGACCGACTGAGTCCCCATCCAGATCTTTCTCTTTGCCTCATAAATTCCCGGGCAAGGAATGACCTGAGTATGTGCTCGGTGGTCCCGCTCTGGGTTCTGTCTCTGGCCAGATCAACGTTCAACTCCTAGAAAGGAGACATCGCCTGGACGAGTCCTGTACCTCCCAAGCCCTGAAGGAAACCCAGATCCCTCAGTGCTGGGGTGAGAACTGGGCGGGGGACGGGACTGGATGTCACTGCAGGCTTCCACACAAGACAGATCAGAGAGAGACTCCATCAGGTATGGACACACACAGAGCTTTCCAAAATATCCCAGTCCTGCTGTTCTGCACAGGGGCTACACAGCAGAATCAGTGATTCAGTCTAATTCTTAGGTGTGAAAGTAAAAAATAAAGCTACTTGAAGTATATGTGGGAGAATATCATCATGTGCTGTGAGCAGAGAAGAAGTTTTATTTATTATTATTTATTTATTTATTTGAGGAAAACCTTTAAAAACTTCAAGAGCACAAACAACAAAGAAATATATTCTAGCATTTGCTTCCATTAAAATGAAAAATATGTAAAATAAAGGACATAATAGAAACATAGATAAATGTGATATCATGGGAGAATATATTTAAATTGTCCCCAGATAGGTGGGGGGGATGAAGAGAGAGAAGATATCATAGCAAGAAGCCATGACAAGCAGCGAGATCACAAGGACATGGGCCAAGGATAGGACAAGCAATTTAGGGGAGAGAGATCTAGGAAGACCAACAAATCTTGTGCAAAAATCTCCAAAATCATTTATCACCACAGAAATAATAGGTAAAAAGAGATGATACTCTACCACCATTTGATTGGCAAGAGTAAAAACTGAGTAAAACCCGCTATCGTAGGACTGGGAAGGAAAGAACACCCATAGCCTACTGGAGGGGTTTGACATCGAGGGATGTCGTCCTGGAGAACTTACACAAGTGAAAAATGTCTCCGTGAAGCACGGAGCCATTCTGCTCCTGCTTCTGGATCTTTCCCCGCCCTCCCCACCCCTCAGATCCCGCCGTGACAGGGCACATGGAAGGATGTCAGCCACGGCACTGGGTGTGGCCTTGTGAAATTGGAGGGAACTTTGATTTTCATTATTGGGCAGTGTACATGCATGCACATTTATGCTGTGGTGATAGTTTGCAACCTTGGAGCAACACGGATGGAACTGAAAATCCTAGCGCTGTTGCAGGAGAGCTCTGCATGCCGAGGACGCCTCCCTCCACCCGTGAATCCCTTCACCTGTGACCCCTGGCCGGGGTCGGAGTTGCCCTGTCCCGGACACAGCCAGGATGGCAGACACACATCCGTGAATAACCATTTTCTGACCCTCGCTGTCACCACAGGACCTTGGTCCCTGACAGAAAGGAAAGAGAAGCGATGGGCCTGACAGGTTTTAGCTTGGTGCCTAGTGGCAGTTTTTAGGCTCCGGTCCCCCCTCCTTGTGATTTAAGGCACATTGCGGGGGTTGGGGGTTCTGAACAAATGCAGAACCTTAGGTTTGGACCCATCCTAACCAGGTGGGACACAGGGCTCCCAGGGAAAGTGTTACCTGAACTTGGAAGAAAAAGTTTTCTTAATGGAGCAGCAGATAATTCATCCACACCGTCGCCCGCACTGTCGTAGAACGGACACCTCCACGCTGGCTCCGTGTCGCTAAAGAGATTTCCGGCCAGAGTGCTGACAGCCGGCTCAGCCTTTCTCGCCGTTTATGGTAAAATGGGAGATGAGAGCTTTAAGCTAAGGGAAGAACAGTTAAATACCAATGAGCCCAAGCTGAAAGGGCTTGAAAGAGAAAGCTGTTTCTTACTCCCCGCTGCTGCAGATGAAAACCAACACCAAATCAGGCAAATGTTAAGTCCAGAGCCCCGCCAGCAGCCAAAGGTGTGATTGAAAAATCTTTTGTTGGCAAGGCCAGGTGAGCTAAGGTGGTCTCTCAGCAGAACAACAAACCTCTAAGGGTCTTCAGGACATGTCCTACGTGTCCCATTCACAAACCCACAAAATCTGGGGGTGCGCCCCGCCAGCAGCTGTATCGGAAGCCAAGGTAGACAAGGGACTCCTGTTCCCAGGTTTGCAAACGCAGTTTTTGTTTAATACGGAGGTTGGAACACTTTTTCTTGAGGGGGCCGGATGGCAAATATTTTAGGCTTGTCTGTCGACATGACTCACATCTGCTGCTGCATCAGGAAAGCAGCCACAGAAAATATGAGAAAGTAAGTGTGGCTGTGTTCCCAGAAAACTTTATAAAAACGGGCAGCTGGCCAGATGTGGCCTGGGGTCATCGTCTGCCGACTCCAGGTCTAAAGGAATCCACTCCAGCAATGTTCATGACATCGCAGGGGTGTCAGGAGCATGGTGACTGAACGCTGACGGTGCGGACTCAAAAAGCCAGAGGACAGCACGAAACGAGCAAAGTTTGGGACAAAGTCTCAGTAAAAGAAATGCCGTATGAACAGGACGGATGAGTGGGACGGAGCAGCCAGGAGTCCGGAGGACAGTTCCCAGCCAGCACAACTGAGTTGCAGTCAAGTGGCATCCTGTGCCCACTGGCCTCTGGAACTGCTGGGACTCGGTGTGTCCCCTGATTTTGTTCTCTTTGAACGGGAGTGTGGATGGTGTTTAGCCTCTGCCTCCGATGCCGGTCTGTGAAGACGGGGGACTTGGACCTTCAGTCCACAGATATTCCACTTACGAAGAATCTGGCTTGAGCTTTCCCACCTGAGGAACTTCACCTGAGCCTTCCCCTAATTTGGATGACGCCATCCTGGATTTCACAAAGGAATCCGACTGAGAGGGAGGGAGTGTATTTTTGCCTGTGGAGGAGACAGCATCATCGGAGGTCAAAAGTTAGGGGGCATAGGGGTCAAATCCAGGGTCTTATTTCTCCCATGGGTCACCCACAGAGTTGGAAGGGCAGGCTCCTGGCTGGTCCTAAGGGTCTCAGTGCCAAGCAATTTGGGCTTCTCAGTGCAGTTCTTGTTCCACAGAGGGAGTGTTCTTCTTTGGTTCTGACTGGAGTCTAGGTTCACTTTCTTGCTAAATCCTAAAGAAATTGCTGAAATAAGAACACAGATTAAAGTGTGAAATTTTAAAACAATAAGTGAGATAGAAGAACAGACTGTGAGGCTCTGTGGCTTAGTTGGTTAAAGCACCTGTCTAGTAAACAGGAGATCCTGGGTTCAAATCCCAGCAGGGCCTTTCCGAAACTTTGTGGTTTTATGCAAACTTGGGGTTATAGCTTATTGAAGCCAAAGATGGCCAGTCTACCTGTCTGAGGCACTTTGTAAAGGAGCTGGAGAATTAGTCCCATGAATTAGCAAAGTCTATGCTATGAACTAGACGAGCTATAGTTTCTTAATTTTAAACTTTTGTAGCTACGCTCCACATTTCCTAAGAAACGTGCAGTCTCCCTTCACATTTTGTTTTGAATATAATTCGAAGAGAAGGCAAAAAAGAGATAAAATGTGCATATTGTATAAATTGAGTGCTGTGATAACAATCTCTCCTTCTCCCATGATTCTGCATTCTCTAAGACGTCCTTGAATATTTTGAAAAATAGAGCCACGTGTTGGAATCTTGAAGGAGTAAGAACGCTTAGTGCTGAAATATACAGAAAGGAAACTCATGGGAAAACAAGAAAGTTGTAACAAGAGACAGGAGTCGAGTGAGTCCTGAAGGACTCAGATGAAAAGAAACGGCTGGAAAAAATCGTCAAACCCTAGAATAAAGTGTTAATGCTTTAGTGGATCTTTATCTTTTGATATTCTAGGGTGTGTCTTCAAGTGTTACCATAGTCTACAAACGTACCCTCTCACCCTCAGTGACCTGCACATTTCTTGTCAAGCAGAGGGTGGCCTTCTTCTCAGCTTCCCCCTCCTCCCTGTAAGGAACACTGAACTTGGATGATTGTTCCCTTTGTGATCTTCTTGGAGAAGAACTTGTTACACTACTTGTGGTCCCAGTGCAAAATGAGAACGCCGGACTTTTTGTTCATAAGTTCTGAGATTTCCAACCAGCCACCGCAGAGCATTGAATCAAGGGTCTGGCCTGGGACAAATGCCCAGGTTGGGAACCAGGAAGCCAGTCGTCTCTGGGAGTGCAATATTTTTTTGCCCAAAGACTGGATTTTAAAGGACACCTGAAAGTGGAATGGAATCCCAGGCGATGGTCCATGACCGAGTACTTGCAGAGAGCTTGAAGAAGGTACTGATGCGGGAATGTTACACTCTACAAACAAAACCTGTGAAAATACACTTGGTTGAAGATTTTTCTTTCCAACACTATATTTCTCGCTCATGTTCTTTCCTCAAATAACTCTTCCTTCTAAGTCCCAGTAAATGTCACCTGGCCTTGGCTCTAGGGCACACACCTTGTCCCTATTCCTGGGACTCTGTAACTTGGGTTCGATTCCACACAGCAAGTCATTGTTGTTTCATGGGTAGGTTTGACTGGGATGCTGGCGTGAAAGGTGTCCAGGAAACGCGCGATCTAATTGTGAAAGGGAAGGAAAAGCTAACCCGCCGCCGGGGGCGGGGGGGGTGTGTTTCCGCCCGGTTTCGAACCGGGGACCTTTCGCGTGTGAGGCGAACGTGATGACCACTACACTACGGAAACCCTCCTGCGCGCCCCTGCACTCTGGACGCGCACTCCTTCCGCAGGCACCGGCGCTGGTTCCTGCAACCGCGGGGGGCTGTTACCGACTCCACCGCAGCTGCGGCAGCAAACGGGCCCCAAAGGAGCAGCGCGCCCGGGCTAGGAGCTCTCCAGCTCCCAGGTGTGTTAAGGGCTGAAGCTCTGCGCGCCTTCTGCTCAAACCGCGGCCGGCACCAGAATGCTTTCCCAAATCCCACAAACAGAAACCACTTTCTTTTCTAACATAGGTATTTATTTATGTTTTGATTGTTTTGTTTTGAAGAGCTGCTTCCGATTCACAGCAAAACGGAGCACAAAGTACAGACATTTGCTGGGAGTCCTTATCATGAAAGGCAGTTGGATTTTGTTGACTGCTTTTTCTACATCTTTTGGTCTGGTCATGTACTTTTTCTCGCTTAGCCTGTTGGTTTGATTTTCGGTGTTGAACCAGCCTTGCACACCTGGAATCAATTCCACTGGGCCATGGGATACTCTTTTTATACGCTGCTGGATGAGATTTGCTCTTATGTTGCTGAGGATTTTTATATCTGTGTTCGTAAGAGACGATGGTCTTTAGTCATCTTTTCCTGTAATGTCTGTTTGATATTGGCATTAGGGTAACGCTGGCCCCATAGAGTAAGTTTTGAAGCATTCCCTCTGCTTCTGCCTTTTGAAAGAGATCATAGAGAATTGGTATAATTTCTTCCTTAAATGTTTGGCAGAATTCACCGTGAACTTTTCTGCACCTGAAATTTCTGTTTTGGAATGTTATTAGTTTTTGATTCTATTATTTAAATACATATAGGCCTGTTCAGATTATTGCTTCTTGTGTGAGTTTCGGCAAATTTTGTCTTCACAATGTCAGCTGGTCCATTTCATCTAGGTTATCCATAACGTGGGCATAAAGGTTGTTCATATCAGTCATTTATTATCCTTTTAATATGCATGGGATCTGTAGTGCTGTCCCCTCTTCCAATTCTGATATCACTAATTTGTGTCCTCTCCTCTTCACTTTTTAGGGATAATTTCACAGGATGCAGACGTCTGGATTGGTGGGTTTTTCTCTCAACACTAAACACTTCATTTCCCTTGCTTGCCTGGTTTCTGAAAAGTTTCACCTTTGATCCTCTGTAGGTAATTGTTTTCCCTCTAGCAGCTCTCAGCAATTCTTTTTTCTTTATCTTCCTTATTCTGTAGTTTGAAAATGATGCATCTGCGTGTAATTTTTTGGCATTTTTCCTGGTTGGTGCTCTGTGGGCTTCCTGGGTCTGTAATTTGGTGTCTGACATTCATCTGGGAAATTTCTTCAGTCATTGTTGTTTCAAATATTTTTTTCTGTTCTTTCTGTTTAAATATCGTTTCTGTTCCATTATGCCTATGTAATGTCTTTTATATATCACTGTTCTTGGATATTCTGTTCTCTTTTCTTTGGTCTTTCCCACTTTGCTTCTCAGTTTCAGGAGTTTCTATTGAGATGTTCTCGCGCTCAGAGGTTCTTTGCTTGGCCATGTCCGATCTGCCAATAAGCCCATCTGAGATGCTTCTCATTTCTGTAACAGTGCTTTTGACCTCCAGCATTCTTTTTGACCCTTTTGTAGCATTTCCCTCTCTCTGCTTCTATTGCCCCCCTGTTCTTGCCTGTTGTCTACTTTATCCATGAGCTCCTAACATAGTTATCATAGTTGTTTTAAATTCAGGGTCTCATAATTGCAACATCTCTGCTTTATCTGAGTATGGTCTGATGCTTACCCTGTCTCTCCAGACTGCGTTTTCACTTTCTCTGGCTCATGTTTGATTTCTATCCTGTGTGAAGGACCCTCTTGATTGTCCTGTGGGACACCCCCCCCCCCCAGGGGTCCTCAGACCCAGCCTACCTGCATCGTTACTGGGAAGTACAAAGTCTGCTTCTGGTGAAGGGGTCTTATAATGTGCTGCTCTTATAGGCACAGTCTAGTTACTTGGCTGGTCTTGAGCACCAACAGCCCCCACCCCCATGCCCTTCCTCCTGAAAACTTACTGAATCCAGAAACCATAAATTAAATATTTATTACTAAACAACATAGATGGGCAGATACGTAGTGCTCAGAAACCACTAAGGGTCTCATTGTAACTCATCCATTTAATTAATGCACTCCATAGTTATGCCAAGGGTCATTAATTTAGAGGTAAGAATGATTGAGACTCACCCAAGCAATGCACATATCTTCGATAAAACTGAACTGGACGACTTCTTGTTTCCCATCCTGCACATCAACTGTTTAGAAGTTGTCGCTCCTGTCCTCGGAATGACAAAATAGCTAAACAAACTGAAAATTAATAACTTTTCTTAGCTCCGTCAAAGAACTGCGGTCAACAGGGTCAACCGCATTGGGAGGCATCCCAGCTCACTGTTGTGGAAACCACCCCGGAACCAGTATGAGGGAGGAAGAGGTCAACCAGGAGTTGCTGGAGGTTTCCTGTGGACAAGCATGAAGTCAAAAACCAGAAGCAGCCACTCCTACAGAAGCCCCCACACTTGTATGACTTTTACCCTTGGGAGTCCTACCAGGTTCTCCCAGTGAAGACTGGAGAACAAAATCCCTTCCCACACTCTCCCCCCACCCCTCCTGGGAGGGCAATAATGACCATTTAAATATACCCTCAAAGCCGTCATTCTCCCTAACAAGGCCTGTGCGTGGGGAAGACTGTCCGCCAGAACCCAACAGACCTGAGGGGTGGGTACTCCCAGCCCCTTCTGTGCCCACCCATGGGGGGAAGTGGGAGGCCTGTTGACCTCAGTTCCTTTCACCAGCACTCGTGTTTGGCTTTCAGAAAAGTGACAAGTCATGCTGAAAGACAAAAACACAAGTTTTAGAGACAGAGAACGCCCGAGAGTTAGATTCTTAGGGGAAATTTTTGGAGTCATCAGACCAGGAAATGATTAATGTACCAAGAGCTTTCAGGGAAGGGAACATTTTTCTTTCCCCTCTTAGGGTCCCTGGCTGGGTGTGGAAATGAGACTCAGAGACAGATGAACGGGAGGAACACACACACATTTATGTACGTTTTACAGGGCGTGGACCTTCCTGAGGAAGGCAGACTCAAAGATGAGGCTAAAGTCGAGGGCTTTTATGGTGGTTTGATGAAGGAGGTGGGAAGGCCTTGCCTGGAGGGGAGCCGGGATAAGAATGCTGGTGGCCTTCTCCTCAGAAACCATCCAAGCACCAAGAGTGGAGTCAAATATTGAAAGCATTGAGAGAAACAGCTACGTGTGTGGAATCTATTACAATGACACTACCCTTCAAGGTGCAGGAGAAAAAGACTTTCTCAGAAGAACAAGAGTAGAAGGAGTACATTGTCATAGACAGGCCTTGAAAGATTGAATAGAAGTACCTCGCAGAGGGTGCCGACGACGAAATCCTGCAGGAATGATGGAAGAACACCGCAAAAGGAATCCAGGAAGGAGATTGTGTCTAGATACCTGGTGGGCAGCCTCCTTGGTCTCCCAAGGCCTCCAGCTCCCGGAGAGAGGGGCAAGGGCCTTGTGGGCCTCAGGGAGCAGGGGCTGGGTTACAAGATAAGCTGCTGAGGCTCATCCCTAGATGGCAAATGCCAGGCCCCCATATCTTGTGGTCCTGGGTCACCTGGAGTGGGGGGCTGGATCTGTGTTGCTGGGGATCCCTCTTGTGCACGGGAATCCCTCAGCTTTCTCCTGTTCCTGCACACGTTCCTCTCTTGTCCTTAGGGGACGGTGGTACCGGATTTCCTTCCAGCCCACATGGGGGAGGGGCTCCTTTCCCGCGGGTCTCTCCCAGACACCCAGGAGGTATAAGTGTTAATAAACTTGTGTTTTTCTTTTGCTGCTCTCTTGTGACAGAGTTTCCAGCCAAGGGCTTCCAAGGGTAGAGAGAAAATGATTTTCCCTCCCCTTCCTCAGTAACGGACACCCTGAGTGCCCTGGGGCTCTGCCCACAGGTCTTCGGTGAAGGCGGAAAGACCCTTGCAAAGGCAGGTGCAGGAGCTGGTGATGGAGCAGAGGAAGGCGCGCAGGGTCAGCGGGTGCCGGGGGCCGGAGGGCACTGGCCGTGGGCACCGGCCGTAGGTACGGCCTTGGCTCCAAGCCCAAGGCAGAGGCAGAAACCGCAGGAGCCGCGCGGTCCGCTCCCCAGACCCCTCTATCCCAGTCGCTCCGGGGGTCGGGAAGCCGGACTTCTTCGCGCCTCCTAGCCCGCTGGGGTGCGGGGGCCGGGCGCAGAGCGGCTCCCGGAGGTTCCCGCCGACTTCCAGGAGGAGGCGGTCCTGCGGAGGCCAAGGCTGGAGAGGGAAGTGAAAGAGGTGTGAATCAAACTGGCAAGGGTCTGATCCTTCCCATGATAAATAATAAGAGTAAGTCCAGTCTCAGTGGAGCAGAGTGGCGCAGCGGAAGCGTGCTGGGCCCATAACCCAGAGGTCGATGGATCGAAACCATCCTCTGCTAAGTGCTTTTGATTTCCCTGCGTCTGGACGGGGAGATGGCCTCTTTGAAAGGAAGTGCAGGCCATTTAATAAAATCCAACACTGACGCTGTATCTGATTTCTAGGAATGTGTGATATTTTCCACCTCTCTCCCCAAATGATTGTATAATTCCCTTTTTGCTCATTTCAAAGGGGAGGCAAATCTTATCCCTGGAAGAGAGAAAGGGAAGGTGACAAACTCCATGTTTGTTCCAGTGGTCTTCTAAAAGGTTTCCTCATAAATTTAAATTACTCCAACGAATGTAACTGCTAGCATATGGTAAAATTTGGACATGAAGAAAGAGTCCTGTTAGCGATTGGATTTTGTCCATTGGAAACTAAAAGCTCTAACGATTTGATATGCATCAGCATTCTCTAAAATATATATTTGGTGAAAAAAGTAGGACAGAGAAAGGCAAATACCATATGAGTTCATTTGAATGTGGAATCTAGCAGAAAAACAAACAAAAGAGCTCATAGATACAGAGAACCAGTTGGTGGCTGTGGAGGCAGAAGATGGCAAAAGGCAAGAACCAGGGTTCAAAGGTACAAAGTTTTCGTTACAAGAGAAGTAAGTCCTGGGGAGGTAATGTACATCATGGTGACTGTCCTAAATAATACTGATTTGCAGATTTGAAAGTTGATAAGGGAGGAGATCTGAAAAGTTCTCATCACAAGTAAAAAAAAAATTGTAACTATGTTACCAGATTTATTGTGATCATTTTACAATACATATATCAAATTATTATGTTGTACACCTGAAAGTAATGTTATGTATTAATTATACCTCAATTTAAAAAATATGGCATGCTTTTATTGAACAGTTGAAAAACGTTCACGAATTCTTCTTTCTCTTTTAAAAGCATTTCTATTCTGTAACTGTCACAGAATTAGGTCCCCAAATGTTGCATTTATATGCTTAAAGGCTGTGATTAATTACCCTATCATACTAGTCTAAAGCAGAAAAACATAAAAATTGAGATTTTTTAGTCATTTCAAGTGTTTTTAATTCTATTTTAAGTGTTTTTCTTCTGGTTTGAGTTGTCTTTGCGATCAATAAAAAGTGATTGTATATTTTTTCATAAGTATTCAGTATATGAAAAAGAAAATTGTATTGGAACTTAATAAAAGGGTTGGGATTCCCCCATTCAGGTCACGGGTCTGTGGATGCCAATTTCTAGGGGCTGGAAAGGAAAGGGTTTGGTAAAGTCAGGGGAATGATCAGGACATGGATAAAAGTCTCAGATCAAGGTCCCACCGAGACTTGAACTCGGATCGCTGAATTCAGAGTCCAGAGTGCTGACCATTACACCATGGGGCCCACCTGCCAGGTCACCCTCTCTGATTCATAAAGGGCAGAGTTTTTCCTCCCCAAGCCCCCACCCCCGCCGGCTGAAAGGTGCTCAGAAGCGCGCCGCGTTTTCCTGCTCTGGGGCGCTGTGGACCGGCACCTGTCGCGCACCTTCTGCACCAGAGTGTCACGCAGAGCCCCGACTCCACACGTCAGGCGCGCCCCCGCCAGCCCCGAATTCCCGCCCTCGCGGGGTGGGAAGTGGTTCTCGCCGCAGAACAGGAGAGGCCGTGACGGAGACCGACCGTCCCCGAGGTGCGGGCCCCGGGACGGGGGTTTCGTCGTGTTCCGCACCTCAGGCTCACGGCCGCCCTGAGGTGGGACACCACTGTCGCTCCTTTACTGGGGACACACCTGGGGCAGAGCCCTGGGGTCCTCACGCTGCTTCCTCAGACTCTGCTCCTTCCACCAACGACCGTCCTAACTGCGGAGGCGGCGGAGCCCGCGGACCGCCCGAGGGAGGGTCTCAGCAAAGCCCGGGGGGGGGGGGTCTGTTCGCGCAAGGACTGGGGCGGGAGGAGGGTCGCGGGGGCACCTGGGTGGGGGGGATACCCGTGTGTGGCGGGGGGCACTGGGGGCCGGGGGAGGAGGATCCCCGCGGCCCTGGCGCACCTCGGGTCGCGGGGAGGGGCCCTCGGGAGCGCTCCCGCAGCAGCGCCCAGCCTCGCGTCCTCCGCCCGGACGGAAAGCGCGCGCAGGGGAGGCCCCCGAACTCCCGTCCAGGCCCGGCGCCAGCTGCCGCGCGCGTCGCCCGCACTCGCCTGGGCGCCCCCTGTCAAACCCGCGCGGCCCGCGGGAATGCGCGTGTGTGTGCGGAGGGGCGCGTCTCGCAGAACGCGGGGTGCCGTCCGGCCCCGGCGCGCGAGGGAGCTACCTGGGTCTCCCGCGACAGCACTCGGCGTGCGAGCGAGCGAGGGCCGCGGCCACTTCCTCCGCGCGCGGGGCTGCACGTGCCCTTCCAGGAGCCTGTGGCAGCGGGACCGCGGGGGGCGGGGGGTAATGCAGTTTCCGGCCTGCGCGGGGCGGGGCTGCTGCCCCCTGGTCTCGGGGCTCGGAGCCGCGCTTCGAGGGCGGCGCGCCCCCTGGCGGACGTGGAGCGTAACGCGCAGCCAAGAGAAGCGAAAGGAAACAGCCCGCAACACCGCAGACGCGGGCAGCCCACCCCGACAACGCGGACTCCCCCTGCAAAAGCCAGGCCTCGCTCGGGAGCCCCTTGCAGCGGGAGTTCTGCAGGGTGGCAATTACTGCACAGTTGGGTCTGTTCTGGAAAGCCAGGCTGGGAATCTTCCTCAAGCTACGACAGGTGGAGGATGGTCAAGGTCGGTCGGTTGTTTGCAGAGAGGTGGTAGGAGGTCCCCAGGAAGGAGGGTGACAGTCCTCCACAGGTGAGTCCAAACTGTCAAAGCCTGGCAGAGATAAGGAAAAGGTCCTCACAAAGGAAATACTCTTAAACGTGCGCTGAGAAATCCGCAGATTTCTCTTTCCTTCGCAAAACTAGTCAGCGATGAATACAGTAGTTTGGTCACATCTTGTAACGCCAAAGGGAAGAGCAGTTCCGACGGCCTTGACCCTGCGGGGTTCTAAAGGCAGCCCCGACTTGAGCAGCGCGGCTCTCCGTTTAGCGAACAGGGTTTCGGTGCTGCTCGTGGTCTCCTCCCGTGGGCCTCCTTCCCTCCCTCAGTTGCCTGTGATGGGAGCCAAGGTGGGGCACGAGTAAGAGCCCAGGAAGGGCCCAGTTCAGAAGCCAGTGCCTCCTTCCTGAGGAAGGAAATAGGGCATCTTCAGCCCCAAACCCTGCTTCCTGGGGAGCACTCAAAAATCTTCAACTTACTCACAAACGTGCAATTAGTGCTTTCCAGAGGCTGGGCCCCTGGCAGACTGGGCCCCTTGCAGCCAACAGGAATCAAAACTAGGCCCCTGCAGAGCTCAGGACGACTGGGCAGGAATGCAGTGAAAGGAGCCTTTCTTTCCGGAGGTGAATTTTCACCCAAAACATGCAAATTACAATGGTCCACCCCCACCACGCCCACCCCTCCTGCCTTTAGCTACCGAGGGGTCTCATTAAGAGAAGCCATGGTTGGGGCCTTGGACTGCTGGGTTTGGATCAGGTCATAATCTCCCTGTCAGGGCACTGAGCCCCTGGTCTGGGCCCCCCAATCAGCAGGGAGTCTGCTTCCCCTTTGCTCTTCCACTCCCCACTCTCCCGCGCCCTGCCTGCCCACTCCTTCTCAAATAAATACAAAAATAAAAATTAAATTAAATTAAATTTAAAAGATGACTTTTTAAAAAAGTCATGGTTGATGTTTATCTCCAAGGAGACTGGTGCTCCAGTCTTGGGCCAAGCTCATTCTTAGTGTGGGCAGAGACTAGGGGTCATCAAAGGAAAAAGAGGCAGAGGAAATCTGGGAAGAAGCAGAGCAGAACGTCTGAGAACCCAGCAGGGACAAGAGCTCTTCTGGGTTCTGGGATGATCTAACCAGAACAGGCGAAAGGCTCTGGGCTCAGCACGTCTTTGGGAGCTCCTGTGTCAGCGGGGGGTCTGCGGGGCGGAGAGCCGAGCGGCGAACAGGCCCCAGGACCAAGCCCTCTCGCTGGAGAACGTGAGGCCTTGAACTTGGGGGAGGGCCTATTAAACAAGCAATTAGGACAAGTATGAAAAGGGGGTTTTGGGGTCCTGAGGAGAGACAGAGGAAGCACTTAAGCCCAGATAAAGGGAGCCAAGGATGGCCTCAGGGAGAAGGGCTGAGTTAATAATGGTCTAATTAATAAATAGTCTAAATTAATAAATGAATAAAGGTCTAAGTTAATAAAGGAGCAGTGGGGAGAGAACCGGACCTCATAACAAGAGGCCAGAGAGGAGGACAAAACTGGGAAAATAGAAACCAGTTCACCCTGGCGGGTGACTAGAAGCTATGGGGGCGGGGGTAGGTGCGTGGCAGGAACAGTGACGGCGAGGCTGGAGGTGTGGGCAGGTAAAGGCGGCGGTCACCGAAGGGAGCAAGCCGCCCCTCGAGAGCCGAAAGGTTTGTCCTGGGTGAGAATCCTCTACGGGGCCACCAGCGGCGGCCGCCCGCACGAGCGAGGGCACAGTCTCCCAGCGCGACCCCCTCGAGAGCAGCGGTAGCACGAAAAGGCGAGGGCAGCTGCGGCGGGACTGGGTGGCCCGAGGGCAAGGCCGCGGACGGCGAGTGCACCTGCTCGGCCGTGGGCTTGAACGCCATCCTCTGAGCGCCGCGCGGGGAGAGGCCAGGCCGCCGGGATTGCGTTCCCAGGCCAGGTCCCCCGCTCTTCTCAGGTTACACGTCCCAAACACTGCCCCTACCCCACCCCCCACCCCCACTTCCCCCGACACCACCTCCGGGTCCCCGCACAGTTCCAGGATTGGCGGCTGCTTCCTGCGCGGCTCTCTGCCCCTGGTCTGTGGGCTCAGACTTCCTTCCGATTATATTAGTGCTCGTTCTGGCTGCTGTATTGGCTGGATTACGAGGGGATAGAGAGGGGAGGGGGGAATGTTAGTTTTAAGAGGGGAGATAGCAGGAAGAAAAATGAAAAAGAAAAAGAAATTGTAAAGGAAAAGCAACGAAGGTCCCACCGAGATTTGAACTCGGATCGCTGGATTCAAAGTCCAGAGTGCTAACCATTACACCATGGGGCCGGCGGGGGCCGTTTCCTAACAGGTACCTCTTATGATAAATATGCATCACGGAGGCGCTAAATGTCAATTACTAAAGTTAAGCCCCCCCCCCCCCGCTTTTCCAATCAAAACCGTACCGCCCCTTGAAGGGTTATTTTGAAAACGTGTGAGTGCTGTAGTCCTCTCCGTGGATGGGGGCACAAATGGCTTTTACAGGTCAGGACCAGAGGGGCTGGAAGTCCTGAGATTCTCAGGAATCCTAGACAAAGAATTATCCCTAGGGCCCTGCAGATTTTGTAAACTGACCTTGTCTATTTCGTCTGGTTTTCAGGGGCCTTTTCTAACAGTGACATTCCTGCTCCCACCTTTGTCCCCTTCTATCCCGAATCATCAGACACACAACTTGTAGGGCAGTGTAGGGCCTTGTTAGGACTCTGACTTTTATTCTGAGGTGGGAGGTCCCAGTTTCTGCTTGGGTGTCCTGGGAGATCACCTTTGCAATGGTCTGCCACCACATGAGAAGTCTGACCACGGTGAGGCCACCATCCTGTTAAGAAGCCCATACCCTATAGCTGGCTCAGCCTGGCTGTCACATGACAGACAAGTGACTGAAGATGCCCGCAGATGATTCCAGTCCTCAGCACCTATCCCCAAAACCACCCTGGTCCAGGAAAACTCGCATCTGAGGCCCCAGACATCCCAGAGGCATCCTGATCACAGAATCCATGAATATAACAAAATGTTTGCTTTATGGCAACAAAGTTTGGGCTCGCTTACTCTGCAGTCACCGTAACCCCCCCAAAACCCCCCTCTAGAAACAGCAGTTGTCCCTATCTACTCCCTCAGTGTTGCCCAAGAGGACTGACCTCAATTTTTTTTGTCACCATAAATAATTTGTTAATGAATATCAGGGTTCATGTTTTTTTAGGGCCTGTTTACGATCTTGTTATAGACTTCCCAAAATGAGGACTGTTTACATAATTGTTAGCCTTGGGGTCTGCAAGAGTTGGATGAAATGGGAAAAGTTGAAAATATGAAGTAGATGACTAAGGTTATGAAAACTCCCCCCCAACACATCCTCTAAGCGCTATGTATTATTCCATTAAGCAGTAAAAAGCCATCTGTTGGGACATCAGTCCCTCAGTGTCATTCCAGATGTCTTGGTGCTGGGGGTATGTATGGCTGGGAACAAGATTCTTGTTAGAATTCACCTCTTTAGGGAGAGTTTTATAAGAATGTTATTTGCTTACCTAGATCTAGATCCTGGTGGAGATGGGGCCATTTTCTCTTTGTGCAGAGCTTACCTGCGACTATGCAAAAACCTTCTGAGTTTTGAGGCTCAAGGCAGGCATTAAGTTGAACTCAGAGAAACAGGCAGACATGTGAAACAAAACTTCTCACCCCATTACTCCCTTTGCTACAAGCACACCGTCCTCTCTTGCTGTTTCCAGAACATGCTAAGCAGGGAGCTGCCTGGGGTACTTTGCCCTAATTCCTTCCACCCGGAGCAGCTTCCCCCAGATGGCGACTCTGTCAGCGCTCAATGCAGCGCTGGTGCCCCAGCGAGACCCTGTGCAAGGGTCTCCCAGTTCAAGCTGGGACTCCCAGTTCCTTACCCACTTCCTTGCTTTATTTTATACAAACTACTTCATCGAGGGGTTGATATAGTTTAGATTTTATTAATTTATTTCTGATTGTCTGGCTCCCTCCTCCCCTCTATGTGCCACAAGAACAAGAAATCTCACCGACTATTTTTCACTGGGTTTCCTCAGTGCTAGACTAGTGTCTGCTGTATAACAGACGGTCCTATTTTATGATTAGAGCCATTAATTTTCTTTACACACAGAGGTAAAGTTATGGGCCCTCCAGTGATTTGTGTGACTAATAACTGGGATTTGCAATAATGTGCATATTCTGCTTCCTTTAATGCGTGATGCTGAATTATGTTCGTGTTACACATGGTCGCAAGCTCTGTGGATTATTCTGGCCTTTGTCACAGTTTCTGTCTTGCTCGCATGTTCTGAGACAGACTGAAGAGTAAGTTCAGAGAGGAAAATGGGAGGTTAAAGGAAACCAATTTAGAAAAAAAAAAAACTTGCATGAAAGATGATGGGGAATGTTTCTCTACTAAATGTAGAAAAAAAAAAAAAGAAGACCCTTTTTACTGACAATAAGCCAATAAACACACTCGAAAGGACTCCCGGATAATAGACGATAAAACCCCATCAAAGGATGCTAGGTGCCCCAATTGTCTTGTCTGAAAGGAAATCTTCTTCAACCTCTTTTCTATTTCTTCACGTAAAATATGAACTCAAGGCTGCCCTGTGGGATCCTGCCATGCTGCCTGGCCGATATGGAGTTCTGGGCCAGGGCTTGAAGCTGCCATTGGGTTGTTTTCAGTTAAATAAAAAGGAGTATGATAAAAAGGAGTATGATTTGATTTGTAAGGGGTTTCCTGAGACTTCGTAGACATTGTTGCACAGATCATGACCTGTATCCGCCCACAGTGTGCCATTCTGATCCCCTGGCTTATTTGATCATAAGCTACAAAAGTAACAAAGTTGCATTATGAAGTCTTCCCTTCAACCTGTAATAGACACTTGTAAGATTCCTCCCCTGCTTCCAAAACAGACAGGTGATGCTTTCTGTCTCTCCTTCATGCTCATGGAGTGAAGAAATCCTACAGATGCTGGATTGATAGTAAATAATTTGAGATCCAGATCCTACAGATGCTGGATTGATAGTAAATAATTTGAGAGTCTGCTTCACTTAAAAAACCAAACACTTATATTGGCATCTAGAATTTGGCATATTTCAGAATCTTACTTGATAAGCTCTTCACAGTTCCTACCTAGTTGTTTTATCATGAGGTCCTCTCATCATTTTAAGGACCACACACTTAGTACTGAATGAAGCCCCGGGTATAAAATTCTGTTAGACTCTTTGGTCAGCCCCTTGGGCTGCTCCCTTCTGCCTACCCTTGCAGACTTTAGTCCCGCCAACTATTACGAACTCCTGGAATGTGACACCCACTTTCTTACTTCACCTGCCTAGAACAGTTTTGTACTACCCCCCTACCCCCCCCCATACACACTGGGAATATTATCTCTCCAGTGCTCCTGAGGTTTTCCACACACATCTTTACTGAAGTATTTATTTATTAATATTATTTTCTCAATATTTGAGCAGGGGGATTCTCAGATTTATTTATTTATTTATTTATTTATCCATCCATTCATTCATTTATTGGCAATGCATACATGATTTAAGAGCATAAAAGGGTTACCATTGAAAAGATCCTCCCTTCCCCCATGACAGCTTACCTAGTAACCTTCTAGAGATATTTTGCAATCGTATAAACATACATGCAGAAAATTCTACTGCATACTATCCTGTATTTTTGCACTTGCCAATAGATCTTGGAAATCATCCCATATCGATACCCAGAGAAGGCTGATAATACACGGTGGTTGCAAATATGGCTTCAGAAGCCAGATTTTTTTTTTAATTATGTTTTTACTGTTTATTAGCTGTGCAACCTCAGGAAACTTACTCAACCTCTCTGAATCCCCATTTTATAATCTATAAAACAGGCAAGTAGTAATTTAACTCATCAGGTTGTTATAAAGATTTGGTAATTGGATGTATGTAAGCAAACTTTTAGGACATTATTTGGTAAGCAATAAACACCAGCTGCTGTTATTACGAAGAACATTCTCAATTGTTCTTACCATCAGACAGAATAATGTCCTGTAATTCATTCCTTCGTTTTTGATCACTCAGATTGCTCCTTGTCATCTATTCTACTAACCAGGCTGTTGCAAAAGCCTGTAATATGCCATTTTGTACATGGTGCCACCCCAGAGGTGGTGTTTCTGGTTGTAAAAATATATGCTTTTTTTTTTTCTTTTAAAGAGAGAGGGTATTTTATTATTATTATTATTTTTAAAGATTTTTTTATTTATGTATTTGAGAGAAAGAGAGACAGTGAGAGAGCATGAGAGGGGAGGTCAGAGGGAGAAGCAGACTCCCCATGGAGCTAGAAGCCTAATGTGGGACTCAATCCCAGGACTCTAGGATCATGAGCTGAGCTGAAGGCAGTCACTTAACCAACTGAGCCACCCAGGTGCCCAAAAATATATGCATTGTTTTGAGAGATATTGCCAAATTTTCCTCAATGAACGTTTTACCTATTTTCAGGAACACCAGTGATAATTGAGAAATAAAGTTCAGGAATTCCCATCCCTAAGCCAACATACAATGAGCGGCCTGTAACGAATAGTAAATGCTAAATAAAATATTAGTTAATTGGTTGGAAGAATGGTTTAGGAGGTACAGTTGGATTTGGAAGAGTAGCAAGAAAAGCATTTTAAAATCCACTGTGTCATTCATTTGCTGGTGAAGTCACTGATTATTGGAAGGCAAAGTACAGATAGTTAACTTAAACTGATCACTTTGAGTTGGTCTACTATTACACAGATTTATTTCAAAATCTGGGAAGAGTAATAAATTATTGCTGTTTTGTCAATACTTTGATGCAATAGGGTGGCAGAGGATTATACATAGAATTGGGGGCATAGTATAATGGGTTTACTGCTTTCCTGTAGCAAAATGCTTTCCTATTGTAATAATGTGTCTTCACTTTTATAATTTCATGTGATTCTAATACATATGAAAAGATACAAGGGCAGAAAACAAATGAACACCGAGGGACTAAAAGCTGCAAGCTCCCTTACATTTATCCAAGTAATCTTCAACTTATTCCCATTTTAGAGGAAAGATACAAAGATCCATGCCTTATGTAATGTGCTGCAAGACACAAGAGCCTAGAAGTGGCCCTGGTGGCCCTAAGAACCTAGTTGGACTCTGGGAACAGTTAAGGCCTGATAGACTTGAATCAGTTAATTGCTGTGTAAGAATGACTGGTAAGAGCCAAGATCTGTTCTGGGGTTTCATTCATGCTCTCCAGCCTCCCAAATGTGGGGATTATGACCTAAAACGGGCAGTAGATCCTACTACAAGTAGGGACTCAAAGTTCGGAAGCTTAAATTCCACTCACCCCACTTTTTTTTTTTTTTTTTTTTTTTGGCTGTATGACCTCAGGTAAGTTACTTCTGTTTTGCCTAAATTGAGTCAGAGAGGACTGTGCCGTAGCAAGCGGAGGTCCTTATCCACTAACTTCTTTTTCTTCCCCCAAATATTCATACCGGAGTCTACAGGACACTCCTATCCCTGCAAGGGCACCGCAAAGTCCGCCTCGCCTTCCCCCACGACAAGCTCCAGACACGTACCTCCCTCCACCTTTGCTTGCAAGGAGGAAGGGGGCAGAATCCAGCGGTGAAGCTTTCGGGCCTGCACTCAGTTTTCAATTTGGTCTGAAGGGTTCAAAACACCCCTTGCCTCTTGAGGCACCAGTGTTTGACTTTTGTTTTTAGTGTTCCCGTCTATACCCTCAACATCAAGTCTAGCTGTGGCAAAGTAGGAGGGGCTGTGACTGGATCTGGGTGATGGCAGGCGCCACCATAACGCGGTGCACAACATGCACGGACTGCCAAGCCCGACATCTGGCTTCACTTACAGGAGATCCGCGGGGTGCTCAAGGTGCTCCTGAAGAGAATGGTCCGGGATCCAGTCACCGAGACTTTTCAACAGACAAAGCGCAACAGCTCTTTCTTGGTAAAAAAGTTAAGTGGCTCTGAAAAGAGCCTTTGGGTTGGAGGACAGGACGCTTACTTGGCAAGTTCACTTGGAGCTGGTGTACTTGGTGACGGCCTTGGTGCCCTCGGACACGGCGTGCTTGGCCAGCTCCCCGGGCAGCAGCAGGCGCACGGCCGTCTGGATCTCCCTGGACGTGATGGTCGAGCGCTTGTTGTAGTGCGCCAGGCGGGACGCCTCGCCCGCGATGCGCTCGAAGATGTCGTTGACGAACGAGTTCATGATGCCCATGGCCTTGGACGAGATGCCGGTGTCGGGATGCACCTGCTTCAGCACCTTGTACACGTACACCGAGTAGCTCTCCTTGCGGCTGCGCTTGCGCTTCTTGCCGTCCTTCTTCTGCGCCTTGGTCACCGCCTTCTTGGAGCCCTTCTTCGGGGCCGGCGCCGACTTGGCGGGTTCAGGCATGCTGGAGACACTCGGAACGCGCTCAGGGGACAAGAGAAAGTAACAGCGAGCAAGGCGCCGCTTCCCCGTCTTATATAGAAGCCCTTATGCAAATACGGTGTGAGCTACACTCCTTTCTGATTGGTGACTATCCCCCCCGAATTCGGGCATTCGTGCTGCCCAATCAGAACGCACGGATCCCAGGGTCGCATTTCCATTGGTTGAGATGAAAGTGCCTCCTTAAGCAACGCCAAACTTTGTTTTTCGCGCCCTAGAACGGTTATAAAAGCTACTGTCCTTGCTCCTCCCTCGCTGCTTTTGCTAGTGGCGCTTTTGATCTCGGGATGTCTGGACGCGGGAAGCAGGGCGGCAAGGCGCGCGCCAAGGCCAAGACGCGCTCGTCGCGGGCGGGTCTGCAGTTCCCGGTGGGCCGCGTGCACCGCCTGCTCCGCAAGGGTAACTACTCGGAGCGGGTCGGGGCCGGCGCGCCCGTGTACCTGGCGGCCGTGCTCGAGTACCTGACGGCCGAGATCCTGGAGCTGGCGGGCAACGCGGCGCGCGACAACAAGAAGACGCGCATCATCCCGCGCCACCTGCAGCTGGCCATCCGCAACGACGAGGAGCTCAACAAGCTGCTGGGCCGCGTCACCATCGCGCAGGGCGGCGTGCTGCCCAACATCCAGGCCGTGCTGCTGCCCAAGAAGACCGAGAGCCACCACAAGGCCAAGGGCAAGTAGAATCGTGGTTCAACTTGCCACCCCAGCTCTTCCCAGCCTAACCAAAGGCTCTTTTAAGAGCCACCTACTACTCTGAAGATCTGAGCACTTTGAAAAACTTTAATCCTTTGTATTTTCAAAAGTAATTTAACAGCATTTAACACCAACTTCACAACTTGGGCAAAAGAGAAATTTAAAGTTCGCTTTTATAAAGCCTGAAGTTTTTGTTTTTATTTTTTTAAAGATTTTATTTATTTATTTGGCATATCGCAAGTAGAGAGGCAGACACAGAGAGAGGAGGAAGCAGGCTCCCTGCTGAGCAGAGAGCCCGATGCGGGGCTCGATCCGAATATTCTGGGATCATGACTTGAGCCGAAGGCCGAGGTTTTAACCCACTGAACCACCCAGGCACCCCAAAGCCTGAAATTTTTTTAAATCCTATGTCTTCATCCCATCTTCGTGTATGGGATATTCTGAATGCTGGTTTGGGCTCCTTCGCATTTGGAATACGAACTATGCATTGTCTCCTTCACTCCTTAGAAACAGGCATTCCTAACCTCCCATATTATAGGCCTCTTAAAGGGATAAATTCTGGTGATGTATTTCTTTGGGGCAGCAGTTTTAAACCCTCGTCATGGCTCTTGGCAATTAAAGACATTCTGAAGATACAGGGATCAACCCAAATCTCCATATGGAGCCAAAGCTATTTGTAAAGCCTTTAGAATTCTGACAGACCTGATGTGGCTCGTTTTCCATTAGAAAAGTAAACAGGTAGCTGATTTACTGATAATCATTCCTCTTTTTAAAATGTGTTTGTCTTAGTCTTTTTATTGCGGCTTAAAGGTCTTGATGCACGAATAGAATTAGATTCTATCATTGCCGGCCTTGGTGACTTCTAGCTCAGGGGTCCTCAAGATGCACGATACCTTGCAAGGAGCCTATCCTATGGTTTTGCCGGTTGCTAATGAGAAGTGCTGGATGCAGATGCAAAGGGGTGGCTTAGTTTATCCCTATGTAGCTTACTGGTGGTGGGGAATTAGATTCTTTAAGACAAAGGGATTATGAGTCATTATGGTAAATTACAGACACACAATGCTTTATGCCCATGGCAGATCCAGCCCCTCCACCCCCAAAGTAATAGAACAAAACAGTCGGTTTCTGTTATAATTTTGAATTTCCAGGATAGCAGCAAAATAAAGCATGCATGCTGCAGTGGGACTGCCTGATATTATCTGCAACTGAAAAATTTATGTAAGGAAGTTTTTCTGTGAAGTTACTTGTTTTGGATTGCTCACGTGCCAATTTGACTTTTCTAGCAGAAAAATAAAAAATAAATTTAAGTATTCAAAGAATAAGAAATCGAGAAGAGGGTATAGAGTTGAGCTGTCCTGTGTGGTAACCACTAGCCAATCGTGGCCGGCAGTCACTGGGCACGTGGCTAGTCTGACTTAAGGGGTGCGGATCTATGGAATATATTGTACTCTGCGGGATCGTACAAAACAAAAAGGAAGGTAAAATATCTAACAGTTGCTGGCCACATTCAAAATAAATATTTTGGATATATTGGGTTAAAAAATAATATTTAAAATAATTTCTCGTGGTGTTACTTTGTTCTGATGTGGATCCTAGAAAAATTGCTATTTCTTACGTAGCTGGCCTTTATTTATACTGGAAATCGCCGGTAGAAAGCGGACAGAAAACATACATACATATTAACGTGATGGTCAAGTCACATCAGGGCATTTGGGGCACAAGTTAAAAGCTCGAGTCCTTAACCAATCCGGTTCCCGGCTGTGTAGTCCCTTCTGCCCAATCAGCTTCTGACTCTCACTATAAATACTCTGACAGGGTCTTACCTTTCACTGCAACTGAGCGTTGAAGTCATGGCTCGCACGAAGCAGACGGCGCGCAAGTCGACCGGCGGCAAGGCCCCGCGCAAGCAGCTGGCCACCAAGGCGGCCCGCAAGAGCGCGCCGGCCACGGGCGGCGTGAAGAAGCCGCACCGCTACCGGCCCGGCACGGTGGCCCTGCGCGAGATCCGGCGCTACCAGAAGTCCACCGAGCTGCTGATCCGCAAGCTGCCGTTCCAGCGGCTGGTGCGCGAGATCGCGCAGGACTTCAAGACCGACCTGCGCTTCCAGAGCTCGGCCGTCATGGCGCTGCAGGAGGCGTGCGAGGCCTACCTGGTGGGGCTCTTCGAGGACACCAACCTGTGCGCCATCCACGCCAAGCGCGTCACCATCATGCCCAAGGACATCCAGCTGGCGCGCCGCATCCGCGGCGAGAGGGCCTGAGCCACACGGTCTCCCACTCCTTCCCAAAGGCTCTTTTCAGAGCCACCACGTGTGCTGAAAAGGTCTGTTTCCCTGCACGGATGTGCCCCATTTCTGGGCATTTCACAGTTGTGGTTTCTAAGTATCTACAAGATAACTTTAGTGGTGTGCTTTCCTCCTTTGTCTTGATAGGTGGCCTGGTTTTGTATTTTACATAGCTTTACCTGTTCTTGTCTGGCGTTGATTTCAGAACAGTAAAGAACTTCGGCTTAGCATACAGTGAGACCACCTCCAAAATGTATCCTTCTCCACTTTGTGAAACAGATGGAAAGACATTTTTAAGTTACATGGTGCTTTTTAAATTGCATGGTGTAGGGTCCCAGCTGCAAATTGTTAAAACCATCGACCATAATCAGGCTGTCTGCCTTCCTGTAAGTGACTTTATGGTGAGTAGAATCTGGGATGTCCACAGCTGGAATTTAGGATGATGCCATGATTTTATCAAATAGAAATGTCCTAATACCTTCGAAGAAAAAGTACTGTACTGTCCGTAATCTAGGGGAGACTATTTGGAGGAAAGCAAGTGCCCTCCCTCGCAACTCCCTTTCCTCAATGCCGTGGTGATCCAATCTAAGGCCCCAATTCTAACCAGATTGATGTTCTTGAGAGCAAACAGTTCCTTTCATAGGGCTGGGAAGCAGCTATTAGGAAGGGCCCACACATTGCAAAGTCCCTGTCCCCACTGAACAATACTCATGCTGGCTGGGTAGAGCCCCCTCTCCTTGAGACATGCAGTCAGTATAATTTTCCAAATTAGTCTTTCGGTTCTGATTATGTGAAGATTTATTCAGGAGCAACACGTGGTTCTGGTTCTGTGGACATTTTAGTTCTGTGTACATCGATACTCCATGCTTCTCAAAACACTCCTTGTGCAAAACTGATCATCTCGCGGCTTTCCACCTAAGCTCTTTCTGGGCTTTCAAGGTTCTCTCCTAACCATGTACCAGGACTTTAGTTTTTCTGTAGGAATGACACACAAATAAATATTCAGTGACACCAGATCATTTGGGCTCTGCTACCTTGTAGATGGTGGGAGCGTCTACTAAGATATCTTACTGGACTAGTGATAGTGGTGATCAGTCCGAGATGCATTTAGGGTTTCCTGGAGATCTACAAGAATGAATATGCACATCTGAGCTCAGGAGATACAGTCTGGGATGGACATAAAGTTTTGGGAGTCATTAGTCTATAAATAGTATTTTAAACCAAGGGAGTGGCCTGCAGATCCCCTACGGTTCCATCCCGTCTCTTGCAATCTCCACTTTATTGCCAGTATCAAACTTCATGTCATTTGCCTGAACATTTCACAAGCCAGGAGTCTTGCTCATTCTCTGCTGTGATCCCCCTACTTTCCTCTAATTCACAATTTCCTTTAACCGTTAGGTCAAATGTTCCTTCACACAGATCTTACTCCTCTTTGCCCTCCTAATACCCTATGCTTATGTCTCTTGCTACATTGTGTTTTCATTATTTGCTTTTGTCTGATTCTTCCCATTAGACTGAATTTCTTTTGGACAGGCCATGGTTTATTGGTGTGTCCTTAATGCATTGTACTTGATCATGAAATAAAAATTTAAGAAAAGTGTAAGAACATTAAGATTCAATAAAAAAGGAAACAGAAGAAAGTCTCTGTGCCTCCATTTCCTCAGATGGCAAAACTAGTAAATGGAGTAAATATTCCACTCCTTTCTGAGGCCTAGAATAAAAAGATCTAGCTTTGCCCGTATAGAAACATGAACAAAATACCAGGATATTTGACCTCACTCTTCTCAAAACAGCATTTGGCTTTTCTGAAATTATCCTATTTTTTTTTTTCAAACTGTGGTTCTCCATCATCAAAATTCGAAATCAAGTTGATAGTATTCAGTGTTGTCCTTGTTACCACCAAGCTTGTTACTGCCGTATTTAAGATCTCATTTGGCAGTGTGGTAATCTATATGCTGTCAGGTAGAAAACATGGATAAGCAGAATACTACACATCATATTTGAATACTTTCAGTAAGCATCATTTAAAAAATTATTCCCCAAAGACAAATTTTTTTAAAATACAAGATTTACTACCTTCCTGCTGACAACCCCAGTGGGTTTCTGTATACTATTTAGGGAAACCATTCCCGCATCCCACCCACCCCCCCCAAAGCCACTTTGACTTGATAGTAAAATTTGTCACCCATAAGCCACCCTGAAAGAATTTCCAGATACAGACTTAGGTAATCGTCAAAAGTCAACTTATTGTTCTTGTATATTCAATATAAATGACTTTAAAATAATAGCCAAGCTCACAAATGTCAACGTCAACTTGTTGGCATTGGCAATGTATCCTAAATACTGTAGGGATGGAAAATAATTTTTTCTTCTTAAACCTCCCCCCACCCCCTACCCTTCCACCCTACCTGGCTAAATAAACTGACATGGGACAGATTGAACAGGAGGAAAAGCACGTTTGATTACAAGCAGAGGCCCACTTAAACTTCCTCTGCCAAAGAAATAACCGCAGAGCCAGTTTTTATATTTTTTAGAGAAATGTGTGAGGACTTGACAGAATACAGAAAACCGACATTTGGGAGCATGATTTAGTGAGGAAATAGCAGAATTTGAGCTGCAGATTTAGTAAAAATGTTAACAAGGTTTGTTTCTACAACTCCTTACCTTTAGAGTTCATTTATGTCCAGTGACAAGACAGCCTTTTTACCTTAGTACCAGGAGGGCGTTTTTCATATACGTTTAATCCCTGTTTTCCAGGGAAACAGGAAGGTCTTGTGTCTTTAATCTGGCGGTTTCCAAGTAGCCTCGATTCACAGTAACCAATGTACCATTGTGGTAAGTTTGCCTGCACTTGGCCACTGTAATACCAATGGAGTGTGGACATAGGTTAAGGATTAGCTAGGACTAAAGCGTAACTGGCAAGGTAAGTATCCCACCGGTGAGGTTGATTTGAGACAAAGTGAAAAAAAGTGCCACCTTTTTAGGATTATGTAAGTGGCTCTGAAAAGAGCCTTTTGTTCTTTTTAATCTCCGTCTTCACTTGGCCTTGTGGTGGCTCTCGGTCTTCTTGGGCAGCAGCACGGCCTGGATGTTGGGCAGCACGCCGCCCTGCGCGATGGTGACGCGGCCCAGCAGCTTGTTGAGCTCCTCGTCGTTGCGGATGGCCAGCTGCAGGTGGCGCGGGATGATGCGCGTCTTCTTGTTGTCGCGCGCCGCGTTGCCCGCCAGCTCCAGGATCTCGGCCGTCAGGTACTCGAGCACGGCCGCCAGGTACACGGGCGCGCCGGCCCCGACCCGCTCCGAGTAGTTGCCCTTGCGGAGCAGGCGGTGCACGCGGCCCACCGGGAACTGCAGACCCGCCCGCGACGAGCGCGTCTTGGCCTTGGCGCGCGCCTTGCCGCCCTGCTTCCCGCGTCCGGACATCCCGAGGTCAAAAGCGCCACTAGCAAATGCAGCGAGGGAGGGGCAAGGACAGTAGCTTTTATAACCGTTCTAGGGCGCGAAAAACAAGGTTTGGCGTTGCTTAAGGAGGCACTTTCACCTCAACCAATGGAAATGCGACCCTGGGATCCGTGCGTTCTGATTGGGCAGCACGAATGCCCGAATTCGGGGGGGATAGTCACCAATCAGAAAGGAGTGTAGCTCACACCGTATTTGCATAAGGGCTTCTATATAAGACGGGGAAGCGGCGCCTTGCTCGCTGTTACTTTCTCTTGTCCCCTGAGCGCGTTCCGAGTGTCTCCAGCATGCCTGAACCCGCCAAGTCGGCGCCGGCCCCGAAGAAGGGCTCCAAGAAGGCGGTGACCAAGGCGCAGAAGAAGGACGGCAAGAAGCGCAAGCGCAGCCGCAAGGAGAGCTACTCGGTGTACGTGTACAAGGTGCTGAAGCAGGTGCACCCCGACACCGGCATCTCGTCCAAGGCCATGGGCATCATGAACTCGTTCGTCAACGACATCTTCGAGCGCATCGCGGGCGAGGCGTCCCGCCTGGCGCACTACAACAAGCGCTCGACCATCACGTCCAGGGAGATCCAGACGGCCGTGCGCCTGCTGCTGCCCGGGGAGCTGGCCAAGCACGCCGTGTCCGAGGGCACCAAGGCCGTCACCAAGTACACCAGCTCCAAGTAAACTTGACAAGAAAGCATCTTGTTCTCCAACCCAAAGGCTCTTTTCAGAGCCATCCACACTTTCTAAGAAAGAGCTTGTTTGCTGGTTAGCTTTGGATACAAGTAAAGAGTGAACATTAACTTTTTAAACATACGTAGCTTGACGTTAACCTGTATTCTAGCTGGCTTATGGGATTTGCCCAGTGCATTTTAGCGTTTAGTTTCCATTTGCATATTAGTTTTACATTTTTCCTAGTAAGTCACCAATGCAAAGAACACCTCGTATCTTTGTGATACAAAACTACTTGGAAGTTCAGTGGAGAAACTAATCGTTCCAGCTCCTTCCACTGATCTCTGTAGCCCTGTTTCATTGCCTCCAGGTGTAAAGCATTAGGCAGGCTCCTGGATGGTCGGTTTACGTTGATTAGACTAGAATTACTCAGCTGGTTTATCTAGTTCTTGCTCCCCAGGCTGAAAGAGGCCCATGTTCTGTCTGTTTAATACTTTCTCACCTACTTAACTGAGGCTGGTTACCCCGGGACGTATCCACGCTTGGCCCACCGTCTCCCATTATAAGCATTGTTAAAGGCCTATTAGCAGTGTAACCATTTTGGTTCGAAAGTTATTTCTCCTGGAGCCGAGTGAAGAGCGAGTAACGTTTCTTCACGTCTTCAATTCTCTGAAATAATATTCCCAGGAATGCAGCCTGTCTTTTCATTTCTGTAAGCAGGGAGTCCAGTGCCTCTGAGGATGGGCGGAAGCCCTTTTAAAGGGACGCCTGGTCTGGCGGCTGTGCTGGACTACTGGCTGCCGTAAGTCCAGGAAAACCTACTGTTAGTGTCTTTGCTCAAGAGTAAGGACTTGCGGAGTGGATTGCAAGAACAAAACACGTGTGGCCTGTATGCCTTTTAAAGCTAACTTGGAGATTTGCTTCCTTGAGGCACCCACCATTCTTCGCTCTTGCCTATATCCCGCACACTGGTCTCCTAGGTGCTAAGAACTAGCACCTGCATACCTTAGCACTAGGTGCTAAGAAATAGCATACCTGCAGTGGGGAAGTCTCAGCATCTTCAGAAGAAACAGTTAAGAAAATACAAACTCTAAAAAGAAGATTGGAGGGAAGCAAAATGGAGGCTGCTGAGTGGGGCAGATCATGTGGTGGGGCCGGGAAGGTGCTCTAGGACTTGGAAATCCTCTCGCAGGACTGGAGGCTGGAATGGAGGGAAATGAATGTGGAATGAGAAGTAGAAGGTGAGGCAAAGAGCTTCCCATACTGGGGAGCTTTGTACACCTTGAAAATAAATACAAAGTTTATCTACTAGGGGAAGGCAGACTCTGCCGCATTTTAAAATCTTTTAAAATATATGATTCAGAACCATTATTCTGGGGACCCAGTTGAGAATGGATGGAAAGGGGGGGAGGTGTTCAGGTCAAAAGTTTGGAAATCCCAGCCAGAGGTGAGTGTGGGAACGAGGAGGAGGGGGAGCAAGGGGCATAAAGGGGAAGAGGCAGCAGAAAGGTCAGGCCTTGCCGTCGAATGACTTACAGGGCAGGTGAAGGAGGGGAGCCCGGAACCTCTCGATTTCAGCTTGTGCGACATCAGCACTCAAGAAAGGGGCTACAGAAAGTGGGCTTGGGAGGAAAGGAGACTTGCCACGTTCACAACAACTCACTGCCTCAAAGCACCCAGGCATATATGGAATATCTAAAGCTTAAAAGAGTTTGAGAAAACTGCAGAAGCGGGAACGTCAGTAGGATCTCCCCACCCACCCCTCCCCTCCCCTCCCCTCCCCTCCCCTGAAAGCGGGAGATAAAAGTCCGCTGGGACAGGCACCCACCCTGTACTCTGAGGAGAGGAGAACTTCTTATCACCAGATGGAATTTAGGGCTGAAAGGCCACAAGTAAAAACCTTGTTATTTCTTCAATTGGCTACCCCAAGCCCAAACCTCTTTGTCTTGTCAATTCTTCACAAACTTATCTTGTCTAAAAATGTGAAATCTCCCTGACTAGTTGCTTTGGGACTTCCTTCTCCATGGCTGCCATGTAACATGTAAAAATTTAATAGACTATGCTTTTTTCTCTGTTAACCTGTTCTAGGTCAGTTTAATTCTTGGGCAGAGACCCAAAGAGAGCAGAGAATTTTTCTTTCCCTACATTTCATTCAACAAATACTCGTTGCCCCTCTACTGTGAGCCGGGCGTAGCTTTAATCTAGCAATAAGACAGTGAAAGGGTTCAGAACGAGTCTTCCCCAAATGCCACTGACACGTGGACTGTTTAGAACTCAAGTCCCCTGAGAACATCACGGGCAAGAGAAACTTTTGCCCTCCTCCTTATGGCCTTGAAGAATTTAGGTAGGGGGTTGAAAACAGAGACAGTTAATAACAGATACAGCTTTTTATCATGAAAGGCTCAGCTTGTCGGGACAAGCTCTGACGTGATTACTAAACTCTGCTCTTATCTTGCTTTGAATTCTCCTCCTCCCCTCTGAGGCTCCAGGCCCCTCTCCCAGTCCTTAGCTGGGGATGGCATAGCAGCCTTGAGTGCCTGACCGCCTTTAAGTCTTATTTTTTACAGGGCTTCTGTACTTAGGAAATTAAATGTTTTTCTCCTGTTAGTCTGGTTTTGTTTTGTTTGTTAAAGATTTTATTTATTTATTTGACAAAGAAAGAGAGCGCAAGTAGGTGGGACCAGAGGCAGAAGGAGAGAAGCAGGCTCTCGCTAATCAGGGAGCCCAACATGGGGCTCCATCCCAGGACCCTGAGATCATGACCTGAGCCAAAGGCAGATGCTTAACAACTGAGCCACCCAGGTGCCCCCCGTTAATCTGTTTTGTGTCACTTTAATTAGTAGCTCGGCCAAAGAACCTAGAAGGAAATAAGGGAAAATTTTCCAGCTCCTACAATAATATACAAGGATGAAGAGCCCATTCTTTTAAAGATGTCCCAGTTAATCAGTGTGAAGCAACGATGACAAAACTTCCGAAAGGGTTGATTTTTCCTTTAAACCTGAAACAAGTTACAATATTTTGAAGAGGAGTAGAACGTATCATCTCAAAATATGCCTCTTTGGTATTGTATGCTAAATTTATATGCACAACACTTAACTGCTGGCAGAGGTGAATGTGGTAAGATTTGTGGAAACTGTACTAATATTAATGAAATGCCACAAAAATCTATACCGTCTCTGACAAAGCATTTCAATTCTAGGTTATCTTCAGGAAATAAGTTATGTACAGATCTCCTTTAAAATAGAAAAAAATAGAAAGCATATTATGTTAAGTGCTGGAGATTTTGCTTAAAATGTATAATAGAAAATGCTTATGATGGAATATCATACAGACATAGTCACTTTTCACTTTCCCTAGTGTAAAATTTCCAAGATTGAACTGAAAGTAGATTTCCTTTGGCAAAGGACATTGCTTAAACTATAGTTCTATAGTTCTGTATAGAATAGAATTTTTAGGAATAGTTCTGTCAGGGAGCAGGAATATCCTGTCCTTTTGGAGATCCTTGCAGCCGGCTAAGAATCAAATAGACATGAGCCAGATTCACAGGAGAAAATAAAATGTAACAGTATACTACAGGGATCTATGCAGACAGGAAATTTCAAAGACAGTCAAGCAAAATGAAGTATATATATGTCTTTCCGAACTAAGGAGAAGGGGCCAGGAGCCTGGGACTTCAAAGGGAAGGAATGTAATTCATAGAAGAGCAAATGCCTGGTAAAGAAAATGTCTGCTGGGCCACTTGGAAACAAGGGCCATAAAGGGCTTTGATCCAACAGGCCTTGCTGGTCTCCATCGTCTACACCTAGCTCAAAGTATAATACAGTTCTCTCTGTGGTAAATTTCTTTCTGGAGCAGGTCCTCTATCTAATTTCCTTTTACGCAGTTTTGCAGGAGGTAAAAAGCTTTTACAAAACGTGCTGGATTTTAATAACCTTCACGTCAAAGTGACTCATTTTAAGCTAACCTGCCCTTGACCCCTACATTTCCTAGTGTTGAAAGTGGTACATCAGTCAGTAGGGAAAATAATTATTTTATACTTATAAGTATTTTATACTTATTAAGGAATTACTAGGGAATTGGCTCAAGTGTACTATAGAGAATGTTTAAGAAGGAATAACAAGTAGATATTAAAAACACTTTTTTATTTTTTGGTCTTTAGAGAAGGGAAAGTGATTAAAATGTAATCCGTGTGAAGAAGTTCCAAAACGCCATACATGGAACTATGTGAAATTTTCTCGGCCGGGGGTGGGGGGGCTGGGGGGTGGGGTGGGGGGTGGGGAAGCTGTGCACTTCCCTATTTCACCAAAATCCCAAACTGGGCAGCAGTACTGTGTTCTCTGCGTGGGGGGATAAAATATTGCTATTTTATTACTTGCCCTTTTCTGTATTTCTCACAACATTCGCGTTTGGGGTTCCCATTGACAAGCAATTTTTCAAGTTTCCAAACAGAGTAACAAAATAGTTACCGGGTATAATCAAGACACAGTACAAGGAAACCTACGACTTTTTTTTTTTTTTTTTTTTTTTTTGGTCTTGTCACACTTCTCTCCCCCCACGGGGTGGCACTTCTCGGCTGTGTGAGGTTCTCAGTTCGGTCCGCTGGCAGCGGGATAAAAGCGTGCAACGCGGGAGACGTGACAAAACGCTGTGCTGTTGTCTCTCAGCCATGTCTGGTCGCGGCAAGGGCGGGAAGGGCCTGGGCAAGGGCGGCGCCAAGCGCCACCGCAAGGTGCTGCGCGACAACATCCAGGGCATCACCAAGCCCGCCATCCGGCGGCTGGCCCGGCGCGGCGGCGTCAAGCGCATCTCCGGCCTCATCTACGAGGAGACCCGCGGGGTGCTCAAGGTGTTCCTGGAGAACGTGATCCGCGACGCCGTCACCTACACGGAGCACGCCAAGCGCAAGACGGTCACGGCCATGGACGTGGTCTACGCGCTCAAGCGCCAGGGCCGCACCCTCTACGGCTTCGGGGGCTGAGCCTCTGCCCTCGGGTTTGGTTTCTGTGAAAATCCTAAAGGCCCTTTTCAGGGCCCCCACCTCTTTCATCTTGGGAGCCGTGACGCTGGTTTGTCTTCAGTAGTGTTCGATTAGGGCTGTGAAAGTACATCCATTCCCGTTTGCGCAGAAGTTTCCCTGCTTTTCTTGTGTGCAACTAGAGAATGCATGAGCCCTTTCATTTTTCATGCTCTCACACAGGTTTTTGGAGACTTGCATTAAGTTACTGTTGACACTTTATATTTAACACTTGACAGGTACACTTATTAAAAAAGAAAAAAATTATTTGCCCATACAAGCAAGGATTGTGGGAGAGGAAGAAGCAGGCTGCCCGCTGAGCAGGGAGCCCGATGCGGGGCTCTGACCAGGCCCTGATCGTAGGGCCCTGGCATCGCCACCTGGCCGATCGCAGGCGCTTAACCTACTGAGTCACCCAAGTGCCCCAGACATGTACATTTTAAAATGATATTTTAATGCTCTAATGGGAACGTTGCATGACAGTTGGAAGGAAACGGGTTTAAGACTTGAGCAGGAGCAGAACGGCTTTCTCAGTATGACGGAGTGCAGGTTTGGGGGTTGCAAGGAGCGAGAACCGCAGGTGCCTCAGCGCTGAATTCCAGAGAAGGTGCGTCTCCTTGTACATGAGGCCGTGCAATGTGATCACGTTTAGTGATCTGCATTCTGGTGCCACGTGTCCTCTGCTCAAGAAACAAATGAGTGTTAAGTAGACTTAACAATTGGGACAGTTGGTGAGACCAAGCATGTGACCAGCCTTGGCTCCAGTGTTGGGGTCTGCTGGGAGTGGAAACCCAAGTTCCTACAGGACGGACAGGTCAGTACCCCACAGACCATGTGGTGAGGGTGGGTGCAGTTAACAGGCGTTCCAGCTAAATGATAAGGGAAACAACAGAAATGTTGCCATGAAAATTGGCAACCCTAGCCCAGGAGAGATCGTTGGTACAGAGTGGAAAAGGAATCAAACACAGGGTTAGGCCATAAATCTAGAATCTAGGATTCTCCTAGAGGAGGTCTTAAAAAGTAGAGAAAGAAACCCAGAGTCGAAGGGGAAGACTTGGGTGTTGGTAGGAAGCTTGACTAATGCACACACACACAGACAAAAGTAGTAATTGCCCAAATGTATAGAAAAACAGTAAGCGAAGATGAGATGTATACATTTTAAAGCTGAAGTTAAAACCGTCAACATCTGGTCTCACCAAGATTTAACCCTTGTTAAGGTCAAATGCTAAATGTGCATCCAGCCCATCTACCAGCTCAGGAATGTTTCCTCAAGGACCCTAGAGGCATTTCTGAAATACAGTGCTGTTTTAATCATGGTGATCTCCCATTCTCCTGGGAAGACTTGGGTCGAACTTCAGCTAAGCTATGACTCCAAATTGTAACACTATTGTGTTTCAGATGGGTTGTGTCCATTTAGCTATCCAACAGAGTGAGATTTCTTTTTTTCTCTTCTATTCCCATAGCAGATTGCCTATGATAGTCATTCTGGTTTAACACTTACTCAATTATAAAACTTCTGGTTCTACCACCTTTGTGCAGCGGTTTTCTAGGCTGGGAGATTTTGTTTTTAATTATATTTCCCAACAGCTTCTGAGGGTCAATTATGTATTTAAGGCTTTCCATTAATTTTTTCTTCTTTTTTTAAAAAATTATTTGTTTAACAGAGAGAGAGAGAATGAGAGCCAGCACACAAGCAGGGGGAGTAGTACACAGAGGGAAAAGTGGGCTCTTGTAAGAGCAGGGATCCCAGTTGTGGGGCTCTGATCCCAGGATCTGGGATCATGACCTGATCTGAAGGCAGATGCTTAACTGACTGAGCCACCAAGGCACCCTGCTTTCCATTGATTTCTTGCATAATTTTGATAGTAGTCCCTTGGTTATTAACCCCCCCCCCAAAATCCCTACATATTCCATATATTATTTAAATATATCTATAGCTAATATTCTAGTACTTGTCTTTAGATGTCTGACTAATGTTCATAACCTGATTTAATGAAACTTAACACTTCTTGATAATACTTTTCCTAAATGCAGGTCCTGCATTTTGTATAATGAAACCTTTTAGGTATCACTTATATATAAACTCCTCTGTAGTTTCCCAAGTGGCCACTGGGTCACACATGGTTTTTCATTTAATGAAAAGAGACATAGTTTGTATTTGTGATGAATCATATACAATTGTGAAAAGTTTTCTTATATATCATGCAGTAAGGGAAAAAAGAGCAAATCAAAAATAAACTATACATCCTTGCTAACCAGATAAAAATTAATATAAATGTTAATTATACTTTTAAAATTGTATAGAACATATTTACATTTATACTTCCATTACATACTTCCATTAACCTTAATGTTACATTAACTGTAACTGAGTGTTTATTGGCAATCACAAATAACACATTCGTCATTCACCCATTGTAAATGCTGAAGGAGTGCTATTATGATCACTGTTCTTAAAGACGAAATACCTTAAGTTCTCTACTTTTTGTGGTAAGTGATGGCCAGCAATAGGCCACTAATTGAACCTCCAGGTTAATAGTGACCTCCTGAGTTGCCAAGCTGGGTCCCATTTAGGAGCAGAGGTCAATTATATAGTCTAACTTAGAAATTGCCTTTTTCTGACCATTTTTCCAGCTCTCCTAAAATAACTCTCCATTAGGACATTTCTGGCAAGGATATTACTGGGGTAGGATTCTTTTGTGCCCATAAAACAGCAAACTCTTCTAAAGTAAACTGTGCCCAACACAACACGCCCCCAAACTCTCACAGGACCATCTTTGAGCAAGTTCTGCAGTAACTTGGGACACCAAACCAACCTGGGGCAAGGTTCCTGGTTATAAGCTTGATTGGCAGGACTAGCAACCAGGCCGGGGAATGGCGACATGACCCGCAGTGCAACGGGGCCGCAAAGACCAGTGAGCTCCTCTAGTCAGAGTTTCAGCTCCTCTAGTGAAAGAGGGGGAAGCCCTGAAAAGGGCCTTTTGCTTTTTTGGATGGAAGGATTAGCAGGAGGCTCAGCCCCCGAAGCCGTAGAGAGTGCGGCCCTGGCGCTTGAGCGCGTAGACCACGTCCATGGCCGTGACCGTCTTGCGCTTGGCGTGCTCCGTGTAGGTGACGGCGTCGCGGATCACGTTCTCCAGGAACACCTTGAGCACCCCGCGGGTCTCCTCGTAGATGAGGCCGGAGATGCGCTTGACGCCGCCGCGCCGGGCCAGCCGCCGGATGGCGGGCTTGGTGATGCCCTGGATGTTGTCGCGCAGCACCTTGCGGTGGCGCTTGGCGCCCCCTTTGCCCAGACCCTTCCCGCCTTTGCCGCGACCAGACATGTCGGAACAAACTCTCTGCGAGTTCCACACAGCGATGGCCCTTCTCGTCCGTCAGCGCTAATTATAAGCAGAAGTCGGACCTCGTTGAAGACTGACAGCGCGGGCGGGCCCCAAGGCCCCGCCCCCGCCCCGGCTCCTCCCACCTCTGGGCGGAGCTCCGAGGACTGTGTGAGGGAGGGAGCAAGGTCGCGTGGAAGGTCTGGCTTCTCCTGAGCCGGTCGTACTGGTGCCTGCAGGAATCTCCCCCATGAAAACGTTACTAGGGGCTTCAGTTTACAACAAAGTACTGCCTTCTCTCATTGAGAAGGGGAATGATTGTTGGCTGGGAAGGGAACCCTAAGATGTCACCCCGAAACAGGAGTGTAGGGGTTCAGGACATACCGTCTCAAAATAGGCCTCTTCGGTGTGGAGGGCAGAAGACGTCCCCCCACCCCCCAACCAAATGCGCCTCTTTGTCTAAGGACTGTATGCGAGCAGATGATTTTTAAGAAACACCAACTCGGGAGAAACTCTAAAATCTTCCTAACGGGACATTTTAACATTCATGAAGGAGACCTCAACCTCTAAGTGTCGCCCTCTCTGCAGCAGGAAGAGAAGGACGACTAAATCACCAGACATTCCTGTCCTTGGGAAAGCCCCAGCCTAATTCGGCATCACAACCTTGTTTCCCGTCTTTTTCCCGCCAACCCCAGGCTGGCTTCCCGGGCACTCCCTTCCCAGGCCAACATCTGTTAGCGGAAGGGGGTCTTTCCTGGGGTGGCTGGGGCCTCTTCGGGGAGTTCCGCTCAGTTCTTCAGAGCATCTCCCAAGTACACACGAGGGGTCCATGTCATTAAACTGCTCTTTGTTTTCCTCCTTAATCTGTCTTTTATTATAAGGGGAAGTTCATAGCACCTAGAAGGGTAGAGGGGAAATTATTTTTCCTCCCCTACACTGTTCTGTTTACTACATCAAAATTTTAAATTGTAGTTGCCTTCAGGTCATAATTTGGCACTGTGGGTTCCATTATTTCTTTTCAAAAGTTTCTGATCTAGTTTCACACTCCTTTTATGTGTGTGTGTACGTTTAGAATCACTGTAGCAGTTTTGAAAAATAAATCTCTTTGAGCTTCTGATCATGATTGCATTAACAATAAATTAATTAAAATACAACGAAAGCCCTACAAAAATAAAGTACTTAAATTCAGAAATGTGCTTTTAGTTGCTTTTAAGCCTTTTAATTTTTAATGACTAAACATTCTATATTTTTATTGTTTTTTAATTTTGGTTTTCATAAGGTATTTAATATGGAATTATTTTTTGCATACATTGAATTTTATTTTAAAAGAAAACAAATACAGAATCATACTCCGAAATTCTTGAAACTAACATAGTTTTGTAAACTGTAACTAATGTCACCCATTATTCAATTGTTTTAGAAAGTGCTTAAGAGCTGAAACTCGAGTTAGAAAAATTTGATTTTAAGTTGCATCTCTTCTACCAATTGGCTTTTGGACACTTGCTTATGTCTTCTAAACCTTTGCTCATCAAGAGTGGGAATAATATAATAACAATACTTAACTCATAAAGCTATTTTAAGAGCTAATGCAGGGGCACCTGGGTGGCTCAGTCTGTTAAGCGTCTGACTCATAATTTCAGCTCAGGTCATCTCCGGGTAGTGAGTTCAATACCTACATCAGACTCCATGCTGAACTGCAGCCTGTTTGGGATTCTCTGTCTCCCTCTACCTCTTCCCCATGCATGTTTCTTTCAAAAAATAAATAATGGAGATACTTTATATAATATACTGAGTCTACAGAGCACATACCTCCTGTCTGTGATTGCTGTGGCCACTTACACTGTCTGTCTTGGCGCGTGACTGCAATTCAGATTTAACTGTAGGACATACAAAGATTTCAAGAGGCTGTGAAAATAAATTTATTCCAACAGACTAGGAATGCCAAAGAAGCTGATTTTCATTAAGACATCCATGAGTAATAAGTAAACATTGGCTGCTATGTACAGGGGTGGAGAGGAACAGAAGACCCTCTCCGGCTAGTGACTTGGTGATGAGAAGGGTATGATGAAGGGAGTGAAGGGGACAGCATCATGACTGATTGGGTCCCCAGAGACTTCAGGTCCAAGAATACCCGTGAGGCCGGCCCACCAGGGGCGAAACTGATCCTATCCCTGCGGCCTCTGATCCTACTGTATGGCTCTTTGCCTCTCTGTCTCCGATCCGTCCCTGACATATTCCCACCCCCCCACCCCCGAACAGGTAACTCCAAACTGCCATCTGGAGCAGGGGCGATGACCTATCTGTGGCTACTTCTTGCTGGGGAGGGGCACCGATGGGTTCAGAGGTCTGTCCTGAGGCCCCTACAGTAGGCAGGATCGCCATCTGTGGCTGCCTAGACAGGACCAATGCTGTCCTGATGGACTCTAAAGGAGAAGAAACAAGTTGGACAAGGGCATTTAGAATACAAGGTCAGAAGGGAAGCAGGAGGAAGAGGACGAATTCTGGGGTCATTAATGGCCATAGTCAGTGTCTCTGCTGGACCCAAAGGGAGGTCCACCAGAAGGAGGGGTCCTCTATTTGGGCCACCAGGCTACCTGACAAATCTGAACGAGGCACCCCCTGACCTGTGTTGTTAATATAAAAGCGGCTTCCTGGAGGAGGCTGCAGGTGTCCCCTGCCTGGGAGCATGGGAGGACAGGAGGTCCCAAGGTCCAGGACCCGGGGATTCTGGAGGGCCACACCCTCCAAACAGAGGGAGTCCTCGGGTCTCTATATCCAAGGCTCGGACTGGTTTCCGACCTGCGGCATGTGGCCGGCCCCGGGGGCCTGGGGCCCAAGCGGAGCTAGGTAGGCCAGTGAACAGCGCCCTGTCCACTGCGCAGGTAAGAACGCGCGCGCCCTTCTCCCACAGTAGAAGAACAGACCGTCCTCTGCTCGGAGGCTTAGGTGGAACCCATACTTAAAGAGAAGCTTCGGCGGGGAGGTCAAGGCCGCGCCTGACAACTTCCTCCATATCAGGGAAGCATCGAACCGGAGCCGCTCGCCCGCCGTGACGGCAAGTGAGCTGGAAGGATAGATTTTCAGGAAGAATTCTTGGGACGAGAGGAGCAAACCTCTGGCCAACCCTAGTGTAGAGGAATTGCAGGACTCCGGGGACCACCCTGCTGAGCAGGAGTTGTTAGCGGGGGTCCAAAAAGATGTCTTTTCCTTTAGGGGATCCTGGGCCCGGAAAAAGAGGTGCGGCTGATCAGGGTCTTTGTAGGCGCTGAGCGAGTTGAAAAGGGAGCTATTCCAGGGCTCCTCTGCGACGCTTGAAGGGATCCGGAAGGTGAAGTTGCACTGGGACGTGGAAAGGTTTCCTACAAAAATCCCCGAGTTCGGACTGTAGGTGTTTTCGCAGCAAATAGGGAATATTGTTGAAGTACTGATCCGGAGCCGAGCTAGCCAAGCAAGGTCTGGGGTGTTGTCGGACCAGGGGACACTGGCTACTTTGGTTTCCATGTCCTTCTTCCAAGCTTTAAAAAATAGTTGCTCGATATTTTGATTGGGGAATGAATTAATATAGGAGACAAAAGGAGTGACAGAGTAATTAGCCCGCAGCCAGACCTCAATAGGGGCGGGCACAGCGGTCCCTACTGAGTCTTTCCCACATACCTGACAATCAGTCAAATTGAAGGGCGTGGTACTGGGTTGAACCCATGCTTGGGTCCCTGCAGATGAGTGGCAATGTAGAAGTTTGGGAAGAGAAAGAAGGAGAAAGAGAACAAATGCATTCAAGGGCATCTTTGATCGGGGGTTGAAGTACTTAGCTTGGTGTCGTTGGCTTTTCTGTTTTTTAAAGATGCATTTAAGCCCTTCCTTGCTCGCAGTGGTATCTTCTTCCACTGGAAACCAGGGCTTGACCCTAGAATAGTGGATCCAGGCCTTGACCTTGGGTTCCTTGACAGCCGTTGGGGAGGCTAAGGCGACTGCGTGTGCGCCCTCTTAGACAGGCTCTAGAGACAAAGAAAAGAGGAAAGATCTTTAACAAGCACTTGGTCCCTGGGATGACCGGGAAAGGTTGGTTGTCTTGGAGCTGAGGGTTAGGAAGCGCCCAAGGAGCTCATGGAGACCTTGCCAGAGGGATGACATGATTTTGTCAAAGCCTCCCTTGTGCACCAGCAGGTCATTTACACAGACGGGACTCCCATACAAGACCTGGAAGGGGCTCCAGCCCGTTTCCACAGGGACATTTCTAATCCGGAGTAAGGCAATGAGGAGTACAGACCAGGGGAGTCCCAGCCAAGGGATGGTTTCACTTAATTAGTGCCTTTACCCACCCTGAGGCCTTCTGGTTCTGTAGGGGAAGGTCTCTGCCCAGCGTGGGATGGTTATCTACCCAAACCCAGAGGCTTTGGGACCCTTGTGCCTCAGGCATACCTGTGAAATCCATTCGCTAATCACCAGTCTTCCCCAGGCCAGCTCCCCACTCACTGTCTGCCTCTGGGGATTTGGGGATGAGAGTGCGGGTTATGTGTTTCCTGTGGCAGACTTCACAAGTCTTTAAAAGGTACTTAAAGGTTTTGTCCAGGATTTTTCCTGTAGAAAGCATGTGGGTCATCTGCAAGGTTTTATCCCATCCCAGATGGAGGGTTTGATGTAGGCTTTTCCCAACCTTCTCTTGGTTCGCTGCCCAGGGCTAAGCCTACGTTCTTACCCTGGAGTCGGCCTGGAGGGTGAGGGTTATTGCCTCCTTCTAATGTCCATTGTTTTTTCTCTGTGTGGGAGCAAGTTTTCCCCTGGGTTTGGAGCCAGCTAGATTAGGGAGGCAACCACAGGGGCAGCCGAAAACTTGGCGGCAGATTTCGCTGCATCCGCCAGGCAGTTCCCTTCCAGCACCTCACCTGTTCCTCTCTGGTGTCGCTTTCTCCCACCTCTCGGGGGTAGGGTATGGCCTGTAGGGGCGGGTGATTTCTGGGTGATATTTAGTGGGGGAACCTGAGGCAGTTAGACACTTTCTCTCCTTCCACCTTGTGCCGCGGGCATGCAAAGGCAGGAAGGCGTGTTTGGAGTCGGTAAAGACATTGCCACTTTTGTTTTCTACTGAGTTCCATCGCCCGGCTGAGTGAGGGCTGTGGTTGGAGGCGGGGCTCGATCCAGACAGCACGGGATCTCGTTTCTGGTGATGTGGTAAAGTGACCACAGCACACCCAGCCTTTCGGGTGCCTTGCTCAGCAAATGGGCTTCCTTTGTGAATAGGGTCCCCTCCAAATTCTCTGTTGGGGTCCCCTTTAGGTTCTCCCAATAGCACAGGTTTGAGCTATGATGTGTTGATGGCCGTGCACTGGCTCTGTGCCCTCTTCTGGAAGGAAGGGGTCAGGGTTTAAAGTGGAGCGAGTTTTTATTTGCACGACTGGACCTTCCAGCAAGAGCGCTGGGTGCGGTGGACGGCGGCTCTCCGTGAGCCCGCGGTCACTTTCCGTGGAGAGGAGGCCTTGACAGTTATGCGGGAGGGGTGTGTGCAGCAAGATCCCATCCCAGAGTTAATTCGTAGCTTCGGGGATTAAAGGTGCTGAGGTGGCCACAGCCCTAAAGGACTCTGGCAGCCCACAGGCCACCAGGTCAAGGTCTTTGCTTAAAGATCCCACTGGCTATGGAGTGGGCTCCCGGGCCTAGGTTAGAATACCCAAGATCACTCCCTTCTTCTTGGTCACATCTAAGTTGTAAGACCTCCCTGTAGGGAGGCTTAAAGCTGGGGCACTGAGCTTTTTACTTTTTAAAAGATTTTATTTATTTATTTGACAGAGACAGAGAGAACACAAGTAGGGGGCGCGGCAGGCAGAGGAGAAGCTGGCCCCTTGCTGAGAGGGGAGCCCAGAGCCGGGCTTGATGCCTGGAATGGACCTGAGCCAAAGGCAGATGCTTAACGGACTGAGCCACCCAGACGTTCCTTGATGAGGTCTTTAGAAGCCCTTTCTGAGTCTGGGTTCAGTATTAATGAGCAGGTTTCCAGCATGTCCTGTCCTTCGATCAATTGACAAAGAGGACACATGATTTCCCATACCCCAGTGTCCATAAGCGACGTACACAGTGAAGCCTGAAAAATCTCTCAACCAGTTAAGGGTTTTGAGGAGATGTTACAAGGCAATGGGGCTGTACCCTATGTTCCTCTGAAAGACCCAGACCTAGGTATTGGACACGTGTCTCACATAATCGAGCCTTAGGCTGGCAGACCTTCTATTCCCCCCATACTCTGAAAATGTAGAAACTTTTGGGTGCCAGTTTGTATACTCGGCTCAGAGGGGGCTTATAGCAGGAGACGGTCCACACCGTGAAAATTCTCACACCTGAAAATTCTGCACAATTTTAGGACAGGGCCTGTCCAAATAAGTGGGGACTATCTCAGAACCCTTGAGGTAGAACTGTCCGTGTGATCTAGGCGGTCGGATTTGTGGGCTCCTCGACTGCAAAGAGAAACAGAGTCTGGATGGAGTGGCTTGCGAAAGAAGGCCTCTTGTAAGCCTAGGACTGTAAAGGAGCTTGTGCCAGGGGTATCGTGGCAGCAGTGTGTAAAGGTTGGGGACGACAGGACGACTTGGGACCACGGCCTCATTAATAATTCAAGATCTTGTACCAATCTCCACTCCCCGTTAGGTTTTGTATCCCCAAAACTGGGGTGTTTCGTGGGCTGTTGCATTCTTTTAAGACCCCCACCCCTACCCCCAGCTTCTTTAGATTATTTATGGGATTTTTTAGGCCCTTTTTTGCTTCTGGTTTTAGAGGGTACTTGTTCTGACAGGGGCAAGTTGTGGGATCTTTAAAGTATTTGTGAATGGGCACTGCAGGTAAGGCCCAACCCACTGCTGAGTTGCCCAGACCTGGGGATTAGTATGAGCCTCTAATAAGGGGAGGCGACTGCCCGTCTGTCCAGGGGCCATCAACATGAGTGTTCCCAAATTGGCCCATAATATCTCTATCTAAGAGAGGTATGGGGCTGTCAGGCATTAACAAGGAATGAGAGAAAATTAGATCGCCCCAGATGCATCCCAGGGGGAGAGAAAAAAAAAACTGATTCTGGGCTGTCCAGCAATGCTCTGAACAACGGCACAGAGGCTGGGCGGTGGGCGCCGGGGTGGGGAGGAGAACAGGGAAGGTGGAAGGAAACAGACTGCCTTTCCCTCTGTCTCGTGAGTTACCCGAGGCTCTGGGTCCCAAAGGCAAGCTGCCCCAGGGACGCCCCTGTGAAGAGCTCCGGGCCCCATCATACCCCGTTGGGGGTGCTGAGCTCTCATTGGAGCCCTCGAAGATGGAGGTCCTCGAGGGCATTCGGATTTCCAGGGTCCTGCACAAGCAGGACAGGACTTGGGGGCTTTCATTTTGGGTGTCTCCTTTGAGGGCATCCCGGCTGCCAGTGCTCTGGGCGGCCACAGACGAGGCATCTGGTACCGGAGCCTTGGGGTAAGGGTGGGGGCTGATGGGTAACGGCTTATCAGGCCACAAGTGGACCCTACAAATTCTTTCCCAGCCTCTTCTCTTGTTCCTCACTCTCCTCTTGGCCCTGGTTGTAAAAGACCCAGTTAGCAGCTCCGAAGAGCTCTTCTAGGGCCCCCTCAGGGCCAGCGGTCAACTTCTGCAGGTTTTCCCGAATATCTGGGACTGACTGGATCACAGTTTTGTCTTGGGCATGATCTCGGCCTTGGGAGAATCAGGAGAGACAGCTGTATGTTTCATGAGAGCCTCCCTCCTCTCTAGGAGGCTGTTGTGTTTTCCACTGGAGTCTGGGTGGGGAGCCTGACAAGATTCCGGACTCGAAACTTTTTAATCCCACCAGGACGTAGGCCTGGAAGTGACCCAGGTACCAGTTTCTGAGGGGATCGTTAGGGTCCCAGTTGGGATCTTGGGCCCCAGTTGAGAACTGGAAGTACCCCATGGGCCCAGCGGTGCCTGGGAATTACTCAGCTGTTTGTCCCCATTCTCTCCGCGGTGCCTAGGACTCCGCATTTGTCCGCCTCAGAGAGTGAGTGATTTAACAGGAGCATTTCCTCCTTCCCAGTTAATTCAATCACAAGTAAGATTTTGGAAGGCTTCTGTATAGGGTTTTTGGAAAGCTTCCCAAGGTCCCCTTAATCTCTGGTCTTGCAGTGACATGGACACCTGTACCCCAGCCATAGCGGCAGCTGCCCTTGGTCCTCCTCTGGGTCCTGTATATTGTTGCAAGACATAGAGCCCCGAGCGCAGCAGGGGATCTGGGAGAGCCGGACAGGAAAGGGACAGAGACCCCAGGGAAGATGGGGCTGGGGCTGGAAATCCTCTGTGGACACCATTTGCCTGTCTGCCTTTGGCGTGGGTGTGGGGTCCCTGTGTTCCTCACCACCCCCTCCCCCACTGCTCTCTACCCCCCCCACCGGGTCCAGCCGTGAGAGAGAGCAGGCAGGAGGCTGGCACAGGCCCTTATTTTCCCTTAAGGCCCAGAAACCCTGCACATGGGGTACTTCTCCCCATATCCCTCACGTTTGCAAAACCAGTCCCGTTGCAACAGGGTCTTATAACTGACGTGTCCCTCAGGCCGCTATGTCTCCTCCTCCAGTCTGTGTTGTGGCCATGCCGTGGAACCAAAGAAAAGAATTTGCCTTTTCTTTAGGGGGTTGCGGGTCAAACCATTCCAATTACTCAGGAAGCGCCCCCGAGGAGCACCAGCTCGGGTCAGGGGACTGAGACCCCCGTCCACGGGAAGGGGGTCAATGGCTCCCCTAACCTCATTCCTCATAGTTGACCAGGAGGCCTTCATCCTGACCCAGTGTCCTGGGTGTCTTTGCGACTGGGAGCCAGGACTGCTGTCCCTTCTGTGAGGTGCTAGTTAGTCACTCTAACCGGGCTTGATCCTACCTCTCGGGAGCCACCCTGCCTGTCCTGACTTTTACTGTCTCTGCATTTCCCAGCCAGGGGACGGGCCATGACCCAGTAAGGCCCCTTTAGTGGCGGGTGGATGTGCCAGACTTTTCCGGGCCCAGTGGACGCCAGCGTGATGGACAGAATAAAATCGCTCTGTTTGACAGACCTGTTGTAAAAGGCTAACAAAGGCCAATTTCTGGAGGCACAGGATGGGCTGCGGGGACGGGGCACACGGCCGAGGTAGAAGTCCGTTCCCTTGTCCTTCTCGACACTACCTACACACATGTGTTCAGCCGGACGGGGGTCCATCCTAGGACGGTCACAGCTGAGCAGAGGGGCAGGCACCTCGCCAAGTGGAACAAAATGGCGCTGGTGGGTCCTGGAGGGTGTCCCTCACCCCGTCAGGCAAGCCCGATCCACAAGGTGTGGGGTATAGTGACCTTCACACAAAAACGAGAAACATGCTCTGTGGCTGGAGGGTCACAGGTAGAACAGTGCGTGCGGAACCCCAGTAAGGGGTTATAAGATGAGGGGAGCTGAGGGGCTATTCCTAACAAGTTCTGGGCCAGATCCCGGAGGACACCATGTGCCTAAGTGCTCTGTCCACTTGACCGGGCAACGGGTGAAGGAGCAGGACCCTGGCGGGGAGGGCGGAGGTAGACGCTGCTCCTTCCTGCAGCAGGAGACTGCGGGTGCCATCCCTTGGAGGCCGCTGGCAAGGGGATGTCTGGGGGGACCCTCCTGGGGTTTTTGCATTCCTTCTCTTAGAGGACGGATCTGTGGGAACCTATCACCCGAGATTTGAGGGCCGCAGCAGTGCCATTCACTCGGAGATGATGAGGCCCATTTTGTTGACTGTAACAGAGACACTGGCTGTCCACTACTCACGGTTAGACGCCTTGATGACGACCAGAGATCCCGGAGTCCCCAAGAAAATGTTTCAGGATTTTTTTTATCGCAGCTTTCTGGTGCCCAGGGTCGTCGGTCCTGCCGCTCGGAGAAATAAAGAGGGAGACCAGACACAGAGTGAGGGGCAGCAGACAAAGGGTTAAGAGGAGAGATAAGCTCTTCACAGGGAGAGGGGTATCCAAGAATGACCCCTTTCCACCCCCAGCAACTTTCAGTTTTAGCGCAGTTTTAGCCGGGGCTGTTTAGGATTTCTTCAGGTCTTTGTCTGATTGGCCCGGGGCAAACTTCCAGCAAGACTATGCTCCCCAGCCCAGCCCCCTTGGGGTGTTTCTCCTCTGGTATTCAGGGCCCAGCCCCCTGGGGTTTTTTCCTCTGTGGTATCCCAGGGAGGCCACGCAGATAAGGATCTTACCCCGTGTGTGGCCTCAGGTCCTACTAGATCCCTGACTGTCCCTGCCATAACAGGACAAGCTTGTGCTCCAGATGGACCTTTGATCCTGCAGAGGAATCGGGATACCCCAGTTTTGCTCACATGGGTTCATTAGAGCAAGGTTGTCTCTTGGGCCAAACGACAAACTTATAAATACCTTAGGCAAGCTTTTCTTTGCTTTACAGGATTTGTCAGTATTTAATACTTTGCTATGCCAACAATGTGACTTAAAGGCACAGCTCCTTTTGTTGATTAAGAGAGTGGCTCTGAAAAGAGCCTTTTGGTTTGGTTGTAGCTAAATGAGACCTCACTTGCCCTTGGCCTTGTGGTGGCTCTCGGTCTTCTTGGGCAGCAGCACGGCCTGGATGTTGGGCAGCACGCCGCCCTGCGCGATGGTGACGCGGCCCAGCAGCTTGTTGAGCTCCTCGTCGTTGCGGATGGCCAGCTGCAGGTGGCGCGGGATGATGCGCGTCTTCTTGTTGTCGCGCGCCGCGTTGCCCGCCAGCTCCAGGATCTCGGCCGTCAGGTACTCGAGCACGGCCGCCAGGTACACGGGCGCGCCGGCCCCGACCCGCTCCGAGTAGTTGCCCTTGCGGAGCAGGCGGTGCACGCGGCCCACGGGGAACTGCAGACCCGCCCGCGACGAGCGCGTCTTGGCCTTGGCGCGCGCCTTGCCGCCCTGCTTCCCGCGACCTGACATAATGAAGACGAAAAACACAAACCTGAGTAGGGTCAGAGTTGACACAGCCGGAGCTACCCTACTTATAGTCTCTATTGGGCAGAAAAATAAAGCTGTGCCATTGGCTGAAATTAGAGTTTCACTTAAACCAATGGAATCCTGGTTTTCAAATACACTTCTTTTGATTGAACAAAATCAATTCGTGACGTTTGCCGAATTCGCCAATTAGATACAGGATTTGACTCACTGCCTCCTTTGTTTAAGAAGCCGTGGATAAAGAGGACACGCATAGCCTCATACTCATTCTTCCTGTTATTTTCTGGTTCTTCAACAGTTACTTTCGGCCATGCCTGAGCCAGCCAAGTCGGCGCCGGCCCCGAAGAAGGGCTCCAAGAAGGCGGTGACCAAGGCGCAGAAGAAGGACGGCAAGAAGCGCAAGCGCAGCCGCAAGGAGAGCTACTCGGTGTACGTGTACAAGGTGCTGAAGCAGGTGCACCCCGACACCGGCATCTCGTCCAAGGCCATGGGCATCATGAACTCGTTCGTCAACGACATCTTCGAGCGCATCGCGGGCGAGGCGTCCCGCCTGGCGCACTACAACAAGCGCTCGACCATCACGTCCAGGGAGATCCAGACGGCCGTGCGCCTGCTGCTGCCCGGGGAGCTGGCCAAGCACGCCGTGTCCGAGGGCACCAAGGCCGTCACCAAGTACACCAGCGCCAAGTGAGCCCGCCGGCTGCAAGAGCAATCGGTAAGGCTCGGCACACACCCCAAAGGCTCTTTTCAGAGCCACTCAGTGTTCTAAAGGGACCTGGCACTCATTCATCCTGTGTTGTTTATTTGCTGCAAAGAAACTGAATTCCATGTTTTCACCTCTCGATAAGTTAGTAGGATGTATGGGAAACTGAAGTAGAACCGGAGACCTATTTAAATGGATTTTGATCAGGAAGGATACGGTCATTATCAGACAATTCGGGTAAAATAAAATATTCTTGGTCTCCAAAGCAACACCTGGTCACCTTTGAAAATTTCCCCTGGCAAAATGTTTTATTAATAAGGCCTCGAGCGCTCTGTCCTTAATTCTCAGGTGTACCTTGCTGAGGGAGCAACGGGCACCCGCTAAAAGACGCACAAATTGTCTTTATTCACTTCAGTTATTTTGGGGGTGCTGCTGGCTGCTCCCTGCAGCGTGTATTTTACATACACTGAGAAAGGCAACAAAATAATGGAAGCAAGGTCCCGATTGAGCAATCCGACGGCTCGTTGTTGTGAGCGCCAGGGGGGACCCCGCGCGGGCAGTTTGAAGTCGCCCGCACCCCCCGCACCCAGCCCCCGCGACTGCCAGTCTGGCCTGACCGGGTCCTTGCACGCAGCCCGGCCACGACTCCCTCGTTTCTCTGAGTGAAATTCCTCTCCTGGGAAGGACTGGGCTCCGATTCCTACCCTCCGGGTCAGAATCCACTCCGTATCTTCGTTCTGTCACTTGCACTCTGTTGGAAGAGGTTTAAAAAAACGTAAAAGGGCCGCGGAAGCCCTGTGCCTTTGTCCCGGATTCCGGAGGTCAAAATCCCTCCTTCCAGTGTAAGCCCTGGGGAAATGGCACTTTTAAAAATACTTTGGTCTTTGCTAGGAATGGGGTGGTGGGGGTGGTGGTGGTGGTGGAGGAAACCCTGAATTGTATTTGCTGAAGTTTTTGATAATATCCTTTATCCAATAACGGAGCCCAGGTGTTGGCACGAGACTATTCCGGTCGCTTAGAACAGGAGACACAGGAGAATGGAGCAGTTCTATTCTTAATAGCAAAATAGAAGAAGCAACCATATGCACCGCCAAAAGAATCAACAAATTTAGTGAGATACAGTCACCCAATAGGAGTCTAGTGAGGGCGGGAAATGAGTAAATACACAGTAATATTTGGTTGAATTTCAGAAACCCGAATCTCAGAAGGTTCATATATGATACCACTTTAAAAAGCTCAAAAATAAATTATTACTTAAGCATATAGAGAAGCACATGCAAGTGTATGATTCAAAAATCTTTTTAAGAGTTTCATGAATTAGTTTTTAAAAATCAGGTAGTGAACGCGGCAGTGACAGTCACAGCAAGAGGATGTAGACAAGAACAGAGGTAAACACAAATTGTGGCCAGCTTTCTAGATTTAGTGCTAGACGTTCCATCGTGAGTGTTTGATATAATTTGTTTTATAGGAAAGATGTATGTTACATATGTTCTCTTTATATGTTGAGTGCGGTGCTGAAAACTATCCTAGGCAAAGTATCCTTGCATAAAAACAAGTTCCAAGCATCATCTGCTTTGTCATAAAGGTAATTCTATAAAGGAGAATTCCAAACCTTACGGTGTTAATGCAGATAGAATTACTTTCTTTTAGAGAATGGGAGAAAAGGAAGGCTGACAGTTCACTAAAAAGGCCCATGAATTTAGAATACTCAAGATTTGGGTTACAATTAACCCAGTTCCTCCAGCTCTTGTAAACTTTGTCTACTCAGGTTTTCAAAATCTTTGTGGCAGCTTTCTGACCGGACTGTGCATAAGGAGGTAATGTGTGCATGTGTGTATTTCGTATGTGTTTCGTGTATTCATGTAAGTGTATGTGTGTATATCCCTCCCTCAATTCTGTTAGAAAAGAAATTACACTTTTTAAATTAAGGTATCTTCTCTCCTTCCATCATCACATCAAGGTAGTTGATGATGGTAAATTCACCATATATTGGGTTCTTTTAATCACTACTTTTCAGAGCACAGAAGCCTTTGATCCTGTCCATTAATCTATTAGTGGACATTACAGATACACATACAGGTACAGATAGAGGTATAGGTATAGACAGGTGTGCTTTGTCTATGTACTGCCGAAGCGAGCACTAGACAGGTGTGCTTTGAATGACTTGCAGTTGTCAGCGGGACTGATACCTAGAAGACTATGGGGCGGGTGGGGCTGAACCCTGCAGAATGGACAGGAGGAAGCAGAGGGAATTTGTGGCCCTTCTGTGAAAGGTTCACATAGCAGGTCCATTACAGTCCAGTATTTAGGAACCTAAATTTCCTAAAAAGAGAGAAAAATAAAAAAAAGAACTCAAAGCTAGATTGTATGGGTTATTTCTGCCTTGGTGATCCAGGCATCTAACCCTCTGTTGTTCAAGGTATCTTGATTAATTTGTGTCATTGCTGATACGTCTTGGGAAATGGACTTGAGCTCAGCCAGACCTGGATGTCACTTTACTACTTTATACTGGAACAGCTGCTGCTTTGATAATTCACATGATTTGCCTCTGATAATATTGTTTTCCCCTAAAGAACAATTCTTAGAACACAAAAGAACAGATGGAACATTAAAATAGATGTGAGAGTCCTATCCTAAAGGAGAGATTTTTTTTTCCCAAGTTATGTGACCTAAAACTGGCCTTTGTCCAGCTTCATTGAAAACTCCCTTCCACAGAGGTTGGACAAAATGTACTGACAAAGCTTAACTCTTTTTCCACTCCTTTCTAGATTCTGTGCAGTTTGTCATCCTTTAATTAGGACATTGTTTCGGGCACATTAAGTTCATTTGACCACAGCTTACTGTGTTACATTTTAGGTTCCTAAATGTGGGAGATGCCTGCATCTCGTTATCCATAACAGTCCAAACAATCTCAAATGTGTATTTTTTCTGCAGATCACTAGTTTATCCATTTTCTGATACCTTTCAACTTTGATTTCAGAGGCTTGCCTTTTCTGGCATTGTCACCAAATCAGCCTCTTGGGAGGTTTCAAGAGTAAAGCAGATGTGTGGTATTAAAAAACAAAACCAATTCACAAAACGCACAAGGACATTTTTATCCAGACTTGAATGAGGATAAAAAGTTTCTTTCAACTCCTACAGAGTTGAACACACATGTAAGTATTGCTGGGGTCAGTGAGACTAAAAGGACAAAGGCCCCGCCCCCTGCAGGTGCACTAGAGTTCCCACTGATAGAAGGAAGAATAAAATCAGACCCTCAGCCAAAGGTCTGCATTTACATAAAAAATAAGTCTTTTGATGGAGAAATTATGAAAAGCTATAAGAGGACACTGGAATCTCGAGGATGTTAATTTGGGGAAAACAGCAGGCACAGGGCTGCTGCCACTGGTGAGAGTGGCAGAGAGGTTCGTGACTGTGTTTCTGGACGTCGTTGTGACGTCTGTGCTTGTGCAGCTAAATACACAGCTTACATTCCTGGGGTTCATTTATGAAAAGCAGTGGTTTCCATAGCTGTCATCCCCAAGGCTCCTCTCTTATATCTAGTATTTTTTAATGGCCCCTTCCCTAGGCTGAAGTTAAACTCTTTGGTAATAAAAACAAAATAAGAGACAGTTATTTTAACAATAAAAGAGATACTTTCAACATACAAATGTGTGGGCCCCAAACCAAAAAACATAAATTAGAAGCTGGGTATTTGTACTTGGGTTAGTGAGAAATAAAACCAATAGGATGGATGTGCATATAGGTGTGAAAAGATTTCTTATAAGGAACTGGTACATGCGATTATGGAGGCCGACAAGGCTCCAGATATGCAGGCCAAGTCGGCGCACTGGGGACCCAGGGGAGCCAATGGCAAAGTTCCAGTCCCAAGGCCACCAGCAGCTTTGAGACCCAGGCAGGGCCCATGTCTCAGTCTGAGTCCAAAGGCAGGAAAAAGCCAGTATCCCAGTTCCAAAGCAGCCAGACACCAGGAATTCTTACGCAGGGGAAGGACAGCCTTTGCATTCTATTCCTGATTTCAACTGATTGAATGAGGTGCACCCACATTAGGGAGAATAATCTGCTTTACAAATCAAGCCTAACGATTTACATGTTTTACTCTCATTCGAAAACCCCCCTCACAGAAACACCCACAATGATGTTTGACCAAATATCTGGGTAATACACAGCCTGGTCAAGTTGACACACATACACAGCACCAGGTATCACAGAACCTGTGGATAGAATCATCCTGAAGGAAACAAGGACCTTGTAGATCAACACAGATGATCAAATACCAAGGGACTCACTCTCAGTGATGTGACTTTTTTTTTTTTTTTGAAAATAGTAATTCTTGGGGGACATGTGAAAAGGAAAAATACAACTTCATTTATAAAATGATGCATTGTTGGAAATTTCAGTGCCTATTGAGCTATACACATGCACACGTGCAAAGACCTCGTGCTTCTTTGTGAAAGGAGTCAGGTTCTAGGATTGATTAATAGGTTTTTCACCTTCAGTTTGCTATGGGATGGTTGGAAGTCATGTATAACCGACTCAGTTCTTCATGGGACATCTAACATCCCTGGTCTTTTCCTAACTGTCAGTGGTGCACCTTCCCCCAAGCCCTGGGACAGCCTAAGAACAGTCTGCCTGGTTTCTAGAATGCTCCTAAGGGTCACTATTGTTCTGTGAGGAGACAGACACTGGTTACTTTCATTGCAGAAGCTACAGAATGGGAATGTCGACAGTGGGAGCCACCGTAAGGCTTCCAGGAATGCCGGAATGTCCCCAGATATAGTCTGTGATGCTGAAATGCCCGTTTCGAGGCATCAATCCTGGGTAAGCCAACTGGTCCCTGTGTCTCGTGGAGCTGTCCCAACTCCTTGTGTTCCCAGCAGCTTATCTAGGGACATGTGAACAAGCAGCGGACCTTAATGCGGAGACTAGGTGGATAGCTTTGAAAGCCAAAGTGTCTCTCACTCAGCAGCCCTCTCCAGTGGCCGACTCTCCGACCAGCTCCATCTGCAGGTACACAAATCACTGGCTTTGACTTTGGGCAGCAGCCATGAGATTTACATTCAGCTTGAGCCCAGTGATCAGCAAAGCACAGCAGGACACTGAAATACAAGCGGTGGGTCCGCCTCTGTGGGATCCGTGACACTGTGGGATCCACCGTGACCTTCACGTATGGAAACTCAGCTGTCCTCCAAATACAACACAGAGGCCTGGCAATCCCAAAGGAGTGAACTCCCCGCAGCCACCTCCTGAAGAGGCCTTTGCAACAGTGACCTCATCACACTCACCTCCCGCCTCCCTCCCCTGGTCTCCAGCCCCACCTGACACACGGACCAGTCCCCTCTCCCTAAAATCAGTCAGCGATGTTGCAAAACTCCCCTTTTTGGAACTTCAGCAGTTCGAGAGGAGAACACATGCTCTGGGAAAGAAAGGCCACTGCACCTGCTTGTCCTGGGACAAGCTATCCCCAAACCTCGGTTTTCACTTGTTTTCCTGTCCTTTTTTCCTGAGATGCAGTACCAGCCTAGAAGGAAAAAATGAAAATAAATGTGTCTTTGGGGGGCAGGGGGTGAAGATGGAAGAAGGAGGTCAGCTATCATAGAGTGTGTCCTTGGGGAAAGAGGCCGTGCAAAGAAAACATGGTCATTGTCCTAAAGGACATATATCCCAACACAGGACCACTGAAAGAGTTTTATACATGATCTGTCTGATTCATGCGTCATGATCTCGTGTGCCATATTCTTTCTTCTTTTTAACATTTTATTTATTTATTTAATTGACAGAGAGAGAGAGAGACAGAGAGACAGAGCACAAGCAGGCAGGTGGAAATGAGCTGTGGCTTCCTGCTGGTGGGAATGCAGACTGGAAACGTGCCTTCTATCTTCGAAGGAGTTTGGCCAATTCTTAGAAAACTACACCTGCTCTTCCCACACAATCCTGAAAGCACATTCTCTGGTATTTACCCAAAGGAGTTGAGAATTTATGCACACACAAAATTTGCACTCAGATGTCCTTCAGTGGGTGAATGGAGAAATCAATGGAGAAATAAACTGTGGTCCATCCAGACAAGGGAATTCTATTCAGCGCTAAGAAGAAATGAGCTCTCAAGCCATGAAGAGACATGGAGGAAACTTAAATGCGTAGGACTAAGTGCCAGGAGCCAATTTGAAGCGGCTACATGCTGTGTGATTCAGCTATGGGGGGAGGGGCCTGCTTCTCCCTCTCCCTCTGCCCCTCCCCCTTTTGTGCTCTCTCAAATTAATAAAATCCTAAGAAGAAAAAGAATAATTTTAATGTCTTGTTATAACAAAACATAGAGACAAAATAATTCCCGGAGGATTTCCTCAGATGCTTAGAATGAAAAAGAATGAAGAAAAATAATCCACTGATAAATGAAGGCTTTTGGGGGGTGTACGTTTTATTTAAAAAATAAATATGATTTTTTTATATCATAGCAACTTTACTTGTAAAAATAATGCAGAATATAAAAATTAGAATATAGGTATGGACTATTCATGCAAATATTAAGGTGTTGCATAAAAATGTTGAGTAATGATAACTTTCTAAAGTCCCTGCACTTGTCTAAGAAAAAGACAACTATGAGTCACACCCCAATTAATATTAGAAATATGTACGTGGGATGTGAATATGGAGTTACACCTAAAATAGGTTAGAACCGAAACAGTCTAGCAGTTTTTGCTGGTTGGTCCCTTTGAAAGTATTTTGAGAATACAAAACTATATAAAATTCTTCCACTCAAATTTGAGGGGTAATGTTTTATAAATGTAACACCGGATTTTTAAAAAAGAATTCTTGATATTTGGTTGCACTGTAGCTTTATCTTAACTTACTCCCCCCCAATATTTTAAATTCATATCTTGAAAATGAAATAACAGAACATGAAGATATGCTGTAAGTATCAATGTATTTGTATTAGGCCAAATACAGTTATTTACATTTATTTTCAAGTCACTGAAACTTGACACTGCTTGCAATTTAAATAAACTATATCATAAAATGAGTGTGTGTATATATGGTATGTGTACATAATACGTATCTTATATATACATATAAAACATGTGTTATTTATACACAGTTACAGTAAAATATATTCTATTTTAATATTCCCAATACTTTTACTCCTGGGGGATGTCAAAAATTCAATGGCATTGGCTCTCCAGTTTCTGGTTATTTCATGCTCCTGGTTATAGACCAGCCCTGAGATGGAGAGTACAGATAGATCCTAAGCCTTTGAGGTTTCAGCTATATATTATATGTGTCCAAATATACTATATGCATACATTAATACATACATACATACCTTAAAATAATTATATACATAATACATTTTATATGTTATATTTTTATTTATATTGTATTTAATGGAACTAATGGAATAATCAGAAACTGGACAGTCCATATGACCTTCTCTATTTTTTGGTACCTCTTAGAATAAGAGAGTTAGAAAAATTAAAATTCCATATTCTTTTCAAATAAGTGGTATACAGATGATCATGACTGGGATAACCATTGGGAACCATACATGCTAACAGCATCCTTAACTCTATTCTGTGGCCTATATATAATTCTTCCAAAAGCTCAAAATGGAATGTAAAAATTATTAAGGTTATATATATATGGATGAGTCCATTGTGTGCTTGCTAAATTTTTTAATTTTACTGTTTTTAAAGACATGTGATTTAGGGGTGCCTGGGTGGCTCAGTGGGTGGCTCAGTGGGTTAAGTCCTCTGCCTTCTGCTCAGGTCATGATCCCAGGGTCCTGGGATCGAGCCCCCGCATCAGGCTCTCTGGAGCCTGTTCCCCACCAACCCTGCCTGCCTGTCTGCCTACTTGTGATTTCTGTCTGTCAGATAGATTAAAAAAAAAAAAAAAGACACGTTATTTAGATTGGACAAATCTGGTATGTTAACATTAAGAAGCTAGTGTCTTTTGTTGGCAGAGAAGAATGATGTTATTAAGCTTCAGGCAGAAAAGTGAGTTAGATCAAAAACAAAACAGAACAAAACAAAACAAAACTCTGGGTCCAGATTAAGGACTTTCAGGGGGAAAGGATGCCCTTAGCCTTTTGAAACACCACCTCCTGTTAAGTTGTCTCGAGGTTCCCTGAGTCAGGCAGGTGCACAGTGCTCTGAGAACTCCCTCCCAGAAACCCTAGATGGAGATTGTGGTCTCTATTCAAGAACCAAAAGTTGTCGAAGAGGAGTTGATTACAAGTTTTGAATTAATGGGTCCAAGACATCATACTGACTGAAAGTAAGAACGATCTCAGATGTCTGGACTCACAGTAACAGTAAAATAAAAAAGGGTGTGTGTGTGTGTGTGCACCAGAAAGCATGAAAGAAAGCATGTTTAAGTAGTGCTAATGCGAGAATTAAAATGAAACAAACAGAACCATTTAGCTGTCACTTGGAATGGATTCAGCATGTAAACTGGCAGAATTCATGATGCTAATCAATTGGAACCAGTCCTGGAATGGGCTGAATCAGACCTCTACGCTGTGTGTCTCATGACTCCTCTCTCCCCAGGTCTTGCACCTGTCTTTCTGAGGTCAGCATCCCATCCAGAGCAAGCGTCCGTCCTGGTTCTCTGGGAGTTCTGTGTGTACACAGGAAAGATCCACCTCCAGCAGCGTTATAGACCAAGCCTCAAAGAGCTTCCTGAGAAACTCACTGGTGCTCTCTGGTTCACTGAAACTTCATTTCAGGAGAGTAAATTTCATTGACAGTCACCACTGGGAACACAAAGTGATTTCGTAAGGAATTCTCAAATGCTGCTGTGTATCAGCTTCTGCCAAAGGCCTCCCCAGCCGTACCCACAACACTATGGTTACTAAGTAAATAAATAAATGTTTGCTTTCTTTTTGTCCAAAAGTTAACAACTCTCAAAATACGATCTGGGGACCCAAGCCTCTTTCCGAGACCTGTTTGGTGGGACTGTGAAGCTAACTGTATTTGTGTGATAATCCCAAAACTTAATTTTTGCACTGCTTTTCACTTGACAGTTATAGAGCAATTGATTGAAAGCAGAAACAAATACTGTGCAAGAATCCAGCTGTCTTCTATTAAACCAGATTATTTTTAAAAATATTTTTATTTATTTATTTGACAGACAGAGATCATTAGCAGGCAGAGAGAGAGGGGTGTAAGCAAGCGCACAGCGGGGAGCCTGATGCAGGGCTAGATCCCAGGACCCTGGGATCATGACCTGAGCCAAAGGCAGAGGCTTTAACCCACTGAGCCACCCAGGCGCCCCTCTATTAAACGAAATATTAGATACTTATGAAATGTAAAACCATGCCACTTCCTTCCCTAAATTTTTTTGATTTTGAAAAATATAGCTATTTTTCTTTTTTCTTTTTTTAAGGATTTATTTATTTGACAGATCACAAGTAGGCAGAGAGGCAGGCAGAGAGAGCAGAGGCTCAAGTGGGGCTCGATTCCAGGACCCTGGGATCACGACCCGAGCCCAAGGCAGAGACTTTAACCCACTGAGCTACCCAGAAGCCCCAGTTTTTTCATAATACATATATTGACAAAAAATTGGACTTGACCATATGAAAATCACAGTGAACAGAAATGCCACATGGGGACATGAAAGGGTGAGTGATGAACATGAAACAGGATCGATTTCCATCTTTGTGGGAACTTCACTAGGAAAGAGGTGGTGGAGAGCAGAGGATCTTGGTTTAGCCAGGATACATGCACAAGTAGTTAACAGTAGAAAAATTCAACCGAAGATGTAGAGCCTGAATTAGCAGTCCTCATCCATAACTGGTGGAAATAGATGATTAAGTTCTCATTTTCCTCTTTCTCCATCTTTACCCCAACACCATGACGTTGTTTTGTGCAAATGTAGTCCTAGAGTGAGGGAGAAACCAGTTACATACCTTCCATGGATGTTAAGGAGTAACTGAAAGGAAATGTGACTTGGGAAGATTCCTTTAAATCAATTTATGTGACTCACGGAGCATTCTACTGGGAAGGAAGATGGTGACTGAAAAATAGTGGAAAGACCTAAGGAAGATAAATGGAAGCCCTGCTGATAAGATTTTTAATGCAAGTTGAGAGACATTTTTCTTTTTCACCTTAATTTTCAGTTTTCTCATTGATTAACTCAATGGGTGGTTCTTAAAGTTAGAATTTGGATGGTAAATGAAATATGCACAATAAAACAATGTTTTAAAGTATTTTGAGACAGAACACAAGCAAGGGGAGAGGGACAGATGGAGAGGAGTGTTTTGCAGATCTGACCCCAGGACCTTGGGATCATGACCTGAGCCAAAGGCAGACACTGAACCGACTAAGTCACCCAGGCGTCTCTGCACAATAAATTTCTTTTGGAGTGCTTGATGTTTGTAGTATTAAAAAAAGAAAAGAAAAAAAGATCTTACTGAAAATACACAGGACCAGAAAGTACCTTTCACAAGTGAAGGGTGTACAAAAAAGCCTTCAGATGAAAATGTGCTTTTGCCTCTCCGTCAGAATTAAAAAAAAAAAAAAAAAAAAAAAAAAAAAGCCTTTGCAGCTGGTAGGCTCACTTGGCGCTGGTGTACTTGGTGACGGCCTTGGTGCCCTCGGACACGGCGTGCTTGGCCAGCTCCCCGGGCAGCAGCAGGCGCACGGCCGTCTGGATCTCCCTGGACGTGATGGTCGAGCGCTTGTTGTAGTGCGCCAGGCGGGACGCCTCGCCCGCGATGCGCTCGAAGATGTCGTTGACGAACGAGTTCATGATGCCCATGGCCTTGGACGAGATGCCGGTGTCGGGGTGCACCTGCTTCAGCACCTTGTACACGTACACCGAGTAGCTCTCCTTGCGGCTGCGCTTGCGCTTCTTGCCGTCCTTCTTCTGCGCCTTGGTCACCGCCTTCTTGGAGCCCTTCTTCGGGGCCGGCGCCGACTTGGTGGGCTCAGGTACCGCCAGAAACAACTGTCGAAGGCTTGAAAGTAACGCAGTGAGTGTGAGGCTCTAAGCGTCCTCCTTACTCACAGCTTCTTAGACCGGCTTTGGCAGAGTGGACAGTAACTAACACCCCTCTACCCCCTCCCCAACACCAAAAGCCCAAAGACTAAAGAAAAAAACAGGCTCTACCTGTCATCTTTACTCTGCTCCTTACACGGAGGTGATAAAACAAAACCAACGATTTGTAGTAAATACTGGGTAGCATCCTGTATCTAACCAATCAAAGAAAGAGTCTTTGGAAACCAGGACTCCATTGGTTTAAATGTAACTGTAATTTTATCCAATGGCACAGCTTTATTTTGGCGCCCAGTGAGGACTATAAGAGAGGAAACTTTCTCCTACTCTACTGACTAGTCATTGGCAATTTCCTGAAACCATGTCCGGACGCGGGAAGCAGGGCGGCAAGGCGCGCGCCAAGGCCAAGACGCGCTCGTCGCGGGCGGGTCTGCAGTTCCCGGTGGGCCGCGTGCACCGCCTGCTCCGCAAGGGCAACTACGCGGAGCGGGTCGGGGCCGGCGCGCCCGTGTACCTGGCGGCCGTGCTCGAGTACCTGACGGCCGAGATCCTGGAGCTGGCGGGCAACGCGGCGCGCGACAACAAGAAGACGCGCATCATCCCGCGCCACCTGCAGCTGGCCATCCGCAACGACGAGGAGCTCAACAAGCTGCTGGGCCGCGTCACCATCGCGCAGGGCGGCGTGCTGCCCAACATCCAGGCCGTGCTGCTGCCCAAGAAGACCGAGAGCCACCACAAGGCCAAGGGCAAGTGAGGTCTCATTTAGCTACAACCAAACCAAAAGGCTCTTTTCAGAGCCACTCACTATTTCTGGAGAAGAGCTGTTGCCGCAATTTAAAAACCCGGTCTGCCCCTTGGTAAGACGGCGGTGTGGTTGGTTGACCCGAATTCTGTCACTAAGAATCGAATCAAGCAAGGGTTAAAGTACTTTGCATGCAAGACCGGGGCCAGGGAGCGAGCCAATGGGGAGTTGCAGCGGGCTTTTTCAAAGAGCTAGACGTGGTGTATGTATGTATGGCACTTTGAGGTTTTTTTTTTTTTGGTAACAACCACGACTGCGTACAGCTGTTTTCAGAGAAATTTGGGTGGCTCTGAAAAGAGCCTTTGGGGTTTCGTTGCCTTTTTGAAGGCCAGCTTCCTACTTCTTTTTCGGAGCCGCTTTCTTTGCCTTGGCAGCCTTAGGCTTCGCTGCCTTGGGCTTTGCGGCTTTGGGTTTGGCTGCTTTCGGCTTCACCGCCTTGGGCTTAGCGGGGCTCTTGGCCGCTTTCTTGGGCTTTGCAGCCGCCTTGGCTTTCTTGGGGCTCTTGGCCACCTTTTTGACACCAGCGGCTGCAGGCTTCTTGGCTTTCTTGGGCGTCTTCTTCACCGCCTTCTTCGCCCCCGCAGCCTTCTTGGGCTTCTTAGGGGTGGTCCCGGCCGCCTTCTTGGGCTTGGCCGCGCCCGCCTTCTTGGGCTTGGGCTTGGCCTCGCCGGAGGCCGCCTTCTTGTTGAGCTTGAAGGAGCCCGAGGCGCCGGTGCCCTTGGTCTGCACCAGGGTGCCCTTGCTCACCAGGCTCTTGAGGCCCAGCTTGATGCGGCTGTTGTTCTTCTCCACGTCGTAGCCGGCGGCCGCCAGCGCCTTCTTGAGCGCAGCCAGGGAGAGGCCGTTGCGCTCCTTGGACGCGGCGACGGCCTTGGTGATGAGCTCGGACACCGGGGGGCCGGTGGCTTTGCGCTTCGCAGCGCCGCCGCCCGCGGCCTTCTTGGTGGTCTTCTTTTTGGCGGGTGACTTCTCCACCGGCGCCGGGGCCGGCGTCTCAGCGGGAGCGGTTTCCGACATGGCCGGGAGCAGAAACTGCTACGAAGAGAGAGACTGAAAATCCAAGCCGCAAGTCTGGCGATGCTGCGTGACTCCGGCCAGGGGCTTATATAAGCCGGGGCTGCTCTGTGATTGGTGGAGCGTCCAATCCACTGCCCTCAGGCAGCCGCCCTTCGCGGTTGGACTCCCAAAGTGTGTTTGTTCGTCCCCCAAATCTGATTAAATGCTGAAAATAATCATACAGAATCGGAGGCTTTGAAGCTCTCATGGAAGACAGCAGTCTCCACGTTCGCACACGGGTTTGTGTTTTCATAAATCGTGTGCAACAGAGGAAAGATATTTTTTAAAACTCTTTTCGGCTCGTCCCAGGAGTCCCCTGGCTTTAGGGCATCGTGCTAGTTCTCTGGAAGTTGCAATGACTTTCCGCTAAACATCAGGAGGACGTCTTTAAAAATGCTTTGTCCCTAGCTTCTGCTTTGGACTTTTGCAAGAGGAAAGACACGGTTCCCTGATTTGGGCATAAACATTGTTTCGAACTGTAGCAAATAGCATAGAGGCAGAGGGACGTAGACTGCATACCGCCCCAAATTAACCACCTAGATCTTACTTGGAAAACCAGTTCTGTCTCCTAGGAGTCTGCACGTGTGAATGTCTTCAGAGAGTGTCTTTTGCAGTTTGGGAAAGTTCAATAGCCAGAATGACGCCTGCTTTGCACCTGAAGCGGGAGGAATAGCTCTGACTTGAGGATCCAAAGATCTGGATTCAAATTCAAACTTGAATTTGATCTCCTTTTGATTGAGATTATTTCTCCTTTAGTAACAGGCAAATCCATTAAAGAAAATGGAAAAGCTGCTTTCACAGATAACCCAGACCTGCTGGAAGTACTCCAGGGTTTCCAGCAGTCCTCGAACACACGTCCCATGACATGGGACTCTGCCGGGTTTCCGAGGTGTTCTTCCGCACTCCCCAATTCAAACTCCTTATCCCCACCAACATATAAAAAAAGTGCACTGTCAGAAACACCCTCTTCTGTTACATGGGCATTACTGTGTGTTTGCAGTAGAGACCTGTACTTCAGGGATCCCGGCGGTTACGGATTCCTGAGGAAAGCAGATTAGGGACGGAGGGACTGCAAGTCAGAGAGGGTCCAAAGAATTCAGAAATACATTAACATCGAAGAGAACTGACCTGGTGACCATGAGGTTGGGATGCAGGGTGGTTAAGCTTGCTATTTCTTTGTGGGGAGGGTGGAGTGGGGATCGGATGGGATTTTGTGACGTGGCCTAGATTCTGATGTGGCCTGGATGATAAGTAAGGTCTAATGATTCGAATGTGTACTGCAGTCAACACTCACTGTGTTCCCAGTGAAGACCGGCAGGGAAGTTTAAAGTTGCGAGCGTATTTCTCTCCAAGGAGCTCCTGGAGTTGCAAGTGTAGCCAACTACGGCCATATCTGGACAGTGTCCTGTTCTGTGTGGCTCTCAAGCTAAGAGTAGTTTTTATATTTTATTAATTGTGTTAGGAAAAAGAAAGAGAGACCATATTTGGCCGGCAAAGCCCCAAATATTTGCTATTTGGCCATTTTGCTGTTTTGGACTCCTCCATATATGTGGTTTGGCATATTGCTACAAGTCTGCGTCTTTCAGAACAACGCAAATTGAGAACTAACAAAAGACCTTAACAAGGAAAATGTTTTAATCAACCACTTCCCACTATTTCAACCACAAAACTTTTAGAAGATTGGGGTGGAGGGGACCCCTTCACCACATGCTTAATGGGCAGGAGAGAGGTATAATAAGGGCTAACCTTCTTTGAGCATTCACTAAGTGCCAGGAACTAATCAAAGAGTGCTCTACGGTTTTGATTCATTTGCCTCGGTTTACAGCTACACAGGCTGGGACCCAGAGGAAAGAGGAGTCGTAACCTGGCAAACGGTTATATGGCTAGTAATTGGAGCTCTGAGGTTTGAACCTAGATCACCTGGCCTTGGCTCCATTATGATGGGAAAATCCTTCAAGGGGTGAGGAGAAAACAATCTGAAGCTCCTAAGAGGCAGCATCAGGTAGTCCCTACAACCAAGAGCCACTCAAGGATCTCTAAACTAATCTGTAGGAAGAGGTTCTGGCCCCTTGGGTCTTTGCCCTCAATCCCTGGGCCTTCCAAAAAGCTTTAGGAGCCAGTAGATGGGATAAGAACCTTTCTGAAAGGACAAATCTGAAAACAGGGGAAAGAATATAAAACCCAGATGGCAGAAAGCTCCAGAGAAAAATGGCTAACACCTGGAGTTAGGATTTGAAACCAAAAGAAGCAAAATGAGTCAATAATGTTCACATGTGAAAAGCATGAGATTTCAAAATCTTAAAATAATTGGAGAAAAGTAATACAGTGAAGTTCTGTTAGGAAACCCAGAATGTTACGTGTGAAAATCTGCAACATAACAGCTTTAAGACATCTCAGATTGAATACCCAGGCTTATTCTCTTCTTGAAAACAAAACAAAAAACAGGGACAACTCAGCTTCAGACTGAGAACGTTTTTAAAACAAGTGGGCAAATACTTTAGATTTTGAGAGCTATGGGCAGCTCATTCTACGGACAACCTGCAGGTCGGCATCTAGGTCATTGCTGGCCCATTTTCTGCTCAGTTAAGAGCATACACCAAGCCCAGCAGCATACTCTTGACAAACATTACATTACACTTAAAGAGTGGGAAAGCTAACCCCACTTTTGGCCCTCCCGGTTTTGTTGTTTCACATGACAGGAAAACGAGTAAGGGGCACGTTTCTGAAGTGAAAACGGGGATCATTTGGCAAAAGTTTTCATTGCCAATTGCACAATAATCCACAGGAACCTGAACTCAAGTCTCCGACAACTTGAGCGTCTTCCTTCCGTCCCCTCCTGCGGTCCAGGTTTAATTTCTAAAAACGTCTGAATCACCTTTAAGATGCTCATCCAGAAAGCAACACTTCCCAGGCGCAGTACCAACAGGGAAAGCCCGCACTTAGGTTTACGGACCAGAGCCACATTCTCCAATCCTCAATTTAACTCTCGAGCCTACCAGCCCTTCCTCAAAACATATCCGAGCTTTCAAGGGGCTATCAAATTTTCGAACGTTAACAGCTCCTTTGGGGGACAATGGAGGGGCTCTGAAAAGAGCCTTTGGGTTTAAAGTTGGCAGAAATCAGGACATGAAAAAATTACGCCCTCTCGCCGCGGATGCGGCGCGCCAGCTGGATGTCCTTGGGCATGATGGTGACGCGCTTGGCGTGGATGGCGCACAGGTTGGTGTCCTCGAAGAGCCCCACCAGGTAGGCCTCGCACGCCTCCTGCAGCGCCATGACGGCCGAGCTCTGGAAGCGCAGGTCGGTCTTGAAGTCCTGCGCGATCTCGCGCACCAGCCGCTGGAACGGCAGCTTGCGGATCAGCAGCTCGGTGGACTTCTGGTAGCGCCGGATCTCGCGCAGGGCCACCGTGCCGGGCCGGTAGCGGTGCGGCTTCTTCACGCCGCCCGTGGCCGGCGCGCTCTTGCGGGCCGCCTTGGTGGCCAGCTGCTTGCGCGGGGCCTTGCCGCCGGTGGACTTGCGCGCCGTCTGCTTCGTGCGAGCCATGGCGAAGACCAGGTAACAACTCAGAACTGTGAGAAGGAGACGCCGCGGTCCCCTATTTATAGCGACCCCCGGCGTCCTGATTGGACAGGAGCCTCCTGCCCCTCCCCGCGCAGAGATTGGTTCTTGGTTCCAGGAAGCATTTTCCCGCCTGCCGCTTAGGTCTCTAGGATAATAGACAAAGAAAATGTGACTTTTTAAAAAAGCCTCCAGGATGCATCAAAATTAATCGGAAAGTGCCTTCCTTCCACTCTTAAATAAAAGGTCTTGTGACTGAATTGATATATTGTTTATTGAAAATTAAAGGGGACAGCCGAAAACATGGGAGGCCTTGACCTTATTTGAAATTCTAGCCACAATGTTCTCTGGCAGGACGTTCAAAAAAAAAAAAAAGCTTCAGAATCACTCAGCTTCTGCCAGCAAAGACTGGCCAGCTGTACCTTATAGAGAATAAATGGTACATCAGCTCGGCTTTCAGCACGACTGTTGAATAGTGGACACGGGGGTGGGGGGGGATGTACTTTCTGGATATGGTGGCACCGGGAAGCCGTTACAATCTGAGACACTTGCAGCTTTCACATTTTAAATACACTCCCGTAGACCACGTGCTTATGGAACTCAGGGTTAGGAAGTCTGATATGAATATTTCTACAGTCTACAGCGCTTTAGCAGATTTCGTGGGCGGCCCTGAAAAGGGCCTTTTGGATGAGAAGTACGGCGGGGGAGATCGGCTTTAGCCCCCGAAGCCGTAGAGAGTGCGGCCCTGGCGCTTGAGCGCGTAGACCACGTCCATGGCCGTGACCGTCTTGCGCTTGGCGTGCTCCGTGTAGGTGACGGCGTCGCGGATCACGTTCTCCAGGAACACCTTGAGCACCCCGCGGGTCTCCTCGTAGATGAGGCCGGAGATGCGCTTGACGCCGCCGCGCCGGGCCAGCCGCCGGATGGCGGGCTTGGTGATGCCTTGGATGTTGTCGCGCAGCACCTTGCGGTGGCGCTTGGCGCCGCCCTTGCCCAGGCCCTTCCCGCCCTTGCCGCGACCAGACATGACTACAAAAGGATCAGGCACAACAGCCCTCCGCTCGGGGTGGCGGCCTATATAGTCGTTTGTCGGACCTGTTTGGGAACAGCGCAGGCTAGTGGTATCCGCTCAGGGAAGTCCCGAGCCAGAGGCCGGCCCACACTTTCAGGACCGAAGCGAAGGGCGGTGTTTAAACTCGTCCGCTGAAACCCGACGCTTCCTGGAAAGTTTCCTCCGCGCGGCGCCTGCCCCCGGCCGGAGGGTTGTCGTGTTTCGGGGCCGAGCCTTGCTGGATTTCGGTCTCTGAGCTTTGCTCGCAGCAGTGACTTGCAGCTGCCGGCATCGAGTGGTCCCCCTCCAGCGCAGCGACTGCAGTCCGCGGGGCATTTACGCAGCTGTGTCGCGTGCAGCGACCTCAGCACCCCGGTGACTGCTGCTTAGATTAGCGCCGCCTGGTCCCCGCTTCAGGGTGCGGGCAGCCTCACCTTTCTTCAGTTCGCTTCTCTAGCCTCTGCATTTCACTCACTCGGTCGTCTTTCCTTTTCCTCCATCCCAGTCACGTATTTTGGGGAGAACTGACCACTCTTTATCTGTGCTAGAAACACTTAAGGTTTCTGAATGTGTTTGAGGAGGAGGGTCCTTGGAGAGCCGAGGAGCGGGAGACCATGCCTTTCAGAGCTGCCTTCACCGCGCACCCCCAATCCTTTGTTGAACTGGGAAATCGGCTGCACCCAGATACCCTCTGCCTTTAGTTTACAGATAAGATGTAGGATGAAAAGACAAGAACGACTTTATCCCAGGAAAACAACAACTTGGAAAGAAGAGTTGGTTTCCATGGCTGGGGCTGTTTGGAATGACCTCCCTCCGGCGCTGGCTCGCCCTCCAGCTACCGTCAGATTTACACTGTTTCACAGGTGTGTGATTATTCACCCCTTGAACAAATACCTACTTTTAATCCAGAAATCAGCTACCAAAATATGTAAATTCGGTAATTGCTGTAAGCCGAAAACTACATGCTCCCGCTCTATGAGTCAATCCATTTCTTACTGAGCTTCTAGTCCGGCCTGTTTTTTTTTTTTTAATCCTTGTTTAAAAAGGGAATCTGAATGCTTCATACTGAAGATCTCAGACCTGTCTCTGTTGGCGGGATAATTGCCGTCTTTCTCTTGCAACTAACCGAGAACCAGGCAGCTTTCTGTTTCCTTATGTAGGAGCTGTTCTTGAAAATGGTACTTTAAGACCAACCTTTCCAAGACAAAGTCTTGAAACACTGAGAAAAGTTATGGATGTTCCTTTACCAGGTGAAGGGAAGATACTCTGAAAGATCGGGAATTTGATTTCATTGCATTTGCCTGGGCTGTGCCCTGAACATGCACGCACATGTATGTTTCCAAAGATGTCGTGCTGTGTTAGATTAGATAAGTTCCTCATTCTTTTCTCCCACTTGCATGCAGGGAACAAACAGACTGCCTGCAGATTTTTTAAGCTTAAAAAAGTTTAGGATTCTCATTTCATTTAAATTAAACTAACTAATAAAACTATTAAAATTCTTTTTTGGGGGGAGGGGTCAACATAGGATAATGCTGATTGACATGAACTGTCCAATAATTTCTTGGTGAATAATTGGGAAAAATAGAGTTTTTTTCCCCCCTTCTCACATTATGAAGAGATATTTTCCAAATGTTGACTGTTTCAAATCCTATGAGATTCCCTTCCCCCTTAATTAGATGAATAAATGAGATGTACTTGCCCTTCCGATGTTCTGAAAGTTGCTTACTGACCCACACTTATGTAGTTGACAATTTTTAATGTTCTTAGTTCCAAATGTTGGGCTCAATCCTTTTCAATATTCTATTTTCAACTTAATTTGCCACATACTCATTTCCTTGACACCTGATTTTGTTTCGTTTTGGTTAAGGCTTTGGAATTGGCTGGTAGGTTGACATATCTTTTACTTTCTTATTGTTGTTCTTCATTCAAAATTAGTTTACTTACTAAGTTGATTAGTCTCTCTCCTGAGTCTCATTTCTCCTGTACCCCACATGCATCCACATTCACATAAAACATGCACATCTAGACACTAATTCAAAACACCACTAGCTTTTTGGAGTTTTTTCCTTTCCATGAACTTACACTCTCAAATCTTTTCTTCTATTTTGTAGTGTTTTACCCTTCCACATATATTTAGCCTTTTATCAGCTCAGAATCTTAAATATGAGACCTGGAAGCAGGGAGATTTCCCGTCCCTGCCCCCCGCCTATGAGCAATTATCATCTCTGCCCTCATCCATAAAGCTTCCTTCAGCTCCTCATACCTCCATGTGCTGCTATTAAGACCAACCGAAGAAATCTAAGGATATTGCACTGTCCTCCCTGGCCTCTTCATCTTCCCCTATCCTCTTTCTGAGGGGCACTAAGCCATAGTCTTGTCTGCTCATGGCTTGAAAAATGATTCACAAAACTCTTATCAGAGAAAACACTTTCTTCTGAAATTCTCAACTCAAATGTATGCTCTAGTACACAAGGCATTTCATGCCTGGCAGTCATTCCTTTTTTTTTTTTTTTTTTTTTTAATCTAATACCCTCCCTTGTTTCTGCAATTTCTTACTCTCATGTCATCAGTGATGATCTATATTGTTTTCTAAGCTGGCCTTAATTTAGCTAGTATGCCTAGTTAATGTATCAAACAATGTTGCCAGAAACTTGCATTCATCTCACCTTACTAATATCTCCAGGCTTGGTTATTGAGAACAAGAAAATCAAGGTGAAGGTGAGGGCCCCTTGTTTAGGGGTCCCCGGGGCCCTCCTGGCTTCAAAACAAGGGGTAGAGGCTAAGAACACAGTTCCTAAGCTCCTACTCTTTGAAAGTGAACGTGTTGCGTATGTCCATTTAAAATTTGTATGTTAAAGCCTAATCCCTGATGGAATGGTAATTGGAGGTGGGAATATTCAGAGGTGCTTGGGTCCTAAGTGTGGAGACCTCCTGATGGTGCGGATGCCTCTGTAACAGAGACCCCAGCGATTCATTGTGTGAGGACACGGTAAGATGACCACCTGTGAACCAGGACGTGAGTTTTCACTAGACACTGAATTTGACAAAGCCGTGATCTTGGACTTCCAGCCTCTAAAACGATGAGAAATAAATTTCTGTTGTTTATAAGCCATGCTGTCTGTGGTATTCTGTTACAGCAGCCCGAGCAGACCAAAACTCTGGTGTCTGTAAATCATGTTTATAAAATACTCAGACGTGGTGCCTTTGGTTTTGGTCGTTATTCCGAGTTAGTCGTAAGTAAAGCTTGATTTTACCAATCTGATGTGTGTTCCCCGGTATTGCATTATTTTAATTTGGAGGTATCTGATTACCAAGTGAAGATTAAAAATTCTTTATGTAATTGCCAGCCATCCAACTCTCTCTATTTATTTAAAGATTTAACTTATTTATTTGACAGAGAGAGAAAGAGCACAAGCAGGGTGAGAAGCAGGCTCCCCTCTGAGCAGGGAGCCCAATGTGGGACTCGATCCCAGGACCCTGAAATCATGACTTGAGCTGAAGGCAGATGCTTAACTGACTGAGCCACCCAGCTGTCCCTTAAGCTTCATTTCTAATAAAATTTTGGTTACTTTTCTTCTCTTGTTTGATATCCTCTCAGGGCTTCTATCCTTTAGAGGGTCATGGGGGTGGGCCATTCTAGAATACATCTGTTCTCATCTAATTTTTCAACATCTTCCCTACCCCCTAAACAGAAATAGTTTCTGTGTTCCAAGTACTGTCCAGAACTGGAAGACAAGTTTTGAAACTTCACCTTGTGAGACAGAGACTAAGAGAAATCTTCCAAGAAATGAGATTGGCCATTAGCAGAAATGCCATGACTTGCTAATGTGTGACTGATCAGATTGGACTGTTTACCAAATCTCAACCAATGACAAGGGGGACTTACTCCTGAATCTCATCTCATCAGAGTATTTGGGTATATTTCTTCAATGTTACAAGAGAGATACCGAACTGAGATTCTGAGATGAAATTAAGTTTCCTGAGTATTTATTGTGCACCTAATACCTTCTCTGGGGTCCTCTCCTACATGTTCATATATTACCACATTTAATCTTTAATGGAATCTCTTGTGGAAATAAAGTATCCATTTCATCATAATGAAAATGGCATCTCAAACAACATGATCTAAGTGACCGCTAGTCTCTATTGGTGTGGGAGCTGGAGAAAGGAGAGTCACAGAATCAGAGTTTATAATGGTTTCCCTAACAAGTGCATCTGACCATTCGACATGGCACCTCAGTTTTCCAAAAGAGGGAGAGAGAGAAAGTGCTAGTGAGAGAGCGAGGATTCGGTTGTTGTCTCTAGCCCAGCCGGCGTTAAGTAGCTAGAGGTGGCCACACCAGGTGCATGCCTTCAGAGCAGCCCTGTGAGCCACCAAAGATACCATCTTCCCTCACCTAGCAGCACAAAGCTGGTCTCTAGCAGCAGAAGAAAACCCTGTGGCTAATGGGACAAGGACTAAGGCAAGTTCTGGAGAGTCTGGACATCCCAATGGTGAGGGGCAGAGCTGTGAGATGTGCTTGCCTCATCTAGACTAGTGCAGTCCATCCGGTGAGTCTTCATGGACTGTTGGAGAAGGTCTTGTTTCGTATCATATGGGCCTCTCTGCAGGACTGCCTGAATGTACCCCCAACAGGGCAACCAGGGTCCCCCAAAGTCAGTGGCCTGAGAGAGAGCAGGAAACACCCCCTCCTGTGACCCACCTCGGAAGTACCTCCCCGTCACTGTGACTTCATGCCATCAGCTCTGCCTGATTCACTAGAAGCCACTACCTAGAGCCAGCCCCAATTCAGAGGGAGAGGAATTGGGCTCCATTCTTTGAAGGTAAGAGTAGCAAAGGATTTTTGACCTTGTCCTAAAACCACCTTTTCTATGTCCAAACCCAGACTTCAACTAGAATAGAAAATGATCCACAGATTCCCAGTCCCCATGGATGTCCTTTCTGAGGAGCTGGAGAATGTGGCAACCTAGCTTCTGCCCTGACCTTTTCACTTCAAGGAAAACGGACTTTCCTGCCCCTAGCTTTTTGTTTCATTTTGTTTTAAACTAATTCTCCTTTATTTTCTTACAGCCGCTGGAGGCTTCTCCGGATCCTCTTCTATCCTAGGGTTTATTGAAAGAATCCTACACATATCAGTGAGCTGTATGTTGGAAAAGATAAACCTAGAGCTACTGAGGGTGTAGTGATGGGCCTGAAACCCCAGCTGTGGCCAATTCCACATAAAAAGAGGAATGTAGAGCTACTTGGGAAGCTGTCAAGTTTTGTCTGATTGTTGTTGTCAGTGTTTTCTCTGCTAACCATGGGAATCAAAACAGCAGTGACAGGGCCCCCCAGGTGGCTCAGTTGGTTAAGCAACCATCTTCGGCTCAGGTCATGATCCTGGAGTCCCAGGACCGAGTGCCACATTAGGCTCCCTGCTGAGCAGGGAGTCTGCCTCCCCCGCTGACCTCTCCCCTCTCATGCTCTCTCTCTCAAATAAATAAATAAAATCTTTAAAAAAACAAAAACAAACAAAAGATTTAAAACAAAACAAAAAGCATCTAGAGTGAAGGGAGTAATGTGCTTGGTGACCACCTATAGTTGAGTGGGAGCTATCTAGGTCTAAAAACAGCAGGGGCGCCTGGGTGGCTCAGTGGGTTAAGCCTCTGCCTTCGGCTCAGGTCATGATCTCAGGGTCCTGGCACCGAGCCCCACATCTGGCTCTCTGCTCGGCAGGGAGCCTGCTTCCTCCTCTCTCTCTGCTAGCCTCTCTGTTTACTTGTGATCTCTCTCTGTCAAATAAATAAATAAAAATTAAAAAAAAAAAAAAAAAAAAGAAAAAGAAACCCAGCAGATTCCCCATACATTCATTCAACTAGAGTTTAACAAGCACCTGCTGTGTATCAGGCCTTTACTCTTCTACAGACACGACAGTAAACAGAATGAGAAAAAACTTGGCCTTAGGACACGTGTGTTCTAAAGGAAGAGAGTGGGGCTAAATTTGACTTTTAGAACTTAGGTTCACACGAGATTTGAGGGGAACACTTCTGTAGCGTCCTGTAAGGGGTAAAGGTCAAGTGGACTAGGGGCTATGACCACCCCAAATAGTCTCACTTTGGCTTCTCCCCCAGGGAAGTCACCATCATGTCAGGGGATTGTCGTCAGGCCTGAGCAACTGGAAACCAATGTCGAACAAGAACCAGGGGCCCAATTTGCTGAGTTTATAGTATCTTACCTTAGAATGGGTGTGAAAGAGAATAAACATTTCAGAGCTTTATCATGGACAGTTACTAGATGTCAGTGCTAAACACCAAAAAAGTCAATTGTCATGAGAAAAGCGATCGGAACACAGCTCATTTTCTTGGTGAACGGAGCCAGGCCTGCAGCCCAGTTCCAGCGGGGCTGGAACAGTGAGTGCCAATGAGAAAATCCTGCTAGATCCTCTGCAAAACACCAGCATTGTCGGACTTTAACCTGGAGGAACAGACCACCTCCTAGGAACCGGGACAGATCCAGCCAGCCAACTTTGCAGAACGCACAACGCATAATGTATGACGGGTTCTTCCTCAGCCTGTGGATACAAGGGGAACATGATTGCACAACGCTGCTCCCAGATTGCTTACACCAGAGGCGGGGGTGGACACACCAGGACCTATGCTCTGACCCTTCCATGGTGGTCAAAGTTCTTTTCCTGTTGAGTGTTTGCATCTTATTTCTGTACATCTGGATTAAGGGACCGAGAAGGGAGTCTGCGTAGGGACACTGAAGCCTTTAAACATTTACTGCCTGTTAAGCAACAGCTTCCTTAAGTAGCGGTAAGCACAGATGAAGGCTCCCCAACAGCCACTGATTTTGCAGAAAGGGAAGGAGATGCCGTAGTTGCTAGAACGTTAAGGCATCCCTATTCCTCTTCCCTTATCTCTCCCCCGAAGTTCAGACTTAAGGCTGACACCCAACCCAATAGCACAACAGCCACTCTCAGTGAAAACGGGAAGTGGCTCTGAAAAGAGCCTTTGGGAGGGAGAAAGCAAACGCGCTCGCTCGCACAAGCTTCGGAAGGACAGATTAGGCCCTCTCGCCGCGGATGCGGCGCGCCAGCTGGATGTCCTTGGGCATGATGGTGACGCGCTTGGCGTGGATGGCGCACAGGTTGGTGTCCTCGAAGAGCCCCACCAGGTAGGCCTCGCACGCCTCCTGCAGCGCCATGACGGCCGAGCTCTGGAAGCGCAGGTCGGTCTTGAAGTCCTGCGCGATCTCGCGCACCAGCCGCTGGAACGGCAGCTTGCGGATCAGCAGCTCGGTGGACTTCTGGTAGCGCCGGATCTCGCGCAGGGCCACCGTGCCGGGCCGGTAGCGGTGCGGCTTCTTCACGCCGCCCGTGGCCGGCGCGCTCTTGCGGGCCGCCTTGGTGGCCAGCTGCTTGCGCGGGGCCTTGCCGCCGGTCGACTTGCGCGCCGTCTGCTTCGTGCGAGCCATGGCCAGACACTGGAGCTGCGAAAGGTAGCGACTGCTGAGTTGGTGCCGGGACCAGACTTTATACCCATGATCCCATCCTGATTGGCCAAGTCTGTCGAGAGAGTAACGTGATTGGTTCTCAAGCCAATCTTCATTTGACTGCTAGGATCTCCGAAACGGTTTTGATTTCCAAGCTATTAGTTTTATTTTTATGTCCTATTTTTACAGGATAAGATTATAGCTGTACTTCATCCTAAGTTTACTGTTCTCAACCAAAACGTTAAGATTCCACCAGTGAAAGAGAATTGGACCTAGAATCTGTGCAAGTCAGCACCTAAAGTGTCCTTAAAAATGCATTTATTATTTCACCCCTTTGTCCCTTTAAACAGAACATGGGGAAAATCATATCAGAATGTGTTGGTTAGTCTTAGAAAAGTTGTGTTTCCTAACAGCATCATTCAGATCTCCTGCTGATTGTACAGACCCAGAACAGGCACTTTTAAAAAATACTACGGGCACAGCGGCCGCCTGGAACGCCAAAACTTGACTTTGCCCCGCGTGGTGCGGGGAAGGAAGCCTGATATGAGTTAGACTAAACGCCAGCGAGCGGTTATCTGACATCATTCACTCACTTTCGGATGCAATCAAGGGGCTGATTGGATTACTTTTGTAAATCTTGGTGAATTTAATTGGCAGGTGTGGAGTGCTAAGATTCACATTGACCAGTAATTTGTTCTTCTTTAGGAGTACCTCTGAAGTGTTAGGAACCTTTTCGTTGACCAATGAACCTCCACCTTCTGCTGGTGATAACGACCCAGAAACAAAAACAAAAAACAGGTTAAGTGTATTTGTTGGGACAGAAGTTTACAAATTGCCCATAACAGTGTTGGGGCGGGGGGCAAATAAAGATAGTTTAGTGGTTTAACAAATTAAAACTATGCATTGTAAGCATTTATCAGAATTGACCAAATCAAACGGGAGACCAGTTATTTCGTGTTCTTCATTTAGGTTACTTTTAAGTTTCAGAAATAAGTGTTCGTTCAGTTCTTTCTCGGAAATGGTGGGTGGCTCTTAAAAGAGCCTTTGGTCTCAGAGACTTCCAGACCTTACTTGCCCTTGGCCTTGTGGTGGCTCTCGGTCTTCTTGGGCAGCAGCACGGCCTGGATGTTGGGCAGCACGCCGCCCTGCGCGATGGTGACGCGGCCCAGCAGCTTGTTGAGCTCCTCGTCGTTGCGGATGGCCAGCTGCAGGTGGCGCGGGATGATGCGCGTCTTCTTGTTGTCGCGCGCCGCGTTGCCCGCCAGCTCCAGGATCTCGGCCGTCAGGTACTCGAGCACGGCCGCCAGGTACACGGGCGCGCCGGCCCCGACCCGCTCCGCGTAGTTGCCCTTGCGGAGCAGGCGGTGCACGCGGCCCACCGGGAACTGCAGACCCGCCCGCGACGAGCGCGTCTTGGCCTTGGCGCGCGCCTTGCCGCCCTGCTTCCCGCGTCCGGACATCCCGAGGTCAAAAGCGCCACTAGCAAATGCAGCGAGGGAGGGGCAAGGACAGTAGCTTTTATAACCGTTCTAGGGCGCGAAAAACAAGGTTTAGCGTTGCTTAAGGAGGCACTTTCATCTCAACCAATGGAAATGCGACCCTGGGATCCGTGCGTTCTGATTGGGCAGCACGAATGCCCGAATTCGGGGGCGATAGTCACCAATCAGAAAGGAGTGTAGCTCACACCGTATTTGCATAAGGGCTTCTATATAAGACGGGCAAGTGGCGCTTTGCTCGCTGTTACTTTCTCTTGTCCCCTGAGCGCGTTCCGATTGTCTCCAGCATGCCTGAACCCGCCAAGTCCGCTCCGGCCCCGAAGAAGGGCTCCAAGAAGGCGGTGACCAAGGCGCAGAAGAAGGACGGCAAGAAGCGCAAGCGCAGCCGCAAGGAGAGCTACTCGGTGTACGTGTACAAGGTGCTGAAGCAGGTGCACCCCGACACCGGCATCTCGTCCAAGGCCATGGGCATCATGAACTCGTTCGTCAACGACATCTTCGAGCGCATCGCGGGCGAGGCGTCCCGCCTGGCGCACTACAACAAGCGCTCGACCATCACGTCCAGGGAGATCCAGACGGCCGTGCGCCTGCTGCTGCCCGGGGAGCTGGCCAAGCACGCCGTGTCCGAGGGCACCAAGGCCGTCACCAAGTACACCAGCTCCAAGTGAGCTTGCCAAGTAAGCGTCCGGTCATTCAACCCCAAAGGCTCTTTTCAGAGCCATCCACCCTCCGAGAAAAGAGCTGGCGCACTTTGCCTGCCGTCTAGCTGTCTTTTTAGAAGTGTCGGGAGCTAGGTTGGGAGGAGACCGGTGGGAAGAAAAGGAAGAAGCTGGGTAAGCACCTAGGCTCTCACTATCTTGCTAATCTATTGTGGGTTCTTTGAAGCCCTTTGCAAGGAGGCAAAAGCCGGAATTTCGCCTTAGGTTACACTATAGTGAAGCTCCTGTCCTAAGGCCTTGCGGGTTGGCGGCCGACTTCGCCCATAAGCTACCGTAATTGGAGAGGAGTTCCCTAATTTCATCGTGTTCCTGAACTCCGCATCCTTATCCCCTCTTTTTCTTTGCTCTTTCCAACATTGAATTTTCCCTCGGGAGACCCTCACCTGCGGGTTAGGACGCGCTGCCCTCTGCTGCCATCTTGTGGCCGAGAGCGGAGGCAGAGCTCCAAGGCCTTGCTCTTTTCCAGACGCAACTGAAATGCTTTCTTCCTAAATTCAACTTCCCAAGGACAACCGTGAGTCTCGGTAGAATTACTATTTCTGTCACCCTTTAACCACTGGATTTAAGTTTCTCCAACAGTCCAACGTGCACATGACAGAGCGGGAGAACCAGAAAGCGCACGCGGAAGTGCTGAGGACTGACTTGTCAAAGATGAAAAACGAACAAACAACTCAGCAACCTGAAACAAAAACAAAACAAAAGCCCGTTCTCTACTTCTAGTCCTCAAAATAGAAATACTTTAGTATTTCCTGTAAACCTAAACATCTGACAGAACACCCATGATTCTGGTGGGCTGCTCTTTGAAGACATACGTCAGGATTTAGGAATATGGTTACACGTAAGGAAGCTGCACTTTCTTTACAGAACAGGTCAGTATGAACTTGGTGGCCTTGGTTATTTTGTAGGTCCTATGCCCTTTTAAATAATAAAGTCTGGCTCTTGCTCTTTTTGCAGGTAGAATTTTTCTTTCCAAATGTTTCTTAGTCCTCTGACACCTCTGACTAACCAAGTTTAAACATCCTATTAAAATGCTTGCATTCTTTTCGGGTGTTGCCACAACAAAATACCATTTATTTGGGTGGTTTAAACACACTTATTTTCTCAGGGTTCTGGGGCTACAAGTCCAAGATCAAGGTGTGAGCTGGCTTGGCTTCCCTCCTGTGCATGCACCTGAGTCCTCATGTGGCCTTTCTCTATTTGCACACCTCTCAAGTCTCTCCCTTTTCTTGTAAGAACGTAGTCCTGTTGGATTAGGACCCTCCTTGTGACTTCATATAACCCTCACTACCTCTCAAAGCTCGTGTATCCAAATACAGCTGCACTGGGGTTATGGCTCAAATATGTGAATTTTGAGAGAACACCCTTCATAAAGCACGTAAAGCCATTTTCCATGCTTTGCTCTCATCTTCTATTCTGTCCTTCATAAAATATCTACACTTAGCTTAAGTTACAGCTAAAGAGACGGCTGTGCTGTCCTCCAAACCAGAGGTTTATTTTAAAGATTTTATTTGACAGAGAGACAGCAAGAGATGGAACACAAGCATGGGGAGTGGGAGAGGGAGAAGCAAGCTTAAGCTCCAGTTGGAGGTCTCTAGGCATTAAGGGAGATTTCTGTGTCCATGACAAGCTGTCCCATGTCCTTCCCCTGCCACCAAAGCACAGGGCCCATGCCTAGACCTCTCCACCTTCTCAAATCCTACCCTGGAAAGAATCTGTTCACTTGACAGCTCTGGGTAGAGACCAGTCATGTACCCATTAGGTATCCACCAGCTACTTTGTGCCATTTAAGTAAATGGATAAGAAGTGAGCTAAAAGAAAAATTTTAAAATTCTTTAAGCTATTACAGTAATGAAAAATAAGTGGTGAAAGGCACTGGGAGTATTGTGGATTTAATAGTTACCTGGATAAGTAAGCCCGTTCCTCTAAATCATGTGATGTTTGTCCTACTGTGCAGTATTCTCCTCTACCTACTTTTTTTGGTCCAGACTCAACATTTTCTCCATTTTCTTTTGGTGACTGTCCCCGTCTCTCCTGTCTCATCATGAAGGAAAGGATAGAGACTGTAGAGGCCACAAGAATCAAGAATCTTCCCTTCCTACTATGACTCCCTTCTGCAAATGGCCCATCCTTGCTTCCGGACCCCCCCCCCCATGTCTTTCTCTTTTAGCCCTTTATGTTCTACTGTCTATTTAAATGAGACATAGACTGTCACATTATGTCTAAATCAACTATCCAGTAAAGCACTGATTTTATGTTATTTTTTTTACTTTACTTTCACGCACATGAAGGAAATAAGAACCAAATTGTCTTCTGATTGAACAAAGAAATATCACGAAGGTAAAGGTCTTGAAGGAAAAAAAGGGGGTTCCAGTCAGTATCTTATGACCAGGGCAACACATTTTTAAAGAGAAAGACACCAGAAACCAATATTGAACTGTATGTTCCCTAGGCCAAATTTAAATTTAAATAAATAAATAAATAGAAAAGACAACCATCTGCAGACTTAGAATTTAAATGTGACTTTCAGAGGTCATAGTCACAATCTGAAGTCATTCGACATCTTTGCAAATCCTTCATCAGAAAGATCAGTGGCAAGGTCCGCTTGATGAAGCCCTACAAGCTTTCTCTCTCTGCGGCTGCTGAGAAGGGATTTCTCTCTCCTGCACTAGAAAAGGTGTTTAGAAGGCTAAGTGCTGGCATTCCACGACCTGGTACCTACCGATAAAAGCAGGCCTGAGAATGAAACATTGACATGGAGCAGTAAAAAGGGAAGAGGGGATTATTAAGAGGTGTGAGCTGTCGGAACAGATCACCCGCAAATTGCAAGTGGACGAAGGGGATAGGAGTGCAGCCTCTCACTGGTGCCTGTGGGGCCACGAGGTAGCCTCCAGGTTTTGGGATCTGTGGAGGGGCACGTCTTTGATCGCCTTTAAATCATTTTTAGGCTATTTTATGAGCTGACAGAGATAGAATGTAAGTTGTAGATAATAATAAGGTACCAATGATTCCAGGTGAGGAATGTGGAAAGGAAGGTGGGGAAAAGTGAGCTGGTCTCAGTCTTGTCTTCCTCCGAAGCTCATCAAATGGCCACTCACGCAAGGAGCTTCCGGGCCTCTCTCTGAAATTCTGTGGTTTGGAAATCTCAGTAGCCAGCATCCATACAGGACTTTGATCCAAAGTCACCTGGTGAGGACCCCAAGTGAGGATGAAGACTGGGGAATCAGGAGGCTCCAGTTCTACCCACCACTCATCCTAGCTGCAAATGCCGCTCCTTGCAAATAAAAATTATTAACAACATAAAGGGGAGAGATGCACATCAAATTCATGTAGAGTTGCCCTGAGAAAGAAAACTAGGATTGGAGCTGATGTTTAAAAGAGTACTTCAGTTTCTGTGTGCTTTTCTTTTTCTTTAAAAATTAGGTTTCTAGTGACTAAATCATTATGTTAAATAATAGATCAATTTTGTGTAGTCATTTTTGTATTATTCCAATAATTTTTTAAAATGTAAAAGAAGATGGAGTAAACTGTCCAATACTGATGTTTGCTGCATTAGAAATTGCAGTTTTTGACATATTTACCAAATCACCAGCACCTAAGATGGGCCAGGTAGTGTTCTAGATATCACAGTGCCCCCAGTGGCAAAACAGACCAAAACAAACAAACAACAAAAACAAACAATAAACCAACCAAACAACAAAAACCTCTTCTCTTGTGAATTTAAGCTCACGGGGGTGGGGAATATATAGTATAAAAGATACTGTCTACCAGGTAGTGGTAAGTGCTGAGGAGGAAAACAGAGCCTGGATGCGGAGGTGACGGACACTGTTAGGAAAGTTGCTATTTTAAATTTTAAATTTTCCAAACTGGGTGAATCCCTGGGGTATTTGGTTCTTTTGATCTCTAAACTTACAGTCTTGTTTACAACCCGGCAGCCAAGCTGATGGGTTAAAATCAATTCTCTGCTCCCGACAGAGGGCACCTGACATTGCTTGTTAGAGACTTCTGATTAGTGGGTTATTTTCGTCCAAAAGTTACTAAAGCTTCAGTTAGAGACCGACGGAAGATAGGATTTTAAAGCTGTGTTGTAAATGTATCCAATGTGGCGGGAGGGGGGGAGGGCGGAGGGCGAGCCGGGTGGGGGCTAAAAAAGAAAGTGAAAAAGGTTAGCCACTTAGCAGAGGATGGTTTCGATCCATCGACCTCTGGGTTATGGGCCCAGCACGCTTCCGCTGCGCCACTCTGCTAGGCACACACAAGCTCCCTTCGGTAATCCTTTTACAGTTTCCTCCAAAGGCTGCGACCTTTATCCAAAGAAATATATATATATTTTTTTTTCTCCAAAGTCTACATACCAGTGTTACCCAGGCTTCCAACAAAAGAGGAGTCCAGAGCACACAGACTCCACGTATTCTGAAAGCGGAAAATCTGATGTTCCAGTCGGGGAAACAGCGGTCGCCAGCCTGCTACACAGACCGCAGCAGAAGGGACTCTGCGTCTCGTCTCCCATGGATGAGCTGCCTCAGAAACCGAAAGTGGAAGGAATCCTACTACTACACGGGGGTCGTTTCAAAATGATGAAAGGATTGGAAGGAAAAAGCCTTGCATTGGCCGGGAATCGAACCCGGGCCTCCCGCGTGGCAGGCGAGAATTCTACCACTGAACCACCAATGCCTGGTACCTAAGGGTTTACGCTGGAGCTAGAAAACGTCGAGCCCGCTGATTTTCTCGCTACTGCTCACACACTTTACCTTTCTTTCTTTATCCCGTTGTCTGCTCTTACCGGCTAGAACCTTGTAATGCCCCTTCTTCCCCACTTTTCAGGAAAACCTCACTTTCGTGACCAATCCCGCGACCCGGAGGCCGGCCGAGAGGGGGTGACGCGCCCAGCACCCGCCCTCTGCTGGCCGCCTCGGAGAAAAGCAAGGCAGGCGGCGAGGAAGGCCTCGGTTGCCATGGTTATCCAGGGGGCACCGGAAACTCCTCGCAGTCAGAGCGAGCGCAGACAGGTCTCAAAGAAGGGTAATTTCAAAACAAACAAACCAAGGTACAGTTATAACTAACTCTCCTACGAATATAAAAATGAAGTATTTTTTTAGCCCCTTAATGAATGAAGTAAGTGATCAGCTCTTACTACCAGGTCAGAGGAGAATTCAGAGGGATGCCATGGATAGATCAGGGATGTTGACGTGAACGCGTGCACGGAGCACAACTGGCTTTTCCGCGATGGGAACGGGCGGGGGGGAGCGTCCATGTCCCATCAGGAGACACAAATAATTTGCATGTCTAGTGACACGGACTGTTCTCTACTGCTGTCGGCTGCCTACAATTTACAGCTGCAAAGTATCTCCCACGGGGCCAGGATCAGACGGAACGGAAAGGTGTGCTGCAATTTTCCTGTGAAGCACAGATTTTCCTAGTCTGTTTCTTTTTCAGGGCAGTAGGCAAAGTCTGAGGACAAACATAAGGGCCAAACTCAGAAGTTAAACAACCTTTAAAATCTCACCACTGCCGGGGGGCCGTGACCCGGGCTGAAGGAGTCGCTCAACCGACCGAGTATGACCGAGTTTCTGAAGGACCATGCTGCTCATTCATTCATTCCCACCCCTACCCTCCAAGACCCACAGCCTCCCCTGTAGTTGGTGCTTAGGGGCTCAGCTTAGCCTGAGGGCTTGGGGGCAAAGAGATCAAGTGTAACTGAAGTGTAACTGGGCACAGATAACCCCGAGTTCCTTAACATCATGCACAACACTTGAGCTGCCTGTCTCTCTCTCTCTCTCTCTCTCTCTCTCACACACACACACACACACACACACACACACACACACACACCATCTGTTCCTACTCCAGCTGCATTCACCATGCTCCAACCGTGAAGAGTCACGCAATTCCTCTGAAGCCCCCGAGGGCAAGCCCAGACCAAGTGTTTAGTGTCTCTCCCTTGCGGCGCCCAAGCCAGCCTCTCGTCTCCTCAGTCTCTCTTCTCCTCAGGAGTGTCTTTCACTCAGAAGCTCTAGGTCGTCTTACCAGAGGCCTTTCCCGAACACTCGACGCAGCGACACCCTCCCTCAAAAGGACACACACATTCGACCCCGTTCTTGCTTGTGCGTTTCTTCACACACATTCAGTTCCGTGTGACGCGGCGATCGTGCCCCTTGTTTCGTCCATCCACGCCCCGGCTCGGTGGCCCCCGCAGAGGTCCGGCGCGCTTAGCTCACCGCCCGGCTCCGGTCACCGCGCCAGCTCCTCGACGCCCGCAGGCACCCGCCGGCCGGGAAGCGAGCCTGCAGCCCTCAGCGCGGCGTCCCTGGCACCCACAGGGCGTCACTCCGCTCGTGCCTCTTCACACCGACCACAGGTCCCGGCCCAGCGCCTCCCGGGTAGTGTCAGCCCGCGGTGGGCACCCCCGGGCGGGCTCGTCAGACAGGCCGGGCGCGAAGGCCAGAGCGGCGGACCGGGCGGACGACGAATGAGGCCCAAGAACTGACCTTTCCCGCAGCGGTTCCCGGGGCAGCGAACTCCCGACACTTCCCCCCGGCTCTGCCCCCTCCCGCGTGCGGCGTCGGCGTCAGGCGACTCGCGCAGGCGCCGTCCAGCTCCGCCGCGCGGCCTTAGGTCCAGGTGGGCCCGGACTCCCGCGGACGTGGCCCCTCGGAAGCGAGAACTTGCCGTGAGACACGGAAGGGCCGCGCCCCTCCCTGGCCTGGTGAGCGAACAGGAACAGGAGAAAAACGAGCCACGCGGGGGCCCCGTCGAAGCAGGAGACACCACCGAGCGGCCGGAGCAGGCGACTGTGTATCTTCCGGACAGAGAACAGCGCGTTTGCGAAGCGGCGACCTGACAGACGGCAAACACGCTACACTGGGCCGGGTCTGATTTTCTCTCTACCCAGATTGATAGAGACTCTGTTGGGGAGAAAATACCCCCCCCCCATTATACAATAATACAAGAAACGAACAAGAATAAACAAGCAGGTTTAATAAAAGAACTCTCTCATGTCTCCACAGGAGACAGCCGTACGGGCAACGCGCCCCACGATGGCCCAAGCCACTTCAGCTAAAGACGTTGGGGCGAGTGTGGGACAGAGGCGGTTCCGGAAGTGACCAGGCCAAGCACCGGAAGGGCTGCCACAGACTCGAGTCTGGGCGCCGCCGCGCCCCACCCCCACCCCCCCACATCCCCCTCCCACACAATTTCTAGTGAGTTAAGAGTCGTCATTCTCCTCCTGGTATGGTGGACAGGGAGTCAGCCTTACGAATGGGCACTTCTCGATGTGAATTGTCCTTACAAGAGGGCACCTTCTCCGTTTTTAGAGCTTCTGCTTTTTCTAACCCCCACCCCCCAATATCCGTTTACTTTGGTGTGGATTATTCTGCTGTCCCTCAATTCTGGTTTTCTTTTTTTAACAGCCCTAGATTCCCTCTTTCTGGTGGTAAGGAGTCTTCTCCCCTGCTGGTAGGGGGAGGGTACGTTTCACATTCGAGACTTCCCCTTCTCGCACTGGCTGTTTCTCAAGTACCTTTAACTAAAAACAAAAGAAAACAAAGCCAGTGTGTCACAGTGGAGTATTTTGGGGTGGCACGTTCTCTGTTCCCCTTCCCATCACCCCCACAGCCTTGAGGAAAGGGTATCTGTAAGCCGGAATTAGTTTTGATCCTCTCTTTCTCTTACAGGCCTTGTCTAATCAGTAAACAGTACCAGCTCTCTCCTCCAAATTTACTGCTGAAAAGAAAAACTACGGGACCCAAAAGTGTCCCTTGGGCTTCCTGCCTGGCTTCCTGCCTGACCCGACTGCAGTTTTGACTTCCCCCAGAAATGCAGCCTTACCCAGTCAGCAGGAACTCTCTCTTTGGCACCACCTTGTCAGTCCGCCACCTGGGCCTCTGCATCCTGTACTGCAAAGCAAAAGAAGGCAATTTGCAGGATAAAACCCTCAGTTTTTCTCCCTAAGGGAAGTGACCTTCCCTGGGACAATCTTTTCTTTTCTTTTGCTAATAACTTACTTATCCCACCCTCCCTCCTGCAAAAGCCTCCCATTTTGTACACCTCACACCATCCCCCAGCTCCCCTATGCTTGCTGGGTAAGACACCACCCAAGGCATGAATTATTTAATAAAGCCAATTGGATTGTTTAAAAAGCAACCACCACAGCAGGCCCCAACTGGCATCACTGAAGGTAAGCCCCCAAATCAGGTAACCAAGACTTAATCCCTAATCTAACTGTGGTTTCACCCTCCATGAATGCTACCTTTGACCAGTCCACAGGGGATTACCTGGTCAATACTAAGGCATTTACTATAGACCCCTTCAGCAACCCTTAGAAGGGCGGCCTTGCCTAAACAATGCATACCCTGATAATAAATTCCTCCCTTCTTTTTTTTTTAAATTTATTTTTTTTTTAAATAAACATATAATGTATTTTTATCCCCAGGGGTACAGGTCTGTGAATGGACAGGTTTACACATTTCTCAGCACTCAATCATAGCACATACCCTCCCCAATGTCCATATCCCCACCACCCTCTCCCGTCCCCCGTCCCCCCAGCAACCCTCAGTCTGTTATTTGAGATTGAGTCTTTTATGGTTTGTCTCCCTCCCAATCCCACCTTCTTTCATTTTTTCTTTTCCTACCCCCCAATCTCCCCACATTACATCTCCACTTCCTAATATCAGGGAGATCATGTGATAGTTGTCTTTCTCCAATTGACTTATTTCGCTAAACATAATACCCTCTAGTTCCATCCATGTCGTCGCAAATGGCAAGATTTCATTTCTTTTGATGGCTGCATAGTATTCCATTGTGTATATATACCACATCTTTATCCATTCATCTGTGGATGGACATCTAGGTTCTTTCCATAGTTTGGCTATTGTGGACATTGCTGCTATAAACATTCAGGCGCACGTGCCCCTTCGGATCACTACGTTTGTATCTTTAGGATATATACCCGGTAGTGCAATCGCTGGGTCATAGGGTAACTCTATTTTCAGTTTTTTTTTTTTTTAAGATTTTGTTTATTTATTTGACAGAGAGAAATCACAAGTAGATGGAGAGGCAGGCAGAGAGAGAGAGAGGGAAGCAGGCTCCCTGCTGAGCAAAGAGCCCGATGCGGGACTCGATTCCAGGATCCTGAGATCATGACCTGAGCCGAAGGCAGCGGCTCAACCCACTGAGCCACCCAGGCGCCCTATTTTCAGTTTTTTGAGGAAGCTTCATGCTGTTTTCCAGAGTGGTTGCACCAGCTTGCATTCCCATCAACAGTGTATGAGGGTTCCCCTCTCTCCGCATCCTCACCAGCATCTGTCATTTCTTGACTTGTTAATTTTAGCCATTCTGACTGGTGTGAGGTGGTATCTCATTGTAGTTTTGATTTGTATTTCCCTGATGATGAGGGAGCAGGAGGCTGGCTGAGGACAAAGCAAAAGCTGGCGCCTTGCACCCCCCCCTTCATCCGCTCCCCTCCATAGGTGTAGCATTCCTCAGGCACCCCTGACTGCCATAAAATGATAAATAGTTAACTTGCTGAGATCACAATCCTACAAGACAGGAGTCTCCCCTGGTTTGCAAATATCCTTGAGATTTACAAACAAAGAAGTTACCTTATCAATAGCCCAAATTCCAAAGACACAGAACTCAGTTTCTCAAGCCTAATGTCATCCTCCCCTCCATAAAAACGGAAGGAGGCGGCACCAACGACGTCTCAAGAATTCTTTCTTTAGTCGTCGGCTCCGAACCTCCTCACCCCACCGAACCTGACTTAGGTTCTGGGACTTCATCACTGATGCCGAGTGATGTGGAGCATTTTTGGCCATCTGGATGTCTTCTTTGCAGAAATGTCTGTTCTTGTCCTCTGCCCATTTCCTGATTGGATTACTCAGCATCCTCCCTTCTTTGTTTAATGCCCTCTCTCTGTGTTTAAAAACCTTTAATTTTCTTTTATTTTTTAAAAATTTAGTTATACAATGCAATATTGATGTCTTTTTGGAATACAGGTGAGGTTTAGCAGGATGAGATCCAGAGCCAACAAGCAAGAAGGAATTGTTGAGGAGTGTTTGGTGCAAAATGGTGGTTTATTAAAACGCAGGGACAGGACCCGTGGGCAGAAAGAGCTGCTGCTTCCGGGTTGTGAGGGGTGGTGATTATATACTAGGGGGTTGGCGAGGTGAGGACAAAGGGGGTGTCCAGAAGGACTGTTGTATGCTAATGAAGACTCTCAGGAAATCGGAGGCCTGGTTATCGTCAAGCCAAGGCCTTTTTCCCCTCTAATGAGGCACTAACAGGAAAACAGTTGGGAGCTTCCTGGAGGAACGTTACATTCCTCCTATCCCACGCCCTTGTCAATGGGCTGCAGGTTTAAAAGAAATTATTTTTATTTCCCTCTGTCTCAGCCTCCCTCAGTTGTATGGAGGGGAGGGTGATGTTAGGGCTTCAGGAATGGAGTTCTGGGTCTCTGGAAATTAGGGTATTGGTAAGAAAGCCTCTTCTTCACAAATCACTAGGACATTTGTAAACTAAGGGAGACTCTGGTCTTGCAAGACTGTGATCTCTACAAGTTAACTGTTTTTCCTTTAGGGCAGCCTGAGGACTGTCACACCTAATGAAGCCAATAAAGGCAATAATCACATGGTTAATTGAGAGTATGTTCCCGGATGAGATGCTATGGGACTCCCATTTCTAGTAGCCTGTAGTACAGAATATAAAATGAATTCCTCTGTGTTAATTAATGTTCATTGTCATCCATTTACTTATGGCTTCTATCTTTTAACTTTATTTCTGACTTCCATAGAATTGTCAATTTCTCCCATTTGGTGTCACTTCTAATCTAGTATGCCTGTCATCTCTGAGTTCATACATGTTGTTGGTAAGTGCATGTTCTAGGAGGACAAATGAGTATAATTCCTGGGACAACAGTGCCTTCCTTCTGGAGTGGTAGGGTTTAGGAATCACCTTTTGAGGGAGGATTTACAAGCAGGCAGTGTAGAGGCCACTTTTAGACAAGAGGCTAGAGCAATGGCAATTTAAGCAAGGCACAAGGGCCCAGGGACTGCAGGGCTGAATGCAGATAGGCTCATTCAGCAGCCCACCTTGCAATAGCCGTAAACCCTAACTAACCAATGTGCTACTTACAGCGAAGCACAGTTAACAAAAAGGGGAATGTTCCATACATCCCATGCCTCCGTCACTCTGCCCTGTAACTACCTGGCGGCAGATGGGCTCTCCTTTGCTGTCCCACCCAGGGCTCTTTCCCAGTGTATGCAGTACATTTCTATCTCTTGTTCTGCCCAGGGTGCATTCTTCACGGCCCATGCTACCTGCCCCCCATCCAATAGGGTCGCCCCACAGATAGGAGCAAATAGAGTGCTTTGCTGTCTTAGTCATTACTGCACCATATTATACAAAACTATGAGAAGTGGGCAAATTCTACTCAGAAATCGAGATATTTAACATTCCCTAAGAATATCAGTCTAGTACCTCTATAAAATTGGACTAAGTTAGTTTAGTGTTGGTGGTTCTAAATGAAGCCAGAATGAATTCTAGTTATATATGTTATGCCTAAGTTTTCGTGTCTGAGAGACCACCAAGGAGCCGACACCGATGCAATCACATGAGGGTTTATTTGACAAGCTTAAGCTTGGGCCCAAGTATACTCGACGCAGCAGAGTAGGGACTTGGACCCCGAACTAGGTTACAGTCCTAGATAGATAAATGATAGAAGACCTATCATTTAGGCATTCCTATTTCTTGATTAAGAAGACCCTCACAATCAACCTCTTAAATGCTCCCTTTACATCTTTATTCCTAAGGGTGTATATAAGGGGATTCAGCATGGGTGCGATGATCCCATAGAAGAGGGACACCATCTTCCCCCGGTCCTTGGAGCTGGGGGATGGCGGTTGTAGGTACATGGAGATCGCAGTGCCGTAAAAACAGTGACACCACAATCAGATGGGAGCCACACGTGCCAAAGACCTTTCTCCGGCCTTCGGCTGACTGGATCCTCAACACTGCTTGGACAATGAAAGCATATGATATAAGGATGAGTATCACGGGTATTAAGAGAAATAGCACACTGATAAAGAACAGTTCCGCCTCGTTGGCTGTAGTGTCTGCACAGGACAACTTGAGCAGGGCAGGGACCTCACAGAAGAAGTGATCCACTTCTCGACGGCCACAAAGCGGCATGTGAAGGGTCCAGGTGGACTGCAGCACTGAGTTGCCGAAGCCACTGAACCAGGATGCTGCTGCCAGCTGGAGGCACAGCCTCTGGTGCATGATAACTGAGTAATGCAGAGGCCGGCAAATAGCTACAAACCTATCGAAAGACATGACGGCCAAGAGAAGACATTCGGTGGAACCCAAGGCCAGGAAAATGAAGAGCTGGGCCACACAGCCACCATAACTGATCACCTTCCTGGTGCTGTATAAATTTACCAGCATCTGTGGAACCGTACTAGTGGTGTAGCAAAGGTCCAGGAGTGACAGATTGGTAAGAAAAAAGTACATGGGGGTATGGAGTTTGGGGTCCAGATGAGACACAAGAATTATTGCCAAATTGCCAAAGATAGTCAAGATGTAGGAAATCAGGAAGACCACAAAGAGCGGGAGCTCCAGCCATGGTCGATCTGAGAAACCCAGGAGGAGGAACTCCCGTGGGACGCTCTCATTCACCTGCCTCATGATCAGTGGTTCAGCTCTTTGTTCCCTGAAGTATAAAAGGTCAGTAAGGTAACAAATGCATATTTATTTACTGCCAGTTGGTTATAATCACTTTGCTAATAATTTATATAAATTACAGACTGATAGTAGGAATAATGTGAAAAGTGTACTGATAAAAATATATCTTTCCAATTTCCATTTCAAAAGTGTTTCTGTGTTTGTAAGTGTCTTTGCAAAATGAATTACAAAATTTTAAAAGCATGTCATCAGTTTCCATGTTCACGGGAGGTATCCTTTGACCTTTTGTTATTTTGCAAGTTGGTTGTTCTCACTTCTACCTTGATACCTAGTCTAAGGTAGAAGTTGACATAGCTCTGGGGCACCTGGGTGGCTCAGTTTGTTAAGCATCGGACTCTTCATTTTGGCTCAGGTCATGATCTCAGGGTCATGTGATGAAGCCCAATGTCAGGCTCTGTGCCCAGAGTCAGCTTGAGATTCTCTCTCTTCCTCTCCTTCTGCCCCTCCCCCAACTCTAAATAAATAAATAAATAAAATCTTTAAAAAAATAAAAAAGTTGGCACAGTTCCTGCCATTGAAATTTATTCTAATGTCTCCTTAATGCCAGTGAGATTCCCTGTTTGTGCAAATTAGTTAAAATTGTTTAAATCTCACTCCTCCCACTCGGAAAAAAATATAGACAGTATCTAGCAAGTTATCAGACACAATTTAAGGAGACATGTCCTTTTACTTTTTAGAAGTTCAGAATTCGTACAGGATTTTTTAATAATAAGGAACGTGAAGTCTGACAGGCCTGGGATCACACCTTGCCCAATTTAGTCACGTTGCCCTTGTTTCTTATCCTTTGATCTTTAGGCTTTTCACTCATAGGGTGAAAATAATGACATTTTTCTAAGTTGTCTTGACGTCAGGCATAGAAACACCCTTCAATCTGGACGCTGACCCCCAGAAACAGAGCAATGTGGATGAAAGAAATTTTAGTGATTCGGGGCCTCTGAGGTGCTCAAAGAGGAATTACGTTTTTTAGATCTCCAGATTTCTTAAGGTTGTCTATTGAAAGCTTCCCATTTCCTCCTTAACCCCCAAACCATCAACCTGACTAACAAGGCTCACATAACCACCTGCTGTGAAGTCCACACGTGGTTTTTAGCGTAGATTGCCTGGCAAGGTGCATGGCCTGGAGAAACACAGACATATTTGGGAAAGGATGGGAGGGATGTGGAAGCTCTGAGATGCTTTGGGCAGAAGCTACTCAGGGCCCTGCATTCCCCATGTGAATATGTCCATTCTACCTGCTAAAAATGACTCATGCCAAAGAGATCTTAACAGGACACTCGAAATTATTTCATTATTTTTATCAATATCGGAATGTAAGTTTTTCATTATTATTCTTGTTCATTAAACTGTTAACAATGTGTATTTTAACTTTTTTTTATGTATTCTAGAGACTATTAGTCCCCCCTCAATATCCCCTCTCTTGGTCTCAGCTGATACACACTCTGGTTCGTGCATGATGTCACATGTGACATCCTCCCAGGCTTTGTGTGGCCAGGGAGGGCACAAGGACATGGAAAGTACTACTGCAGCGGGGAGCACTGGTGTAGAATCGGGAATGACAGCGCTGGGCCAGAAAGCAATCAGGGGAAGAAGTTAGATAGATTCCAGAGCACCAAACTCTTAGACACTTGTTCACTCATTTTTTTGGGGGGGGGCACATTCACTCATCTTCCACACACATAGTAACCCTCAAAGGCTTTATCCACCCTTAAAAGCGTATCTTTAGATTAAATAGTTGTGATATCATTTTGTGTCTTAGATGGGTCCCCCCCCCCCAGGAAAAACACAGTTATTAGATAATATTGCAAGAATGAACACACACACACACACACAAATACTTTGAAACAATCTCAACCATTTCTATATTCCAGGAAACCTAATTCCTCTCATACCAAATTCCTTTTATTATTGTATTTGTTTCCAAAATAAGGCCACATCATTGATCCAATTCCTCTCCTTTTGTTATTGTTGTTGTTAATGTGCTCCGCTCCCAGCGTGGGGCTTGAGCGCAAAACCTCATGCCTGAGAGTGGCTTGCTTTGCTGAGGCAACCAGCCACCCCTGACTCGAGTTTTTTCTATCACTGTTAGATTCTGCCTCCTTCATGAGCCTTTCCCATTTACTGAGCTCCTTCCTTTGACCTTCCAGTGGAATTTTGTGTGTAGCCTGACTGTAACACTTCCCTCTTTCCGGTTTCTTCTTACTTCACATAGCTTGTGCACATCACGTCCTCACATACATTGTACGTGTCACTAGAAGGTCGAGCCTGGAAGCTCCTGCAAGGCAAGCTCAACCTTCGCTCCATCTTAGTGCCCTAGTAGCAACTCACAGCACACTCTAGCCACTGACACAGATGGACACATCAGTCTTCAACCACTTAGGAAGTGCCTCCCCTGCGGACAGAAGTGTGCTAGACCCTGAAGATACAGAGAGACGTCAGAGTTGGCTCTTAGTGTCCAGGAAATGATGGTATTTAGGGGATCTGTGTATGTACGTAAAAATATAGCAACAGGTGTTCATGACTTTATAATTTCCAACACTTAGACTCATCTTTATGCCTAGGAGGTTTTTTTTTTGTTTGTTTTGGGTTTTGTTTGTTTGTTTTTGTTTTTAAATAAGTTTCCCTTGTCATGGTATAATTTTTAAAATATTCTTTACGGAAATCATTTTATTTTGGCATGAGTTCAAATCAAAGGACAACCTCATCAATGCCAAATGGGTTCCAAGGCTTTGTGAACTCAGCATGACCCTTCTTTTGGGATTCTGCCCCTCAGTGTCCACAGTTGGTTCCTCCTCAAAAAGGAAGCTGTTGTGTGTGCGGTCACCAAAACCAGAGGCAGGCCCACAGAGGGTATCAGGATAAATTACGTATCAGTTTATTTTTCCTTCGATTTTCAGATTTTTATTTTTACCTTATTACTTTATTTTGATTTTTATTATTTCTTTCCGCTTTGATTCATATGGGACCCAGTGAAGTGCATGGAGTCAGTGGGCTGTCTTCCAGCTCTGCTCTAAAATCCCTATCCCATGGGGTGCCTGGGTGGCTCAGTGGTTAGGCATCTGCCTTAGGCTCAGGTCATGATTCCAGGGTCCTGGGATCAAGCCGGGCTTCTTGCTGAGTGGGAAGCCTGCATTTCCCTCTCCCACTCCCTCTGCCTGTGTTCCCTCTCTCGCTGTGTCTCTCTCTGTCAAATAAATTAATAAAATCTTTTAAAAAAGAAAAAAAGAAAAAAATTTGCATCCTGTGCTGTGAGAGTAGTAGCAGTATATTTGGAGAAGGAAAATCTGTACAGTTTGATTAGCTAATAGCTAATTGGGGGCTGTCAGACAAAACTTAAATGTAGCCTATGTGATTTCCATGTTGTCTACCATCCTTCTTTCCTGGCTCGGTTCTACACCATTAAGTCTTTTTATTTTTTTATTTTTAATTTTTGTAAAGATTTTTTATCTATTTATTTGGCAGAGGATGCTAAAGCCTCAAGAACACAAAAGAGGTATGAGCTTAGTAACTATGGTGGAAAGTTTAAAAAACAGCATGGGGGTGGTGGGGAGCAGAGCTTCAGAACTTGCCCATCCCCCCTCCAGCAGAGCTGGCCCAGAGCACATATCTATTGCCATTAAAAAGTCCTATAGTTGGTACCTCTTTTTCCCTCTTTGTCATTATGTAACAGACTTTCAGGTGTCTTTAGAATTTTCAGAGAACTGTGTTCTAGATGGTGGTGTTCTATCTTGTTTTGCTGAAAAGCTGCCATTATCAAGGCTTAAACCTCTTGCAATTGATGGCATTTTAAAATTACAAAAAGATTATAAGCATACATGTGATTTTCGGTTTTCTTGCCTAAAAGCTTTTGACTTCGAGGCATCCTCTTTGCTTATTCTCTACGGTTCTGTTTCTGATACTGTTACACACGTGGGAACATTCTACTACGCATCTAAAGGAACAGAAAACAATGAGCAACTCCAGTTTACCTGTGAGAGATTTTTCTTTAAAAACGTGCCTGAATGATCTTATAAGGAGACAAAGATAGTTCTTTCCTAACAATGGACTATTTCATAAGGTGAGGACCTTTTGAGTAAAATAAAGCAATTTCAGTTTACGTTTCCTTTTTAAATGTGTCAAACTACATAGAATCGAATTTTATACAAGTGCATTGCTCTGTCAGGAGTGTTTCCTGATGAATGTAGCCAGGGATACAGACACACAGAGTGAAAACCCGAGAGCAGGACACAGGACACAGGGTTGGCTCACTGCTTATCCTTCAATGGAATGTTTTTAAATATGAAAGTGATTTCTAAATGCCCAGTTTATATCCCCCATAAAAATGTCATTATTCCATTAACGTTTCTATTACCTGGTTTTAGTTTTAGCAGGAAAGACTCAAGTCAGTTCTTACGGTACTAAAGGGTAGATTCCTTTAGGGAAGAATTATTTAAAAATACCTATAACTATAATATATTTCAGATTGCATCAGCAAATTTATTTGCTAGAAAATTGGATTATGATCTGAGGGAGACGTGTGTGTGTGTGTGTGTGTGTGTGTGTGTGTGTGACAGAAGGAGACCCAGTGGGTGAGCTCTGGGTTATTAGTGCATCCCACATCAATGGAAGCTGTAAGGAGCAAAATATACAATACATTCCAAGCTGAACCTCATGAATTGAATTTAAATTTTGCAGTGGGGGACAATTTGGGGGACAAATTTGAAATCAGTCTAGGGAGTTTTTCAACAACAAGAAAGGCAACTGGTTTAAATATCTCAAAATAGCACAACTGGCAGCAAGTATATAATGTTGGAAGTAATTGGGTAATTAACTAAACACAAAAGTTGAGCAGTGCCTGAAACTTGCCTTTCAAAAAATGAAAGAATGGGTTGAAGTGCATCTCATCTTTGTGGCTTTGAATGTTAACTTTATAAACTCTTCTAGCTCACCCGATTTATAAAGCTAAATATAAATTTCAATTCCCAGGAGAATGTTTTACTTAATGAAATGTTTTTATTGCTTGTTTTTTTAAAATTAATATAAAATCGTTTGGTATGCTTCTTAAAATTTTTAGAATATCTTCACGTTTTATAAATGTCTTCTTACCTTCTTTCCTCCCTTAGGATCTTCCTGATGTAGATCATACCTTAGGAAGCCTGGTAGTTCTCTTTCAAGGCCACTGTATATCTTATTTCTGATATACTTTTATTGTCTCAAAATTCATTATTTTCCTGCCCACACACTCCCAACCTCAATCTCACACACTCTCTCCCCAAATGTGTCCATCTCTTTGGTGCTGCTGGGCCAAGAATTCCTCCTGAAACATAACCCCTCTCTAAATGGGATCTCCAACTGACCTCAGCTGAATGAATCCTCCAAGAGGCATTAGGTAATTTGAATTCTAATTCATAGTCTCAAAGTTAGGACTGAAGGATTTGTTAACATTTGAAACAAGCAAACAAAAACCTAGGAAGTCCTTATCTGCATCTCTGAACTTACATGAGATGGGGTCCTGATTGTTTTCCTGTTTATGTTTATTTCCTGTTCACACATCTGTACTGTTCACACATATGGGCATTGTGGCTAATACCCTGAAGATAACTGAGTAGATTACTCTGCTTTTGAGTGAAGCTATATGGGCAGCATCTTGTTACCCACACTTTTGAGTGGCAAATGTCCAACTGGGCAGCAAAACAGAACATTTGATTTTGTGAGATACCAAGGGGACTGGTAAAGAGACCACGTCTGGGTTGAACCCTAAGTTAACAGAAGGAGCATTTTAGAAGCTGCGAGTGGGATATTAGCAAACTTTATTGGTGATCTGCTTAGAATGTCTTCACCCACGGTTTAGAATATTTGCCCAGATGAACACATATCATCATGTCCATTTTAAAACCTGTACTTAGGTTGACTTTATATCTGTCATCTCTTTATTGAATTCTCCCATCCGCTATCTGAGCTTGAACACTCAAAAAGATAAGGTTTAAAAGAGTCTTAGGAGCATCTCTAAAAACCACAATATGGACAGTCTTGAGAAAAGAGGTAACAAGAATTTTAGTCCCAAACCTGCCAGTAAGTCATTGTATAATTGGACAAGTTAATGGCTTTAGATGTCAGTTTTATGTTTTGTAATGTAATGGGATTGATATTTCCCATCAGCATAAAAACTGTTTATTTTTAAGTTCTCTCGAATTATCTCATATGCCTAAAAGATAGGGTTCGAAATATCACATAGACGCTGTCTTCTTGCTGGAGCATGAGGAAGAATATTGAGTGATTTTTCACACAGCTAACACAATGTAGCTTGGCTTAGCATAATTTACAAAGAAGTTTGCTTTAAAAAAAAAAAGTTTTTCCTATTTACAAACAATTAATTTTGCAGGCAGACTGAATTTATGTGTTCAGAGAAGTTACCTGCTCAAGGTCTGAGAGCCAGTAAGTAGGCAACTGAAGATTAGAACTTAAGACTGACCTGTACTAAAGTGATTTCCCATAGAGATTACAAACATATTCAAAATAATATTATATATAAGGGCTTATGGAAGCTAAAGTGGAATGAAGCACATTTTTCGTAGCAGATAATTTGGTCTTTGCTGAGAGGTGAAACACAGTAGTCTATGAAATGAGTGCTTAGAACACTCATATTTTACTAAGTATAAATGATACTATACTTGGTATGTAAGTATATTATAGAATTATGGTAGGCTAATGTATAAGTATATTACTAAGTAATACTAAATAAATTTAGTAATTTTTTAAAAGATTTTGTTTATCTGACAGAGAGAGAGCGCACATGCAGGAGGAGCGGCAGATGGAGGCAGAAGCAGACTCCCCACTGAGCAAGGAACCTGAGGCAGGACTTGATCTGGACCCCAGACCCTGCGATCATGACCTGAGCTGAAGGCAGATACTTAAACGACGGAGCCACCCAGACACCCCAAATTTAGTAATTTTTGGAAATGTATTCTACTTACCTCCATTTTAAGCACTGGAGATAGATTCATTTATTTTTGTGTCCAAGAAGGCTTGAATTCAGATAGAATTAAAGTTCATAGATACAGTGACATCTTCGTAAGTTGTTTAGCTGTGGAACTGGTTTGATGACACTCATTCCGTTTCTTTTAGTTACACTTGGTATAAGTCACGAGTTTCCATTCAGAGTTGACTGAAGAGAAGGACAAAGTATCACACACGACCAGAATGTTTAGGTATCATGTGCCTTGGAATGAGGGCATCAGCTGCTGTTTTCAGAGGGTTTTTTCCTAACCAGTTTTGTAAATAGAATTATGGTGTACTTTGTCTACCAAGATTGGTAAACACTAATCTTTGGTTTCTGGTGGAAATCTCAAACACTGAGTTGTAAAATTCTTCCCCCATAGTTTATAGTAATTAGTCACATACCCAGTGGGGAGAGAGAGAGAGGAGATCTTTGAAGTGATATTTCTCTTTGCTCTCGATTTGCTCAGCAAACTTCCTCTAGGGACCAAATTCTCAACTTTTCCTGAGACAGAAGTAATGACAAGAGGACTACAGTATTCAGAAAAGTTTGGTTTTTTTTTTCTGTTGAATTGGGATTCATTTACTTCCAGCTACTCACTGAGTTCTCTAAAGGCACGCAATTACTTCTATCAGTAAGGAATTCTTTATTCCATGTGTAAATTCTCTAAATAGAACTCCATGTAATTCATATTAAGAAAATTGCCCATTAGCTTGATTTACAATACATTTTACATAAAGTAGTTTTAAAAATTAACATAGAGCCAACATATCCACCTTATCTTTCATGGATTTTAAAACTTCTAGGCTTAACTACTAAGCTCTTCTTCAACTCAAGATTGCATAGATTGTCTTGTAAGATTCAATTTTTTTATGTTGTAATATTTAATCCAGATAATATGTATGTATTATTTATGTACTATAATATGCAGGCTTATTTCAATTTCATTTACAGGTGAATAGATTTGGAAGACATATATTTATAATTCTGAAAAAATATTAGGACCTATTAAATAGACAAAACCCACAAGCTTTTAACAAATTTGAAGGAACCCCCCCACAAGTAACCCCATAGGAAAATGACAAATTATAGAAATTAAAAATGTAGAGATTAAGCAAGTCCAAATGACCAATGTAAGAAAATGTGACCAAGTTCCCAAGTAGAGAAGTGTATATTATAATAGCAATGATAAAACTCTTCATACTCACCAGCCTGGAAGCAAATGGGAATTGAATTCTATTGCTAATAAGAATGAAGGAAAAAGGCTACTCACAGGTTACTGGTGGAAATTCAAAATGTTAAATGTTTTCTGGGGAAAAATATGGCAATGACTCAAAAACTACATATTCTCAAACTTGACACCCCTTGGAATCTCTCTCTCTAATAAAAATCTAACATTGTATTGGGACAAATGGACATTAATGTTTGATATAGAAATGTTTTAATGGCCAGAGATGGAGAAAAATATAGGGTCTTTTGAGAGGACACTCACTAAATCATTTCTATATTCACAGAACGCAATATTCATCCATCTAAAATAAGCAATGGTTCTAACGAATGGTTTGGAGATGTTTTCCTGAGACATTGCTGAATGAGCAGAACAATGCAGAAAAACTCACAGAACATGATTCTAATTTTGTAAAATAATAACTTAGTACACCCTAAATACAATTTTTTTATGTATTGTCTGTAGGAGATTTTATGAGAAAATATGTTTGTTTTCCTCTAGAATAATAACAAATGCTATTTCTCAGATAATTCACATGAGTAGCCTGGAGACAGGCAGAGAACAATTGCTAGAGGAAGAAATGGAGGAAGGGCCTGAAGAAAAACCTGGGGGGAAAAAAATTTTAAATTATGTGTATATTTAAACATTTTTTTAAATTAATAGCAGTGATTATTTCTGGATAAAAATAAGGATGGGGATGGTCAAGGAAAAATTGTACTACTGTATGAATTTTTTACAGTATTTTTCAATAGGCTGGAATTTATTTTTAACAGGCTGTAATTTAAATGAAAAAGTACAGTTTAAAAAGAAAATAAGCAAGGACTAAAGAAAATATAAATAAAAATAAATATTTATTCTGCAGAATGGACCAAGTATATATAAACTGACATTGTCTCAGAAGTCCTTAAACATAGAAATTACCAAGAAAGGCCCACTTATTCAGGTCCTGAAAGTGGGGATGGATCTGCTGAATTTATCATCCAAACAGATGCCCAGCTGTCCTTTGAAAGGATTATTTCCTCAATAATCCTATGATTATTGCTATTCAATAGATTAGAGCAATTCATTATCTCTATAGATATGTGGACATTGAAACAAACTTGAAAAGGTTCACACAGAATGTGTTAGGAAACTGAATGCATTATTGAAAGTCCCACTTTTGTTCATTTTTGCTTTATTTTTCCTCTGGCACTGTTACCCAGAGTTACATGCCTCCCTTCTTACAATGAGGACCCTTTTTTTCAGGAACCCACTTATTCGGATAGCTCTCTTCTTTTGCTTGGAAAGAACTTCTGGAAAACTTTATGTGTTATATTATTCTCTGACCACCTAATTTTTTTTTAAATGGAAGATGTATTGTACAGTTGGTCCTTGAACAATGCAGGAGGTCAGAGGTGCCACCCCTGTGCAGTCAAAAATCCATGCAAAACTTACCCCCTCCCCAATGTAATCACTAATAGCCCACTGTTGACCAGAAGCCTTACTGATAACATAAATAGTCCATTAACACATATTTTGTATGTCATATGTATTACATACTATAGTCTTACAATAAAGCTGGCAAAAAGAAAATGCTAGAAAAATCGTAATAAGGAGAATATATATTTACGGGACTGTACCATATTTACCGAAAAAGAACTTGTGGATAAGTGGACCCCACACATTTCACATCCATGTTGTTCCACAGTCACCAGTTTTAGAAATAACTATAGTTGCAACAAGATTAAGGACTTCCTAGCATCCTAATTGCTAGACGTTGTTTATAAGTCATCTGTGCACAGCGCTAGATGTTATATATTTTAAAACTTACAAGTTCATAATAGCTTCGGATGATGTTATCTTCCCACAAACAAGGCTCACTTTTGTTTTGTGAGGTAGAGTGGGACGTTGAGCACATTCATCCTGGTGGGGCCCAAGCGGAGTCAAGACAGAGCTGCCATATTGGAAAAGTTTGGGGTTTTTTTTTTTGTTTGTTTTGTTTTTTAGATTTTATTTATTTGAGAGAAAACAAGTGCAAGCATGAGGAGGGGGAGTGAGAGGGGTAGGTGCAGAAGGAGAGGAAAAAGCAGACTCCCCATTTTGCAGGGTGGGACTCGGTCCCAGGACCCTGGGATGATGACCTGAGCTGAAGGCAGATGCTTAACCCACTGAGCCACCCAGTTGCCCCTCATTATCCCTGTTCTTATGGATAACAGGTCTTTCTTTTTTTTTTTTTTTAATTTTTATATATTTCTTTTCAGTGTAACAGAATTCATTGTTTATGCACCACACCCAGTGCTCCATGCAATATGTGCCCTCCATAATACCCACCACCAGGCTCACCCAACATCCCACCCCCAACCCCTTCAAAACCCTCAGATTGTTTTTCAAAGTCCATAGTCCCATGCTTCATCTCCCCCTCCAATTTCCCCCAAGTCCGTTCTCCTCTCCATCTCCCCATGTCCTCCATGTTACTTCTTATGCTCCACAAATAAGTGAAACCATTTGATAATTGACTCTCTCTGCTTGACTTATTTCACTCAGCATAATCTCTTCCAGTCTCGTCCATGTTGATATAAAAGTTGGGTACTCATCCTTTCTGATGGAGGCATAATACTCTATAGTGTATATGGACCATATCTTATCCATTTGTCCATGGAAGGGCATCTTGGTTCTTTCCACAGTTTGGCGACTGTGGCCATTGCTGCTATGAACATTGGGGTACAGATGGCCCTTCTTTTCAGTACATCTATATCTTTGGGGTAAATACCCAGTAGTACAATTGCTGGGTCATAGGGAAGTTCTATTTTTAATTTCTTGAGGAATCTCCACACTGTTCTCCAAAGCGGCTGCACCAATTTGCATTCCCACCAACAGTGGAGGAGGGTTCCCCTTTATCCACATCCTCTCCCACACGTGTTGTTTACTGTGTGGGAGAGGATGCTAATTTTGGCCATTCTAGCTGGTGTAAGGTGGTATCTCAGTGTGGTTTTAATTTGAATCTCCCTGATGGCTAGTGATGATGAACATTTTCTCATGCTTCTGATAGTCATTTGTGTGTCTTCATTGGAGAAGTGTCTGTTCATATCTTCTGCCCATTTTTTGACATGATTATCTGTTTTTTGTGTGTTGAGTTTGAGAAGTTCTTTATAGATCCTGGATATCAGCCTTTTGTCTGTACTGCCATTTGTGAATATCTTCTCCCATTCCGTGGGTTGCCTCTTTGTTTTGTTGACTGTTTCCTTTGCTGTGCAGAAGCTTTTGATCTTGATGTAGTCCCAAAAATTCATTTTCACTTTATAACACATCTTTCAACTGAGAGACTAGTAGAATAGCCTCAGGGTTAGTCTTAAACTCTGAATTTACTCCTCAGTACCCTAAGACTGTTGAAAATTCACCTGTGATTTTCCACAGTGTTGGACAAACCTTTTAAATTTCCTTCCCTTCTTAACTTAAAGGCTTGCCAAATGCCTTGGGGGAAAAACTGCCTTGTATTTCAGGCCCTTGATTCATTTTTGTCACACTAGCTAAAGAATGACGAATTTCTGGGTTTTCCCTTTATTCCCTACTGTCAGTTCTTTTACCAGCTAAAGGTAAGTTATTAGCTTCTTCCCCGCATCAAGAATCAGCATAGTCCCCAGGGAAAAAGGCAACCTCAGCTCCCTTCACACTTCTTCATTCCATGGAATATTAAACTGAATACCTATTCACTTCTTTGTTTTTGTTGCTTTAGTAGCTCTCTGATATTTTATACAAATGATTTTCTGTATTTATTATGGATTTTCTAGTTCTTGACTTCTGAAAACTACTCCCTCTTGCCTGGAAGTAGAACTCTTGACTCAGATTTGAGCTAAATTTGTAACAAACAGCACAGTTTTGCTGTTGCAGTTGGCTTCCAGGGAATGTCAGAAGAGGATTTAGCATGAAACCGATAAAATTTGATCTTTGTAAGTCCCTTACCAGCACAGGCATGCACCTTCCAAGACTCTGAGAAGGATCCTAGCAATATGTGCCCATAAACAAAGTATTTTTGTAAAATTTCTCCCCCAAATCTTTATTTTTATATATTATATATAAATATTATAAAACTATTAGACCTAATTAGTTAAGAATTAGTTAAGGCACTCTCATTTCCACTCTAACTTCCCTCTTGAGGCAGGAGGAAAGGGAAAGTAAGGAGACAAGTTGACCAAAGTACAGCCATTTGGGTTTTAGGCTGACCCTGACCTGAAAGTCAGCAGGTCATAAAAAATGTCACAAGGTGTCACTTAGGGAAAACCATAAGACCCCACTCCCTCAGATAGGAAAAGCCCCAAAGCTGGACCTTCTTAAAATTGCTCCTTGTGGGTAATTCCACAACCCTAAGGGAAGGGGAAAACCACCCAATATAATGAGAAACCAACGTTAAAGAGTAATCCCTTCCATATACAATCAGCTAATTTTTAAAAACTTATAAAACCCTTTGTTACAGGCAAAGGGGGCTTCCCTTCTCTCTTTCTCTGGGAGGAAGACCAATACTTGGTCTGTGAAATAGCTCCTTTCTTCCCTCTAAATAAATCTTTGTCCCTTTTTCTATAGGACTTGTCCTTGAATTCTTTCTCACACCGAGTGAGGAACCCTCTTGGCCATGGGTCTGGGGCCCTGCCCCTCGGGGCCTCAGCCCGGCTGACAGGCTCCGACATAATTCTCATGCCAACTGCTAATGACATAACTGGGAGGCTGTCCTTCACCTGGCTAAAAGAAAGCTGGTTTAGGGATGTGTTCTGTGGCTCCCTGTCACTCGCATGTGCAGGCTGGTGTTTGGCCTCCTGGTGTAGGTCACACGCAGACTTCGGACTCTGCTGACTCACCAGCACCGTGCTGTAGGGTGCAGGCAGGGTGTGAAGGTTCCTGAGGAGGCCTGATCACCTGAGGAAGCCATGACACCTCCAGGATACCAGCACTGGGTCACTGTAAGGACTCTCCCTCAACAAGGGGTGTGTTTCCAGAGCTGTAAAAGAGAATCCTAATACAAATGAATCCAAAGAAATTTTCAGAGTTGATAAAGCTCGGCCGTCATTTGGAAAGACGTTTTGCAATAGTCAAGTAAAACACGTGAGAAATTATAGATCCCTGAGGCATAGTAACAGAGAGCACCTTCCGTTGTCATCTTTGAATTTGTTTATTACTATTTTTTAAAGATTTTATTTATTTGAGAGAGCAGAGCGAGAGAGCATGAGCAGGGGGGAGGAGCAGAGGGAGAAGCAGACTCCCTGCTGAGCAGGGGCACCCTCCCCAACACCCCCAACCCCCATGGGGGGGCTCAATCACAGGACCCTGAGATCTGATGCTTAACCCTCTGAACCACCCAGGCACCTCTGAATTTGTTTATTAGAAAACAACTACAGAAAAGCTGTCAGGCAAAATAATTCATAAAATCTGGAAAAAGCAAAAAACTGTAAGTCTGAGTACAGAAATCATTGAAATTATGTTTCCTCAGATAAAATATGAATAGAAATAGTGAATAGGATCTTGATTTTTATTTTTTAACAGAAAGACATGAACCAAAGAGCATATTTGAAAGTGATTTGAATTCTTAGTATTTAGAGAAAATTTTGACATCATTGAAACTAATGTAAAAGTGGCAAAATGTCACTATAATATATACATGGGATATCAATGAGAAAATGATCAATGAAGTGCTATTATGTTATGTTATTCACAAGAAAACTTGAAATACCCCCCCAAATCTTACAAAACACGTAAAAATGGAAACGAACACAAGTTTTCCCCAAATGAAGAACAATATTAAATATTTATAAGCCTTCCTGCTAGTTGTGAAAGCAATAGAGTTGGAAGCAATAGAAAATTTCTAAATATTTGTATTAACTTATAACAAATAAAATTTGACCAACCATGCCATGCTGAAGGAGAGATTCACTTATCTCTCTATTCTCTCTATAGGAAATTGTAACGTGAAATTATTTTTACGCACACAAAAAATGGAAAAGTAACTAAGGAATTCTCAACCACAAAGTAGGAACAGAGAGCATAGATGTGTATCAGGCAGTTAACTTTATTTATTTTTATTTTTTTGAAAGATTTTATTTTACAGAAAGAGAGAGAGAGATCACAAGTAAGCAGAGAGCAGGTGGGTTGGCGGGGAGTGGGAAGAAGCAGGCTCCCCACTGAACAGAGAGCCTGATGTGGGGCTCAATCCCAGGACCCTGAGATCATAACCTAAGCTGAAGGCAGAGGCTTAACCCACTGAGCTACCCAGGCACCCCTCAGGCGGTTAATTTTAAAATGATATATTATTTTTTTAGATTTTGTTATGTCAGGGAGAAAAATACTTTCCTTTTTCCTTTGATGCTCAGTAACTGAGGGCACATACATTAAATTAACAAAAGACAGATTATCAGGAGAAAAGGCCTGCAGAGCAGAGTGAGAGAGCATGAGCAGGGGGAGGGACAGAGGGAGAAGCAGACTCCCCGTTGAGCAGGGACCTCCCTCCATAAATATTAACATTTATTAATATTTTAGTGCATAGGAGTTCTGAGAAAAGACATAAAACTCAAAGAAGCAGATAGACTCAGGGGCTTACATATTATTTTAACAAAGGAAAGGGTGTTTGGGCTTCAAGGGACAATAAATTGTGGAGAAGTGACTAGCAGTACATGGAAGAAACTGATGGAATATAAGGGCTATTTTTATACAAAGATTGGCTTATGTAGACTCATCTCAACGCTCAGCCTGTCTCCTGTGATAAGAGCACTCTCTCTTCCTGGTATGGAAGAGGGGACCCTTTCACCAGGGAAATATATACAGAAAAGGGAAGGGCAGTGAACTGTTCCTGCATCTGCTGATTCTCATTTGTCTTCAGCTAAAAAGTAATCCTTGTGGCAAACTGACATATTTTTTTTTAAAGATTTATTTATTTTATATATAAAGAGAGAGGGAGTGATAGAAAGAGACTGTGGTGGGGGAGGGTCAGAAGGAGAAGGAGACAGAGTCTTAAGCGGACTCGGTGCTGTGTGTGGGGCTGGATCCCATGACCCTGAGATCATGACCTGAGCTCAACCTAAGACTCAGACGCTTCACAAACTGAATAACCCTACGCCCCTTTAAATGACATATTTTAGAGTGGCATATCCTGCCCGCATTCAGTGATGGTAATGATCTTTATCTCCTTTTAGAAATAGGTAATCTGTGTGGTTACTGCTCTAATTCTACAGACATATTAATTATTGTATCACATTTTTACTTATTATTCTATATTCATTTTATTAAAGAGAACCTCCAAGACCGTATAAGCTTCAGGCTTCTCTAAACCTGGATCTGCTCCTATACAGTACAAACGCGGGACTGAAAGTAGCAAGAGCAGTTTTCCAATTACAGTAAAGGGAGATGGTTCTAGAACTCTCTAGTTGCTTTGGCAGCAGTTCTCTGGCCCCAGAATCTTAATGACTCAGGCAAAGGCAGCGTGAGGCAGCACAGATGTGTCCCTTGTCATGCTGGTTCTGCATTGTGGTTCTGGGAGTTGCTTCTGGAAACTCAGCATAAAACACACTCAGGAGCTTGTGAAGTTTCTATTGCTTCCTGGTCACTCCTTTATTTAAGTGAACCAAAAGAATTATTTTGTTAGTATAAGGGCCTGGTTGGTCAGAGGGAGCCATTTTGTTGCAGTGAACTTAAGATTGACCCTGCCCCTCCCAGAGGAACTTACTTGCAAAGCCTAGATACAAGGGCGGGTCAGGCCAGGTGAAGACATCCAATCAGTGGGGCGCACATATATTTACTGAGGTGAGTTTAAATCCCATTGGCCACCTGTGTGTGGGCGGGGCTCAACCACCCCTATAAAGGTTAGTTTGCGAGGCTGAAGCCTAGAAGAAGGAGAGCCAGTGAAGAGGAAGAGCCGTCTGAGCGCTCTGGATCATCCGAGCCCGATCGTCCTGGCTCCCGAGCGTCCGAGCTCCCGGTCGTAGCTCCCGAACTCTCGTCCGAGCTCTCGCCGCCTTGCGGGAGCAGCATCATTCTGGGGAGCACTGAGCGCGGCTTCCTCGATGTGAGGCTTCCTCGTTGAGCAGCCTAGTCAGGAGCAGCCTCGCCCGGGGAGCGACCTCGCCGGAGCAGCCCCTGTCCGTGGAAGGGCCCTGTCTGGGGAGCAGCCTCGTCCAGAGCAGCCACGTTGGGAGCGGCCTTGCCGGGGTCGTTGTCACCTTTTCGTAAGAGACCGCCCTGACCGCTCAGATTGATCCTTGATGCTTGGTGTGAAATAAAGGTTTGTTTGACCTTCGCGCTGTATCGGTCTCGTTCCTTTGATCACGGACCCCAACAGTTAGCAGTTAGGAAGCCTTCTACTTGTGGTAATCTGTACCAGAACGGTTGCTGGTAACTGACTTTCAGAGATACATGGTGACTTAATTTTGGTCTTCTGCCTTGAGCCACAACCCAAAGACTGGGAAGCATCAGAGGACAGGAAATAGGTGTTATGCGACTGTGGTTTGGAGAGCTTCTGGGCTGGTGAGCTCAGGGACAAGCTGGGAGGAGGCAGCCCAGAGGCATGGAGAAGTTCTCACCCCCCTGCTCCAATACCTTGCCCAGTGCATCTCTTCCAACTAGGGGGGTCCTAAGTTGTATCCTTTATAATAAGCCAGTCACAGTGGATACGCTGCTTTTCTGAGTTCTGTGAGCCATCCTGGCAAATTATCGAACCTGAGGAGGGACTTGTGGGAACCCCTGAAGTTAAAGCAGTTGGTCAGAAGTGCAGCCCCCCCCCCCCCGTCTTTGCTATTTGTGTCTGAAGTGGGGGTGGTCGTGGGGAACGGAACCCCTTAATCTGTGGGGTCTGATGTTAACTTGGGGTTGTGTCAGAACTGATTTGAATTATTGGACCTCCAGCAGGGTCAGAGAGTTGGAGAAGTGGAAAGCTCCGTACCTTTGTCAGAAGTGATGTGAGTAGAAGTTCAGAGCCCTGCGGGATTTATTTTAAATGGAACATTGGCGATTATTTGGAATGAGTGGGACCCCAAGAATTAGAACAGGGACTTCTTTGTGGTTTTAGATGATTCTGTGTATCTAAACCTTAAAATTCATGGAGATTTCCATGATAGAAGTAAA